>NC_071996.2:83601363-84213409 GCF_028885655.2 Pongo abelii | reverse complement strand
CATACATTCACTAAGCTGAAAAGAATGAAAATTAACCCATGCCACAAAGGCTGCCCAGGTGAAGACAACCTCTTGGTGTCCTGAAGGGTCTGGAACAATGTCTTGTTGGCAAATAGTGGGCATTTGTTAGATAAAAAACTGAAACTGTATAACATTTTTTTTTCTTTTTGAGGTGGAGTCTTGCTCTGTCACCCAGGCTGGAGTGCAGTGGCGTGATCTCGGCTCACTGCAACCTCCACCTCCCAGATTCAAGCAATTCTTCTGCCTCAGCCTCCTGAGTAGCTGGGATTACAGGCACCTGCCACCACACCTGGCTAATTTTTGTACTTTTAGTAGAGACGGGGTTTCACTCTGTTGGCCAGCCTGGTCTTGAACTCCTGACCTTGTGATCTGCCCACCTCAGCCTCCCAAAGTGCTGAGATTACAGGCATGAGCCACCACACCCGGCCAACATGTTTATATATGGGATAGACCCTGGGTCTATCCCAACTCTCCAACCATGCTTGTTCTTCCATGCAAGAATACTACCTAAACTTGTCTTATCTCTTATCATTGAAGTGACAGCTCAAACCCATTGACTTGATTTTAAGTGTCTCACTTCTCTGTTGGAAAGCAGGAACTACAACCTGAAAAATTGAAACTTACCAATAGCCTCTTATCAGTCTTGGACAAGAACTGGACTATGCCTTTCAAGGTCTGCATTGCACTCTTTTGCTGCTCTAATGCACACACTCTTTGATAATTTTCAAAGTGGCATTCTCCAGTAGTAGTCTATGAAGACAGAAAGCAAGAGAAATCTTATCTTTCAACATTGGAAAAAACAGCAAAAAGCAACATGGTTTTAAAAGTTCCAGTAGCTTATCTTTACTAAAATATATCAAGTACCTCTGAAATTGTAGAAATTTTTTTGACAGATTTGGGAGTGATTAAATGTCTGTGGCAGAAACACAAAAACCCAGCCAAATTACAGAAGGTTGGATATAGGTTCTAAGCTGATAAAAGGGCCTTAACCTTGCAGAAATGTGAAAAATGATATTGGAACATTAGCATGATATTAAATATTTATTTCCCTTTATAGGCAAAACAATATAACACTGTATTCTTCTCTCTAAATCTGGAATTTAAGTAGAATTTTTAAAAATCAGACCTCAAACCTATTTAGTAGATTTGTTGACTTCTGTCTTCAACCTGTTAAGCTCAAAACAATTCTGATGGAACCATCAATGCAAGAATATCGGTCCTTAAGAAGTGGTTTGAATAGTGCTTCCTTAAAAAAAGGCTATAATCCTCATATTTGCACAGTAGTTTCAAGTTTTATGAAGAATTCTACTAATCAAATTACCTCTGTAGGTCCGTATCACACAGAAATGTAACAAAATAATTATTCAATGGAGATGGTAGAATATAGTTCTGTTATTTAAATCAAATGTAAAAGTTGCACTGTAACTCTGTAGTTCTAAAGAAATGTATAATATTCAAAGCATAACTCAATAAATGCATGGTGAATTCATAGCTTAGAGTGTGACTGAAGTAAGATAACAATTATCCATTTTCGCATCATAACTTGAATAAAGGATTGGTTTGCATTTATTTTAGTATTTAAGACACACAATAAAGGTTAGGTGGAAGAAATACATTTTTACCTGGACATCCAAAATGTTGAACAGCTTATCAGTTTGGGGGCTAAAAGAATTTGGTACCATTATTTCCACACTAACATTGGGAGCCATGCTATTGCCAGTGTTGATAACCTGATAAGAAGGAAAAATTTTTTAATAAATTAAATGTTTTCTATAAATGTAAGTACAGATATCAGTGAGCTTTTAGGTGATCCCATATATTCCATGCAACATTTATAGTGGTGGAGGTTTACAGTTGGCAGCTGCATAACAAAGGGAGACAGGATATCCATAGTCAGAATTTTTAAAGTTTGCTAATAATTTCAAATGAGTCATTATTTCTAAACTTCTAGTTTTGGTATTGTTGAAAACAAAAAGTACAGGCTGATGGTTTATTGGAGAAACAGTCTTAGGAGACATAAACAATATATATTTGTATGTTACATTACATATTTTAAAAATATCATTTGGTTCTCATGAGGTAGGCCAACATTTTGGTATTCACCAGCTAAGGGAAATGCTAACAGGTGTTCTTAGTGTTCCCAAGACAAAAGTTAAAAAATGACAAGAGTTATGACCAAAACTCAGGTATTGTAATTCTAAATCCTATGATGTTATTGCAAAAGCACTCTGTGCTAAGAGGATAATCAGCAGGAGAAAGTGAATAAAAATGTATTTTTATTCAGGATCTATATGCTGATGCATTCAGAAGAAAAGTATGTTGTTGGGTTTTGAGAAAGCACAAAAGGTTTTTAACAATACTTGTCAAAAAATGCTTAAGAGGATGATAAATTTGGGGATGGAAGATTCCTGAAAAGGGAAATGGGGCCAAAATATAGTCTACTGAACTGGCAGCTTAACTATAAAACCAATACAGTAAGTCAGAAAGAGATGCATCCCAATACCTCGATTAAAAAAGCTGACTTGCAGACCTGCACTCATTTTATGAATGCATGTGACATAGATGAAGAAAGTGTCTCCAAATTGGGAACAGGTGGTAATTGCTAATCCATAAAAGCACAGGGCAGTTGCAAAAGGAAATGTCAGCAACAGATACCTAGCAGTGCCCAACACTACAGACAAGGTCTTCTCGATGCCATTAAATATCAATCTAAATCACAAACATCTCTGTTTGCCTAACAACAATTAAACCTCTAAGAATATCTACATAGTTGGCTAGACACAGAAATCCTATATACCGCAAGTTTCTCCAGTCCCAGTCACCACATTATAAATTTAGTATAAAATACTTTGTAACTATTAATTGTAAATTAATAAATAAACATTCTAGAGTTCAGTTTGGTTTCTGTTTTAGTTTATCAAAGCACAAACTCCCATTGGGTTTTAAAGAGCATTTCTTGGGACTTCAAAGTGGAGAACTAAAATTTTTCAACATTAGTATAAACTAGTGTAACAAAAATTGGAGTATACATAGAATCAACAGGATTTCAAGGTTATTCTTTTTCCACAGATCTAGGGCAAAGCCAAGGAATTTGCATTTTGGATAGGTACCCCAAGTGATTCTAATGCACATTTTGAAAAGCATTGTCTTACAAAATATTATACCTAATCCAAGATTTACTCACATATATAGATTATTCTATAAGAATGCTTGGACAGTGCTTTTGGTTCAAAGAATTTTTTTTTTTTTGGAAATTTACTAATCACCAACATCTTTGATACAATAAAAATATCAGTTTGACAGCAAAAAATGTTTTTAAAAACTTAGGTTTACATCAGTCTCCTAATACTTCTGAATTATGATAGTACTCTTTACTTTAAAAGGTTATTTAATAATTGATAAAGCACTTGTCACAGGTCATAAACTTATGGCTTGAAAGGCTGACCAATGTGATCTTAAATGGAGATGGGAGGTAAGAGCCGCCTTTACTTTGTAGTGCTGAGGTTTTTATAAGCTTGAACCGAGAAGAAATTTCACTGATTTGCACCCAAAGATGCCTTCCCTTAGCCTGTCCTGTTTTCTGTATGTGTCTCTAGCAAATTCAGCTCATCCCATAACTTTGCCTGTTTCAGGCATTATCTCTGTTCCTGCATGCTCTCTCTCACCTGTCCTGTAAGGAGATATGGGCTTCAATACCAGGGACAAGACAAGTGGAAGGAAAGCAGCAGGGGTCTGAGAGGCAGGAGTACCACTGCTGCTGCCCCATTCCAGCCAGCCGTGGTCTGCAGAGGCTGAGGGACGTCATAGGTGTACAATGTCCCTTGGAGCAATGCATCAGTGGCATCCTTTTAGGTTGTTACAAATATCAACACAATTAACTTTTCTTACATGGAAAGTTAAGTTCATTTTCTCCACCATGCACGTTTCAGGCTCATTTTCATCATTTGATCCATACACAAATGAAGTTGGGTTTACAAACCTGGTAGAAACAAATTCAAATTTAATTAACTGTCTTATTCGATGATGTATTATAAAGCGTCTTTTTCTATAGTCTGGAATATAGCATATTTACAAGTCACCATGGAATACTTTTGGTTTTGTGGTCAGATATACATTTTATTTAAAAAAAAATTAAATTAGGGCCGGCAGCGGTGACTCATGCCTGTAATCCCAGCAATTTGGGAGGCCGAGGAGGGCACATCACCTGAGGTCAGGAGTTTGAGGGCAGCCTGGCCAACGTGGTGAAACCCAATCTCTACTAAAAATACAAAAAAAAAAAATTAGCTGGGCGTGGTGGCGCCTCCCTGTAGTACCAGCTACTCAGGAGGCTGAGGCAGGAGAATCGCTTGAACCCGAGAAGCTGAGGTTGCAGTGAGCTGAGGTCACACCACTGCCCTCCAGCATGGGCAACAGAGCGAGACTCCGTCTAAAAAAAAAAAAAAAAAAAGGCCATGTGCTCTGACCTAGGTAACAATATCTGTCCCTCACCGATATTCTTTTCTCGCTTTCCACAACACTACACCTTTTTCATTCTACTGACCATTCCTTCTCTTTCAGCCCTTAAGTGATTCATGTAAATTTGGCAAATGTAATGTGGGATAACTTCTTAGTTTTTTCCTAAGGTTCTCATACCTCAAATTATGTTACCCATTTTTGAATTATTTCTTCCCATCTCATGATCCCTGCTGGCTACTTATAATGAACCCCAAATCTGGGGAACGAGTCTAACATTATTAAGTATGATAATTTTTTTATTACAATACAAGGCTGTCACTCTCTCTTAAAGGCCTGTGATTTGACATTTTTATCTGCAATAAACTTTAAGAAATATGTTTCTAGGGAGACCTCTACTCCATAAGGTGCTCACATTTGGCAGCTAATATTAGGTAATACCAAATTAGAAACTCATGAAACAGGAAAGTAACTGGCATAGATTTAGGCAGTTTAACAGGTGAACATTCCTTGTTCAAAATGATGAGATGTGAATAACAGAAAAATAGGAAGAC
Source organism: Pongo abelii (assembly GCF_028885655.2). Taxonomy (NCBI): domain Eukaryota; kingdom Metazoa; phylum Chordata; class Mammalia; order Primates; family Hominidae; genus Pongo; species Pongo abelii. The sequence continues at coordinate 84,208,382 of NC_071996.2, read as the reverse complement.
ACTCATCATAAGCCAGGAGGAGTGGCAAGATAAACACTGAAAACCAGGAAACATGCAATGAACTTTTTATTTGCTTACTCGTGATTCTCTAGGTCTTACTCTCCTGTGAATGGCCTTTTTTCACCCATTTGCTTTATCTCAAACTTGATACTCAATTCCATCAGACACTGACATTTTACATTTACATGACTGTATATCACCTTTCTAAGTGGAAAAAATGACTGCGGGATGGTTTAGATTTAGAGCAACAGGAAAGGCTCATCTGTCTATTTGTTCTGTAACTCATATCTTCTACTGCATAAAAATGTAGTTTTAAGGACTAACAGCATGAATAAGTTCCAGTGGAATTACTGAAGGTTTCTGTAAGCCCCCTTTTATTCTTTCTCCACACATCTCCTTCTTGAATGAGAGGGGGATCCACTCAATCATTAAAATCATGAGGAAGCAATGAATTCTCATACTGTGGTTGAGGAATTCGGTGATCCCATAGGTATAAAAAGTGGACAAGGGACACCTTGCAGCCAGATCTCTCACATCTCAATCCATTTGCCACATGTGTAGATATGGATCTGCAGAATAGTGATTTGACTAAGTTTGCACTTCTCTGAACTTCACACTTGACATGGGCATTGAGTATGATTATGCAGACTGCATACTGCCTAATTCCGGATTAGGATTACACAGTGCACAACTGAAAGGCTCAGTGTGGCCTTGCTAGCTTATTGGGGCTCTCACAGTAAGAAATCTCCTCCAGCTGGGTACTAGTTTGATGTAGTATCAGTGATGATTATAGGGTGGGTTATTATAATGGACAGCTAAGTAAGGGCTATAACAATGAGGTAATTATTAAAAGATGAAGTATCCTTTTTATTAAAAAAATTCTAGAATACAGTTTTTTCATTATGTAAGAAGCAAGGAAACTGTAAATCAGCTCTAAATTTGAAAGGAGGCCTTTATGTCTACTTACCCATGAACAGTCAGCTTAACCTCATATTTTAAAGGTATTGCTACAGTGACTCTGCTGTGCTTTAGATTGTCCATTTCCCCTTCATTTTCACTACACAAATAGAAAACACCCTGTTAGAATTCACCAAGCAGAAAAATCTTCAGAGAGAACTAATTACATACCCTGTATACCTAATATACTCAGAGGTTTGCTTAAATGCTTTTTGAGGAGTGGGGATAAAAGTAGATATGGTAGTAAAAATTTTTTAGGACAAGGTTGGCAGAAAATTTCTCTCATTATTTAAACTGTTATCATTTGCTTCTAATGCTAGATAGAGGAGTTTTTTTTTAAATAGTTACATTTATTAGATTAAAAGATTTTTTAACCTTTATGTTCTAGGTGGTACAAAAACCAGAATAAATAGGTAGTTTAGAAACAAATTTATTACGCTCTTTAGGTTGAAGAAGTATTTTTGCAAGACTTAATTCAATGATCAAAGAAAGCACATCAATCATATAATTTTTCAAACTGTATAGCAAGTCGTGTACTGCCTTAACGTATCTTTATAATCAGTTTTACTTATAGAGATTTTTAGGATGAGAGGGTGACCAAGTTGTTGTGTTAGGTAAAATGAAGTCCATCTTGATGTTTACTCTGAATTTTAAAAAATATATTGAAACTTCACTCATGAAATAGTCATTAACGATTTCCTGTTTACTCTAGGAGACATATCTATGTCAGTCATTACCCTCACTTTTAAATCTTGTAGAGTTATTACTTGTAAACTGTTTATTCTGTTTTTGATTTCAAATACACAGTTTGATTCGTGACACATCATGTCCACTCTAGTCTAATCTAATAAATACTTAACATAGCTCAAGAGCTAAAACATTACCAGTAACTCCCATTTAACTATGTTGTTTGGTTTTTTTAAAAGCACACCATGTAAGAGAAGTTTTCTGTTACAATTAATGGAACACAGTTTTATGGTTCTCCTAATTCCCCCCTCAAAATATGGGGGTACATTTCTAGTTCATTTTATTAACAATAAATTATACCAGGTAGCATGCACTGTGATATTGAGGTCCTCTTCTGCTCTGCTGAGTGAGCTCACATCCAGGAGAAAGCTAATATCTATCTGTAAAACACAGAGCAGGAAAGCCCATTAAAAAAAATCTCAAGTACATTTTTTATAATCTGAATTTTTTTCTTAAAAGCTTATGTTCTATGGAATGTAGAATTGAATCTATTGTAAAGGCATCAGCTACTCCTCCCTTGGCAGTAAGATTCAGTGAAGTTGTTGGGTTTGTGGCAATTTTAAAGTACACACATATCCACAAGTAACATTCAGAGACAAAGCCTTCTATGAATATGAACGCAGGCAAGTCCAGACAAAATTAGAAATGCTTTCACAACTTGAGTGAAGACTCTTGCCAAAAACACCTTTTTGTATAGCAGAGGTAACATGCCTGGCAGACAGGACCACCTGCGGTGGGGGTGGGGGGTTTTGGGGAAGGGTGTGTAGGGGGAGCAGAATTCTGATTGACACATGCACACGCCCATTTCGATGTAAACATGCGACACCCTTTAAAACAGCAAACTTTGCCAAGAATATAAACACAAAGCCCAAAGATTTCAAGAACCAGTTTTATTTCATCACTCAGCTACCCACCCTAAGCTAAAATATTTATAATATTTTATATGCAACATAAAGATAGGGAAGAATAGAAAAATATTCATGATAGTGAACAAAAGCCATAAAGGTGAAACACTTACGCTTGAGAGATGATCTACATATATATAGCCAATACTGCAGTCAAGTTGTACCATGCCAGAGTTATCTGTGACTTCACAGTTTATTTGCTTATCTTCCTAATGGGAAAAATGAAACAACTGTTTTGGACAGGAAAGAAATAAGTTTGTAACATATGTTTAAGGATGGTTATTGAAAAGAATATCATCCCAGAAGTATTTGCTTTCCTAGGAAAACTATTTTCTATTTATGTTTGAGATAAATAGAAATATAAATGATATAAATATGTGTGCATGTGTGTATATGTGTGTGTATATATGTATGTATATATGTGTATATATGTGTGTGTGTATATATTTTTTATATATATATATGTATACTCTAGTATTCAGGTTCTCCACAAAAAAAAATTTCTGGACTTGCAGCTTTCATTCATCTTGGTATATTCCCTATTTAATCCAGGGTCTGAATTCCTTGAAAAATCATGAGGCAAGGAATCTATAAGGTTCATATTTTAATGGTCGTCTTCTGTCTGGTATGTGAGAATGTGTTTAAGGTATTTAATCAAAATAACTATAATCTCAATAGGTGTAATGAGGTTATAATTGCAGTAAGTATAAAATGCTTTAAAAATACAGTCCGTGAATATCTGAGTTTCCACTGTTACTTTTGCAAGTAGTGCAAACACTACAGAAAAAAGGTAATAGATATTCGTGAGAGGTCAAAGGTCACTCTTGGTGTGAAGATGTGGTCCCTGGACAAAAGATGAGTGAATTTGATAAAGGATAGAGAAAATTCCATTAATTGTCTGAGTGTCGCCTTAAAATAAAGAACGGTAACTCTGGAGTCCAGGATGGAGGATCAATCTCACTTGTGCAAGGACCACAATCAAGGGGATACTGTTCCAACATCAGATGTGTGCTGGCTATGGCAGTGAGAATGTAAAGGCACCCAAACGCTTCCTCCTACTCCTAACACTGGAAAACAGGAGGCTGATGCCTTTGGAATTAAGACCCAAGAACTTGCCATTCTGAGCAGGGGCACGGAGTAAGTCTGAAAATAACTAGGAGCCTAAATATTAAGATTTATACCCTAAATCAGTGAAGTGAATTCTACCATTTACTTTTAAAAAATTAAGTAAAATACTAAGTAGTATCATGCTGTTGTGGTTTACAGTACTTACCAGCTCTAAAATCTTAATGAAATAAAGACCCACGGGTAGTTTGACATGTAGAGTCGTTTCATATGCATCATCTCCAGCATTAAACAAGGACACATTCAACATTAATGTCTTCATACTCCCAACAGCAAGATACGTTTTATTTTCATGGGGCCTAAAAATTAAGTAATATTATTTAATGCTTGTTTAGGAAATAAAAATCCCTCTGTCTTATATGCATACAAGGATATATGTATATAATTTATGCTGAACATAAAATACTAATTTTCTTGGGAAAACAATCATGGGATTGACCCTATGCAAGCAGATGTAAACCCATATTAAGAAGAACTCTTTATCATGTTTTTTGTAAATTCAGTCACCTATTACCCAAGGAAAGTTTAATGAGCTATAATTAAACTCGTATCTTTTCTCATTTCTTTTCTGCGTAACCTCTTGCTTGTATAATTTTAACATTTTCCTGATTATTTCATAACGTTTTCTAAAAGCAAAGCAATTTTTCTTTTCTTTCTTGCAAGCCTAAAATAGACATTGAACTAGCCGCTGCCTGAACCAAGGGAGGAAAATGGAAGGAACTGGTAGAAAAGGAGAGGACTAGAAGGAATGCTTGGTAGAAGTGAGCAAGGCATGAGGAAGAACTACTATGTCCACCCACAAGTGCGTGGCACTAAAATCTGTTGGACTAGAATTAAATTGTGAAGCAGCTGGTCACCTCCACGAGTAACTAGGCCAAATTTAAAAACAGAACTGGAGAAATGCTTCATCCTCCTGTGTATTGCAAAGTATAGATTGCTGCAAATCCACACATATGCACGAGTTCAAGTCCTGGCACCTCCAGCCGTTCTTTCCGGTGGGGAAGTAATTTAGCATTTTTAAGCCTCAGTCATCCTATTCCATACTACCTACCATTCAGTGAAGATCTGGGTTACGTATACTGTATAAAGTCCTTAAAATATTTTAAATATGAAGTATTTGAGACATAAGGAACTTATTCAAAGACCACAGCTAGAATGTTCTAAAGTCTTGAAACAATTGCAAATTTCTACACAGTTCATTCTTTTTCCCAGTGAGAGGGTTAGAACAGCTAAGTGCTAAGGAAAACTTTCCATCACAGCATGTCATTTTATAAACTTTCCCCTAAGAACAGAAGTTCTTAGATATCTAGTAATTTAAAATTTAGAAAAATTAGTTCAAAGTAGAGAAGCATGTTACCCAAAGCAAAATATCAGGTGAGGATAGATAAAAAAGATAAATATCCACCTAGCACTGCAGAATTTAGAAAGTTTCTTCAATAATGTTTAAATTGTGTCATTCAAATCAACATTTGTAGAGAAGATTAGTGTTTGAATAAACTATTTATGGAAATACTAAAGATACAGTAGGAATTTAGTTGTTTTTGTGAATTGATTAAAGACAGAATATGTAAGGACAGAGTTTAAGAACATGTTTCAAAATTTCTGCTTTTAAGTATTGCTTGGAGATTCATGAATGAATATAATTGAAAGTTTCTGCACAATAAATCAGGCACTAAGTTCATCGTTCCCAAATACCAACACACTTCACTCCTTCCTAGAGCTGATATAATAAAGGACGATGTGTAAATAAATGTAAAAAAATGATACACAAATGAGCAAGTGTTATGAATAGAGGGCTCTGGGGGACACTTTTTGCCTGAGGTAGCAAAGACATGATACTTGTTCTTTGTCTACTACTATGGTTAAATTGGCTGCCTCAAGAAATATTTTTTAAGTCTGAAAATGTCATGATTGAATCTAAATTCACTTGGATTGAGTTTCTAATTGATTTATCTGTCTCAAGTCCTTCTCCTCTCCTTTAATCCAGTCTTCACACTGCCAGAAGGTCATTTTCAAGAAAGCAAACGAGATAATGGTAAGTGTCTGTTGAGAACCTTACATTGCCTTCATGATAAGAGTTCCAACTCCTTAGCATGACACAGAGGCTCTCCAGAATTGGCCCCTGCTTCAGTTTTCACTGCACAATTCATTCTTTTGTTTCAAGTCATATTTTTCTATAAACAAGCATCTAATACACCAGGATGTTTTGTGTCTTCCTTCAAACTAGCACTCTGACAACATCTCCTCTTCATGCATCTGACTTGTACTTATTCTTCAAGATTTAGCTTGGACGTCAATAATTCTTAGTTGTTCTTCCAGCCAAAACTCACTGTTTCACCCTGCACTGCTCTCCGCTGACAGCGTAAGGTGGCAGCTTCTCCCTCTCTCAAAGCACACTGGGCACCTCTATAAAAATGCAGTATTTTCACAATGTCAAGTCTCTGGTTCCTCTCACCACTAGACTAATTTGCCTTGGGGAGAAGATGCTGGATCGTGATTCATATGCTTTCTCAGAGCCTAACAACACAGTGTTCAAAAAATATAAGCAGGTACGTACATGTCTGTATTAAACATAAAGAAGGGTTCGGTGGTGTCCAAGCAACATGTCAGGAAAAACTGGGGAAATTATTGGATAAGTTATTGACTGTTAGAAGTCTATGAAAGTATTCAGCATAAATACTGTCACGTTATAGCCTTAAACCGTGTTTATGTTCTGTGATGGAATACAAATTCCAAATGTCTCACTAAGAAAGTAAATATCTAGCATTACCACGTTGTGATCTGTACCCCATCCAGATAACTTAATGTCTTAGTGGTGATAAACCTACTGAAAAGACCTATGAATTAATGGCATCATAAGACCATGGCAAAATCAAAACTGGAAACGTGGTACGGTTTTTGAGAATTATTCTTATGAACCTCGGAATATGCAAATAAAATAATTTTGGACATTTTTCCCCACTTTTATAACTCTAATATAACTTCTAAGAAAATGGGCACTTAATGCTAGAAAATTCTTCCTTTTTTCTATTTTAAACTTATCAGAGTATAATACATGCACAGAAAAATGCACATATCCTAATTGTACAGCTCAATATTTTTTATGAATACATGTGTTAAGCACCTAGATCAAGAAAAAAAATATTAGCAGCACCACTGAAAAACCCTCTGGGGTTTTTTCTTCCAGTTATCGGCCCCACCCTCCTTGATTTTTAATAATATAAATTGGTTTTGTTCAGTTTTGTATTTTATATAAATGTAATCTTTGAGTATCTGTTCTTTTGCATGGCTTTTATTCAAAATTTTGTTTGTGAGACTAACATATTGGTACACATAGTTGTAAAATGTTTATTATCATTGGTGTATATAGTCCATTTTATGAAGATGCCACATCTTATTTATCCTTTCAATTATCCACGGGACTTTTGACAATTTCCATTTTTGGAACTATTAGTTTTTTGGTTGACACACACATGTAATTCTGTAGGCTAAATACGTATTTATATTTATCTTTGTTTCTATCTAGGAGAGATTCTTATAATTTTTTAACCCAGGATTAATTTCTTAAAAATCTTTGAATCTTGGCTTACTTTCACAACCAGCCTAAGTTATATTGACAAACTATGTTTAAAAAACAAAACATACTATCAGGAACTATTTTTAATTAATAAAAATATATATACTTTAGAATTTCCTTATAAAAAGCAAGCATATCATAGAGTAGAGGTCTGCAAACTACTGCCTGAAGGCCAAATTCCCATGTCTGCCTACTTTAGTAAATAAAGTTCTATAAGAACACAGCCGTGCTTTTGCACTACAGTGACAGAGTTGAGTAGCTGGGACAGAGATCTCTGTCCCACAAAAACAGATATATGTACTATCTGTCCCTTCACAGAAAAAAGATGCAGGCTCTTGCTACAGAACAATCCAATTGATGAGTAAATTAATTACAAAATAAACATACAACATATTACCATATTTAATTGAAATCTATTTTGTGCTATTCTAACTATAATAGAAGCTTCATTATTTCAGATGGCATAGGATGCAGTTCTTTACCCCAGTAAGCCATACAGAATTAGAGAAAATGATCCCCCAGTCCTCATAACTCCTCCAGACATGGAGAAGAAAGGAAAGAATGCCACTTCCACATGCATCATCTCTACGTTGGGATCCTTGATTTGAGCAGTTGGATATGCTGGAAGAATGTGTAATAACTAACAAAGCAGTAATTCCAAACCCTGGGCACCACTGCAGGATGGGGGAGTCTGAGTGACAGTGTGCTACCACAACATTTTAGGGAATGGCTGTGATTTACTCGTGCCTGTGTTGTAAACCTTGGGGTTAAGTAGTATGCATCTGCTTGGTGGCACTGTTAAATGGGAGAGAGGAAATGTGTGGGAACATGGCTGTCCCACATCCCGCCCCCCCACCGCAAACTCTATAATCATGTTAGGACTAAAGCAACCTAAGAGGTTCTAAAAGTAAACTTCAGCTTGACATTAAAGTTTAATTAAGACTTGTAGAAGAGCTGCCCAGAAATAGACATTTATAAAATATTCTGGCTTGTAACCAAAGCATTAGTCACTGAACACCTTTGGGAAAGAAGTTGGCACTTAGACAAGCAACAGAAGGTGAAAGCACTGCATAAACAGCTAGGTTCCAAGACAACAGCAAATTAAAGAGAAACACAATGTTCACATTTCAGCAGCTAGACTCCTGGTTTATTTTCCATTTTTAAGCTATTTTGCCACATTACCATAATTACAATTCTACTTTTCTTTCCCCCAAATATACATCTTACTGTAAATTGATTCATTAACAAGATGCTCTCAGAAAGATACCTACCAGCTTCCTATGTGAGACATAATAAAGAACCAGGTGCACATCTGGAAGTGCGACAAGACTGAACCAGAGCTGTCCCCGGGACTCATAGTTCATTCTTCATTAAAACATGCATAATGCAGACTTGAAATTTACAAAGCAACCTAGAATCCATGTAACTTAAACAAATCAAGGTACTGTGTACATACAGAATCATAACTTAATAAGTGACAGAGGAAAAATAGAAAAATGATGTACTGCAGCACCAGGCTCTATGTTTTTTTCTGAGTGAATAATATAGCTTTATTTTGCAAGAAATGCTCCCCAAGTCTTAGTATAATGAATTCACCCTGTCTCCCTAAAATGAATTAGGGCTTGATAGCTAACTTGTTTTTAATCAAGATGCTACAATAAAATATAATGTAAACTGATACCATACTTCACTATGTCAAGATACATGACTCATTTATTTGACAAAAGAGTAACCTGCAGCAAGTAGCCTAGAGGCCTAAGTAAAATTTTTATCTTGTTTTCCTTTACTACTGACTTCAGGGAAAAAGACAATACTGAAAAATTCTTGCCTGTTGGAATGGACAGGTTACCTGTTACCTGACATTTAGGAAGATTTTATTAAAGACAGGCGAACTCACTGAGGTTAAGGGGAGAACAGCAGAAAAACTTAAATTGAAAGACTGAACCAGTAATTAGCATGTCTTAGTTTATAAAGCACATAATTCATTCTCCCAAAACTTTATGGGGTCAGTGAGGCAAATATTCCTACTATTTCCATTTTAAAAATGGACAATTTCATCAGACTAGCTCTTTGGGGGATTAATAGCATAGTGGCAGATATTGCTCCTTGCTCATTGTCTAGCCAACGGTGATTTCCCTTCTTAGCTGCCAACAGAGCCCTGGATTATTCAGGTGACAGGCAGCATTCCCTTAATATTTCAGAAGACAGACCTCTAGGTTCAACTCCAGAGAATGTATCACAATAACAAAATGATTGATTCAGGATCAACTTACTGTGATCACGACGACTCCATTCTCCTTCAACCATGACAGAATCAGGGATAAACAGGTAACACAGGTCTGGTTAATCAGAATACATCTAATGAGGTACTGCCCTTCCTGGAAGGGCAACTTAAAGATGACAAAGCACTTTTGCTCTTTTCCCTTTTCTCTTGCTTGGAAGCTTGATGCTGCTTGGCTATACTGTGATCATGAGAAAAAGCTGAGAGAGCTGGAAAGATAACCATCAATGTCTAGTCTTTGGTAGCTGTTCACCAAACCTGTGAACATCCTTCCTCAAGACTGCTTATTATGCAAAATAATATCTTTATTGTTTAAGTCACTATTAGTTAATTACTCTAAAACTTGCAATTAAAAGTATTCCTAACAGATACAGAAGCAATTGTTCAGGGAAAGCTTACATCACTCATTCTGGAAGCACAACTGAGGTGCAGAAATGTATTGCGGTGTCATTTACACGAGTATCAAGGATTTGATTTTAAACTTCCTACGTGATGGCTAATACCTTCTATTATATTTGTAATCTTGAAGTCGTGTTGGTTCATCTTTATTTTGCACTGGAAGTCCTTTTAAATGTAGTTTATTGTCCTAAGCATTTAGACATACAGGAAGAAGCCTCAACTTAATGAAGAGATGAGAGTGGATAAGCACTGTTTAGTGTACTGTCGACAGTTTATTATTGTAGTCTTCAGAAACTCATGTTCTTTACTGAGTAAATACATTTACCTAAAACAGGTTGATAGCTCTGGGGCACATAAATACTATTAGTGCCAGCAGAGTTATAGCTGGGAGAATGCATGGAACATATGGTCACAATTCGCCTACTGTTTCTGAGAAAGGAGAGAGGACACCTCTGTGGGAGAGACATATTTTTGTCTGATAATTTACTTAAACACAAAGCACTTTGTCAGAACCTTTCACTGTGAGTCTGAGAAATTAATTAGAAGGGCTCTCATTTGAAAGTTCCTCAAATAAATTATCATTTATCTAATAGAAATACATAGCCTGTAACTTTCTTAGTTGATACAAAAAACACAGCGCCTACTACTTTATATGGACATTCATGCCACTTCAAACCTTGTAAGGCTGCGCTACTGAGCCAGTCACAGCCAGCCATATTTTCAGGATATAAAGCTTACATGCAGAATTATGTATAGAACTGGCAATGTTTCATTTTATGGCCAAACTAAAAAAGCTTATCTATAAAAATTCCAACCATAATATATCAAAAATAGAAATAGTAATGACTTTTATGGAGCCTTCGTGTAAATCAGGCTTTGCACTAGGCACTTGGCCTGCATTATTACCCTTTAAGACAACCTTAAAGAGTCGGTACTATTTTTATCCACTTAGCAATGAGGAAAGAGGTCTAGAGAGGTTAAAAGTCTTCTCTGAAAAGGTCACTAGTAATACAGTAGATATGGGATTTGAACCAGGTCAGTTTGACTTCAAATCTGGAAGCTCTTCACCACCACAACATTGGTTCTTAGGTTTCAGTGTGATAAGAACTTGGAGCTCTATTAATTGTGAAGATCTGTGGCTTGGTCCCCTTTAGTTCTGACGTGGATGGTCTGGGGCCTAGGAACCTGCATTTCTTCAAGCATCCAGGTGATTCTCATAAAGGTGGCTCAGAGACAACACCTTAAGAAACACAGCCTTACACTTCATTTAAAATCATTATGCCATTTAAAATCATAATGGGTTTGATAGGCTGCAAGAAATATTATCGCCTTAAATTAAAATGCAAAGTAGATATTTTGTTGTGAGAAAACATGTAACAAAGAAAAATAATTAAGATGCATTTTCATTATTCAGGAAAGAAGCATAGTTAGTAATTTTTTTTATAAATGTCAATGTCTCATTTTCTCATAGGCCAGAGAGACTGCAATGAAAGGTGACAGCACAAGTGTCTGATTTAAGAAAATGAAAACACTCCTTTACTTGCAGCTTAGAAAAGATTTCCCCCACACAGCTCGTCTTCTTATCAAAGGCCCATGAGGGTAAAAACACCAAGACAATTAAGCAGTTTAGGAAGAACATAAATACAGAAATGGGAAGATTATAAGTTATTCAACTAAGAAATCAATAAAGCCACCACCCTACATGCTGGAATACAAAGTAGTCAGTAGTCACTGTTTCTGGATTACAGTTAATCTGGGTAACATAAGTATAAAGTCCAATCATCAATCAAATAGGTCAAGGCTTTTTGGCCCTGAACTATGGACTCTCAAGGCTAAACTGACATTACCTAAGTGAAAATAATTAATTGATTCTCGGCCATATGTGATCCTACCACAGTAGGGTACTCAACCCTATTTGTCAACCTTTTTACTTATTCCTAGTTGACTCCCTGTCCTTTATCTATTTTGAATTTTTTCCATTCAAGTTCCCAAACATATCCTCAATGCCTTCAATTACCATACACAAACTTGCTTTTTATCCTAGCCATCCATGAGTTCTCTGTATTTCCCTTCCTTTCATATTGAAATTTCTTAATGTCAAGCATCTATTCATAGCTTGTTAGCTCAAGATAAGGAGATTCTTAACTACGGCTAATTCCTCTACCTATGAATCTGATCCCTTTTGGGATCTTGTTCCATTCTCAGCAAACCTCTCCAGTCACCTGCAGCACTCCAGGCACTGTTAGGCATTGGGAACACAAAGATGAAAGGACAGGACCCTGCTTTGCAGCAGCTTCCAGGACAGTGTGGAGATAGACTCTCAATAATCGTGAGCACAGTGCCACAGGACCAAGGTCACAACAGAACTTAAGTTTAAGTAGCTGAAGACCAGGGGGCTTCCTCTAGGAAACAGGTGAGATTTAAAAGATACATAAAAGTTAATCAGGTAGATGGGCAGAAGAAGTGAGAAGACACAGAGGTTCAGGAGAGCATGGCACAGCCAAACCACCATAAGTATTCAGCCATTGATGAAAAAACTCCCTGGGGAATTGGTGAAAAATACCACCCAGGAGTTTAGATTTTAAGTCTAAAATGAGCCACTGAAGCACTGTTATCACACGTGTATGTTAATAATGCAAAATCAAAGGCCAGTATCCTAGAAAGCAGGAGAACTTAGTGACCTAGGTAGGATAGTGAGTGCCTAGTTTGGGGTAATAGTGGTAGAGATAGCAAAGCATGAGGGATAGAAAGACATCTAGGTGGTGGTATTGTAGAACTTAATAATTCTAGATATCAGGAATAAGAAAGAGAAAAGAATGCAGATTGAGCCCTAGGATTCTGGCTTTGGTAACTTTCTAATGCCCATGTCATTCCTGGATAGTGCTTGGGCAGATTGAAACTATAGGGCACCCAAAAGGACATGTCTAATAGGGAATTTGATACGTAGGTGGGTGTGAAACTCAAGAGACACTGGTTTAGGCATCAGCAGTGTAGGCATGCCAGTTGAAGTTGCAGTTGTGAGCAAGACTACCAAGGTTGAATGTGGTAGTGAGAGAAAGGGCTGAGGGAGGACCATTTAGGGTGCCAAAACCAAAGATCCATCAAAAACAGCTGAAAAGAAAGGGCTAAATAACTACTAAGACAATGGGAGTAGGATAGTATCATGAAAATTAAAGGATAAGACATTCAAAAGAGGAAGTGAACAGTGAAATGCTTCAGAGGGGAATTCAAGTATGGACTGAAAAGCATGTGCTGGGAGTTAAGTTGAAGATGTCTCCCTCCAATTTATTCTTTTCCCTGCCTCTGGCCCTCACATTTACATCTTCTAATAATTAAACAAATAACAACATTTGATAAATACATAAAAATTCCTCACTTCAACCTACTTGTTCCCAGTATACTCTCCTTTCTTTAATCACTAATCCTGTCATTTGGCTACTTCTGCACTGAGAGTTCTATCTTAACATTTGCCAGTGATACCCATTTTTTCACCACCCGTCACATTTTATTAATAAATGCCAACTTCCATGACCTTTAGACATTATGCTATCTGATCTTTTTATAAATTTTACAATATTAATTCTCCCTTTTTATATTCTCCATTGGCTATTTCACCAGGGACTTAGTTCTCTTTAATTCCTTGAAGATACCTTCTCAGTCTCCTACAGGGACTCCCCATTCTTTTTAATCTCCTTGAATAAAATTGTCCCCCAAGATTTGATCCATAATTTTTTTCCTCTGTGAAATTCACATTTCTATCCCTTGGGCCATCTCACAAGTCACTAATGTATGGAGGAACTTCCAAACATAATTCTCAACTAGATTTTCAAGTGGAATGCCACATAGAAAAGTCCCTCCAAATTCAACATGTCCCAGATTAAAGCTGCTCCATTTATATCCCAATCTCCCAAAAACAGTTCCCCATTTTCCTGGCCTGTCACTGACGCATCTCCTTCCCTGCTTTCACTTGCCTTCTACGATCAGTCCTCAACCTGAAGTGCTCATTCTCTCTCTCTGGTCCTTGTTTTCACATCATCTCTTTGATATGCAAAATGATTTGAATATAGGGGATCCAGATATGATACAAAATTGCAGTGGTTTATTTGCCATCATAAAATAACGACAGCAACCAACATTTATCCAGTCTTTGCTATGTTTTAGTTGCTATTCTAAAGCACATATCTATTTCCTTTTTACTCTGTTTCCCCTTCTATGAATTTAGAAGAGCAAGATGGTTTATTCCTTTTTAAATTTGTCATACTTGGATTATATATCAGTCTGAGTGATATAACCAGTTTTCTGGGCGATAAAAAGCTAAGCATTGCATTGCTAATTCTTTAAATGCTGTTAATTTTCAAGGGTTAGCTCTTGTTCCTTTTCTTTTGGGAATGCAAATGCACACACTCATTACCCCCTCTTGATGACTAACAGAGACTATATACCACATATACTTACTTCAAAAACCCAATCTTTGCAGAAACCTGTAAATCAGCAGAACAATTTTCATGGGCACAAAACCTTGCAAAGTTTATCTGGAAATAAAAAGACAATGTTTTTTATTTTGATTTAATCAGCAAGTATATATATATTTTAAAGACGACGACATCTGTGATGCATGAGAAAAATAAAATTGATACATCAAATTGACAACTCTATTTTATCTCTTTTAAAAAGTTCAATTTGAGAATTAGTAGGGTTCAAATGACAATCACTTGCAGGGCTAAAAGAGCTAAGTTCTAAATAGGTAAAATTTAAAGCCCAAATTTTGTGAGTGAAATAAGATTTGGAAAAAAAGTTAAATGAAAGGCATTAAAGGAGTTTATTAGCTGCCAAGATGTTTTTCACTGGGCTCCTCTCCATTTTCTGGTGCTGCAGTTTGATCCCATTTATTACATGTGAGTATGGCACTTAATTTTGGCAGATGTTGGGACAGTTATTTTATACTCATTGAAATTAGCTACATGGAGATACTTAGAAATTTTACTTAGAGGAAACATTGAACAAAATTAAATAAGTAAGGGTTTCAGAATTTAATTAACTCTAAGTTTTTTAATAAGATCAATAAATACTACAAAAGACCTAGGAAGACCCAAGGCATAAGCTGGACAAAAGGAAAAAATGGGGAGAGATAAAAGGGAAGATAATGGGAATAGGTAAAGACAGACAGATGCAGAAAACAAAGAGAGATCTAGAAAGTCAGAAGGAGCCAGGCTCATTAAGTGTAAAGTGACTAGAGTACTGTCAAATAGCATGCCTACAGCTGGGGGAGAAGTGTAAATATCTCTCTAAATAAATATGATTTTTTTTTCTGCCATTTCTATTGGTAAAGCAGGTTGTTCTAAGAATCAAAATATAAATTAATATAACTACAAATTGCTAAGGTTTTGACTTGTGTACTTGCAATATTGAGATTTTCACTATTAAAGACATTTACAAATAGTTGATGTTGACAACTGAAGTTCAACAGAAGAGTAAAAACAACCCCTGACTTCTGTAAATATTTTCATATGAGGGTATAGAGAAAAATCTGCTCTTCAGTTATCTTCACTTGATCCTGTATTCTAGACTAGACTAGTGGTGATTGTAAGCTCAATTATCTTAAAGTGACTATGGGGTAATTTTGTCTGGACAGGATATGAACTAGACCTTTAAATGTCCCTTTCATCTTTTACATTCTGTGTGTCATTAGTGAACATTTTAATGAAGGCTTTTTACCATGCCCAGACACATCCTGTTTTTGGACAAACACTATGTCTTTGTGTTGATAGACACTAAAGGTCTGAACAACAGGACTCCTGAGAATAAATACACTGTCAGTGAAACTTAAATATTTTGAGAAAATTTAGAAAACGGTTCACTGGTTAGAATGTAGGATCCATCTCAAATGCAATTGATCCTGGGATGTGGCTGAAAAGCGTATAATGAAATTTTTAAAAAGAAATTATTGTATAACAGAAATACATGTGTCTGTAAATGGGTGAAACTAAGCAAGAAAATTTGATTATGAAGACGTGAGCGAATCTGTGAGTAGGATGAAAGCAAGGGAGAAAATGAGAAGAGGAAGATAAACTGAGGACACATGATGACACTGAATAACTAACTTATAAATACGACCTTCTCCCATTATGATTTCTCTCTAGTAATATATCTTTCTTCACTGGCAAGGCATTAAAAATAGAACATCAGCATTTTATATGAGAATCTACTGTTGTGATTAAATGCATATTTTAAAATATTCAGTTCAATATCCTAAAGGTAATATAAACAATTTAAAGAAATGGAAAACAAGACACATCATAAATCTATTTTTATGTTTTTAAAAATTCATAATTTTTAAAAAAAATTCTGACGTATAGTTCACTTCTTCAGAATTATGCCATATTTTAAAAATTTAGTTAAATGCCACATAATAATTTGAATAAAGGAAAATATTCCTACTGTTTTTTTAATTATGTCTTTTTCTTTCTTCTGCTGAAGAATTGGCTGAAGCGGTGGGAATTCCTCTGTACTTCGTTTACTGATGACATGAGGACCAAGGTGGTAAGCAGCTTCAATCTGAATTGGGGTGAGGATGTCCCGCACATCTTTCTAAGGAAAATAACCACCACATGAATTAACAAAAACAAGCACGTAGATTAAAAAAATATAAAACTCCTTTCCTGAATAAGGCCAAACACTATACATGGAAGACAAAGCAAATACTTATCTTTTATCTAAACTGTTAAAAAAATGAAGATGTATATTTTTTCATATCACACAAAATCATTTACGTTTCTTATGGAAAACACAAAAAAGAATAAAAATGAAAAATAATACCATCCAATAATAGTTATAAAGGTCTGTACTTGGGAGTATTTTCTTCCATGCTATTTTCTACGCATTTAAAAGATAACTTGATATTATAACATAAGCATTTTTCATGATAAACTTTTTGTAAATCATTTCAAAGTGCTTTTTATCAAACCATTTAACTTTACCCTATACATTTTCTCTTTATAGCTCTCAATAACATTTTGATTGAATTTGATTCATTTGACTCCAGATTTATTATAAAACATCCTTTTTAGTTATTCTTTTTTTTTTTTTTTTTTTTTTTTTTTTTAAGAGATGGAATCTCCCTCTGTCAGCAGACTGGAGTGAAGTGTAGCTCACCACAGTTCTGAACTCCTGGGCTCAAGAGATCCTTCTGCTTCAGCCTTCAGAGTAGCTAGGACTACAGGTGTGCACCACCATGCCCAGCCAATTTTTTCATATTTATAGAGACAGGGTCTTGCAATGTTTCCCAGACTGGTCTTGAACTCCTGGGCTCAAGGGCTCCTCCAGTCTTGGCCTCCTAAAGAGCTGGGATTACAGGTGTGAGCCACCATACCTAGCCCTTTTCTTTCTTTATGGAACTTTTCTATTATATTTTCTAACAGATACTGAATGGTATATAGGAAAAGTATTTGTTTTGTACATCTAATTGTATACACTGGTCACTTCACTGATTTTATTAGTTGTTAAAGTTTTTATTTATTTATTTATTTTGTTTTTGAGTCAGTCTTGCTCTGTCACCCAGGCTTGAGGGCAGGGGCGTGATCTCAGCTCACTACAATCTCCCTCTCCTGGGTTCAAGTGATCCTCCCACTTCAGTCTCCTGAGTAGCTGGAATTACAGGCACGCACAACCACACCCAGCTAATTTTTGTATTTTTAGTAAAGACCAGGTTTCACCATGTTTGTCGGGCTGGTCTCAAATTCCTGACCTCAAGTGATCTGCCCCCCGCTCGGCCTCCCAAAGTGCTGGGATTACAGGCTTGAACCACCGGGCCCGGCCATTTTTTTTTTTTTAAGTTTATTGTGCTTTTATACTTCACAAAGAACGCTTGAATTTATTTACCAATTATGCAGAAATTGTAACCCATTCACAATCCATTCTGCTCTGTATAACATTCATTTAAACTTAATATCTTAACTAATGTCTACACAGCATTTCTTACTCCTATTCTTGTTGATATGCGGTCACAGTTTTTTTTTTTTTTTAAATAATCAGATTTTTAAAATTCATTGTCTTCTGTCTCCAAAGAAACAGCTCGGGTTTATTACAACTGATTGACAATACTTACATTTTAACCTTTATTTATATATGCAGACATTATTTTCTTTTAAAAATATTTTCTATCAACTTACAAATGCTTTTGATTATTTGCTAGCCTCATTAAAAAAATTCCACATTATTTTCAAAATTATTTGCTTACACACAGTGAAATAATCAACAAGAAAATATCTTTGAAAGCATTTGTCATTTGATTAAATAAGCACTTCACTAGATAGTAAAAGTGTCCTAGACTCTCAAGTCTATGAAAACAAAGAGAGTCAGCCCTCTGTACCCATCGGTTCCACATCTCAGGGTTCAGCCACCTTGGATCAAAAATAGTTGGCAAATAATGGATGGTTGCATCAGTGCTGAACATATACAGATTTTTTTCTTGTCATTATTCCCTAACCAATACAGTATAACAAGTTTGTACATAGCATTTACATTGTATTACATATTATAAGTAATTTAGAGATGATTTAAAGTATATGAAAGGATTTACAAAGGTTAAATGCAAATATGGCACAATTTTATATAAGGGACTTGAGGATCCTTGGATTTTTGTATCCAAGTGGGGTCCTGGAACCAATCCCCCATGGATACTGCAGGACAAGTGTATATGAAAATCAGGTAACATATAAAACACGGTGTCTCTTAGAAAGCACCTGTTCAAGCACTCCACAGACAGAAATGTGATTTTCAAAGGGTACTCAACAAAACAGACTTCTCCTTATCTAAAAGGGTAAGCTAATAAGATTTTACTTATTAGTAACCTAAGAGGATTTATAACAGAATTCAATTGAGAAACTACATAAAGTAAGACATGTCAATGAGAAATCTATAAAATAAGATTTTAGACACTGCAAAAAGTAAAAGTAGAAATGATCTCAGGATATGAGAGAGCAGTTCACATCACCAGATATAGCCCACCTACATGGAAACTAGTGGAGAAAATCTATGCAGTTTTTGTTTTTCTTGGTATTAGAATTGTTGCTATACTCAGGAGATAATTTGACGAATTGGTCACAGACTGTGATGTCTTTCATACTAATAATTTAAGGCTCAGTTTTTGACTCTACTTTTCATATGGCCATTTCAATCTATAAGTTCTTCTCATTTTAAAAAATAGATTCAACAAATTCCCTCTTGACCATTAAAGAGTCAAGTGTTTTCACCCAGGCTAGACATATTAACTTAAGCCATAATTGAGGTTTATGTTATGCTAGATGAGTTCCTCAGGGTAGACCCATGACACTGCAATTGACAGACCTCCTACTGAGTAATGTCAGTGGACCAGGTTTCTATTTATCTATAGATATTTCAGGATTGCAATATTGCTTAAACATTACTGCCCCAAAGCAAACAAGGAATAGATTATTTTCAAAGCTCATCAATTAATAATCCTTAAGGAATAGGAGAAAAAAATCCCTATCACACAAATTATTGCTGTGTTGCTATATTATTTATATAGCAACTTTTGATAAAAATCAACGAAGTAATTTAATAAAGATGACACACACCACATAAAAGACTATATCTATTCTATGTCTTTATGTAATTACAAACAAAAAGGATGTAATCTTTTTTCTCTTTTCACTTACAACATTATCAATTTATGTATATAGTGGTTAAAAGTAATAGTGGTCTGAAGGTGAAGAACTGGTGTTCAAAATCTGGGGTCCACCACTTATTATCTACCTAACATTGGACAAGTTTCTTAATTTTTCTATGGCTTAGTTATGTTATCTGAAAATGGGACTAATAACAATTATGGTGGTTATACCTATACCTTATTGTTGTGATGATTAAATGACATAATGTCCGTAAAGTAGACATGACAAGATTTGTATGTTGCTTCAAAATTCAGGTATATAAGCCAACTAAGGAATTACTAAATTTCAGTTTCCTAGAATAGGAGATTCTGGTGAACATTTGGAAGGAATAAGAAAACTGAACTACTGCCAACCATCAACATTAAATAGAAAATTAGTTATAGAACAAGGAATAGAGCTCTATTTATTAAACGGTATTTAGAAGATTTGGAGCCTGAATCAGAGTACTCAAGATCCCTGATTACTTTTCCATTCTTATACAGAGATTCTTTTATTAAATTACTTGGTAAGTGATCACCTCAACATGAAACCTTGACCATATAGGAATGCTGCAAATCAAGGCCAAATCCCAAGTTATCGACTTGTGAAAACGGAACAGCTTGAAGCCCTGAGTATTACAATAGCAAACTTGATTAAATTATTCCCTAGGTGTAGGAGCTAGACAGCCACTGATTGTCCCTCCACATGTCCACTGTTTTAATTCTTCTCAACAAGCTTGCTTTGACCAAATCACATGCTATCTAATTCATACTAATTTTCCACAAGGTCTTCTCTACATCTGTTGTATATTACTTTCATTATCCTAATTAGCTATTAATTACGCTTTTCTTACAATATATAAAATGTACATGCACTCTTGCAAAAACTGTATTTGACAGATATTCACACTTATTTAACTTTAACAGCTCCACCTAAGGACAAAAGCTGTAATATCAAAAATGTCTTAAAGTGATTAATTAAATATTTGGGAGTAAAAAAGTAGATTTGTTTACATTTTAAAATTTGGATGGGCATGTGCTATCTATATTAAAAATAATGAAGATTCCATGCCACATTTTTATGGACAATTACATAAAATAGGGTGCCCACAAGCATACAAATTAGCACATGCCTGAAATTACATAACGTCTGTCTTCTTGCTTGACTTTCATGGAAATCTGTATTTCTGGCCAACTTGAGAGCTGAGCAACAGGCCCATGTACTCCTGTTAATTTGGTGGGGCAAAAAAATTTATAAGATATCACTAAATAAAAAATAATGTCAGGAATAAATACTTGAAGATATCTATTCATGGGTCTACTGTGTCCAAGGAGGCTCTAGGGATACAAAACTGAAAGTCGGTACCTGTCACAATCTATGTTCCACAAATCCACATGGACAGTGTGGGGCATGAATATTCTGATAGAGGCATGTCGAAATACAGAAGAAGTAGGGCCACCTAATCTACACATAAAAGGGGCTGGGGAGGCTCTTACATAGGAAGATTTTAAGCAAGGAATATGACTAGATTTTGGAAATACCTCTCTGGTGCTAATGCAGGGCTCGGGAAAGAAAAGCTGAGACCAAGACATAGGTTGGTACCTGAACCATCACCATCTTGTATAATTGCAGTCCCTTTATCTAGTAAGCTTGGCTCAAGTGGTAGAGAACAGTCAGACATCTAGCACTACAATTTCCTGAGAAAAGACAGCACCCTCAAGACAAATGCCCTAACCATTATACCAACAGAACATTCTCAGATTTTTCTTACAGAATTTTTTAAATAGCACCAAGAACATAGCATCCATAAATTTGTTAAATATTTATTAAGTTTCTGCCTTACGTAATGGATTGTGCTAGCTCTAAGAATACAAATATGCAAAAGATAATATCCTGCCTCAAAGACCTTGCAATCTAACAAAGAATTCACATATGTTATAATAATCAATTCACTTCTAGAATACCATAATATTAAAACAGTGATATAGTTTGCTCGCACTTAGATTTTCAGCAGAAATGTCTGCATATATGAATCAGTCCATAGTGTGCTATTGTTAAAAAATTTCTTCTTTGGAGTAAATGACATTTCATTAAACTATGTGCATGTATCATTCAACAATATAAGCAAATGAAATAAAAAAATACAAAAAAATATATTTACTAATCAAATACACATTTGTTCTCCTGAACCTACTATGGAAAAAAGATGAGTTTTAGAAGTCACCTATTTTGTCATTTTACATAACAAAATAAACCCGTATTTCAGAAATCTAAAATTCAGAAATTTGAGAAATCAAAGAAAGAAAAGAATTAACTAATCTACCCAGGTAGATTGATGTCATGATTTTAATAAAACACGCGAAGGCCACTGAATTCACTGGCTCTCAGAATATCTCTGGGGACAGGCATTTTTCGTTCAGCAACTAAGCCAGTATTTCTAGCTTTATTGGAAATGCAGACAAACAGGAAATCTTATTGTTTCCTTTTGTTATCCCAATGTAGCATCCTTCTTCTCTTCTGAAATATCAGTGGATATTTTGATGCAGAGATCCATCAAGTTCAACCAAGAGATATCATCTGTCAAAATTTCAAGGGAAGTTTCACTACCATGGCTGCTCTAACATGTCTAAAAACTGCTTCAAGTTACAGTTTGGGTTTCCCTAAATCAAAACTGCTTCAAAATTATCCCTTGTCCTAAGAAATCTCTAAAATTTGATGAAGTTGTATATTTAAAGCAAAAACAAAGACTTTCATATAGTTACATAAATGGGGAAACATCTTTTCATAGAGGAAAAAGCAATGTCTAATAGAAGATGATTTCAATAGATAAAACACTAAAAGATATAAATGAAATTAACCATTTCCTTTATATTACAGAAATATCATTCTAACTCATTAGCAAAATCTAATAATTGTATGGCTCTGGTGGCAAAAATTAAAGCTTGGCATAATTATAATCAACTAAAATACAAAGGTTTTTTTAAAGCAAAAAAAAAAAAAAAAAAGACAATTTCTTCCTTCTTTCTTATTTTATGAGGAACAAATTTTGACCAGTCAAGCAAAGTAATCCTGTGTGATACTCTTTTAATTATGATTAGACTTAAGAAAACTGATTCCCCTACTAACCAGATAAATGAAAACATAGCCTCAGAAAAATAACATGCCAGAACAAAAATCTACATGCCAGTGATATAGATCCTTATTAGACTATTAAAAATGCACCTCTAGTCCAAGAAGATCTAGCATAAAACTAAAGAATTGTGATTAAAAGAGAATACTTTTTTAAAATATATGTTTTATATAAACTTAAGATCTGGAGTCTTTTTGACAGCCGAATTCCCCGCCATCAAAGAACTCAACGGATTTTGTAAGTAAATTTAAAGGCTTTCGTTTGCATAAGGTAATCAAAGAATTGTCAGCAAAAATAAAAGCAAAATTCAATCTTTTCCTCACTTTTAGGTCTCCAAGGACTCTTCTGTTTTATAATATCTATGCCATCTTTGCAGCTTGATCCCTTTAATAGTCAATTCCAACAATTTGCTGATTGTACTGGGATCTCCAATTCAAATTTCTTTCCTGGTCCCTCACCGTCTTGGTGTACCCCCTCCCCTCCTTAGCCTGCTTCAACTTCACAACCAAAAATATAACCATTCCTTTGTACATTCCCTCCCACTGCATGCTCCTTGCTTGCTTCACTCTCTTGACTAAACCACAACCCTGGTTAATTGTAACTCTTCATCTACTCCTGCAAGATTGAACATGACTGGGAAAAAAACACAAGCGCACAGGCTACACTCAGTTTATGACAATAAGTGCAAGTGGTCCCAAACACCATCTGACAACCATCCTCTATTTTGTTACTCTCACATTCTCCTAGAAGACTATCTCACATCTTCCCAAACTCCAAATGCCACTTCCTCCATCCCTACTCTAGTTGATGAGTTTGCTTCTTAGTTCACTGAGATTATTAAAGCAATCAGACAAGAACTTCCATAGTCCCCATCACCACATCTACCCAGTATCTGCAAGCACATACTCAGATGAATCATGCACATGCCTATCTAGAACCAGCCCTCTCACTTGTACATTTAATCCTTCCCTTTTTGCCTTCAAGAATTTAGCCCCAGCTCTTCTCCCCTGTCACATATATCCCAAGTTTTTCACTCTATTGCAGCATGCCTATCAGCATAAAAACATGCTAATGCTTCTCCTGTCTTAAAAGACAAAAACCCAGAAAACTCTTCACTCCAGTTCAGCTACTGACCCCCAGCTCCATTTCTTTGGTCACCTTTGGGGCAAAACTTTTTGAAAGAATAACCTATAACGCTTCCGATTCCTTTCCTTCTCCCCTCCCGCCACTAATGTCTGAAATGCTTTTGCCACCACCACCAACAGCCTCTGCATTATAAATCCAATGTTGAGTTTTCAGCCCTCATCTTATTCGATCAAGCTGCAGTATAGAAAACATCATCATGCTTTCCCCTTTTTTCACTTCAGTTCCAGGATGCCACACACTGTTGATTTTCTTCCTTTCTCACTGATTGGAATCTTCTTATCTCCTCTGTGGGCCTCTTTTCGCCAACCTCTTCATGTTGTAGCGGCCCAGAGTACAGACGGTGGCCTTCTTCTGATCTCAGCCATCTTAATACGGCTTTAAATACCATCCATATGCCAAAGATATATTAAGTTACCTTTCCTGTTCTCTGCCTATCCTCAACTCAAGATGAGTATGTACAAAGGCTTAGTTGATATTTACATTTAAGATAGGTCTCTCTGGCTAAGCAGGCCCATGACTGAACTCTAGAATTTTCCACTCAAAAGGTGTTCTCCTGCAATATTGTCTCAATTGATGAAAACTACATTTCCAAGTGGCTCAGGCTAAAGACCCTGGAGTCATCACAGATCCTCTTTCTCAGATGCCAGACATCCAGTCTCTCAGCAAATTGTAAATTGGATGTCAGCAAATTGACTTCAACTACTTCTTACCATATCCACTGCCACCACTTTTGTTGGAACCATCTCTCACCTGTGTTACCACAGTAGCCTCTCCTCCATGTGTTGACTCTTGATCTCCTACTCTATTCACAACACAGCAGCTAGAGTGTTCCTTTGTATACGTATGTTAGATCATGTGACTTCTCTGCCAAATGCTGTTATAGATCCCCCTTTCTCTCAGAGAAAAAGCCACAGGTTCTATATAATCTCTCCTTCCACCATTCTTCCCTTTGCTTACATTTCTAGCCATCCTTGCCTCCCCATTGTTCTTTAAAATAACCAGGTACATTCTTGAGGCCTTTTGACTCAGCTTTCCTCGCTGAAATACTCTTCTCCTGAACCAGTTGTTCTCAAAGTATAGGTCCTCTGGGAACTTTGCAGAAATGCACATTATCAGCCCTTACTGCAGACCTACTAAATCAGGGATTCTAGATGCGGGCCAGCAATTTGTGTTTTCAGAAGCCCTACAGGTGTTGTTGCTATTGCACCCTAAAACTAAGAACAACTGCCCTAGATATCTACATGGGTAACTTCCTCACTTCCTTCACGTCTTTGCTCAGATGTCACTTTCTGAATGAAGCCTACTCTGAGTATCCTATTTAAAATTCTCCATTTCACTCCTTCTGCAGCACTGCACATTTCTGTACTCTGCCCTCCTTTTTCCTTTATCACCCGTATCTTCCAAAATACTATAAAATGTATATTTTTATCATATTATTTTTTGTCTCACCCCAGTAGACTATAAGCTCCATGAAGGTAGTGATCTTTTTATGTCTTATTCACTGGTATATACAGAATTTGACACAATGTGGGTACTCAATAAATACCTATCAAATTAATTGAGTGAATGGCCAGTAGGGACATCTACACAAGTAAAGCATGTCCAACCAACACACAGGCAGGGAGTCCTCTGACAAGCGGGGGTAGTGGGCCCCAGTACATAATTAACAAGTGTCACTTCATTTCATTGTAAGGAATGCAGAGATAAAATAGATACATATGTTAACACTCCCACTCCTGGTACCATGGTACCAGATGTGTTTTATGGAACACAGGAACAACCCAGGCATCCCAACTGCTATGCGTCTTCTTTTCTAGTATTAGGAAGATGGAAGAATTCAGGTTGCTGTCTTATGCTTTCAGACTGTAGAAACTTAAGAGTGTCAATGTTTCCTAATGCCTTGAGCTATTACCCTGGTGGAGGTGGGAAAGTACACTTATTACATTCCTATACCTTCTTAAGTAACAGCTACAGCTCCTTGACAGAACTCAAGTTCAGGGTAGCTGCAACTGTGGTTCTTATCTTCTGTGTGTGTTTGTTACAAAGGAGAGGGTTGGAGTAACTTTTTGCCTTTCTATATACGAGTTTTAGAAGTGTTCCAAACACAAGCAAGGTAACTCAGGAAGAGAAAAAGATACTGAAGGAAACGAGCATTTCTTAAAAAGTCTCTGCCATGTACAATCCCAGCAGTAAGTGCTATCATTTAATATTTGCAATATGGTACAAAGGCAATGGCTGAATCCTGCGACCATCAAAACCATGGTAACACTACAAATATACATGCAACAAAACACTTACCTCTGCTAATCATTTCTGCTACAAATTTACTCCGAAAAAGCTGTACAATTTTGATGATCCCTTATTTATAGGAACGATGCCAAGAAACACAGGACTAAATAAACCAGATCACTTTTAGAAATTTAACGCAATGTGTTTCTTTATGAACATCTAATGTTGGCCCTTTTATTGCCTTTAAAATGATCTCAATATTTGTCTCTACAATTGACTGACGTAAGTAAAACGACATCTATGAAGCATGAAAAAAAGAACCTCTTTAATTCCTACCATATAAATGATGGTTACATTAATATTCTATACTTTTGGCTCTGAACTATCTAATAGCTTTATTCTAGTACAACAATAAAAACTGTTAAGGGAAATAAGGAAATAGCATGGGGATTATTGCTCTTAGCATTTAATAACGTATTGGAGTCTTGATGCTTGCTTGCATTTGCTTGGAATAAGTATCTAAGGGAAAATTAAGCCCTAAGCTGAAGCTACTATTTGAAATCCCAGAAAGGGCTCCTGGGAATAGTTTGGCTTTTTGTGACAATAGATTTTCTGATGAAGTACACGGTTCCCTAATGAAAAAGACCTGGCACAGCTTCATATGATAAAATTTGACCAATGTGAGGAGTGCGATGATCAGTTTGGGAATGAGTGTTTTAATAAAAGAAACATGAAATCGGCTGTGCTTTGGCAGGACATACCCCAAACCATCATGAGAGCTGTCGTCCTGGCCCACAGATGATCCCCACCATGCTACAACTGTGCGAGTTCCCACTGACATCACTGACAAAGCTGGCATGGAAACAAAGACATAATCCAAAAGCAGTCATGTTGGATTCTGCTTCATTGGAGTCGTATGAAAAACAAACTAACTTCCCCGCCTCCCCTGACCCACCCCCAAAAACGTACCACGGAATAGATTTGAGGCTCAGTTGAGCTACTGAAGATGTATATTTCTAGGCAAGTAGATAAACAGGGATAGGAGAAATGAAATTTTAGAAAGGAAAAGGCAAGTGTTTTCAAATGATGAGGTCAAATGTGATAAATGTGAAAAGGGATGATACAATAAGAGGACTCTGAATTACTTGGGTTGAGATTGTCTAATACTTTAACTGGAGCAACAGGTCATAGTTCAGGAGGGGTAACAGTTGCTTTTATCTACATTTTATAAAAAGATACCAATACAATAAGTTGCTATCAACAACGTTGAAGTTCACATATTCATTAATAAAAAATAGCTTACATTACCCGCATAAATGCTCGATGTGTTCTACAGTTAGCTACTCTGCTGGACACTTGTATGCTTCCTGTAATCACGTCAGAAGTTCCATTAGAAGAAAAATAGAATCTTGGTGGAGACTCTGCCTTTCTGTTCACATCCAAACTCATGTTATAAAACAAAACTGCAAAAATATAGAGAATTGCAATTAATCTAATTACTGAAATACATCTATTGTTATTTTTGAAGTGATAATAGTCAAAGTTATATAGACTACTGGAAATAATATCTGGAATTCTCTTTATTAAACAGCTTTTTAAAGACTAACCTGAAATATAAAAGAGGGAACAATTAAAAATACAAATTTTAAAAATTGTTTTTATAAAGATTTATGAACTTTATGTTTCTATTAACATTAAAATCTTTAGTTATTTGCTTAATCTTTATATAAACATTTCAAAAATATAAAAATTGTTGCTAATAAAAGTCTTGCATAATGTTTCAGATTCCTTTTTTTCTCAGAACATTGACAAAGGAAGTACAGACACAGCACTTTGCTCAAATGTCACTTGGAATAATTCTATCTTATATGGTTATATGACTAATTTTATATATGACTTTTTTATATTTTAGATTTGTTTCTGATTTGAAGGCTTTTTTTTTTCTACATGAAGTGAACACATGATTAAGTCAAATCTATATATATGGTTTTCTTAAAAATGTCATCTTTCCAGTCTTATGCCCTGATTATCTGTCCTTCCTCTATGTTATTGGCTTCTAGTTTGACCTTCCAGTGTTAATTTGTGCAATTTTTAAAAAATTCTCTCAATAAATATTCTAGCGGTTTGGCAGGGTTTATTTCAAATCTGAAATAGTAAATATTCATCTGCTCATGAAGATCTCCAAATTTGTAAAAAAAAAAAAAAAAAAAGAAAAGGAAAAAAGAAAAAATTTAAAAGCAAACAAAAACTTCCAAGCCAGATCTTACCAAGAAAGTGAGAACCATTTCATGAATCTAAATGGGTTCTTTGCCATGCAAGCTAAATCTAATAGTCTGCTGAGGTGTCACTCATTACATAAAGGCAATAATTCATAAGTGGTAGTTTAAAGAATTTATGTAATTCTTGACCTGTTCACTTAGGAGTAACTTACACTTCTAGAAGAATTTTACCTACGTATTTCAAGGAAACATAAGCGTAAAATTTATATTACTCTTTATACATTTCAAATAAATCAATCATCTTTTTAGTTGGAAAATAATGAAGTCCAAGCCAATTGGATTTCAAAATTATAATAACTGAGATTCAATACCTCAGAGAAATAGCACTGCAATTGAAATAGCTGTCTACAAGTTCATTGCCCTGAGTTCAGAAAAAAAGTAAATGAAAAAGGTGAAAAAAACTAATCCACTATTAGTAAGAGTCAAAATGTCCTGGTTTTATTAAACATGCTTGCCATGTGAATTATTTCTCCTGGGAGTCATTTTATGATAATTATAAGGTATGTTTCTCTAATAATGTGATGATTATTTATGTGTTTCATATGTTTGTCTTCAACTATTTTTAAAAATATCTGGTCACAATGGAATTGTTAGTAGAGGAAGCACTGGTTTTACGTAAAAGGAAAGAGCCTCATCTACTCAATGTGTGTCTTTCAGATTATCCATCAGCTTGTCTGTGTTAATGTGTAATTTACTCTGTGGTCAGGCTCTCAAATTGCCATTTTCCAATCAGTAACTAGATGAAGGCTTGCCCACCCTCTTATTACTGTAGCTCTGGCCATGACTTTTCCAGGACACTATTAAAAATGAGTCTGATATAAAGTAGAGATACCAGGCTCATTGTGTACCTTTCAGGTACAGGCTCATTGTGTACCTAATGCATACTAAGACCTCTATTACATATCCATGGTATTATTTAATAAGTATGTGGGCCCTTCACGATGTTTAGATAACAGCAGCCTGCAGGGTCATGAATACAATAAACTCTTGACAGGTCCTAATAGGGGATCATAAACGTTGTGAATTATTAATCTCTAAATGATATGCCCAGATATGCTCTTCTCCTACCACAGGCTTGTTTCACTAGTAGTTATTCTTATATTAGCCTAAATAAAACATAATTAGGAACATTAATCTGCTAGCAAAAATACTTATAAAGTCACATATACATGATTTGGGATTCCCCACCACAATTGTGGATGAGCTATATCAATGATACTTTCTCCAGAGCAGATAATTGAGAGTTGTCTATACATAGGGAAATAGGTACGGTTCTTAGGAGCTTGTAGTCGCAGTAAATTATTAACAGGCGTATTATTTATAGAAATCAGAAGCAAGTCTAGCTTCTTCAATTTTTTTAGTATTTATTTTTATGGTTATTATTTTTTGGAGACAGGGTCTTATTCCATTGCCCAGGCTGGAATGCAGTGGTGTGATGACAGCTCACTGTAGCCTGGACCTCCTGGGCTCAAGTCTCAGCCTCCTCAAGTGCTGGGATTATAGACATGAGCTACCATGCCTGGCTTTCTTCAGTTATTGACATTGGATAAAATGTCAATTTTATCCAATGTCAAGAAGAAAGAGATTTCACAGGTTAAGCTCAGTTCGTTTACCTTAAACTAATATAGCAAGTGATACTATGTCCTTTGCTTCTCATAATCTCTAAACAACTACAGCCTTCTAATGTGCCCGACTCATTGGTTAGAACAACGCAAGAATCCAGAAGATGGAGAGGAAAAGTACGCATCAGGTAGCTTCTCTCCCCTGCTCTAAAGAAGATCTCCATGGTGAAAACCAGGGAGGGCTCCAAGCAGGATTGTGGGATTAATGAATTAACCACACCCCATCAAGCATTAATATTGTAAGGCATACCCACCAATGTAACCTGGAACTTCCTTGCCCTTATATGAGAAACAAAGTGTTAGATCCATGCACACAGAAGGCCATCCATTTTCAACACAGTCAAATTTCGTTCTATTTACTGACTCAGGGTGGCTTAAAGAAGCTTCAACAATTACTACAGGTCTTGTCCTGAGAAGGAAATAAAATTAGCAATGTTAATTGCAGAATTATTTTTCCTTAAGAAGATTAAGTGCATTTGTTTTTTCAGTTTACATTGACCAAGTAATTTCATGAGTCTTATTGTGTGTGTACATACTAATTACATTTCTGTGTACAGGGCAAAATAACTTTTTATTTAAATGTCTAAAAATTTTGACTTTGATGATTTAATTATATCTCTGTAAAGTGAAAAAAATACCCTAAAATTCAATAATTAAACTTCGAAATACCAAAAGAGCATCATAAGGTCACTACCACTGCTGATTTTAAACACTGCCTCCCATCATTTTACAATTAAACCAAATTGCCATTAAGCAGTGAAATATATCAATCTTACCTTAGCAACACAGCAGAATCAGACCGAAAAGCACCAACTGCTACATCTGGAGGATAAAAAACAACACAGATTAATGATCATCATTAGTCAAAGAGAAATTACTTTTCAGCCATAAATACTTAACTACGTATCACCTTTGACTACCTAAAAACACTATTTATAGAAAATTAGAGAATATATGCTAACATCTTATGATTCATTCGACTTTTCTCTGAATCTATTCATGTACAACATTCATCCCACTATAATATATCATAAACTTTATGACAAAAACAAGTTTACTAAAACAAAATTCAATTTTTGGACTAGAAACATTCACCCAAATTTCTTTTCTAAATAAAAATTTTCTTTCCTTTCCTCATCATATATTTGATTTTCATGAGTGCTTTCATTTTTTCAAAAACACAGACTATAACATTGAGTAACTAGCACTGTTAAGCTGAGGAATTACTTGATCATTTTAGGAATGAATTAAGGAGAACTTTAAAAATGAAGAAAAAAATTATCAGTAAGATGAAGTCTTTCATACCAGTTTTATGTACTTCACTATAAAGCAGTATCTATAATAGAGCTTATTCCAATTTATAAATTATGATAAACTAATTACTCACCTACATAACCATTATTATCTGCATCAATTTGTCCTGATATAGACTGTCCAAACATACTTAACGATTTGCTGATCTGAAGTCCTTCAATTCTCTGAAAAGTAGGAAAGTTGAGTGGGGAGTAGTTTTTGAATACTAATATACCAGAGAAGCAATGATTTAGCTAAATAATGAGCTTTCCCAGGCATGCCTTGGCACATCTACTAACAAAGCTGCATTTGAGTTAAATCAAATACTTCCAAGGGTGCAAAATTTTTCCAGCTTGAAATGAACAGGTGACATTTGTGACTAAAAAAATTTACTTTGTGAGCAAAGGGAAAATTATGCTGTATAGATTTTCTGAAATAGTCCTGACTCCCTCTCAAGTCTTTTTAGAGATGGGGGTCTCACTATGGCACCTGGGCTGGCCTTGAACTCCTGGGTTCAAGCAGTCTTCCCAGCTCAGCCTCCTGAGTAGCTGAGATTATTGGTGTGTACCACCATGTCTGGCCTCCTTAGGTCTCTTCAGGCTCTCTATTTACTTCCTTGCCCAACATGAATAACTAAATAAGAATTTGTAAAACAAGATGTCTATAATCACTTAGTGGAGCCTATGACTGAGGCTTTTGATAAAAGCTGACTTTTTAGCAAGAACAACCCTAGCCAGATATGTACTTTCTATTCCACATATCTAATTTCATGTTCACATACAGGTTTATAAATATTAAGCTGATATTCATACTAAGAAAATTAGTATTTTTTCACCAGACAAATACATTTCTTTTATGTCAATTACAGAGAACCATTTGCTTATTTTTGCCTAATCAAAAATAACTGTGCCAGCTAATATTTCCATGCAAATATCAAGGGAAAAACTTTTCTTCCCTGCGTATGAATGTCATTTTTTTTTCTAGGCACTGAAATGCCATGATTTTTCAACATACAAAAGTGAAGGCAGAGTAAGATCCTGAGACATTATTAAAGTGCTATCATCTTACTACTCAACAGTGAAAAAAACCCAGAGAATCATATGTGTGTTTGATCTCCCTGTGCAATCTTCACAAAATATGGGGCTCTAGCCACAAGGCCAAGACACAGTTAATCAAATCCAAATGGGCATATTTTAGAATCATATGGATATTACCTCAGAATACAATTTAATGAAATACAAAGAGAAATCTTTAATGGGCTATAGACAAGCTAGGGTGGAAATGAACTACAACTCTTATTTATGGAGAAAGGGAGTTTGAAGAGTTATTAATCCCTTAAAATAAGATCATTTGCCACTATAAGTAAACAGTGAAATAAAGTGTTAAGTATTTGAAAGAGAAAATTAAGAAAAATAAGTCCACATAAAACCTGGAAGTTTTAAGGATACACATTATAACCAATGCTTCTTTTGGAAATAGAATAGTACTTTACCTGTGAGAAGGTTGATGAGATCCCATCTGCACGGCCATTGTAAATATAAATAGCACCTCGCAAGTCATCTTCCTGTGGAGCTCCGATAGCAACATCTATCCAATAATTTAAACAGTGGAAAAATAAATTATTGATACAAAGAATGCAACTTCGCAAACTAACCTTATGAACCTTAATTCATATCACATAAGAAAACTCTCTTTTATGAAAAATAAGTCTTCTCAGACAGAAAAAAATAAAATATGATCATCATCATATACAGGATTGCACACAATAGTTTGCACATGGAAGAAAGCAGAATGGAAGCATCTGAGAGGCAGTGTAACAAAATGATTAGAACACGGGCTCTACAGCCAGACCACGAGGGTCTGATCCGAGCTCTGCCACTGGGCACTGCCACACTAGGCTGGGCCCATTTCTTAATCTGTGTTTCAATTCCCTCACCTATATAATGGGATCATAATAAAAATCCCTCTCAGCATAAAAGGATATAACTTATGTAAAGTGCTTAAAGCAGTGCCTTGCATGTAATAACTTCTCATAATCTATGAATATTTGATCATAAGAATTTTTATTTTGGGAGTCTAGACTTACCTTATTTGCAAAATGACTTTTAAATTAATTCCTATTCCAATGAAAATGATTAAGGTATCTGTTAGAGATATCTGCACACACAGACACACAGGATTTCAGAAAAAGGATTTGTTCTGTAAAATAATGATTATATCACCTTTCTGTATTATTGACAATTATGTCAGACTATGAAACCATGCGAAAAAAGATCTGATCAACTAATATAAGAAAACCTGAGTAAATGACATGGTTGCTTAAGTGCTATAAATATATAGCACAAAGGAGAAAAATAATATTCTACAGTTGCAAGAGCATTTCATTATTTTACCAAGTATAGTCTATTTATGCACATATTTATTTATATGCAATGGTTTATTTAATAGACACCTAAAGTAGTTTGTCTTCATGATATTACTTATTACTATCAAATCGAAAATCATTTTATCAACTATAGTGGTAATTTTTGGCTACTATTTCAATGAGGAAAAAAATATCTTTGATATATAACTCCACGCTAAACAACGTAAAATTTTAAAAATGCAAAAGCTTTTCTATTTTCAGTTAAAAAGAAATGGTAGACACCTATATTTACTTTGTTTAGACATACTAAGGCTAGCCTCTTTTGACTCGTACAGAGTTTTTCAAACTTTCATATACAAATATGCCCACTCATTTATTCATTCATCGGACAGCTAGTGAGCACCTACTATATTCCAGGCAATTGCCAGGAGCTGGCAAAACAGGGCAGTATCACAGAAAGAAACTCATTGCCTAGTGGGGAGGAATGGCAAGTAAGAATAGACTAATAGCACAGCATATGAGGAGGAAGTGGTGGAAATTAGGAAAGGCTTCTCATAGAAGATGATGCCCAAGATGAGATTAAAGTATCCATAGGTCATAGACAGGTGAAGAAAAGGGGAAATGCAATTTAGAGGCAGGGAAAAGCCTGTGCAAGGGCAGGGAAGCAACAGGCAGCATGGCACATGTGAAGAACGGCAATTGGTTTGGAATAACTGGAGTCAGATTTGTGCAGAATATATACATACAGGAACAGAGGAGCAGGAATGGTAAGGAAGAGAAAGAGGAGGAGGAGGAGAAGAGGAGAAGAGGGACGTGAGAAGAAGGAGTGGGGAAAAGTATTTTATAGCCATTGAAGGGAAGACAGCAATTTATTTAATCGGGGCTGGGTTTATACTTCTACCGCTGTGGTTAAATCTCTAGAATTTGCTATATATTGATTCTTCATAACACATGAAAAAAATAACAAGCCTTGGTAGTGAAGTGGTTGATGTAATTCTTACAGTACCTGTTATTAGCAAGAGTGATCTAGATTAAGGCAAATATTCAGGAAAAATACAGATGAGCCTTTTCAGCCAAAATATTTAAAAGGCCCAGATAAATTTTTTTCCATACAGAGGACACTTGGGTGTATTCAATCTTTGGTTATCACATATGTAGATTCAAACTCTTCCTGGATTACAGTTGGATCTGTTATATAATAAAGTTCTAGCTATCATTATTCAAATGAGAAAGATATGTTTTGAAATATATACAATAAATGTTTTTCAAGCCTATGCAACTTAATTTGGGACACAATATACAGAACATAGGTATTTAATGATTACTTTTACTTCTTATTTAAACATTTTATTTCATTCTTTTAGTATAAATCAAAATTATTAGTATGTCAGCCAACACTTATACTATGTTTACAATGTAGGCACTGTGATATGGGCTTTGTGCACATTTACCCAAGTAACTCTCACAACCACCATATTAAATACTCTGACTCCAACTTTACAGATGAGGACACTGAGGCACAAGGTATAACCTGCTCAAGGTGACAGAGCCAGGATGTTGTGGAGCTGGGATTTAAACCCTGCAGCGTGGCGCAGATCCTGTGCTATTCCCATGCTCTATAAACTCATTAACAACAGAGGTCATACTCCCAAATTTCCCTTCCTAATACCAATTCCTGTTCTATATCAAAGAGGTTCTCTCTCTCTCTCTCTCTCTCTCTCTCTCTCTCACACATACACACACAGACACACATACACACACACACAGACACACACGAATACTATTCAGCCATAAAAAAAAAAAATGAAATCATGTATTCTGCAGCAACAGGGATGGAAACTGGTGGGGGATGTCATTATCTTAAATGAAACAAGCCAGGCACAGAAAGTAAAATAACACATGCTCTTACTCATAAATCAGTGCTTTAAAAATGTGTTCACATGGATGTACAAAGTAGAATTAAAGGAGGAGACCACCCCTCATATTGACTTATGCCCAATTTCTGCCTCCAAAGAAAGAAAAAGTAAAAACTAAAAGGCAGAAATGAAATCCACAAGCAGACAGCCTGGCCCCACACCCTGGGCCTGGTAGTTAAAGATAGACCCCGACCTAATCGGTTATCTATAGATTACAGACATTGTATAGAAAAGCGCTGTGAAAATCTCTATCCTGTTTTGTTCCGATCTAATTACTGGTGCATGCAGCCCCCAGTCACATACCCCCTGCTTGCTCAATCGATCACGACTCTCTCACGCGCACCTCCCTTAGAGTTGTGAGCCCTTAAAAGGGACAGAATTGCTCACTTGGGGAGCTCGGCTCTTGAGACAGGAGTCTTGCCGATGCCCCCGGCCAAATAAACCCCTTCCTTCTTTAACTCGGCGTCTGAAGAGTTTTGTCTGCGGCTGGTCCTGCTACATTTTGATAGACAATGAAGACTCAGAAGGGAAAGAGGTTGTGGGGGGTGGATGATGAGAAATTACTTAATGGGTAAAAATGTATGTTATTTGGATGATGGATACCCACAAGCTCTGACTTGATCACTATGTAATTGATGCACGTAACAAAATTTCACTTGTACCCCATAAACAAATAAAACAGAAGTGCTTACTTAATGATTTGACGATATATCAATATTTCAGGTGCACACAAAATAACAGTACAGCTTGTAATTTACAATTGTAGAACTTATTATGGTTCTGCTCTAAAAATATTCAAACATATAGTCTAAAAGTCAGATAATAAGGCTCAAGGTGAAAAAAAACTAAACCAATAGTGGTCTTGTCAAGTCTATTTTACTTGTGAAATAAAAAATATGATCTGCTGTTGGTCACGTCAGGTATATTAGTCTGTCTGACCAATTTTTCATGCTTTTGATGAGTTTTACACTAGACTTTTGCCAAATCAATTGGTCATCTTTTTAGAAAATGGCTTGTGTTGCTTTTCTAAGGACACAGGAAATTGATTTTTTTTTCCATTTGAGAACAATTGAAAAGTGACATGACAAATGCCAAGATAACTTAGGTTTGCTACGCAAAGTACCACAAAAATTTGCATAATAAAAAGACATTAAGTGTGATTTGCATCCAGTATTGTAGTCTCTGTCTTCATAATCCTACACTTCTTGCCATGAACACAAAGTATCTTTACCCATCCACCCCAGAAAAATAAAATAAGAGAAGATGGGGCAAAGTAATAAAGAAACACAAAGAAAAATAACTTGTAAATTCCTGTTGCCTCATGCAGGCAGACATGGTGGAATGGAATAAAAGACCTCAGCCAAGAACTAGGACACACTGGCCCTGTTT
The DNA here is from genome assembly GCF_028885655.2 of Pongo abelii. Classification (NCBI taxonomy): domain Eukaryota; kingdom Metazoa; phylum Chordata; class Mammalia; order Primates; family Hominidae; genus Pongo; species Pongo abelii. The sequence goes on along the minus strand of NC_071996.2, from coordinate 84,171,354 downwards.
CCACATCAGCAATGGTCTTGCTAATATCTAAAATATAGAAAATGCCTACTCATGGGCAAAATAGAAGATAAAATTAGAACTGGAGGGCCGGGTGCAGTGGCTCATGCCTGTAATCCCAGCACTTTGGAGGCCGAGGCGGGCGGATCACAAGGTCAGGAGATAGAGACCATGCTGGTTAACACAGTGAAACCCTGTCTCTACTAAAAACACAAAAAAATTAGCCAGGGTGGTGGCGGGTGCCTGTAGTCCCAGCTACTCGGGAGGCTGAGGCAGGAGAATGGTGTGAACCCGGGAGTCAGAGCTTGCAGTGAGCCCAGATCATGCCACTGCACTCTGGCCTGGGTGACACAGCGAGACTCCATCTCAAAAAAAAAAAAAAAAAAAACACTCACTGAAGTGTTAATGTAGCCACTAAATGTAAATATGCAGTGAATTATAAATGACATAAATAGCACAAAAATATGCAGGAACATTTTTAAAAATCATTTGCATAATAACCTTCCAGACATAAAGGTATTACCTTTAGGAGTGGAGTGCTGAGGGATTTCAGCGAAACAAGAGCTGTGTGAAGCCCAGGGTCTCATGTACAAATTGAGAGACTGCACTGTCCCCTGAAAGTCGCCTCTGAAGTCCTCTTCCTAAGTCTCATCGACAGAACACTCTCTGTCTGTCCTTCACACCACTGGAAAATTACCTGGGCTTTTCCCAGGTATAGAGTAATTTTGATAAGGGAATTTGCCTATTGCTCATGACAGTTTTACAGCTCTAACAATAATTCAAATTTGTCATTGACATTTTGATGCCACAAAAATAATTTCTCATGTGTACATAATTTTTCACATTCAAAAGAATAGTGAATGGTCTTCTTTAAATGTGCCAATTAAAACAAGACAGAGAAATCAGACAAAATATGTGTTTTACTAAACAGTGATTTTGCGTTTTTAAAAGAAAGAATTGGGTTGTCTCATACAACACACATGACAAATCAAAATGCATAAACATGGTTTTATCCATAGGTCTTTATTAGGTAGAACCCTTAAACTTGCTACTAAATAAGGCTTATGTTTTCAAGTATTAATTTTATTTTCTACTTGATGGTAGAACTATTAAAAAGGGTGCCACGATTTTCTTCATTTTCGTTTATTATGGCACATATTCTGTACCTGGTATGGTGCATCTGACCCAAAATGAATGTTCAATAAATGTCACAGAATTGCTGGTTACTTATGAGATGTAACATCAAGCATAATAAAATTTTATTTTTTGTTTTTAATCAAATCAGGCTTGTAATAAAAAGATAAATAACAATTTCTTATTGCTGTACATTAAAACTGCACACTTCTGAATGGAGAGATCAGTTATCAGTAAATTGCTTTTCTATGACACTGGATGGCTACATAGGAGCAGCGCTGACCTGAATTTATACAAACTCTCAAGAGATGTGAACTCAATGTGATGAGTGACGGCAGCAGTGGCCAATACAGGAGTGCAAACCAGGTGTCCCGCCCCCTTTCTAGGAAAGGCATAAAATACGACATGTTCCCTATTACAGCTCCAATTAAATGAAATAGCCACAATACCTTCCCTCACCCCTGTCCTGGATGAGGTTATTTATGAAAATGAGCCAGTGCCCAACATGGGGCCCTTGGGGGGTAAGGGAAGTAGGGGGAAGCTAGTGATGGGTGGGGTACAGAGAGGCTCCCCTCCATACATTTTTTTTTTAAAATTATGTGTAATCATAATAACCAAAAGTATATACACATATTTTTTCTCTTCTTTCAGTTTTAAAATAGCAAACAAAAAATCCAGAACAGTAATACTTGTATAACAAGTTACACTATTTGACGTTTAAGAAGGTTCACTGGAAGCATGTATTCAATAACTGACTTTTTGTGTAGAATAAGGCATTTTATATATTTAAAGTAGATTGTGGTATCTAGGTACAAGAAGACATTAAGGAGATGAGAATTTATAGTATCCCATCACTTTAATCTCTGAGAAAGCTTTAGCCTAAAATTACCGTATACTAATTGCCAATGGCCTTATCAGGAAGACAATTATGAACCCTAAAAATAAGTATCAAATACTTATGTGCTGAACTCCAGGAAATTGCACACTCTCCTCTTAACCTATTCATCATTTTATGCACAGTTTTAACAGACTCAGTTACTTACCACTTAGAACTAGATTGATAAAAGCAAATTTTTAACAGGGAATGCTAGTAGATGCAGCATTTCAACAACAGGACTGACATCCATGGCGATATGCACAGTTACCATACTACCATCTATTCAATTAGTAAAAAACTTCAATATCAGTGGGTAAACAGCCACTGTCCCCAGGCTTCCCAATGGCCTGCTCAGAATCTCTTCTCGAATTCCCCAGATCCTCCCACAACATAGCCATAGGGAATGCCTGGCAGAGCAGGGGCTTCCAGAACCCTGCTCCAGCTCTGCAGCCAGCCTCTGTTGGGTTTGGTCAGTGTCTTTATTGTACTGATAGTTAAATACCGTGGTCCAATGAGTCTACGATACACATTTCCTGCCCATATTTTATTATTTCTGAAATCAGGATCTTCCTTAACAGAAAAATGGTGGGTGTAACAGCTTAATAGGTAGCTTTTAGGGACACATAAATAATAACGCAGTTTCTAATCAATGGTGCCTTAGAATCACTGAAATAAGGTATTTTGAATATCATCCATTATTAACAGTGGTAAAGATCAATGGGTGACAATTGAGGAGAAGTCATATATAACACTAAAGAAAAGAAAAAACTTAGCATGCCATTCTGGCTCCATCTTCTATAGGAAGGTAAACAATACAAAACTTTAATCATATTTTCTTCCGTAAACCGTTTTAAAAGCAGAAATCAAGCACTAATTTGATAATTTTAATTACCTTCAAAGCCATCATTGTCAATGTCGCCAAGATTAACTATAGATTCCCCAAATCTTGCAGCATATTTGTCACTTCCAACGAGGTTTATTTCCATTGCATTCATTACTGCTCCCTAGATAGAAAGGGAGAGAAAAGGTGTCATTATAACACTCCCTGACAACTTTACACAATTTACTGTTGTAATTGGATATGGATTTTTTCTAATGTGTCAAACAAGTTGGACAAACTACAGACTGAGCTTTAGTACACACATCTCAGTTCAATTCAATAAATATTTATTGAGTCTGTCAACACATAATAGTATTAGAGCTCAGAGGACATAAAAAACTGTCAAACTCATGATCTCTAGCTTTGAAAATCCAATAAATCATTTTGATAATTCAATTTAGCAAATATTTATTGAGCCTCTACTAAAGACAACACACTGCGCAAAGAGTGAAAAGGTGAAAGGGGGCAAGGCAGTGTGTGTGTGAAACACATTCCCTTTCTTCAATAAGCCCACAGTTATAGGGAAGGCTTAGCACAAGCATATAAATGACTGAGAAGTAGAAACTGCTTTACAATATCGAGATGCAAAAAAAAAAAAAAACTAATTATAATAGAAGAGATTTCATAAAGGAAATGGCATGCCAGGTGGCTATTGAAGGATAAGCGTAATTTTGATATACAGAGAAAACTAGCAGTAAAACAAATTCCAAAGAATTTGGCTCTAATGAATGGTATGTATAATGAATGAGACAAAAATGTCAGATTGCAGTCTTATAGTGTAGCGTCTTCATTGTCGAGGAAAATTTACTCTTAATTTAGGGAACAATACTAAACACTGAAGGTTTCTGAGTTGAGGAATGACATGATTGAAGCTGGCCTTTGGAACCAGCAGCAGTGGAACATAGATTAGTCAACTAATAACTAGGAAGGAGGAAGATGAGTTACTACAATAAGACATTCAATAATGTAATAATTAGCTGTTGCAATAACAGCTACTAGTTCTCTTTGCAAACTTTGATCATGTCAGTCTTTTGTATTAAAAAGAAAAAAAGGCCACGTCCTTTATTCTTCTCAAATCTACTTGGCACTCCTTAAGCATACACACGCTCTCTGTCAAGTGTCTTCACTTGTGAATTTTCCAATAGAAAAATTCTGATTTTTGTCTTTCTCAAACACTACTTCCTCTGTAAAAGCTTCTTGACCCAAAGGGAATCACTTCTTCCACTCTGTATGTACTTATAATGTGCCATGTACCATGTCGTAGTCAATTGTTTACTCCCATTGGTGTCTTCACAAGATCCTGAAGTCCTGGGGTTAGCTCTAAGATTATTAGCTCTTTTTATAGTCCTGGTTACATTTCAGATACTCACTAAATCTCATTTATTTTATTTTAAATGAACTAAGATAACTGGGAATCATCTTTATAAATATAATCACTGACACTGAAGCAGTGAATGATTGATTCAAAGGAGTCAGGGATAAAACAGCTTGGCTCCTGGGCAAATGTCTAAATTAAGGAGCGGAAGGGTGAAAAGGCTCCAGGGAGAACAGACAAGGTATAGACTTAAGACAATGCAATGGCTCTGAAGTTCTGGAAGGAGAGTTTCAATAGGAAGAGGTGATCACTCTTCTTCAAGTATTCCCTAGTCACAGAGAGTGGTGACTGAGAGTTCGCTAGGAACCCCTGAGAGCTATTTTAGTACAAGTAGGTAGAAGCCAGAGTCACTCAAGTATCATTCTTTCTTGAGTTCATTCAAAAACAATTTCACCTACTTGTCTAGGACTCTTCCAAGCCCTGATGAAACTGCGGTAAACAAGACAGACAATCTCTCTCCACAAGGCATCTATACTACTGTAGAAGAACAGACAATACCAAATCAAATCAATGTAAATAAATGCCACTTAGTGGTTAGTGCCATTTCAGAGAGTTGAGAAATGAGAGGTTAGATGGAACAAAGGAAGACTAATCTACATCAGAGGATTTAAAAGCTGGAATCAATTATTAATTTAATCCAAGTGTTTCATAAGAGTAGTGCCTCGGGGTAGGTATGAGGGAAGAACAGGAGGATAGCCGAGTGGGTAGAAGGGTTTATCTGTTTTTTCTTAATGAGATTAAGATTTCAATGGGGGAAAAATGATTCTATATTGCTTTATTTTAGGTATACATGTGGATGTTTAGAAGTAAAGAGGAAAATAAGAGAAATTTGCAGCACGAGGATGTAGCAAGTACAAAGACCACTATTTTTGGAGACAGAAATGGAATAAAATTATCTGATATCACTATTAATGAGATTTAATGATCACTGTGTAGATAATTTGCTTTTACTATTAAACGTAGGTTAAATACAGTGTAGGAAATACCAAAGCATAAATAACTTCCCTGCTCTCTATTTTAAACTTAGAGAATCTTCCATTTATAAGACTAGATGTTTTCTTTCTTAAATTGTAGAGTTTAGTCTGATGCTTAATATAAGAACTTGCTAAATGCTCTGAAACCATTGACTGAACATCGTTAAAAATACTTTATTGAAACAGAGTCCACTTTGTTGAATCCTGACTGAAAAATGCTATGCCATTAGAAATGAACTGGTCCTCTCACAAGCCCACTCTTGTTTTCAAATCAAAGAACAGGCCAAGAAGATCTCATTAAGACTCTATCAATTTTTTGTTTTGACTTAACGTCAAGAATCTAGGCTGGCAAGATAAGGCCAGAAGTCTTTGAATTATCAAGTGGTCAGTTTCTACCACAAATTATCACTAATAATTTAAAATTGAATCATAGTAATTACCTATTTATACAACTAATAGATCCACTGTGAAATAAACTGTGCCAATTTTATATTCTTATCAAGAGCACAATATATATGAATTATGAAAATTAATATTTTAACAAAACACATCTTGTTTCTAATTGTTTTCAAATTAAGAAATTGAAAATACTTAATTCTTCATCTTCTAGTCCTAGTAATATTTTATAATTCATATAAGGACCTTAAATAGCACTATTAAGAAATCTACATTTTGAAGGAGGTATGAAAATTATTCTTTCAAATTAGATTAGTATCAACATAAAACTGCAAGAAATTTCAGCTACCAGAGTGAACCCATACAAGCTGTGAACAGAGAAACTCCCTAACAATCTATTTCATAGATTGTTCTGGAATATCAAAATGGGAAACTTTCCCATTCATCATCATATTCCATTTCATTTTTAGAGCATCAGTACAGTATTAGAATTTTAACTTTTGTCAATAAAAGAAACCTGAAAACAATCTCAGATCTCTGGAATAAGGCCAATTTGAGTTTTGATCATAATTCCATAAATGGCTTCCAGTTGGGGCACTTGGACATACCGAGCCAGAGTTGATGTACACAAACACTCTTCCTTCCTCTCTGATGGTGCTCTGCATGGGTGCTCCCACGAGCAGATCTGAGAAGCCATCTGCGTTGAGGTCCACAGCACACACAGAAGCTCCAAAGTACGATCCAAGCTGTCCCAAAACAAACCAGATCCACTCATTGAGAAAAAAGCAGGGTTACTCGCAAAAGCCCAAAGAGATACTAAAGACAGAGACATATTACCTTTTTACCTTTCATTTCATGTAAGATATTTAGTTCTTTTTCATCAATGCTGAATATATATGCCTGTAATTAGGGAAAGAATTAGAAAAGTTTTTAGGAATAACATATATTTTTTAAAACTCCACTCATTTCTGTTTGATCAAAACATGAATTTTTACAACTTGCAGTTAATTGCTCAAATATAAAAATAAATCCTTTTAAGAGTGACACAAAAGGGTTTGGGATCCACTGTTACATTAATATGCCTTACTTGCAAAAGTATTTTCTCAGGAATTATCTTATTGATCCTATAGAGGGGGCACCGGAAGTGTTGTTTGCCTCTTTTCAAAAGTAAGGCTCAGAAAATCTGGGTGACCAATGTGCACATAGCAACAAAGCAAAAACTAAAACCAGAAATAATATTTCCTTCTTTCTAGTCTTACTACAAAATATGTAGTTACCTCAACTTATTTTCAGCTGTGAAACCGTTCACCATATACTCCCTGGACATTTTTAGATAGTTCTATCTTATAATTTTCTTAAAGGAAACAAAGTCTCATTTGACTTTTGTAATTTTTCAGAAAGTTTTTGCTAAATTTCTTTTAAAACCATAACATCTTTCACCAATTCCACTAAATGTAATAACCTGTTCATCATTTCTAATCTTTCTTGCCTTACAACATTCACAGTTTCTCCTTTAATATCTTATTCATGCAATGTATTTGAACCTTTGTGAAGAAATAAATATAAAAATGTAATTCTTACTTTACCAATCTGCTCATGTTGAGGAGCTCCTCCAACTACTTCGGTAGTATGCTGGCTCCGAAAATGACCAGCTCCAACCGAATATCCTTTAAGAAAAGGGAGAAAGTATGAGAGTCCTGGGTAAAGTACATCATTTGGTAATATGGGTAAAATAGATCATTAAATTAAATTATACTGAATTCAAAATGACTACATTAAGCAGTTAAGAATATTTAGCATAGAGATACTCAAAATTGGTCATTCATTATGTTTTATGCAATTTTGATATGTGTTACAAAACTGCAGTCATATGGTTTGTATTTCCGAGTCTTAGAAATTGAAAATAGCATCTTTACATCTGGTGCAGTATAATCAGTTTCTAGGATTACAACAGACATATTTTAGAGTATATTAAATATAAAATCTCAATTGGGAAATGAAAACTTTAAACTTTAAATAAAAATCCTGCTAAAGTTCAACTTTTTTTTTGCCAGCAAATCTTTCTTTTGTGATGACTTTTCGATGACAAAAAAATTGTTTGGTAATATGGTTAAAATAGATCATAAAATTATTTGTATTTTATGTGATAAAAGGCATGTCAAGTTATATTTCTTGAACTATTTAAAAGTATCCTTTAATCATAAACAAGAAAACATTGAATTGTAACAAATTCTTCTACTTGAAATTTCTTTTGTTTGAATAGAAAGAAAGAGTGCTTGTTTTTATAATTATTTCTGAGTGTAAGATGCTCACATTTGACACACACACAGTTTAAACAAATCTGGATTTCCTGAAAATCTATAGGAAAAACATTTATTTTCTTGTAATGGACATTAATGCCAGAAAACTTTGCATTTCTGTTGAAATACAGATGATAAAGTACCCTACTATTGACTTATGAGATGAGGAGAAGGAAGATGATAAAAATAGTTAAGCTCTGGGAAATGTTCTAAGAACTTATGAGGTGAAAGGTCAATGAGCTGTTTTTAGACCCACATGCTTCATGGAGCCCCTCATCCGGAATGTAGTGGACAGTACCACTGGCTTTCAGTTGGTCCTTAAGGAAACTATACTTACTTACACAGATGTTTAAATGAGTTAATTCATGTAAAGTTCTCACGAAAAGTTCCTGAGATATGGGAGGCACTCTACAGAAACCACCTGTATAATCAGTGGACTACATAGAGATACAAACTTACTAATGTTTCCTAAAGTGAACTACAAAGAGTAAACTAAACTAGAAGTCCTATTAAGAATTATATATTGATGATTTTAGTCACATGTGTAAATGTAAAATATTGAGTTCACTAAAGTTTCATAAATCCTATCCTTAAGAGACAGTTTCTGAACTGCCTAATTATTACTGTAATTACACTGGCCATTTAGATCTTTGGAAAATACATTTTCCTTATTTATAATTATAGTACTAGTATTTGTAAGGCAGAGATCATGTAAGTTTGTCAATTTTTATAGTACCTAAATAACTTCCAAATTTTACTTGATTTTGTTTGTCTAAAAAAGCCTTGTACTTATTTGTAGTTATATTGTAGACAAAAAGAGAGCCAGTCCAATAAGATGATCCTGGGGCTCCCATCACAATTAAATCCTGTAAGAAAAAAAAAAAACTATTATTATTTAAAATTTAATCTCACCACCCCAAACCTCCTCCAGATACACGATAGTGAAGAGAACATATTTTTATAATAATAAATTCCTGAGGTAGGAATATTCTGTGAAGTTAAAACATACTAGGAAAAAAAAAAGCCAGAGAAGTTGGCTAATGGATTTCTAAAAGCAAAATCTTCAGAGAAGAAACTCTGAAACTCTCATTTAATGCATTTATCAGTGGATTTCAAAAGTTGAAGGCAAAAGTACTGAATGCTAGAGTAAGCTTTTGGGAGAAAGGCAATGTGGTTCCTATTAAAGAAAATCATATGTGGGTAATTCATTAGTGCTAATTATGGAGATAATCACGTGTTGCCAAAGAATAAAAAGCAGACTTAATTTACTTCTATTTGCAAAGAACCACTGACTAATTTTTCTAATAATGTTAGCTTAGGGAAAAAAAGTCCAATGGAATGTGGGGCATATTTTGTTATACAGAGGAATTTAGGAGAAGGAGAAGATTGGAATGAGCATGCCCTTGTCTGGTATAGTATGAACACTTTCAGCAGTTCAATATCTTTAGCATATTTCTATACTCCTAAACAATCCTAAACTTAAAAAAAGTCAACTTAAACTGAAGAAAGCATTTTCTTTGTAAGCATTTTAATATAACTGTTAATATTTGCAGACACTGTCAACCCCAAACTTGATATAGCGCCTGATCTTCATGGAGTCAAAAAACATCCCTGAATTCATAGCATGTTTTTAAGAAAAACTGAGAGATTTGGGGTTGAGTACAACTGTGCCCTTTCATGCATATCCTAGAATGTTAGAAAGAGTAAGAAATCTTGGGAATATTGTCTGTCTGATTTAAGGGGATATTAAGTTCTTAAATTTCCCAATTATCATAATTTTAATGAAAAACATAGACTGATATGCTTCCTTTGCCCCTCAACTAGAAATTTAACATACTTGGGTTGATATTTTCAATACCTAAGTTAACAAGACAATTAACCGTAGCTACTTTTGATTTTCATTAAATTCTTGATGAAAGAAATATTTTTCAGTATAGATTTTAGTTCATCTTATGTAGTATAGCCATCTAAATATTGATATTTTATTGAAATATATGTGGAATTTTGAGTGGCAAAAATTAAGTTGTGATATTCAAATTTAAGAGACATGATGAAGATGTTGCACAATTTTTACTTTAAAACATATCAGTCTTCCAAACTGTGAGAAGAATTAAGACTCTATATGTAAACATTTATAGTAGCTATTTTTTGAACAATTACCTTTGTGTAAAAACTAGATATTCCAGCTTGACATGATGCAAAATTTTCTCCAAATTTTTTCACATAATCTAAAATGAAATATTAAAACAACTCAGAATTTTATCTTAAAATAAAGATATAATCTCCATATTTTTTTCTTAAATAAATCCTTAAAAAAACATCCTTTAAGATCTATAGTTTGTACTTTTTAAAAATAAAAACCAGTAACCTTGATATAACAAATCCCTTCCATATTAATATTCAAAATATCCCCATGAAATGGCAATAAAAATATCTCCCTCTGCTTCTTCATAGGAAGCACACACAGCATATACTCAAAAAATTTTTGTCAAGTGAGTAAGACAGAGGTAGGATTTGTGATTTTGAGTCCATATTTTCTTTTTACTGTATATATCTAAGGTGTATAACATCAGGTTTGATATACGTATATAGTGAAACAGTTAACTACACTTAACATACATACCTCCTCACAGTCATCTTTTTTGTGCATTTAGAGGGAAATCTACTCTCTTGGCAAATTTCCAGTGCACAATTATTAACTCCAGTCCTCATGCTGTACATTATATCTCTAGACTTATTCATCCTACACAAATGCAGCTTTGTACACTTTCACCAACATCTCCCCATTCCTAACCCTCTCTCTACTCACCCTCTTCTCTATGTATTTGACTTTTTTAGATTCCACAGATAGGTGAGATCATAGAGTATTTGTCTTTCTGGGCCTAGCTTATTTCACTTAAAATAATGTCCTTCAGGGTCATCCATGTTGTCACAAAAGTCAGGATTTCCTTTTTAAAAGGCTGAATAATATTCCATTGTATATGTTTATGTATATATGTGTGTATATATACACCTCACACAATTCCTTATCCATTCATTCATCTGTCAATGGACACTAAGGTTGTTTCTGTAACTTGGCTATCGTGAATGCTGCTGCAATGACATAAAAACACAGATCTCTTTATGTGGTACTGATTTAATTTCCTTTGGATATATACCCAGAAGAGGGATTGCTAGACCATATGGTAGTTTTATTTTTAATTTGAGTAACTTCTCTACTGTTTTCTATAATGGCTATACCAATTTACATTCCCGCCAACAGTGTGCAAGGGTTCCCTTTTCTTCACACCTTCGCCAACACTTGTTATCTCTTGCCTTTTTGATAATCACAATTCTAATAGGTGTGAAGTGATATTTCATCGTGGTTTGTAATTTGCATTTCCTTGATGATTGGTGATGTTGAGCACCTTTTCATCTACTTATTGGCTATTTTGATGCCTTCTTTGGAAAGAAAGCCATTTGGTCTCTTGACTATTTTTTAATCAGTTGTTTGGTTTTTTGCTATCGAGTTGGTGAGATCCTTATATATTTTAAATATATAGGACTTATGTGAATATTATTTCCCATTCTGCAGACTGTCTCTTCACTCTGTTGATTATCTCCTTTCCTATGCAGGAGCTTTCTAATATAGTCTCATTTGTTTATTTTTGCTTTTGTTGTCTGAGCTTTTGGTGTAATTTCCAAAAACTCATTGCCTAGACTAATGTCAAGTAGCTTTTCTCTTATGTTTTCCACTAGAAGTTTTATGGTTTCAGGTATTGTGTTTAAGTCTTTAATCCATTTTAGTTGACTTTGGTATATTTGCTAAGGGTTCAATTTCATTCTGTTGCATGCGGATAGCCAATTTTCCCAAAGGCATTTAAAAAAAAACCTTTCAGGTTCAGGGCTCATGTACAAGTTTGTTGCACAGACAAATTGCGGGTTGTGGGGGTTTGATGTACAGATTATTTCCCCATGCGGGTAATAAGCATAGTACCCAACAGGTAGTTTTTCGATCCTCTCTCTCCTCCCACCCTCTACCCACCAGGTAGGCCCCAGTGTTTGTGCCTACTTTGTGTCTCTTGTGTCCATATGTATTCAATGTTTAGCTCCCACTTATAAGTGAGAACATGTGGTATTTGGTTTTCTGTTCCTGTGTTAGTTCGCTTAGGTTATTGGCCTCCAGCTCCATCTAAGTTGCTGCAAAGGACATAATCTCGTTATTTTTTATGGCTTAGTATTCTACAGTGTGTATGTATCACATTTTCTTTATCCAATCCAACACTGGTGTGCATTTAGGTTGATTCCATGTCTTTGCTATTGCTAACACCATTTATTGAAGAGAGTATCCTTTCTTAGATTTTGCCCAACTGAAAATATAGACTGAATCAAGATCTGCATGGACATAAAGGTCTATTATTACAAAGCCCCATGAATGAACGATTTTGGAACTTACTAAGGGGGCAAAGCTTTACTTCTTCCAAAAAATGATATAAGTAAACTTCTATGAAAATAAGAATTGGAACCACAGCTTCCTTTTGGCTTTGCTAAGCATAAAACTTAAATAAATTGGTAAGTCATTTATAGTGACCATTTCCAGTCAGGCATTTTCATCCCTTTCAAAAAAATATATCTTACCTGATCCTGTATTTTACAATTGTAGATGTGTTAGGTTTATGGCATCTTGAGATTTTTGTAGTATGTGGCTAGGTATATCTGAGAAAAACTAAAAACTCTACTATGAAAATATTTTAAATATAAACCAAAAACTATTAGGAAAAAGAAGATAGCAAACATACAGAAACCAAGACTGAGTTTTATTGCAACTGAGAATCAATACTCACTTTTTTATCTTTTGGGTATCCGAAGGCAAAATAGGAATATATGTAATATAAGCTGCTCTGTGACGTCACATTCCAAGGAAGAAAGAGCCAAGTCTTATTAGCATCAATAATTGAACTCAAATACTTGGCCAAAGTTTTGCCAACCAATAAAATTTTTCTTTGGGTGCCGAGGGATTTTTTTTGAGAGTGAGGGTGGTTAGAAAATTAGAAATTTGCATTCATATGTTTCTTAGCTTCCTAAAGACACATTGTTGGATTTTAGTTTTGCTGCAGATATCCTCTGACATGCTCTGTTGACATTCACCCCAATTCTGCTCACTTCTGTTATGTCCTAGCTCTGTACTTGCTGATGCTACCTATAGCACAGAGTTACCATGAGAAAAATGTTTCAAACTCAAGACACCAATCTCTTGCTGCTTGAACGAAAACATGTAAATTAGAAAAAGAGATAGTGAGTGCGAATGAAAGATTTGCTTACACTGATTATTCTTCCCAATTACTCCTGGAAGCTAAAGGTAAAACTGGAAACCTAAAGTCTTTCTTTTTAATCAGACTTCCAGTATAATTTCACAATTTAAATGTCCTATATTTGCTGGGTACTAGTCTCACTTATACCAAATTGAAAGTAAATTTAATGCAAAAGTGGGTAGTTAACCAGCTAGATTTCAGAGTTATTAAAATTGTAGAATTTTTATAGCACAAAGTGCATTTATGAAAAATAATGCTATTGCAATTGGGTAAAGAAAGAAATTGAGTAGTTAAAAAGAACATAATTACTTAGAAGATCTCCCTCTCCTCTGAACATGTAAACTTGAACATAAATTTAAAACACTAAAAGGTATTCACTTACTTATCTTTATCTAATTCATATCAAAATCATGCCTTACCTTGATAACATGGAGCTATTCTTTTACTCAGTTCTGTTCGTAAATCAGGGGGCATTCCATAGCAACCACCAGTGGGGAGCTTATTTTCATTCTTTATGTAAAATATATTTTTCCATCTATGCCCACAAGTCTGAATAAAATAAAAGTAGATCAAATGATGTGAAAGCTGCACCCAGGATAGCTGATTTCACGATGGATCAGTGGACCAGTTCCCATACCTACCACAATGGATCCATTTTCTCCTGGCTGTCTGGAAAGTGTGACCCCCAACCACTGATTGTCTCTCTCTTCCAAACAAGTCTTTCCACAAGGTTCTCCATTAGGGCTACCTATAGCATGTGAAAATAATTTTATCAGTTGTATTGAAAACATTCTACAAAAGAAGAGAAAACTGTGCACGCATCCCCAGTATTTTTCCGTTAACTACTTCTCTATCTTATATTCAGTGCACAATGTGAGGATAAATGTGAATTACTCTGTGCCAACATAATTATTCTCTAATACAAGGTGACTTTTGTTGTAGAAATGACCTCTGACTGGTAGCACCATGAAGAGATAGACTCAATCATATAAGAGATAGCTAACAGGACTAGGAGTGGGGAAAACCACTTAAAGCTAATACAAGGTTGTGCAACTACAACTGCTGTGTCTAATGCTTGGAAAACAATTAGCCATTTATCTAACAACGTAAGCAATATTATCAAAGCACTTTTAAAAATGTTTCTTTTACTGAGATATTAAGAATAGAAAGACTATAATACATCCCCAGCAATTAAGGTACAATTTATTGGAACTGGAAGGTGATGATTAAGCATGCAGAAAGTGGAACATACAATTAGCATACCAATAATGCCTTGTGTTTACAAGAAACTGCCCTATGTTTACATTTATTGGAATATGACTCATGTTTTCAACAGAGATAAAAATGATTTGGAAACCAGATTATCTCAGTAGTAAATAAAAAACTTCAATACATACTTTGGCAAATGCATGAATAGCCAAACATAAATAAAATACTCATGTACTAGATAGTACTTCTATACTATATAAGAAATGGTCTTCACAGTGATCATTTTTTTCTTTTGTTAGAAAAAATTATTTGTGTTATAGCTGGGTTCCTATTAAAATCCTACGTTAAGTAATTTCAAATAAGTTACTTTGGGGGAGAGTAAGATGCAGTATCCTAAGATTCTTTTTGCTGTCTTTATTTTCAGCCTCTTCAGTTGGCATGTGACAATTCTATTGCATCTGTTCTTAATTCCTGGCAAATACATTAGCATCAATTTGATTGGATAAGGATGTGGAACTCGGGTTTGTTAATTTTGAACACTGGTCACTAGGTACCAAGTTTTCATGAATCTATGGTGACCATTCTCTATATCATTGGCACTTTGTCTCCTCCTATAATGTTGACCCCTAAATGTAGTTTCCTGGGCAAACTCAGAACCCTTACAGAGATACAGACTAATATTTTTATTCTTATTTTTTTGGTACCAATGGGGATCTCACTATGTTACCCATACTGGTCTTGAACTCTTGCCTCAAGTGATCCTCTTGCGTTGACCTCCCAAAGTGCTGGGATTACCAGCATAAGCCACCATGCCTGGTAAGGCTAATATTTGAGAAGTGAAATTATTTGCACTAAGTCTCCTGGGTAGGAGAGATTTTGTTTAAGGAGTATGGGAAGATGTTTGTTTATACTTTTGTTTTCTAAAATGTCATTCAGGAAAAACAACCTTTAATCACAACTGAAGTGAAGAAAATGTTTGAGCCCCTCCTCTAGAGATTCTGCTCCAGCAAGTCCAGGTGAGGCCCTGATTACCCTAGGTCAGTGGTTCCCAGTCTTTTTGGCACCAAGGACTGGTTTCGTGAAGACAATTTTTCCATGGGCAGTGGTGAGGGTTGGAGTGAAACTGTTCCACCTCAGATCATCTGGCATTAGATTCTCCTAAAGAAAGCACAACCTAGATCCCACGGCTGTGCAGTTCACAATAGGGTTTGCACTCCTACGAGAATCTAATGCCACCACTGATCTGACAGAGGCAAAGCTCAGGTGGGAATGCTCACTGGTCCACCGCTCACCTCCTGCTGTGCAGCCCAGTTCCTACCAGGCCACGGGCCAGTACCCATCCACAGCCCAGGGATTGGGGACCCCTGCCCTAAGTGGTTCTCATGGTCAGGAACACTGTTACTGTGAAATGCAGAGAATGTTTTTCTGGACAGCATACACATAGAATAAATGACAACTCTCACTAACTGGTAATGGCTTCCTGGAGAACTAGACTGAAGGGAGGAGGACCAAGACTAGGTCTGGACAAAGAATGCTGGGATTGATTGGCAATGGTTGCTATTAGAATTGGAAAGGAGTCTTGCTGTGGCCCAAACCTTGGTAAAGAACGGTCCAGGTGGACACATAAGGTCTCCGTGTTAAATTGAGAAAGGAAGGGATGAAGAGAGAAATGACACGAAAACAGAAGGGGAAAACAGAGGGAAGATGGTAGGAGAAAAAGAAATTGTGTGTGGGAGATAGGTAAGGTCTAAAACAGGGAGTTGTTATTGTGGCTACCTGATGCCAAACCAACAAAATTTAAAGTAAAAGAGAATGAAAAACAAGGCATTTTAATTTTCATTATAATACAATTTTCAGTTTCCACTAAAATCAATTGTTTACTGTCAAAAATAGATAACAAATGGTAGATTCAGTCTACATGAAGTTCCTGTTATTTACTACAATAGCCATGTTAATAAGTTCCCTCTGAAAATACTAAAATTTTTATGAAGTTATAGTCAACACTCAGTTAATTGAGCAAAGGAAAATTAAGGACAGGAGAGGATGGGGGTCACAAATAACACGGAATGTATAATAGACACTTTCATTACGATTACATCTGATATTTAGAAACAAATCTAATATTCTAGAGAGAGCCACCCAGAAGATTAAAAAGACAATAGTTTAGAACCAGAAAGTACCATGTAAATAGCTTAATGAAAATGGCCAAAAAATTATGTGCAAAAATAGTGTATTGTTATCGGTTTCTTAGCTGAACTGTTTTGTAAATTTCTAAGTGAAGACTAGACAAACTCTTGCATTATGAACTGTTATCTATTTAATATTCTGCACTGCCTCCTCCTTGTTTCAGTTTTAGCTCCATCAGGTAACATGACAATGTCATCACTGCCCAGGCTCACACTGAGGTTTACACACACCACAAACTACTCACTTTCTCACTTACTAACATCACTTCCCTGAAACTTCTTTCTCTCCACATGAGTGCCTCTCAGCTCTCTGGGAAAAGGGCCACTAAATCATTAGGCTATTTTAAGATGTGTCCCATGTAGTTTCACCAAAGTCCTGGGACTTTTATTTCTAGTGTGGCTCATGCCCTTCCCTTCTTCTTATTCTAGGCTAAAAATAATGATTCTTAGAAACAGGAGAACAATTAGCCCTCCAGAAGCCACAAGAAAGAGATGTTTATTTAAGAATAAATGTAGGAAGAGCTTTCCCAGGAAGCCAGTGATGTGGTTCATTCACCCGTGAGCAGTAGAGATTTCGAATAGAAAAACATATGGTAGGTGTGTAAGTGGGGGGTCAAAATGCCACTAGATGTAATCTCATATCTGTTACAATATGGTTCCAAACAATAGTTGCCTTCTAATATATAGATAAAATTTCTGATTCATTAATTTTCAAATATCTCCTATACAGTTGTTAGTTAATCCACTCTTAGATACTGACAGATGACTCTCAACATCAGCACTCAAGGGTTCTTAGACACACAGGATGCGATCACTCAGAGGAAATTGTGGTAAAATTGATTAATATCTTGTAGGAAGAAGTATTTTCATTTTTGTTAGGGTTAACTATATTCATTTGTTTACAATGTTTCTGGCCTACTTCCAAGGCTTAGTAAATAGTGACCTCATTCATCTTGCCCAGGACTGTATCTTTGCCATAATCCCACCCCCAACAAACAGCCCAGAAATGGGTGCTGAAATGGAAAGGTCAGTAAACGAAAAACAATTCAAAGCTTCTATTATGGTTTGACTGAGCATCTTCTATTTATTTTATATATCTTAATTCAAAATGTGTGTAAAAAGAATGAATGCACAGCCAAAAAGAAAGTTCATGAAAATAGTCATGAAACAATCATTCTTCCACAAAAGAAAAACCAACCTTAATAAGTGAGCAAATACATATACTACATTTAGATATGTTTCCCCTTTTCACTTCTTAACACTGCTTTTACCATAGAGGAAGCCCCCAACAGCAATGATAATATTGAGGTAACTTTCAAGTACTGGTTACAGGCTAGAATCTGTTCAGAGAACATCCTGTAATTCCTCCTAGTGTTCTGGGTTTTTTCTTAATTTCTGGGACTTTTTCTCTTTTTATTTTTTAGAGAGATAGGATCTCACTCTGTCATCTAGGCTACAGTGCATTGGCGTGATCATAGCTCACTGCAGCCTCAAACTCCTGGGCTCTTGTAATCCTCCCACTTCAGCCTCCTATGTAGCTGGGGATATAGGTGCCCACCCCCATGCCCAGCTTCTCTTTTCTTTTGTCGTGCCTGTGGAATCTTAGCAGAAGAGGTAAGACCGCTACATGATCAGCTTGTGATCATGGCCTTCTCCAAAGCTTTTCTCCCTTAACCTGTGTGATCCTGCGTCCACTCCTTTTCCACTCAGTACTCAGCCTCGACTGGACGTTAGAATCAACTGAAGGGAGTTTGAAACCAGTACCTCCACCTGGGCTCCACTCTTAGAGGCTCAGACTTGACATGTCTGGGTTAAGAACCAGACATAAGAATTTTTTTGAAACCCCCCAGGTAGTTGTAGCATATGGTTGGGCTTATGAACAATAGCTCTACAATGTAGCTCAGGGGTGTCCAATATTTTGGCTTCCCTGGGCCATACTGGAAGAAGATTTGTTTTGGGCCATACATAAAGTACACTAACACTAATGATAACTGATGAGCTAAAAAAAAAAAAAAACAAATTGCAAGAAAATCTCATATTTTTTTCTCTTTGACATATTGATTTTATTTTCTTTGGATATACACCTTCAGTGAGATTGCTGAATCATATAATAGTTCTATTTTTAAATGTTTGATGAATCTCCATACTATTTTCCATTATAGTTTTACTTACTTTCCCATCAACAGTGGGCAAGGGTTCCCCATTTTTCCACATCCTTGCCAACATCTTTTTTTTATTATTATTATACTTTAAGTTCCAGGGTACGTGTGCACAACATGCAGGTTTGTTACATATCTATACATGTGCCATGTTGGTGTGCTATACCCATTAACTCGTCATTTACATTAGGTATATCTCCTAATGCTATCCCTTCCCCATCCCCCACCCCATGACAGGCCCTGGTGTGTGATGTTCCCCTTCCTGTGTGCAAGTGTTCTCATTGTTCAATTCCCACCTGTGAGTGAGAACATGTGGTGTTTGGTTTTTTGTCCTTGCGATACTTTGCTCAGAATGATGGTTTCCAGCTTCATCCATGTCCCTATAAAGGACATGAACTCATCCTTTTTTATGGCTGCATAGTATTCCATGGTGTACATGTGCCACATTTTCTTAATGCAGTCTATCATTGATGGACATTTGGGTTGGTTCCAAGTCTTTGCTATTGTGAATAGTGCCGCAATAAACATACGTGTGCATGTGTCTTTATAGCAGCATGATTTATAATCCTTTGGGTATATACCCAGTAGTGGGATGGCTGGATCAAATGGTATTTCTAGTTCTAGATCCTTGAGGAATCGGCACACTGTCTTCCACAATGGTTGAACTAGTTTATAGTCCCACCAACAGTGTAAAAGTGTTCCTATTTCTCCACATCCTCTCCAGCACCTGTTGTTTCCTGACTTTTTAATGATCACCATTCTAAGTTTGCGGATTTGTGTTGGGCCGCATTCAAAGCCATCCTGGACAACATGGACAAGCTTGATGTATTAACAGATGGTTATGCCTTTTCTTGTATTATATTATTTAAAAACCTACTGTTTTAAAAATAAAAGTAATATCCTTTGTTCCCCCTTTGTTTAGTTACCTATTGATATACCAAATGTTAAGCAAATTGTCTTTGGGTAGAAATACAATATTTCTAATTTGGTCAAAAATGACGATTATTAGAACTGCCATGAGAGCTAATTCTCATGAATTTCTCTGACAGAACACTATAAACAACCTCAGATTATCTTTATATTTTATCCAAACGTCATGCTGAAGTGATTTATAATCTGGTTTTCAATTCAGTTCATATGTTACTCATCTAAACTCTTAGTAAATCAAATCAGCTTCATAATTGAAAAAGTACTTTATATGGTTTAACATAAAAGAGGTCAGCAGAAATTAACATGTGATAATTTTCCCTGCTTTTAAACAACTAGAATGACTAATTCTTTGCACAGCTGAATGCATTTTTCCACTAGATATTTAAAAAACAAAGCCACATTAAAAACCATCTCCTTTTAAGCCTTTCTCTTTCCTATTTTTTTTAATTTGGGAAAGAAAATGTAAAAATGCATGCTTACTACAGTTTATTTCTTCCTACTGATGTGTATCAGCATATATAAATGTGTATATAAATGCAAATAAACAGGAATTTTGATCAAAGAAATACCACAAAGCTAGTTAAGTACATTCTTTACTCCTCCCCCTTTCATTATTATTCATATCACCAGTTTTAGTGTCATTGCTCCAAGTGTGACAGGGACTATGGGAGATTAGATATTTGACCTTGTATGTCACCTCCATGAGGGCAGATTGACTTTTGTTGACAGCAGCATTCCCACAGCTCAAGATAGTGCCTTACATGCAGTAGGCAGGAACTCAGTATGTATGAGGGAGGGAATTTTGAAATACATTATATCAGCACAAAAAAATCCTTTACTAGAATGTACTACTGCATAATTACCACCAAACTTTCAGGGATCTAAGCTTTGGAAAGGTCTTTTCTTTTTACTATGACTCTTCCCTACTTCTCTTCCAAAATATTATTTTCTTCAATTTTAAGACAGTAACAGATGGTCTGAAAGGAAACAGTCTCTGAGTTTGAAGATCTTTACAAAGGATGACTTGTGAGTGGGATGACTTAAGACAGAATCAGCTGGGGTCCACAGAAGATGCCTATCTCAGAGGGTTTCTGCAAGGACTGTGGAGTAAATGAGATATGTGTGATGTGCTTGGATGACAGCCTGGCAGAGAAAACATGCAAATGTTAGTTGCTATTGGCATCATCATATTAAAGATTAATGTAAGCATATTAAGCCGCACATGCAATGCAGCATATAACCTGGCTCATAAAATATATGTGGCATATCATTATTGGGGAACTGTAATCATACCCATTAACTCATTTTACACCCACAGTAGTAGCAGAGGATTGCTGTATTATTAATTCTATCCTACAGAAGAGAAAATTGAGTCTTAAAGGAATCAAATAACTTGCCCAAATCCATAAGTGGAAAGATTAGAATAAAAAATAACATCTTTGATCTCTAAGTTATTTCACTCTATAGCATAGAATAGAACTCTAGAAATATTTCAGACATATGAATTAACTGAAATCTATTCCACTTTCTGAAGCTTTTGGCTGAAAATATATAAAATATAGCAAATATGCTCACAGACTGTACAATCAACTTTCACTTGTTCAAGAAAAAGGTCACTTACTTGTTCCCTATCTTGTCCTGCTCTTTTCCTCCATTTAGAATGGTTTTCAGTATTTTGGCATTTCCACTAAAGAAAGAAGGACCAGGGAAAAGGTCATACTCTAAGGTCTTCTTTCTATATAACTTTTGACAGTACTAGTGACATACTTTGTGGCTAGGAAAGCTTGGGACTTTCTAATGCAAGTAAATGTCTGCTTTATCTACCTGCGTCATCGTACTGTCACTTCCCCACCAATTCAGACATTTGACTGGGGCTCTCAGTCAGGCTTTCTGGCTACTAAGACAACATACATACTTACCTGATCTTTCAAAACTCATGATGTGATGTGAAGTTTCAGAAAAGCAGTAAAAGCCCTTACCTTCCACCAACTGTCTTTTTTTTAAGCTGAAGCTCTATTCCATTGTAAGACAAATCCTATACATTTCAAATTGTTCCACTCTAAAGTTTTTCTTAATCCTGAAACATGAATGATCCTTGTTCCAATTCCATATTTTATGAAGAGTCATTCATTCAAGATATTTTTTATAAAAGCAATAATTAAAGTATATAATCCCTTCACTCACATAACTTCAGATTAGGAAAAATATATTAAAAGTGAGAAAATCAATTCAAATATGACAACATGACAAAATTTACCATTGCAGGGCTATGAGGATGAAGGAAAACTTATGCTTGTGTATGCAAGAATGCCTGGCACCTAGTAGGTGATCAATAAATAATCAATGCCTCTGCTCCTCAGGGTAGGTACATTATGGTGCTTTGAACTGAGCCAGCAGAGGGCGCTCACAATGCTGCAAGAATTGATCAGCAGTCTTTAGCTTTTTAATTAAAATGGCCCCTTAATTTAGTTTTTCCTTTTAAGTCCTAATACTTACTAAATCCATTAATACTAATCCATATAGTAATTGACTATATTAAACTATGTACTGTTTTCATACATCTAGTTAAACCTGGTGGCAATGTTTCTAAAAGATAATGATGTTTATGAATTCTACAATAAAAATAATTTTGGGTAATGAAAAGTAAAATATCCTTGGGTTTTAGAGGTGATACAGGACATAAAAGTACTAAACTTCTAGAACTCTTTTCCTCCAGCTAGTCTAGTGGCAAATAAGAGTCAAAAGAGCAAAACATCAAAGTTAGAAACCATTCTCAAAGTATGTTTTTTTAAAAAATGTGTTGAAATGTCATATTTTCATATTGCCTAAACAAAATCTCACAACAGCCAATAATCATGCTCAATTTATGTGAGAAACAGTTTATATAATTGTAGGCCTGAAAGAGCCAGTTATTTCTGCTCTTTTTTTTTTTATCTTATTCTATTCTATTTAGAAAGAGTTCAAGAGGTAAATGTCCCCAGAGAGTAGTGCCAAGCTTTATGGTTGCAATTTTATAAATCTGGGCTGATCCTGAGTCATCATGAGGCCCCAGAACTCTAACAACTAGGTCACTTGTGGGTTTGATTTTAGGTTTGGGGTCTCTGCCAGGACTTCTTCAAAATCCCACAGAAAACGTACACAAGTCTTTTTAATAACTAAAGCTGAAAAAAGTGCCCCAGCTGATACATTTTGTAAGCATAATTTAAAGAGGGAAAGTAGTCTCTAATTACTAATACTTATTGCATGCTTACTACGTACCACAGTTTTAATACATGCAAAGACATGTATTAACTCACTTTTCATAACATCCCTATGAAGTAGACAATAGAATTATCATCCCAATTTTATGGATGAGGAAGCCGAAACAGGGGATGACTAAGCACTTGCCCAAGGTCATGCCACTTGCAAGGGGGGAAGGAAGGGATTAAAACTCACACTATCAACCACCATCTGATGCTGCTAGACAATTCGTTGTTAGTACTTTTCCATTATTTTCAAATATGGACATTTTGAATAAACCTATACTATTCTGAAACAACCTATTAAAAGAGCATATTTAAACCTCTAACATTAGAAAATAAGGAAAGAAAATTCTGAACCTCCATGGTTTTCAATTAATCTCTTGGATTTAAAAATTCATTTGAAAAACAATCACTAATGTGTGGATGCCACTTTGTATATCTTTGAAACAAGAAAATACAAAAATGTAAACAGAAAATACTCCAGGGAAATCTGCTTGGTGGTCAGTATTAAAGTTCTATGCTTGGTTTTGGAATTCACAGGGTAGGATGGTTGGAAAAAAAAAAAAAAAAAAGACAGCAACGAAAGAATTGAAGGAGGTCAGCAAGATAGGAAGGCTTAAAAATATACGAGAGAAAAACCAGTGAGGAATGTATCATATTATCCTGACCAATGGAGGATCAGAATGAGATGAAGAGTTACAGATATCAAAGGACATTTCTCTGGGCAGAGTTTAAAGGATAAAATGTGATATTGACAATGACTGGCAGACAAAATGATGATAGTCTAATGACTTCTAGAAAACTTCCGCAAGAAAACAGACTGGTATTGTGGTGAGGTAGACCTCGAAGGGATTCACAAACAGATGGTACACATTGGCCAGCATTTTATACACAGGGCATAATGTCAAAAGAACATGTCTAATCCATTGCACACAAGGAGTCCCATAAAAGGGGTTTTTAGAACTAAGTCTACAATCTTACTATTTTCTGAACATTTTTGTGAATTACAGTGTTTTATGTGGTTTATATAAAAAAGATTTTCTATGATTTTTAAAAATTCTCACAGGTAAACTGAGAACAAGCACACTGAGCCCAGACCTGTCACCTGTATGTCCACTTCCATATTCTAATTTGATGTTTCCAGCTAATCTCAAAATTAAAAATCCCTGCTTTTAAAGACAGTCATTTCCAAGCTCCCTATTTCAAGAGCAGGTGTTACTGTCTGAACTACCTGATATGAGTCTTTGGAACCCAAGGCAGACTTAGACACTTTGGAATGAGGCTGAAAAGTGCAGCAAATCCCAGGGGATTTTGCCCAAACATAAAAAAGATGAAAATTATTTCACATTTATTGAGCCCTTACATGTGCTCCTCAAAACCAGTCAGAACTGGGTCCACTACTCAGATTTCACTCCTCCAGGAAGCCTTCTCCCATTCATTTCTTCTCATCACTGTGTACCTGTCTATTGTCATGCTTATTACATTATCTCATAATTAATTGTCCATTTACCTGTCTCTCCCATCATCTCAACTGAGTTACTCAAGGGCTTCAACCATGTCTTATTCAACTGTGTATTTCCAATACACAAGTAATCAATAAAATGTATTAATGAAGGAAGAACCCAGTTAAAAGTTATTGACACTTGCCATTGTTTCCACTTCTCAACCTTCTGCAGTGGATTCACCATTAAAGCTTGTCTTACTGAGTTTACTAATGAACTAATTCTCTCTAAATCTAATGAGACCTCATAATTTACCACCCTGGTTGACGTCTTGGCAACTTTTACTACTGCCAACTACTCACCTCTTCTCAAAACACTCTCTTCCTTTAATCAGGTTAATGTCAGATTGACCTGATTTTTCTTGCTACCTCTTTGGCTTCACCCTCTTAGCCTTTTTTTTCAGCCTCTTTTCTTCTCCAGCGGTTCTCAAGCATGGATGAATACTGGAATCATCTGGGGACCTCTGGAAACTACTGGTGCCCTATAGACTTACCCCAGAGATTTTATTAGTTTGAGATGGGCCACCAGAACTGTTAAAGCTCTGCATGAGAATTTAAGTTACAGCCAGACTTGAGCAGCACTATTCTAACCACTTCTCAAACTGTAGGAATCCTTAGAAATTTGCCATTGGCCATTTGATCTATTTACCCCAGAGAGATGATAATCAAAGCCTTGGAGGTGAATGGGGTTATGTCAATTACTCACCTCTGATTTGCTAGTACAGACCTCTCTAGTGTCTACCACACCCATACATGGAACTGATCACTAGATTTTTACTTCTATGTCTCACAGGAATCTCAAGCTAATGAAACTCATCATTTTGCCTGAAAACCTGCTGCTCTTCCTTTTTTCAGTATATTGGACCATCATCCATGTCACAGCCCAAGTTAGAAACTTCAGTAACATCTTTGGAACCTTCTCACTCATCTCTTTCATTCAATAATTACCAAGTGCTATCTCCTAAATATCTTCAGAATCTCCATGTTCTTCTCCATTGCTACTACCAGTGTCCTTGTACAGACACTTGTCATCTGTAGTCTAAATTATAACAAAATCTTCCTACAACTGCCTCATCGTCTTCAGTCTTGACCCAGTTACTCCAAAGCATTCACTAACCTGCAACCTGAGAATCTGTCAAACATACAAATCTGATCATGTCACTTCCCAGTTTTAAATATCCTAGGGTAAATTCATACTTACAGAGTTGTATCAGAAGTAATCCCTGCCTGCCTCTCTAACCTACAGTTTAGCTCACACTCCATAGTGCAACTGTACACATTTTTTAGTTATTCAAAAGCATCGTGCTCTCAAACACTTCAGGGTCTTTATACACACAGTTTGCTCTTTCTGGCAAACTTTTCCATAGCCTCTTCCTCTGGCTAACTTTTGGTTATTTTTCAGTTCCTCCACTTGAACACCAATTCCTCAGGAATGCATCACTTTATTGTCTTACCTAGATTAAATCTCACCATACTTTCCTATAATAACCTATCTTATAAACTTTAAAGCCTTTGGGACAAGGAGTAGGTTTCTTTTGTATGCCCAGGTTCAGGCCCTTAGGCATCCCTCAATGAACAACTGAATGGATAAATTACCCACATGTGCAATAGATTTCCACATCTGGTCCTAGAACTGTTGCCAAGGGGATATATTTTCAAGTCACTGGGTGTATCACTCAGTGACCAAGTAAACTTAAGTCAAAAACTAATGTGCATTTAGAAAGCCTCATCTCTCAAATTAGGTGGAAACCTCATCCTTTTGGACATAAAGTTTGGGAAACTGCAGGAAATAAGGAAACTTGTTTCTGGTAACCTGATAGTTTATTAGTGAAGCTCTCTGTCTTGATTTTCTACATAATTGTATAACAGCCTTCATTCAAGGATGATTTTTCAAAATGACCAATCTGCAATCTCAGCTTCATAAGCTACAATTTAAAGCACATTGCCAATGAAAAAGTAAAAAGTTATCAAGAAAAACATATTTCAAGTTTCAACAGCGAGATATTTGCTATTTAATGTTAAGCTAATAACTCCTATGAATCAAGTAGAAGTGAAGATTAGGTAATCATTAGTTTAATAATGCAATGCTAATTAAATTCTTTCAAGTAGGTTATATAATATGAACCAGGAGGCTGGCTAAGGTAATAAAATTCCCAGAAAGAAATCTAAATATGGGTAACGGTGACTAACTTGAGATGGGTCTTTCCTGTAAGAGAGGCACAGGCAGGCAGCTTGAAGGCCCAGTAACTATAGAACACTTAGTCTAGAAAAGAAAGTGAAAGTTCTACTCATTTATGCATAAATATCAGGAAAGCATCTCCTAAAGAGATAGTGTTATTTTTACACAGAGACCTTAATGTTTCTCTACAGCAGTGCTGTCCAATAGAAATATAATACAAGCCCATTGGAAATTTTAAATTTTATAATAGCCACATTAAAAAAGTAAAAATAAAATTAATTTTATTTAACCTAAAATTTTATTTCGCCTAATAAATCCAAAATATTATGTAATCAATAATTTTAAAGTGTTTGTTTCAACATATATCATAAAAATTAATGAGTTTTCTTATACTTAGTATTCAAAAGCCAGTATGTAATTTACATTACAGCCCTCTCATTGCTGACTAGCCATATTTTATGTGTTCAAAGCCACCCGTGGTTAGTGGATACTATACTGGATAGTGCAATTGTATAACTTTAGACTATTACCCAAATGAGAGTCAGTGTGTGTATAATGCTTTCAGTGGTAACTCCAAAGTAATGAAAGATCTGGAGTGTTTCTTGAATAACCAAATAAAGATCATCTTTTTAGTGTAATTTTATAATCGTTTCTATGTTTTATTATGTTCTCTTTGAATATTGATAGTCCATGGATGGACTATGCTTAACTATATTAATTGAGTCATTCTTTGTGACACTTAATTCAGGAACCAGCTGTGATTAAAGTTTCCTTTAAACAAGCCTGATGATGCAGAGTGCCTGGGTGGAAAGTGGACATGTGGAAATCACCTGGGTCTCCTAAGACATAGTCTTCATGAGCAAGTCTGGGCCCAGACCCTCCTGGCAGACACACCACTTTCCTCTGGTACAAAAGAAGCGAGAGAAGAGATGTCTCTTGGGGAGTCAGGGAGGTAAAAGGAGGCCAACAATATATATGCAGGAAGAAAAGCACCTTGCAGTACTATCCAGGCAACTCTCTTGTTGCTGGCTCTGCAGTCAACTTGCTTGCCTAAAAGGGGTATCTCATGCCTAATGTCTCTCACCCTGGGCATTCTAGATAAACGGGCAGGCTCACTTCTGCTTATGGCATGAATATACCATATGGGACACCTTGTCCACAGAGGGTAGGGTAGGGGAGATATGGATCTCCTCTTTTGAGGGGAGGAGTCTATCTGAATCAACCATTGATCTGAAATTCTACAGAGACTCAAAGACTAGTCTATGTGGATATTTTTAATTGCATGGGAGATGGGCACCATTTGAAGACCCTACACCTTCAGGTTCTTGATAGCAAGTAAAGGTATTCCAAAGGAAAGAAGATATCTTACTGACATGGCAATCATAGATCAATCTTTAGTCATTATAACATTTTTTTCTTCAGCCAACAAAATATTTGTCATTG
This sequence comes from Pongo abelii, assembly GCF_028885655.2. Taxonomy (NCBI): domain Eukaryota; kingdom Metazoa; phylum Chordata; class Mammalia; order Primates; family Hominidae; genus Pongo; species Pongo abelii. The sequence goes on along the minus strand of NC_071996.2, from coordinate 84,143,281 downwards.
TGTTTCATTTCAACTTCTACCTTTTAATGTATTACCTTTTAATTTTTAAACTTTTGGTTCAGTTTATCAATTGTCCCTATTAACCTCAACCTGCTTGTTACAGATAACACACAGATAATAGATTTAAGTAAACAATAAAGAAGAACTGCTATTTTTTGAATGTCTATTATGTGTCAGTACTGAGCTAAGCATTTTTGAAACATTAGTCACCCACATTTGAAACAGGACAACTGAAGCTGTTTTATACAGAAGATACACACATACACACACACTCTTCTACAGAAGATGGCTTATCTATATTTACACACACTCTTGAAACTTCTTCATACAAAATAGTGCATAGCCCACAAACCTAAGAATCCTAAATTATTTTTATTACCAATGTATTGTTTTTAGTGTTTTATTTCTAGACTGTAGCCTCAATCCCTATTTTATAGCTTTAAGCTACCACTGAATTTATTCTGAATAGAGAGAGGCAGTATTTTACATGAGGAATAAAAGATATCTGTATTCTTTAGAATATTACATGAGAAATAACTTCATTCAACTCTTCGGCAAATACTCAAGGCATTACTATCACTATTAATGTTTTAACTCATTGACTGACTAGGAATCTTGCCTTTTTTCCTTTAATCTCAGTAAATACCTTGTAGATTGGCCAAAATTTTGAAAGTTAAAAATATCAGTTTGGCTCATCATTTCTAATCAATTATCTTACTCATCAATCAGGTTGATAAATTTTCACTCCACTTTTATTCATTCATCCATCCAAAAGATCTTCATTTAATTCATATCTGTTACATATCTACTATGTTTACATTTCTCTGAGAACAGTAAACCCCGATGCTACCCATGCCCAAACAATTTTTTCCTTCCATTGACCGGCATTATCTTAAATTTAATACAGTATTATGTCATGATTTATCCAATTAAACACAGACATCCAGAAATAGATTCAGTGTCCATTCAGACAGGAAGTAGGCACTAAATATCAGTAGGTATAATGTCATGGATCAGGAAACTATGACAGGACAACAGAAACAAAATTGCTCCCTCCTGAGACCTTGCCAAGATCCTCTGGCAGACTAAAGTTGTCAGCTCCACTCACTAATTCTTCACCCATAACTCTCCCATGCAATGAAAATTATGCTTTGCAAAATCATTCCAAAATGTATGGGTCTGTGAATGTTTTGTGCATTCCTACTGTGATTTCTGGTATTGAGGATGCTTAACAAGAGGCTAGGGCTTATTCTACATGCTACAGACAGTTCATAGACTTTTATAGATGCTCTAACAGTAAAAATTCCATTATGTTTACACTCTATCTGAATTCATCCGAATGAAGGGAACCAGCTTCACAGTTTGAAAAAGAGCAAAGACTACTATAAAATACAAAAGAAGTTAAAGATCCTATAACTAATCTCAAAAGTCCATTTAAAGCAAAGAAATATAAAGAAGTACCAATTTTATTCACCGTTTACAGATGACCCATCAGCTCAGCAGACAACATATTAAACCATTCACTTAATTTTATTTGCATTGAAGATGCATACATGGAAGAAAATGGCTTAGACTTCGGACCCATTCAGACCCTAGCTTGACTTTAGTTCCCACCTATCAGTCACTAGCTAAGTAACTTTTAAAGGTATTTGCAACTCTGAGCCACAGTCCTTGTACATAAACTAGGAACAATGTCTACCATGACCCAGGGTTGCTTTAAGGGGAAAAAAGTTAAGCAATATGTATAGCAGTTAACACTTTGGAACAAGATAGGTCTTGTTATTTAATATTCCTTCCTCTTTCCCCACTTGTCTGTGTGCAACAAACTTGTCTTTGGCTTTGAAACATGAAACTTCTCCCCTCTATCAGTACACATTTTTCAACTTGTCACAAATCTGAGACATTGAGAAATGACTGCAAAAAGATGGACCCATATAACATGAGAGTTTTGGATGACGGTTTTGGGAATGGAAAATTATACTACATTAACGATGAAGATGCCAATTTTCCTTTTCTTTTAGATTGTATATTCTAAGTAAAACTATCACTTTTTTTTTTTAGGCCTTTAGGTTAAACGACGGGATATGGGATCAATTCCAATTGCTATTCCTGATATGCCCCTTAGCCTGTTCTTTAGGAGGGTTGATAGGTCAAAGATGGAAATAAAATTCTCAAGTCTCGGCTTAGCTGGATCCTGTCCTTAATACGCTGAGAGAGTCTAAAATGTGCTTCACACACGGAGAGACAGGGGGAGAGATGAAGAGAAGGTATCATAAGAAATTTCTCTAGCATAGTTGTCAGAGTACTGCAATCATTGCCATAAGGAAAAGGGAGAACTATATTAACAGAAAAGGAATCCCTTTTATATTAAGGGGGCAAGATGAGATGGAGTTGAAACTGAAAACTTTACGCTCTTTAAACCAGAAGTAACAGGCAACGTGAATCTTTCCAGGACTTGCCCTATGGTGGGGTCCACATGGGGGGTCGGGAGGTCACTAACTACTGGTCCCATACCCAACTCACCCAGCTGGAGCTGTTCGCACGTCTGGCCGGGATTCTTTCCGATCCTGCATCTGTAAATCGCCCCAGGATTGATCACTGAAGCGTTGGCGAGCCAGTTGGCAGTGGGCGCACCCACTAAGAGCCTAAAGCGAGACACGTGCACGTGCGCTCAGACGTGAGCTGTGCTGCCCACTGAGCTCCCTGTTGCCACAGATGTGCAGTCCGCAGCAGGGCAGCTTCCCCACCTCCTCCTCCGCCCACCACCTCCGACTCGAAGCTCCAAGACCTTGCACCATAACGCACCCGGGGCGCTGCCACCCCAAGATAAGTTAGTTTCCCTGGCAGATTTCCAGCGAGCTGGCTCTCGCAACGTTTCCCTCCTGCCTCCTTGGGAGGGAGGAAAGTTTGAATCTGGCAGGGAATCCCTAGGGCGCCATTCTCACGGCGCTCTGAGCTGCTGAGGGCGCATCAGTCCAACTCTACTCACCATCGGTTCGCCCCGTGGCTGTGCAGCACGACCGAGTAGCCGAACAACGTGTTGGGGGGGCCCTGGTAAAGCAGCGCGCTCTCAGTGTCCACGTTGTAGGGGCAGCCGGTCGGGACCCCCAGGCACAGCAACAGCATCACCGTCTCCCGGACGGCGGCCCTTCGGGGGCCGGGTTCGCGCCTCGCTTCCCAAGCCATGCGCTCTCGGTGGGGAACATTCAACACTAAACGGCCACTACCCCAGAGTTGCACGGGACGCGACGGTTGGCCAACGGGGAAGAACGCCCCAAGAGATGAGGCGCAGCGTGTCCGGCGCCAGCGGGCTAAAGGAAGGAGAGAGGGAAGAGGAGGGGAAGTCGGCCCACCGCGGGCGGAGCGATCGGGCTGGCCTGGGATGCCGCGCACTCGCCCGGCCCCACTCCCGGTTTCTGCCGCCGGCCGGGAGCTTCGGGTGCTCGCGCTGCTTCTCCGGGTACGGGCCGCTGGGTGGGGTCCCGGGCGTGGTGCGGAGGCGCAGGGCCGGGCTCCGTCTCCGCCTACGCGCGGCTGCAGGGGGCGCTGGGGAACCTCGGCTGCGCGGGACTCGCGTCCTGGCCCGGGCCTCCCAGCCCGCAGAGCGCGGGATGGCTCTGGGCTCAGCAAGAGCGGACCTGGATGGGGCACAGGCTTCCCCCTTTAACGGTAGTTGGGGCCTAGAAGCGGAGCTGTGTGACCCCAAACTGCGCGCCCCTCGCTGTGACCGCCCAGCCTCTGCGGCCGGCCCGGCGTGGCCCAAATGCCAGCCACAAATTCGGGGAGTGGGACTGCGGCGGGGAGCCGTCCAGTTCTTTCGCTGATAGTTAAACCCTGTGTCTTGTTTTTCAGGTGTAGGCAACCACTAGATAAATTATCAAGAGCCACAAATTGAAAACAAAAAAACAAAAAAACTCGCCTAAGGCCCTTGGGGAACATTTTAGTGACAAAGACGTTATGGCTATTCTCTTCAAAACCCACATCTCGGCACCCTTCTATGCCCACTTCCTTCCTCCCCACACTTCCTCTGCAGCCCGGGCTGCATGCGTGAGCAGGCGAGCAGCAGCCACTCAGACTGAACGGCAGGCGGTTTAGGCTGTGGCTGACCCCAACAGAGAGGTTGGGTTAAGGAAGCACTGTGACTTGATTCACTTTAACCGATTCTGATTGCTCCAGCTGGTAATTGATGATCCCCCCCCCCTTTACACGCACCCACTCAGTTGCCACGGGACACACCTGCTATTAGGGGTGTAAATCCCAGTGTGGGGTCAGGGTCCTAATGAGCCTCTGAAATGTGCCGGAGACCCACAACGCAACACACCTGAACTGGGTAGTGAGTCTCAGTCTAATGCAATCCAGGTGTGTCCTGCCTTTTTTTTTTTTTTTTTTTTTTTTTTCCTTCAGCAACCAGAGAGACAGCCATAGGTGATTATTAGACTGATATTTTCAGGAGATGAAAGTCTAGTTTTTTATTGTTGCTATATGTAAAAAGAAAAGAAAAGTCTGCATCAAAGAGTGTGTCCCTGTGCTAAAACCATGCTGGAGTCACACATCTGACACTAATGACAGATACACAATTAAAATGCTTATTCATTTATTCAGCACCTTCATGGAGCAGGCACTTGGCTAGGACCACAGGATTCCACCAAGAGTAAGGCAGGACTGATACAAACTTTCAAAAAATGTTCGCTCCAATGGTAGATAGAAAAATTTGTACTAACTAGAGAGAGATCCAGGTAAGGACACTTAAAGAGAGATTTGAAGGACCAGGAGTCTTGAATCAGGCTAAGAATGGGATGAGCAATAAGGAGAGCACCAGACGGGACAGGTAGAAGAACTGAGAGAGCTTGCCTGGCTAGAGTATTTAGCCACCCCACACACAGGTTGGTGTGATATGAGGCTGACTTAGGGAAGCAGGAATACATGGTGAACCTCATAAACCAGATTAGGAATTTTAAATCTATGTTGGGGCTGACAGGAAGTTGAAGAATTTGTCTCGGTCAGCTCTGGGTTTCAGAAGTGTGAACGCAAGACTGAACACAGAAAACCTAATTTTGGAAGCCCCTGCAGCAATAAGTAGAGATGGGATAATCCCAAGGGGGAAGTATTTCTCTTTCTTGAAAGACTTTTCTCTCAGGGCACCAATTGATTGAACTTTTTTCTCCTACCTTCCTATCTGCGCACTCTGAGTCTCCTTTGCTGGCTTATTTTCCTCCACCATAATTGATGAAAATCCTCAGGGCAGTTTTGGATTTGGGAACTGGGTGCGTGGTGCTACCATTCATGGAGAAAAAAAACACTGAGAAATGAAGTTATATGCATGTATGTGTGCATGCACATGGGGGCATTGATGGGTTAAGTTTTAGCCATGTGGAGTTTCAGATGTTTGTGGAATGACAGGATATTCTAGCCAAACTCAATGCAATTATTTTCACTCTGTCAATAGACAAAACATGAGGAATATTAACTTTCTCTGACTCTTTACTGTAAAAAGTCAATACAGTGTGTGATAAATCTATTGTAAAAATGAAATGGCTTCCAGAAAGCTAACAATCAGGGCCCATGGCTGTTTCTTTCTATAGTAGTGCTGAGTGTGTTTCTTTCTTAGTAGATCTACATGCTGATTTTAACCCAGTTCCACAATTAGCTTATGGTGTCGTTATTCTGAACTATGCAATCCTTCTTGTCTGCAGCTACAAAACCTCCAGTTGAGGCCAAGGAAGTAGGTATGTTAAAGCCATTCTGACACCCTCCAGAAACTGGCAAAGCCAGATCTTCTGATCTGAATCCCTACCAGTTTCTTTCCCTCCCTTCACCAAAATCTTTTACAATGAAAGCCACTCAACACAATTCGTTTCATAGCATAGTTTTGGTGACGAGCAGTCAGTGGAGTGGTTGATAAGGCAGGACTTTTTTCCATAGTATGGTTATAGTTATGATTCACTACCTTTCAAGAAATAGCCACCCTACATTATCTCATGTGATGTTAGCTGAATTTCCTTCCTCCAGGGCTTGGAAAACAGCTCACTTTTCCTAATGTTAGCAGGAATAAAGTGTGTTTCATGTTGCTTTAAAAAAAAGCTGAAGATACAGCTATTTCTCTGATCAATGCTTCTGAAGGCAAGTGAGGGGGTGGAGGAAGGGGAAGAGAAGGATGTTTAAGAAAGACTCATGCCTATCCCTAGCTCTCTACTCGACGTAAATATTTGGGCACTCAATTATTAAATGTCATTAGATTAATATGTATCAAGTGCCCACGATATGCCAAAAAATGCATTATGCACTAAAATTATAGTAGACAAAATACAAGTGATCTCTAACCTTGTGTAGAAAGTCCTCCCCAGTAGCGAGGATTCTAATGTGGACTCACCCTATTTTTCAGTTGTTATCAAGAGTAAGCATTTCTCCTTCTAGAAAGACTCTCTTCTCATGATACCACCTTATTAAGCTTTTTCCTGCCTTTCTATCTGGCCACTCTGAGTTTCCTCTGATGCCTCCTTTCCCTCCACTGTAAGTGCGGGAAATCCCCCAGGGCTATATTCTGGAACCTCTTTCATTCTCTTTCCATCTTCCCTCCTTAGGAGATCTAACCCATTTCCTATGTCTTTAAATACCATCTAAATATAAATCATTAACAGAATCAAAAACAGAAAGAGTATACTTATTTCAATAGATGCTGAGATAGCATTTGATAAAATTCAACATTCCTTTATGATAAAAATTCTCAGCAAAATGGATATAGAAGGAACATACTTTAAAATAATGAAGGCCATATATGACAAACCTACAGTCAACATCATAGTGAACACAGAAAAAATGAAGGCCTTTCTTCCAAGGACTGAAACAGACAAGGATACCCCCTCTCACCACTGTTATTCTGCATAGTACAGAAAGTCCTGGCCAGAGCTATCAGGCAAGAGGAAGAAAAGGGTATCCAAATTGGAAAGGAAGAAGTCAAATTAGGTTTGTTTGCAGACTACATGATCTTATACCTAGAAAAATCTAAAGAGTCCACCTAAAAGCTGTTAGATCTGATTCAGTAAAGTTGCAGGATGCAAAATCAACATACAAAAATCAATAGCATTTATATATGCCAACAGTGAACAATCTGAAGAAAAATCAAGAAAGCAGTTCCTTTTACAGTAGCTTCAAAAATATACAATACCTAGGAGTCAATTTAACTAAAAAAGTAAAATATCTATGCAAGGAAAAACTATAAAACTCTGATAAAAGAAATTGAAGAGGACACAAAAACCCAGAAAGATATTCCATGATGGACTGGAAGAACTAATATTGTTAAAATTACAATACTACATAAAACAATTTACAGATTCAATGCAATTCCTATCAAAATACCAATGACATTCTTCACAAAATAGAAAAATTCCTAAAATTTATAAGAAACCACAAAAGACCCTGAATAGCCAAAGCAATCCTGAGCAAAAAGAACAAAGCTGGAGGCATCACACTACCTAACTTCAAAATTTACTACAAAGCTATAGTAACCAAAGCAGCACAGTATTGGCATAGAAACAGACACATAGACCAATGGAGCGGAATAGAGAATCCACATATAAATCCATGCACTTACAACAAACTAATCAGTGACAAAGCTCTAAAGAACATACAATGGAAAAAAACCATCTCTTTAATAAATGGTGCTGGGAAAACTTAATAACTACATGCAAAAAAATAAAATTAGAACTTTCTCACCATAAACAAAAACCAAATCAAAATGAATTATAGACCTGAAATTATGAAATTACTAAAAGAAAACATTGGGGAAATACTCTAAGATATTGGTCTGGGCAAAGATTTTTTTGTGTAAGACCTAAAAAGTACAGGCAACCTGAACAAAAATAGACAAATGAGATTCCATCAAGCTAAAAAGCCTCTGCACAGCAAAGAAAACATCAACAAAATGTAGAGAGAACCCACATAATGAGAGAAAACATTTGCACACTATCTGACAAGGGATTAATAACCAGAATATATAAGGAGCTCAAACAACTCAATAGCAACAAAACTAAAACCTAACAAAGAATGTAATTTCAAAATTAGCAAAAGATCTCGACAGATATTTCTCAAAAGAAGATATACAAATGGCAAACAGGTATATGAAAACATGTACAACATCACTAATCATCAGAAAAATGCATATCAAAACCACAATGAGATATCATCTCACTACAGTTAAAATGGTTTATATAAAAAAAAGGCAAAAACAGATGCTGGTGACAAAGTGGTGTCAAAGGGGAACCCTCATACAGTGCTGCTGGAAATGTAAGTTATTACGGCCACTATGAAGAACAGAATAGAAGTTCCTCAAAAAAGTAATACTAGAACTATGATATGATCCAGCAATTCTTGTGGGTATATATCCAAAAGAAAGGAAATCAATACATTGAAGAAATATCTGCACTCCCATGTTTATTGTAGCACTATTCACAATAGCCAAAATATGGAATCAACCTAAGTGCCCATCAATGAGTGAATGAATAAAGAAATATACATACACAATGGAATATAATTCAAACATAAAAAAATTAAAATCCTGTCATTTGCAGCAACATGGATGGAACTGGAGGCAATTATGTGAAGTGAACTAAGCCAAGCACAGAAAGACAAATATTGCATGCCCTCACTCATATGTGGGAGCTTAAAAAGCGAATCTCATGAACATAGAGAGTAGAATGGTAGTTACTATAGGGGAGGAAAGGGTAGGTGGAGGGCGATAAAGGGAAAAATACATATATAAGTGTAGTTATTACCACTGGACTTTACACTTAAAATGGTAAAGATGATAAATTTTATATGTATATTGTACCACAATAAAACAAAGTTTAAAAAGGAAAAAATATATGCACAACTAATATCAAATAATTGTATTGGATGGTCAGTGGGGGATACAATTAAAATACGTGAAGAAGCAATCCTCTAAAATTATCCATGACTGTCTTTTTTTGTGTGTTAAATGTTAAACATCCTCAGAGAAGAGTACAAAAGTACAAAAGAAAGAGTACATAGAAGGTACAATTTAAATTATATTATCTTACTATATTCTACACACCCAATAATTGGCTTCTAAATCCTTGAGGAATCCTTGTTTTGCTTTTGCATAACGTTCTTTTATTCAGCAGGCAAAAAAAAAAATATATCAATTAAAAATAAAGTTTGAAGAGAATACTATAAACACCTCTACACAAATAAACTAGAAAATCTAGAAGAAATGGATAAATTCCTCAACACATACACCCTCCCAAGACTAAACCAGGAAGAAGTTGAATCCCTGAATAGATCAATAACAGGCTCTGATATTGAGGCAATAATTAATAGCCTACCAACCAAAAACAGTCCAGGACCAGACGGATTCATAGCTGAATTCTACCAGAGGTACAAGGAGGAGCTGGTACCATTCCTTCCGAAACTATTCCAATCAATAGAAAAAGAGGGAATCCTCCCTAACTCATTTTATGAGGCCAGCATCATCCTGATACCAAAGGCTGACAGAGACACAACCAAAAAAGAGAATTTTAGACCAATATCCCTGATGAACATCGATGCAAAAATCCTCAACAAAATACTGGCAAACTGAATCTAGCAGCACATCCAAAAGCTTATCCACCATGATCAAGTGGGCTTCATCCATGGGATGCAAGGCTGGTTCAACATATGCAAATCAATAAACGTAATCCAGCATATAAACAGAACCAAAGACAAAAACCACATGATTATCTCAATAGATGCAGAAAAGGCCTTCAACAAAATTCAACAGCCCTTCATGCTAAAAATTCTCAATAAATTAGGTATTGATGGGATGTATCTCAAAATAATAAGAGCTATTTATGACAAACCCACAGCCAATATCATACTGAATGGACAAAAATTGGAATAATTCCCTTTGAAAACTGGCACAAGACAGGGATGCCCTCTCTCACCACTCCTATTCAACATAGTGTTGGAAGTTCTGGCCAGGGCAATCAGGCAGGAGAAGGAAATAAAGGGTATTCAATTAGGAAAAGAGGAAGTCAAATTGTCCCTGTTTGCAGATGACATGATTGTATATTTAGAAAACCCCAGCATCTCAGCCCCAAATCTCCTTAAGCTGATAAGCAACTTCAGCAAAGTCTCAGGATACAAAATCAATGTGCAAAAATCACAAGCATTCTTATACACCAATAACAGACAAACAGAGAGCCAAATCATGAGTGAACTCCCATTCACAATTGCTTCAAAGAGAATAAAATACCTAGGAATCCAACTTACAAGGGATGTGAAGGACCTCTTCAAGGAGAACTACAAACCACTGCTCAACGAAATAAAAGAGGACACAAACAATGGAAGAACATTCCATGCACATGGATAGGAAGAATCAATATCGTGAAAATGGCCATACTGCCCAAGGTAATTTATAGATTCAATGCCATCCCCATCAAGCTACCAAAGGCTTTCTTCACAGAATTGGAAAAAACTACTTTAAAGTTCATATGGAACCAAAAAAGAGCCCGCATTGTCAAGTCAATCCTAAGCCAAAAGAACAAAGCTGGAGGCATCACGCTACCTGACTTCAAACTACGCTACAATGCTACAGTAACCAAAACAGCATGGTACTGGTATCAAAACAGAGAGATAGACCAATGGAACAGAACAGAGCCCTCAGAAATACCACCACACATCTACAACCATCTGATCTTTGACAAACCTGACAAAAACAAGAAATGGGGAAAGGATTTCCTATTTAATAAATGGTGCTGGGAAACTGGCTAGCCATATGTAGAAAGCTGAAACCGGATCCCTTCCTTACACCTTACACAAAAATTAATTCAAGATGGATTAAAGACTTAAATGTTAGACCTAAAACCATAAAAACCCTAGAAGAAAACCTAGGCAATACCATTCAGGACATAGGCATGGGCAAGGACTTCATTTCTAAAACACCAAAAGCAATGGCAACAAAAGCCAAAATTGATAAATGGAATCTAATTAAACTAAAGAGCTTCTGCATAGCAAAAGAAACCACCATCGGAGTGAACAGGCAACCTACAGAATGGGAGAAAATTTTTGCAATCTACTCATCTGACAAACGGCTAATATCCAGAAACTACAAAGAACTCAAACAAATTTACAAGAAAAAAACAACCCCATCAACAAGTGGGTGAAGGATATGAACAGACACTTCTCAAAAGAAGACATTTATGCAGCCAAAAGACACATGAAAAAATGCTCATCATCACTGGCCATTAGAGAAATGTAAATTAACACCACAGTGAGATACCATCTCACACCAGTTAAAATGGCGATCATTAAAAAGTCAGGAAACAACAGGTGCTGGAGAGGATGTGGAGAAATAGGAACACTTTTACACTGTTGGTAGGACTGTAAACTAGTTCAACCAATGTGGAAGACAGTGTGCCAATTCCTCAAGGATCTAGAACTAGAAATACCATTTGACCCAGCCATCCCGTTACTGGGTATATACCCAAAGGACTATAAATCATGCTGCTATACAGACACATGAACATGTATGTTTATTGAAGCACTATTCACAATAGCAAAGACTTGGAACCAACCCAAATGTCCATCAGTGGTAGACTGGATTAAGAAAATGTGGCACATATACACCATGGAATACTATGCAGCCATAAAAAAGGATGAGTTCATGTCCTTTATAGGGACATGGATGAAGCTGGAAACCATCATTCTGAGCAAACTATCACAAGGACAAAAAACCAAACACTGCATGTTCCCACTCATAGGTGGGAATTGAACAATGAGAACACATGGACACAGGAAGGGGAACATCACACACCCAGGCCTGTAGTGGGGTGCAGGGAGGTGGGAGGGAGCATTAGGAGATATACCTAATGTAAATGACAAGTTAATGGGTACAGCACACCAACATGGCACATGTGTACATATGTAACAAACCTGCATGTTGTGCATATGTACCCTAGAACTTAAAGTATAATAATAAAAAAAGTTTGATTTTTTTATATACATGTTGAAATATCTGTTAATCAATTGGCTATTTCATGAGTTATTTAAATATACCCTCAATTGTTTGACATGAAAAAAATAAACAAATATCATGAGTCTCCAGTTTATGTCTCCAGCCTTGACCTTTCTTCAGAGCTCCAGGTTCATTTGTTCTACTGCCTACCAGACATCTCCACTTGGATGTATAGTGGGCATTGTGCATGTAACATACCTAACACTGAGTTCTGGTTCCCTGACTTCTCACTCATAGATGGGAATTGAACAATGAGAACACATGGACACAGGAAGGGGAACATCATACTCTGGGGACTGTTGTGGGGTGGGAGGAGGGGGGAGGGATAGCATTAGGAGATATACCTAATGCTAAATGACGAGTTAATGGGTGCAGCACACCAGCATGGCACATGTATACGTATGTAACTAACCTGCACATTGTGCACATGTACCCTAAAACTTAAAGTATAATAAAATAAATATATAAATAAACTATTCTTCCACCCAATCTCTTTCTTTTCAAAACAACTGGGCACTCTATCTGACCAGTTGTTCAAGCCAGAAATTCGGAAAGTAATACCTCCCTCTAACTTAAACAAAGAATCCATCAATCACAAGGTTCTATCAATTTGACCTCTAAAATATATCTCAAGCCCATCTTATGTGAATCTTCTTCTGCACAGCTACTACCATTTCTCAAGATAATTTCGTCTGGGCTATTTAATAATCTGCTACGTGGTCTCCCTTTGTCATTCCCCCACCTCATGAAATTTCTGCACAGAAGCTAAAGTGAACGTTCAAGATTCTAAATGAATCAGGCAACTACTCCTTTGCTTAAATCCTTTAATAGTTTTCCATCGCTTTCTTGTAGTACAAACCACACTCAACGTGACCTAAAAGGACCCTATGATCTGGCTTCTGACTACAGCACCAGCCTTGGCATTGGCCACTTCCCCTGGATCACCTGGCTTTTGTCATATTGGCCTTTCTTAATTTCCTTAAGTGCATCAAGGTTTTTTTTTATCCTTAAGGTCTTTACCATATTATTACCTCTTCTTGGACACATAGCCTCTGACTTTTCACATGATTCCTCTTTTTCTTTCTTCCATCTCAGCTTAAAGATGTCCTCACAGAGGACTTTCTGCCCATCCAATTTAAAATGGGTCACTATAATATTATCTGCCAGACAATCGTGTTCATTATCTCCGGAACTCTTTAATTTATAATCATATGTTTTTTCATTATATCTTTCTCACTAGAATTCGAGAGTAGAAAACATGCTTTGTTTTGCTCCTGTTGTTTACCACCGTATCTCTAGCGCTTTATATGCTACCTGACAAGTAGCAGGTGCTCTGTATTTTTTAAATGGCCTTTACATGATTTTGGCTTTTTACATCATTAATGTCACAAGCTGGAAATTTATAGGTTTATGTTCATTCATTATTATATGCAAAACAATATGCTAAGTCCTTTGGCAGATATGAAACTGTATAAAAAGTGAGTCCTAATCTCAGTTTGTAATTTACAAAGGAAGATATGATATACCTTAGATAATATAATGTAGTCAAATTAAATATCACATACAATGAGGAGACAAGAGACAGTTGGTTGCTGACAAATGGTGTAGGCATAAAGGCAGTTTCAAGACCCAAACTTACATAAAGAGCAGGGCAGGGAAAATGAAAGAACTTGTAAGGCATTGGGGAAAAAACCTGATGTGTGTTGTGTGGTGTAGGTACCAAAAGGAAGTAAAATATGACCAGCATTTTTAGACCTGGTGACAGAGACACTGGTAATATCATGAAAAACAAAACATAAAGCAACTAGATGGAAGAGTTGGAATGGGGAAGAACAGGGTGGGGTGGAGGGGTACATGGTGTTGGGAGAGATGGAGAGTGTGTTTAGATAGTGCTCGCTGGGTTCTAGAGATAAGTCTGAGGTATTGGCGTGACATTCATGTAGATACATCTGGCAAGTAGTGTTTTTTGTTACACTTTTTAAAATTAGATTTTAAAAAATTACTAAGGTAAAAGCACGTAAAACAATTAGAGATGCATAAAACATTTTTTTTACAATTTCTCTGCCTCCCTCTAATCTAACTTTCTAAGACACTCCTTTGCCCACAATAAACTGTTACACCCAAGTGCTTGCCTCAAGGTCAGCTTTTAGGGGATCCAAACTAAGACGATAGTTGTTTGTTTTTTGTTTTTTTTTTTAATAGTACTGAAGTTCCCAACCAGAAACAAGAAGCTCATTTCTTCTATCCAGATACAGACTATCAGATCACATTTCTTGGTGCTTTTTTTTTTTTTTTTTTAAAGACAGGGTCTCACTCTGTTGCCCAAGCCTGGGTTAAAGTGATTCTCTGAGTAGTTAGAACTACAGGTGCGTGTCATCACACCCAGCTAATTTTTTGTATTTTTTTTAGTAGAGATGGGTTCACCATGTTGGCCAGACTGCCCTTGAACTCCTGGCTTCAAGTGATCTACCTGCATTGGCCTCCCAAAGTGCTGGGATTACAGGTGTGAACCACCACACTTGGCCCTGATGCTTTAATATAGGTATCAATGACAAGGTTGCCTTAAACGAAATATGAAACAAAGGCTTCTCCTCAGTTGTAAGACTTCTGAAACCTGCTGAGAAAGTGTATGAGGCATGGCTCAGAATCCCTGATCCCTGAAAGACTGAGAGGCTGAGGCATCTATCTAAGGAGTCTCTTCCTCCACTGGTGGAGAGATCACCTCCCCACACTTGCAGATTGTACCTGTTTGCCAGCAAGCAAGCTCCAAGGTATGCTCAGGCAGCAATGAGAGACAAAAACATGGGAGCTAGGAAGTTGCCAATGTTATGAGATTGTCTACCCAGCCACAGCTCATGTGGCCCAAGGGGTACGGCATCAACAGCGTCTGCTACAAGTGTCAATCAGAACCTTGAGTGATTAGTTAGTATTGCTCAAACCTGGTTTTTTATTTGTATAATTAAGTTTTCTCTTGTTGGATGGGGAAAATGAGTACACGAGGGCAAAGCACTTAATACAATGCTTAGCACATAATAAATAATGAGTAAATAGACCTTTCTCCTTCACCACTCTTTTCTTCCCTTTTAGCATCATCATCATGAATATTATCATTTTTTTAGAAATGAACTACCTACAGAAATAAACTATGTATAAAAATCTGAAATCAAGGCAATGACCTATATGTGGAAGATTATCTTGGTTAATAAAGAGCTATTTATGTCTGTATTTGCTTATACTTATTCACTCATTCAACAAATTTATTGAACGCCTGTTACGTGTCACTGAGAGATGCCATGTATACCATGGCAAAAAGGGTTGGGATCATTATCTTGTTTAGATGGGCATTCTGAAAGGGCAACATGGTAATAAATAATAAATAAATCTTTCCATTTTTTCTTGTCACTTCTCAGTATATACTTGTCACTTTTTAATATATACAAGTAGATTTTTTTCTACAGCCTAACTATCAATATGTCATTTCTCAACTCTGTCCTCAGGAGTATCCTAATAGTTCCTCCCTCTACTCAACCCAAATAAATTAGAATTTCTCACCTGGGGCTTTATGCCATCCATGTTTGGCCTCAAACTCACTTTCTTTCTATCCACCCCAAACATAATCTATTTTCCCTTCCCTCTCAGCATGTTCCCTTTACTTTGGTAAATTGACAGATCAAGCCAGTAGGTGTCAAGTGCCACACAAGATGGTGCATAACAGAGAACGGATGGAGAGGTTTCTTCTGGCTGAGATGTTCAGGGCAATTTTTCTGCAGTAGGAGGGTAATTTTGATAAATATTACTTTTTACACTTCTTTTCAAAACTCCTGAAACTACTGCTACTTTTAAAACCAAGTCTATTTCATGCTTCAGTTCAGAAGAAGAAACAATTGCTCCTCTTGTTACAGTATATAAAAGACTTGGTATAAAATCATTCTCCTCTCAGGGCACATAGTTATTATGTGACAACCTTTTATCTCATAAATAATCTGACCTGAAAGATTGAATTTATACACTGGGATGATATAACAACTGGTCCACACTGGCTCTCAAAGGTTCACAAGACACACAGATAGTTTGCAGCAACACTTTCCTTTATTATCAGGAGTTAGAATCTATTTTATGTAAAAGTGCTACACAACAGTGTTTTACCACAAGATTCATACACATGGCTTCATCTTGAAAAAACAGAGTTCCAGGCATTTTGGAAAGGAATATGGTGCAAAAAGTATAATTATAAAAGTAAGATCACACAGCAAGCACATGTACATATATCCAAGCATCCTGAAAACACAAAACAAGCTAACAATATGTTCTTATTCATCAATAGCTGGCAATCTAAGTCAAAACTAGGAAACAATTTCAAACAAATTACAAAATATGTTGTGGATATAGCACAAAAAATATAATGTAATAGTGGGATTTTCAAAGTAGCAAAAGGTTGTATGGGTGACTAAAAGAAATTTAGTTAAATATTAGTCTTTAAACTTAATCTTACTTTTTCTTTCTATTTCTCTCTCTTTATTTCTTTCTTTCACCAGACCAAACTGAGGGGACATAAACATTAGTCCTTGTAGACTAGATAGAAGAGATAAGAGAACATGAAAGACTAAAATATAATCAGTAAATAGGAAGAAAAAACAGTGAAATGAGGCTATATGACTTTGTAAGAAAAATACCAGGAAATAAGAGAAATAATTTACTGCACTGAAGTTTCCTGAAGGGCTTAGAACCCAGCAGAATTTTGGGGAAAATAATTATAATTTTCATTAGTCAAGTATTGGGCATATTACTACAAATAAAAAATAATATCAGCTCTCTTATGTCTGTGCATTGAAAGACCAGCAGACAGCTTGGATGTGCTATTTTTGGTATACACTGGAAATCAGCTTTGTTTATAACAGTTGCACAGTATATTGACCTAGTAAAGTAAATTTCCTCTGTTTACAGAAACTAGAATAACTATTTTGATTTTAAAACTGTATGTTGTTCATTTCTTTAAAAAAAAACTTGTTAGAATGGTGGATAAAAGTAACAATTTTAAATTCAAATCTTTTTTTTACTTCTGTCTACAAGGTTGGTAATACTAATTCAACACAATAATAATATAGAAATTTTTCTTGTAGAATTTAAAAATATTGCTTATTCTTTTCATGGTTCACATAAAAATCTGCAGGCTTATTTAAAACCAGTTTTAGAAACTAAACAGGGATTTGAGTGACCTGAAGTTCCTAATAATGGAACTGCCCTTGTATTTTTACAACTGTCTTGTTATTAAAATGAAAGGGGTAAATCAGATTGTCACCAAAGTTATATTCATTTCTAAAATGTTATTGTTTTTAGTTTTCATAGGCAGCAAGAGAACCCTCATTATTTCAGAGAGAACCCTCTTCTTTCACGCAATAGGAATCAGAAAACCATACACAGAGATGAACAGGTAAAGAGCATTCAGTCAGTTGATAACTCTATTCAAGAAGGTGAGATGATGCAACAATAAGAAGAAATACATGAATCATGAATAAACATCAACATCTGTCTATATATCAACATCTGTAATCAACTATCTATCTATATCATCTTCTTAGCATATTATGGCCTCGTTAAGTATAAGCATATCAGGAAACTTTAACTTTTCTTTCCAGAACTGTTGGATAACACTCTTTTCTAGTGTTTTGCAATTGCCTTTCCTAAAACTCCCTTTCCTTTGTGCTCTTACATATGTAGCCTTCTGGTAAATGATCATAATAATAATAAATTATACTTGTTTAGATCTTTATAAAATACATTTTCTCAAGCTGCAGTAAAGCTTAAGATCTAAGCAGCATTGTATGGTGCAATGAAATGATAGACAATGATATAAAACACACATGTAAGGTTTCAGAAACAGGTGGAAACTAACCAAACAGCAACAGGTCCATATGTTCCTGGGAAATGGCTGTGAACAGAGCTGAAACTTCTATGACTTGTCTTTGGTATCTTTAAGATACTGAGATTGGTGGGGGCCAGTGGCTGACACCTGTAATCTCAGCAGTTTGCAAGGCTGAGTTGGAGGATTGCTTGAACCCAGGAGTTCAAGACCAACCTGGGCAACATGGCAAAATCCTGTCTTTCCAAAAACTACAAAAATTAACCACCATGGTGGCATGCTCCTGTAGTCCCAGCTACTCGGGAGGCTGAGGAGGGAGGATTGCTTCAGCCTGCAATGAGCCGTGATTGCACCTTTGTGCTCCAGCCTGGATGACAGAGCAAGACTGTCTTTAAAAAAAAAAAAAAAAAAAATGGAGATTCCCAGGGAACATGTTAACAATAACATTTTAACAAGCAAGTGAGACAGTGTTTGTTCAAGGTCTGGTTAGCTATTCAAATTTACTATTTTTTTAAACTATTTTTCCCCCAATGTATAGAGAAGAGACACACATATGTTATTTGTGTATACAGGAGAGAAGCTCAGTATCTGAAGACATCAGAAAAAGTCTACCCTGAGAAATCACCTATGATTACTCCAAGAAATCTTACCTTTAAATGATGATAGCACCTATTTATGTAATTCCTAGCTTAGCTCATTTTAGATTGACAATTTGTTTTCCTTGTAAATTAAGAAAGTCTTAGAAATTCAAACTCTTAATCATTCTCTTTATCAATACAGTTTTGAGAAGCCACTCTAACTAGCTTAGTGCTGTTCATGTGCATGAGTTAAATATTAAAAAATGGACCTGAAGGAATGAAATAAAGCAGAATGAATTTTTAGATCTATGTTTGTTCAGTTTTCATAATGAAACTTTTTATTTAAAATAATTATTGGACCACTGACCTTCCTATGTTCAAGTATAAATATAAAAATAAATCTATTTCAAACTCTAGAATGATTATCAGGTTATTTACCCTTGAGACATAATCGCCCCTCCTGCATTTCTATCCATATTTATGAGTGTTATACTAAAATTTAATAAGCTGATACTGTAAAGGCCCATGGTTTTAGCAATCTTACATAATTCTTTAGGGCCAGCAGATATGGACTAACAGCAGAGCTGTCGGCCCTGCAGTAGATAAAGCAAGGTCTGGGTGGAAATGATTCAAATCTAATCTTACCACTCTTTTTTACAACTGTAACTTCCGCCAGCATCACATTTTATTCAAACATGGGTAAAGTTACCACATGGCTTTTGGCTGTTAAGTGATTTTGGAAGTGCTCGTAAATCTTTATGAAATTCAATTCAGTTTTCAACAAGTAATAGTTTAGGGAATGGGCAAAAATGCTTTCATAGCTCCACTGAAAAAATTTTCATTGAATCAAATAAAATTTTAGTGGCTTGACTGAAATGAATCCTTGTTATGCGATCATTGCTGGTATTAACAGTAGATACTGCCAATGGGCATTTGTGTAACTTTGAGTCCCTTAGGTTTTTCATAAAATAAAAACTACAAGAGCAGAATAAGGGGTGGGGACAGGATTAAACCTTTCTCACTGTTCTCATAATAGACTCACATTCTAAATCAGACTGTCAGTAGCATCAGACATTTTTTTAATTCAGGAGGACTGTCTTTAAGAACAACAACAACAAAAGTCCAAGATTTTATAACCTCATTTGATAATCTTTCACAGACAGGAATTCCAAAGGGCTTTTGACTTCAACACAGAGAAATTCCCTATTTTTCACAAGAGAACTCAGTTAAAAGAGACAGGAGGTATACACAGGATAAGAGTATTGTTTGAAGTGAGATCATAGTCTGACTTGTAAATAACATCAAAAGAGCTCCTGTATGGGAGTTGAACTGAAGAAAGAAACATGTAAAGGCAGCCTTCTTGTTCTTCTATATCCCTCTGATTTGTAACTCAGATGTCTGTTAACAGATTAAAATGTGCCCCCTTCTTCTTTTGCAACCTCCCTGACCACCTGTCAGTGTCAGTACACTTAGAACTCAAATCTGCTTCTTTCAGGATCCCCCCATTACAACAAGAATGACTCTGATATTATCTCTTTAGCCTATACTGTAAATACTGTTCAGTCTACCAGAGGCTTTTGATTTTAAAACTGGCTTTGTCCTCATGGACAAATTTTAGGCATCATCAAGTAAAGTATACACAAGTTCGCTGTTTTCTTCAAAAGCATTCTATGCCTAGTCATTCTTTCTCTGTGAATATTTAGCGGCACCTACCCTATGCCAGGTATGCCTGGTGCTACAAATACAAACATAAATGAGGCAGGATCCCACGTTCAAGGAAATTACTATATGTACAAATGAGATTGATGTAAAACAAATAAATAAAATACTATACTTTAAAAAAAGTGCAATATTCTGTGTGGGAACAAAGAAAGGAATGGCCAATTCTGAGAGTCAGGTAAAGCTTTATCAGAGGGGAACACCTGAATCTCTCCGTATGGGCAGGTGCTTACCAGGGAGATAAGGTGGAGCACTAAGACAGTGTGAACTCAGGAAACTTTATGCACCTGTCATAGAACAGGGAGTAGTGGGAACAGACAGAAGAGGTAGACAAAGTTTGGATTGTGTCAAACTCATATGCCATGCTAAGAAATATCGATTTTTAGTGAAGTCAGAAAAAATTACCTTATGCAGTAGACTAAAATGCTTACATAGATTGAAGCGATGGGAAATTAACAGACAGCCTAGTTAAATGACTGATTTATTAGAATAGCAGAAAGATGCCAAGAGCCCTAATTAAATGTCTTAAATGGCTAAAGAGAAAGGGATGGGGTGAGGGCAAGGGAGAACTTGAGCATGGTGTCCACAGTTTTGGGGGACTGGGTAATGCCATTCAGTGTGATAAGGTGTAAAGGAGGGGAACAGGTCTCAATGGGAGGATAATTAGGGTGAAGTTGATTAGGGTGTTGAGCTTGAATTTTCTGAGATATGCAAGTGAATGTGTTCCAGAGACAATTAATATATATAATTTGGGACTCAGAAGAGACATATTTGCTAAAGATATTATCTCAGTAGCATTATTAACATATAGGTGGATGATGGAGAGATATGGAAGGAAAATAGAAGGGAGCTATGGAAAGAATCTTGGAGGATAATAAACTTTTGGATCCAGCAGAGGAAAAGCAAACCATAATTAGATCTAAGAAAGAATCATTAGAGAGCTAGGAAAACCAGGAAAATGTCTCAGAAGACCAAAAGTGTAGAGTTTTAAGAAGAAAGTGGCCTACACGTGAATGTGACTTTCAGGTCAAATACAACAGGGATTTAGCAATTAGAGTTACACATAATTTGTAAGACTTAGAGTGTCTGGGGGAAGATGGGTGAGAAAAATTAGTCTCAAAACTGACCCTGGGGCTGCATGTTTGCTCTATCCAAGAGGGAGGCCTGAGTGGCGGCCCTTTGAGATCATCACAGTCTTATTCTCTGGACCAGCATGAAGACTGAAAATCAGTCTCTGGAAAGGAAGTCTGATCGTTCTGAAAATTGGTTTTTCCATACAGCTGGTTATCTCATTTCCCGACCCATTCTTTTCTGCTGACATAGGCCTCATCTTCTCTTTTTCTTCTATAACTACCAGATACCAAACCCTCCCACAAATCTCCATCTACGAGCTTTGGTGTTCATTTTTAATTTTCCTATCTCCTCTTAGGATGACACTAAGCATGACAATGGACCATGGTAGCTTTACTACTACCCCAAATTCCCGCTACTTCAGTTTCTTCAAATTTAGGACGGGTGGTGATAGGCATATGAATCATAGTGCTTAAAAACCTCACATGGAGAATGTAGCTATATTAAGGAGTGTTGGAAAAAGCAGGAGACAACAGAAGCCAAGTTTTGGGCTCAGCAGGGAAATACTGAATGCAGCCGAAGACATGGTTGTACTTGGACATGACACGCCAGACTCTATTCTCAGATGTTAAATCTTCTTGGTCTCACTGCCCCCATGGCACAGTGCTTGGGCTGAGCGGTCAGCATGTAATTATGTTGTTGCATTTCAGATAGGCGGATAGAGAAGGTCAGATCTTCTCTGAGAAGATCAGGAGGTCTCGAAATTTTAAGTGAGCTCATCCCACCCAGGTGCTCTGGTGACATTTCTGAGAGCAGGTTGAGTTTTAAATAAACTTCGAGATTTCAGAATCTAGGAGAATTTGAAGCATTTCCAAGGAACCAAATACTTTCAATAAAGTGGGAATCTTATTCTGGAGAATTTAGTGGCCACAGACTTGGCTGTTTGCATTTTTGCTAACTGGTAAACTTGAAGCCAAGGCAGCTCTGATGTTAACTAGGGATGTAAAGTGACTGTGAAACAGACACACACACACATGCTTTGTAAACTTGTGCTCTACTAAAGTGAGAGAAGATAGGCAAGTTGTGGAATTAATTTTCTATTCAACATTAGAATGTAAGATCTGCACAAAATGTGTTACGTATATTGCACTCTAAGCAGTATTTTCAGTCAGTTGTAGGTCATACATTTTAAGTGGTTAAGCAGAAATTCCAGTGTCAAGTTCTCAGGAAAACTTGCTGATCACCCCCAGGTGGTGACAAAACAATCCCCAATGATAGCAAAACACCTGGAGAATGTCTTCCAAGACAGTGAGTCTCAAATTTTAATGTGGGTGTGAATCACCTGGAGATCTTGTTAAAATGCAAATTCTGATTTAGTAGTCTAGGTGAGGCCTGAGATTCTGCATTTCTAACATGTCCCAGGTGATACCAAACTGCTAGGCTATGGATCACACTTTGGTAGTAAAGTTTTAAGACAGTATTCTTAGTTGAGTCTCATCACACAGTTATACCAGCGAAGTATAAACGCTCTTGTCAGAAATGCCAGCAATGAAAATCTGAACTGAGCAGCTAAGTGTAAATCAATATTTTGGGTCAATATCTTGTGGTTGAAAAATTAAATTAGACTATGGAATGAAAATCTATTTTGACATTTAGTTAGAAGTCATACAAATCCTTTTTTATAGATGAGATAAAATTTTGTGGCATGCTATTTTTTAATGACCAGACTCAGTGAATTGTAGTTAGAAATCTTGTCTCTCCCTGACTATAGTTTCTAGTGTAGTTACAGATATTTAACTTAAATTAAATGCCCTTTTTGAAATACCACCAAACGGAACTATGTATAAAAAATACTTTTACCTGTTTTCTTTATTTCTTCCTTCCTTCCTCCCCGTGGGTCTGCCTGCCCGCCTCTGGAGGAGAAGGAAGAGAAGGAGGAGGATAGGAGCTTCCCTAATAACTCAAATTTATAATGATTTTAATTAATAATGGAAAGGGAAAAATACAAGGAGAAATTTTCTAGCTATATCTTTACAGGAACTTTGATATAAACAAGGCTTCTAATTCTTGAGAATTAATAACAGTTTTGAGAATCCAAATCTTAACATCAAGCATTAATTTTGGTAAATTCTCCCAAGTTGTTGATCTTTTTCACCAAGAAAGATTTTAACACTTAAATTTTTAGATGTTTACAGACTGCTGTGGGCTTTTAAAGCACAACACTGATATGCTATGATTCTGAGAAATACTATTTAATTCTGTAAAACTCACTCCTTTGTCCAGTAACGGTGTTTCGAAGAAGAGTGGTTCTGTGAACAAGATTATTATTTCCCAAATGAGAGTTCCATGGTCACATAAAGTTTGAAAAAAATCTAGGTACTTTAGTTCTCTTTTGTAGAGAACCAATGCATATCATTATTTGAAAAGTTATGAAAACAATTTTTGCACTCTGTTTATCACAAATTTATTGTCCATTTACTTTGGAAAATGTTTACTTTTGCCACTCTTCTACCTGTTCCCATATTAATCAAGTTTTTGGTTTAGGGAAGAACTAGGCAGAATGCCTTTCCTTTCATCATTAGTAAGGTGACAGTCTTTGCAGAAATTTCCCCAGTTGACTATCTCTGAAGTCTTTTTTGGACAAGGAGGATATGCTGAGCTGTGTGGGATGCCATGCAAGTGAATGGTCAACAAAGGAGAATGGGATGATCAGGACATAATTGGACCAATCTTTTCTTGTTTATTTTAGATTTGGGGGTACACATGCAGGTTTATTACATCAGCATATTGCATAATGGTGAGGTTGGGCTTCTAGAAAACCCATCACTCAAATAGTCAACATTGTATATAATAGGTAAATTTTCAACTCTCACCCCCTCCATCCTCCCCTATTTTGGAATCCTCAGTGTTCATTATTTCCGTCTTTATGTCCATGTGACCCATTGTTTTGCTCCCACTTATAAGGGAAGACATACGGTATTTGTTTTCCTGTTTCAGAGTTATTTCATTTAAAATAATGACCTCTAGCTCTATCTATGTTGCTGTGAATGACATGATTTCATTCTTTCTTATGGCTGCATAGTATTCCATTATATATGTGTATATATATATATTTATATATGTATATACATATACATACACACACATATATATATACACACATATATATACACACATAGTTTGTGAAAATATTCACAAACTATGCATCCTACAAAGGAATAATATGTAGAATCTACAACGAATATATATATATATATATAATTCTTTATCCAGTATATATATACATATATTCTTAATATATATTCAGAATATATGGGTATATTCTTTATATATACATATATCGTTAATATACATATAGTATATATGTATATATATTCTTTATATATACATATATTCTTAATATATATTAAGAATATATATTTCTTTATATATACATATATTCTGAATATATATTCAGAATATATATATTCTTTATATATACATATATTCTGAATATATATTCAGAATATATGTATATTCTTATATATACATATATTCTGAATATATATTCAGAATATATGTATATTCTTATATATACATATATTCTGAATATATATTCAGAATATATATATATTCTTAATATATATATTCTTTATATATACTAAGAATATATATATATATATATATTCTTTATATATACTAAGAATATATATATATATATATATTCTTTATCCTGTCAACTGTTGATGGACCCTTAGGCTGATTCTGTGACTTTGCTATTGTGAATGGTGCTGTGATGAACATGCCAGGGCAGG
Source organism: Pongo abelii (assembly GCF_028885655.2). Classification (NCBI taxonomy): domain Eukaryota; kingdom Metazoa; phylum Chordata; class Mammalia; order Primates; family Hominidae; genus Pongo; species Pongo abelii. The sequence goes on along the minus strand of NC_071996.2, from coordinate 84,118,249 downwards.
TATCTTTATAATAAAACTATTTCTTTTCCTTTGGGGAGATACCCAATAGTGGGATCGCTGGGTCAAATGGTAGTTCTATTTTTAGTTATTTGAGAATCTTTATGATGATTTCCACAGTAGTTGAACTAATATGCATTCCAACCAACAATGTAGAAGTATTCCTTTTTCTCTCTGAAAACAATTTTATAATTTTTAAAAAATGTTATTTTTTGACTTTTATTAATACCCATTCTGATCGGTATGAGATGGTATCTCAGTGTGGTTTTAATTTACATTTTTCTGATGATTAGTGATGTTGAGCACTTTTTCATGTTTTTGGATATTTGTATGCCTTCTTTTGAAAAGTGTCTGTACATGTCCATTGCCCACTTTTTAATCCAGTTGTTTTTTTTTTTTCTTGTGGATTTGTTTAAGCTACTTATATATTCTGGATATTAGTTCTTCATCAAAAAATATTTGCGTAGTTTGCAAATATTTTCTCCCATTCTGTAGGTTGTCTGCTTACTCTGTTGATAATTTCTTTTGCTATGCAGAAGCTCTTTAGTTTAATCAGTTTCCAGTTGTCAATTTTGTTTTGGTCGTGTTTGCTTTTGAGGTCTTAGTCATAAATTCTTTGCCTAAGCCCATGTCCAGAAGAGTATACCCAGGTTTTCTTCTAGGATTTTTATTTTTTGAAGTCTTACATTTAAGTCTTTAATCCATACTGAGTTAATTTTTGTATAGGATGATAAGTAGGGGTCCAGTTTTATTCTTCTGCATGTGGTTAGCCAGTTTTCTCAGCACTATTTATTGAGTAGGGTGTCCTTTCCCTACCATTTATGTTAGTTGTCTTTGTCAAAGATAAGTGGATTGTAGCTATGTGGCTTTATTTCTGGGTACTCTATTCTATACCATTGATCTGTATGTCTATGTTTGTATCAATAACATGCTGTTTTGGTTACTACAGGCTTGTAGTATAGTTTGATGTTGGGTAATGTGATACCTCTGGCTTTGTTCTTTTTGCTTAGGATTGCTTTGGCTATTTAGGCTCTTTTTGCTTCCATATGAATTTTAGAATTACTTTTTCTAATTCTGTGAAAAAGGAAATTGTTAATTTGATAGGGATTGTCTTGAATCTGTTGATTGCTTTAGAAAGTATAGTCATTTTAATAATAATTCTTCTTATCCATGAGCATGGGATGGTTTACCATTTGTTTGTCCAGTTTCTTTCATAGTGTTTTGCAGTTCTCCGTACAGAGGTCTTTCACTTCCTTGGTTAAATGGAGGTGAAAGTCCTCCATTTATTGCTACACGTTTTGATAGTTTTTTTTTTTTTTCTGTGGGGGCGGTGGGCACGATTACAAATGGGAATGCTTTCTTAATTTGGTTCTCAGCTTGAGCATTGTTGGTGTATAGAAATGCAGCTGATTATGTGTGTTAATTTTGTCTCCTAAAACTTTACTGAAGTCATTTATCAGGCCTAGGAGTCTTGTGAAGGAATCTTTAGAATTTTCTAGATACAAAGATCATATCACCAGTGAAGAAAGATTATTTGACTTCTTCTTTTCTAATTTGAGTGCCTTTTATTTTTTTATCTTGCCTGATTGCTCTGGCTAGGACTTCCACTACTATGTTAAACAGGAGGGGTGAAAGCAGACATCTTTGTCTTACTCTCAATCTTAGGAGAAATGCTTTAAATGTTTCCCCGTTCAATATGTTGGCTGTGGATTTGTCATAGATGGCTCTGATTATTTTGAAGTATGCTCATTTGATGTCTAGTTTATTGAGGCTTTTTATCATAAAGAGATGTTGAGTTTTATAGAAAGTATTTTCTGCATCTATTGAGATGACCAAATGATTTTGTTTTTAAGTCTATTTATGTAGTAAATAACATTGACTTGTATATGTTGAACCATCCTTACACACAAGTGGCCCAATCGTGACTCTTCACTTGGGGCTGATGCATCACATAACATCGGAGCACTATTAGCAAGAAATGGAAGTAGGGAGGGCTTCTGGGAAGGTAACTAACAGTGCCTAAAGGAAATTTTTTTTTTAATTATTATTATACTTTAGGTTTTATGGTACATGTGCGCAATGTGCAGGTAAGTTACATATGTATACATGTGCCATGCTGGTGCGCTGCACCCACTAACTCGTCATCTAGCATTAGGTATATCTCCCAATGCTATCCCTCCCCTCTCCCCCCACCCCGCAACAGTCCCCGAAGTGTGATGTTCCCCTTCCTGTGTCCATGTGTTCTCATTGTTCAATTCCCACCTATAAGTGAGAATATGCGGTGTTTGGTTTTTTGTTCTTGCGATAGTTTACTGAGAATGATGATTTCCAATTTCATCCATGTCCCTACGAAGGACATGAACTCATCATTTTTTATGGCTGCATAGTATTCCATGGTGTATATGTGCCACATTTTCTTAATCCAGTCTATCATTGTTGGACATTTGGGTTGGTTCCAAGTCTTTGCTATTGTGAATAATGCCGCAATAAACATACGTGTGCATGTGTCTTTATAGCAGCAACCTACTCATCTGACAAAGGAAATTTTTAAGAAAAACGTATGCATCACTTTCACTGCTTTCATACTGGTTTAAACCAAAATCTTTTCTCATTTCTGCAGAACCTTTGGGCTGATGCTTCCATTCTTATTCTCTTGTTTTTAGTCCTCCAGATGGCTGCCAGGAGGATCATTTAAAACCATAAATCAAGTCGTGTTATTTCCCTGCTACAAACCCTCCAAAGGCTTTCCATTTCATTTAGTATAAACTCCATGCCCCTGGTCATGGCTAAAAAGTCCTGTGAACTTTTGCAACCTGTGTTAGTCTATTCTCACATTGCTAATAAAGACATACCCAAAACTGGGTAATTTGCAAAAAAAAAAAAAAAAAAAGAGGTTTAATGGACTCACAGTTCCACGTGGCTGGGGAGGCCTCATAATCATGGCGGAAGGCAAATGAGGAGCAAAGTCACTTCTTACCTTGGTGGCAGGCAAGAGAGAGCATGTGCAGGGGAACTCCCCTTTATAAAACCATCAGATCCTGTGAGACTTATTCATGATCATGAGAACAGCATGGTAAAGACTCCCCCCCAGCCCCCCATGATTCAATTATCTCCCACTGGGTCCCTCCCATGACACTTGGGAATTATGGGAGGTACAATTCAATATGAAATTTGGGTGGGGACACAGCCAAACCATATCACAACCTCATCTCAAGCTTCACTCACTTTATTCTAGTCTTGGCTGTTTGCTCTTCCTCCAAAATGCGAGGTTATTTTTTTAATCTCATACCATTGGCACTTTCTTTTTTTTTGCTTGAAAGTTTCTTTCTTCATATTTTCACATGACTTTCTCCCCTATTCCTGTTCATGTATCACTTCCTTAGGGACAATGTTCCTGATCAGACTCTCTAAGACACTGCTTTATTTTTCTTATCTGCTTTCTTTTTGTCCTTTAATTATATACTTGTCTATATTCTGTCACCTCCACTAAAATATTGAAACATGAGTTGATCTTGCTTATCGCTGAATGTCATTACCTACAACAGTCTTACATTGTAGACTAGCAAATATATGTGGATTACATGAATGAAATCTCTAAAGTTAAAAGAGAAACTCATAGCCAGTTAAAATAGAAGATGATGGGTTGTTTGTAAACAAAAAATACAGAGTAGTGGCACTCATTTGGAGACCTAATGAAAACTCTGAATAGCAAAAATCTTATTGACATCTTTGATCTCATTTAGACCCAGAGATGGGGCTGAATTTATTGGATGTTAACAAATCTAAAAAACTGCATTTGCAATGCAACAAAAAAAATAAATAAGTGGGACCTAATTAAACTAAAAAGCTTCTGCATAGCAAAAGAAATAATCAGCAGAGTAAACAGAAAACCCACAGAGTGGGAGAAAATATTCACAAACTATGCATCCTACAAAGGAATAATATGTAGAATCTGCAAGGAATTCAAACAAATCAGCAAGAAAAAAATCAAATAATCCCATCAAAAAGTGGGCAAAGGACATGAATAGGCAATTCTCAAAAGCAAGTATACAAACAGCCAACAAACATGAAAAAATGCTCAGCATCACCAATTACCAGGGAAAGGCAAATTAAAACCACAATGAGATAACACCTTACTACTGTGTGAATGGCCATAATTAAAAAGTCAAAAACAATAGGTTGGCATGGATGTGGTGAAAAGGGAACACTTTTACACTATTGGTGGGAATGTAAACTAGTACAACCACTATGGAAAACAGTACAGAGATTCCTTAAAGAACTAAGAGAACTACCATTTGATCCAGCAATCCCACTAAATGTATCTATCCAGGGGAAAAAGAAGTCATTATATGAAAAAGACATATGCACATGCATGTTTATAGCAGCACAATTCACAGTTTCAGAGATATGAAACCAACCTAAGTGTCTATCAGCCAATAAGTGGATAAAGAAAAAAAAAGTATATATATATGTGTGTATATATATATATACCATAGAGTACTACTCATTCATAAAAAGGAATGAAGTAATGTCTTTTGCAGCAACTTGGATGGAGCTGGAGGGCATTATTCTAAGTGAAGTAACTCAGGCAGAACTGGAAAACCAAATATTGTATGTTCTCACTTATAAGTGGGAGCTAAGCTATGAGGATGCAAAGGCATAGGAATGATAGAATGGACTTTGAGGACTCAGTGTGTGGAGTGCAATGGCTGGGAGTAGGGTGAGGGATAAAAGACTACCTATTGGGTATAGTGTATACTGCTCGAGTGATGGGTGCGCCAAAATCTCAGAAATTACCACTAAAAAATTTATCCATGTAACCAAAAACCACCTGTACCTCAAAAGTCATTAAAATAAAAACAAAAATTATTAAAGAAAAATTAAATAAGTAGTTTCAGGTGATAACATGCATTTGCAACACTTTATTTGAAAGTTCTGCCTTAATAATCCTATCTGGAGACCCATCTGAGCCTTCTGCTGACACCTTTAGCATCTGCAACTCTACCACATTAGATGATGGAATTAGAGACTTTTTCTTACCAATATAAGGAAGAGCTACCTGTAAAGATTTAGGAAAAAAGTACTGATTCTTAGAGAAAATCATAGATTGAAATGAACATTTTAAATTAGACAGAATCTGAGGTGTCTTCCAACTACTGAAATTTAAACTGATCCTTCCTTACATTAAATTCTATTTAAAGAAAACTTCCTTAGAAAACGTCTTCTAAGACACTAAAATTTAAGTCTAGATTATTCATAAATTTAAGAGACAATTTTGTCTGGGATGGGCATTGTTTTACATATAAAGGACTCAAACCAATTTTCTTTATATGCAAGAATATTTTGAGTATAGATGATATCATCAGACTTTAACACTCAGCTTAATTTCTGTTATGTTTTTAAAGCTTATTGCTTGTCTATCATACCTTGTCTGTTATTCTATATGTTAAATTCAAGTAGCAAGATTTATAACAGAAGTTAGATTTTAAAAATCTGGAACCAATGAAAGACATTCACTTTTAACATGGCCTTAGTCCCAGAAGCTTTATATTCGCAATGTAAAGCATTCCAAGCTAATAGAAAAATTGGATTAAAATTAATATGAGAGGTTATTTTTCAAAACGCTTTAGAGTTATGTCAATGACCTAATGATAAATGTTCCAGTAAAATTTGCACCTTTAAGAATGCTTTATACATTGTCACTGCATCTCGCACATGTCACAGTCTCCATTTGGACACTAGACACAGAACTGTTCTGTTAAACAAGGCTAAGAAGTAGCTGTAGAAGGGACTGCTGGCTGTTCACCAAAGTTCATTCTCCTCTTCTGCTCTAGTAATACTGTTGGGCTGAAGATGTGACCACAAAACCAGGAACTACATTTTCTAGCACTGCCACCCCTTGTCAATCCTTTCAGAAAAGCATGACTGCATGACTTCATTTTCACCATTGGAAAATAAATGGAAGTGATGTGTACCTCTTCCAGGCCTAGTGTCAGAGGCATTCGAACCAGAGTGACTCCATCTTGAATAGGGGCTGGGTAAAATAAGGCTGAGACCTACTGGGCTGCATTCCCAGGAGGTTAGGCATTGTAAGCCACAGGATGAGACAGGAGGTTAGCACAAGATACAGGTCACAAAGACCTTGCTGATAAAACAGATTGCAATAAAGAAGCCAGCCAAAACCTATCAAAACCAAGACGGTGATAAAAGGGACCTCTAGTGGTCCTCACTGCTCATTGCATGCTAATTATAATGCATTAGCATGCTAAAAGATACTCCCACCAGTGCCATGACAATTTACAAAGCCATGGCAATGTCAGGAAGTTACCCTATATGGTCTAAAAGAGAAGAATCCTCAGTTCAGAGGAATTGCCCACTACTTTCCTGGAAAACTCATGAATAATCCACTCCTTGTTTAGCATATAATCAAGAAATGACCATCAAAATAGTGAAACAGCAGCCCTTGGGGCTGCTCGGCCTATGGAGGACCCATCGTTTTATTCCTTAACTTGCTTCAAAATCTCTCTTGCATGAGTTCCAAGAACCCTCTCTTGGGGTCTGGATCAGGACCCTTTTCTGGTAATGCTGGGATTTAAAACATTGGGCGTATATTCGTTGATGCTCTTTCCTCTTCCCATAAACTGGAATAAATACTATTTAAAGAAAATTTCCTTAGAAACATCCGTCATGGTGTTAAGGGCAACAGTCCAGATGATAATGGAGAGAGAAAATGGAAAGACCTGATCCCAGAATGACTGTATGGACCACAGCAGGATGCCTATTTGCTCTGGATTGACACGTAAGGAAGAAATAAAAGCCATTTTAAAAGCCACTCCACTGTGAAGACTTACCGTAATAGCACTATAACAATTTGGCCTTTTATGCTAGATAATACGGGGCTAAAGCCATCTTGGATGCCCTCCTACCCCACTTTCATGTTCTGCTCTTTTTTCATGATAGCTCCTCATTCGCCAGAACCCTCAGGAAGCTACCTGAATGTGTGCTCTGTTTTGGATTCTTTTCTTCGTGATTTTGGCTTGCTCGACTTCTAAATCCTGAGTTTTGTTGCATTTAGTTTTACCTATTTGGCTCATTCTAAGGCATCTAATTAACTCAGTTTTTTAGAAGCTTATAGACCATTATGTCTGATAAAAGGCACTATTTTACCTCAGAGTTGTGACTTAATCCAAATGAATAGATTTTTTTTTTTTAAATTGGCAGAAGTTCCAGCAGAAGTCCACAGATTATTCTAGTGTCTGTTCAATTATATTCTATAATGTTGGATTTTCCCTTGTGTAAAAAAAGGTAACTTTTTTCCCTTCAGATTCTCAGGTGAGAGCAGAGCTCAGCTTCCCTTTCCAAGACAGAAAAAGAACGAAAATTGAGGCTGAGATGTTCCCATTTCTTTGTCGCTGTTTTGCTAGATGGCCAGAAGTAAGAGATTGTCCCAAATGTAGGCTTAATTTATTGTTTCAAACAGTCATGAACTAAATAAATATCAATTACTATCTACTATCTGGAAACGAATTTAACTAATGAGATTGCATGATTCAACTTAGATTTCAGAAGTTTCCATTTACTTGTTACAATGAACCAGAAGCTTAAAGTTTCTGAGTACTGCCTCACACTTCCCAGCTTAATTGTCTTTTGAGGCAAAAAGTGAAAGAATTTGTAGATGACACTGATCAAAGAATGTTCATGTTTTCTGGGCCACCTCCACTTATAAATCAGAGAATAACAGGTCCTCATTCTACATCCCAGTTTTTATAACATACTTTCTAATACTTTGCACACTGCTGGGAGCTACTCTTTCATGGGACATGAAATAACTTACTGGATCATAGTCAACATACAAAAAAGTATGAATAGAATAGAATAGTATAATAGTACTTCAACTATAATTCCAGTAAGTATTGTTTTGTGAAATTTTAGTTTCCACTGGAAATTTAGTTTCCAACATTGTATAAATGTTAGGGTGAGTGTGAATGTGTACTGGGTTGTGATGCAAAATGTATTATTTACTATTAAAAATAAAGTTTTAAAACACTTGCTTTAGCCCATCAGCTCATTTTGGAAACAGGATGACTCCTCTTTATGGATGCCTACCTAGCCAGGCTACTGCCTTCACATCGTTGAATGGAGTCTCTTAAATTAACCTTTAAAGTGCTACAGTGCCATGTAATAATAAACTACACATTTATGTATCAGGGAGTTAGGTCCAGTGCCATCCTTTTGCAAAACTATTTAATTCTCTGTGCTTCTATAAAAATCAATCCCCAATCCCAACATTCTTCTAGTTTACATAAAATAATGCCTTTGTAAAGAAAAGCTTCCACAATATAAATTTGTCTGTGGTCAATAACTTAATTTACACATGGACTAAACATATAGTTCTATAATTTTAAGTTTCCTCAATCATGGACAATATCGTGCTGTACTCAGAGCACCATAGAGATCCTTTCTGGGAAAGCACCAATGTACAATTGCACAATGTACAATTTAACAGCTTATATGAGAAGCTATTTATTGCAATAAAAGGAATTTGCTCAGATTCATGCTCAAATCCATTTGTGGTTTCTGCTATAGATTATCTTTTGGGGGGTAGAAGGTCAAGAAATAATTTTTTATTCTAAATGCAAAAAAAATATTTTACTTGGTAGAATGCACATACCTGTAATTTGCAAACTATGTTTATAATTTCAAATTTTATATATAGCATGCCTTATATTCCAGATGAAATTACTTATAACTAGATGCATTCATTTAATTATTATACATATTAAAATGTATAAAACATTCACCAACACACTCAAAAATATAAATAAAGGGAAAGGAGAAACTCCTGACTGATTGCCTTAGTTGAAAATACTGACACACTATTTTATCTTATGGATGATCATATCTAGTACCTTAACTAATAACCTGCACCACTGTCTATTATACAGTGAAGAGAAAATCTGAACACAAACATGATTGAATGATGAACAGATGAAAATAATTATATTTTCCTGAAAAGTGGTTTAACTCTTTAACTGTAAAATATTCTGCTTTTCAGAAATCACCTCTCTGAGAATAATCTACAAACTCAATAATTTACCCAAAAGTACCAGCATTAAAAGTGAAAAAGTTTAAAACATCAAAACTCATGTCTTCAGAACATTTGGTTATAATAATTTTGTTCTAAGATTATACTGTTTGTACTTGAATTGATAGCTCATTATTGTATATTTGAAAGCTTTATGAAATGGCTTTACCTTTTCTATATATAATATTATTGAAAAACAGTGTTCAAATAATCTATAGGCTTTCCACAGTGACTAAAACTTCACCATAAAATAAATCACTGTGTTAAGATGCTCAGTATCTGTGAGCACATAAGTGTTTAAAAATATGCAAAAAATAAAAAGGGCAAAGAAAATTAAGTGTATTTTTCAAGCTTCTCTGATAGAAAATTTATGATTATTTAAATTGGCCCTAGGGTGCTGTTTATCTTTTTGTATTATCTTTAGAGGGGAGGGAAAGGAAGAGAGGAGGGAAAGTAGCTTATTAAGCAAATGAATAGTGCCCCCCTCTACCTTAATGCTGGAGGAGGACTCTTTTCAAGCACTTGAGAAGTGTGCAAACACTGTAATTGCCACATGAACAAAGGCCACTCTGCACAGCTCAGTTCACCCTTTGATATGGAAACTACAAATCTCTTCTTCTTTTAGTAAATCAGGATTTCCAGACAGCAACCCTTTCATCCCACCGGTTTATACAACACTTTCCTCGTAATAAATTTAGATCACAGGTGGTTTTTAGTGTTTTGCTTTATGCCTTAGCAATGTATTAGGGAGGTCTTAGGGCACTGGCCTCCCTTCTTGGTAGATTCTACCTTCCCACCTGATAGAAATTAGTGGGAGTTAGGTAGGTGGTATGTGAAAGGTATTTCCCAAAATGCAATTGAAAAAAAAAATCCCTTAAGCGTGCTTTTGAACATTGAAACATAATTTTTGGAATAGTGTTTTCTTATTGTTTGCAAGACGTAAATGGGGGCAGTGGTATATCCATGAACTATGAGCTTAGTTACACATAATCATTTGTGGAAAATACTTTGTGGTCTCTTAGATACATATAAAGTCAATTTACCCTCTTGAAAATATAATCCTCAATGATTTGACATTGGAGTGAGTTCCAAAGGCTCAAGAAACACCAATGACTAGCCTGAGAAAGAATTTGGCAAGCAGAAATTTTCTATGGAAAAACTGGTCTCAGTGTTAACAGTAGAGATCCTGGCAGCAAAGGGTTGGGATGTCAAAAAGCGTAATTGAAATACCCTGTCAAAAAGGGTAATTGAAATAAATTTAATCAAGGTGTTACCACTATGGAACATACCCAAGTCACATGGCACCAAAGTATGTTAGCAGGGGCAAATCTGTACGAGTCTGCAAGAACCTCAATTCTTGCTGCCTCAGAAGAAAGAGTTTGGCCAAGGAGCATAAGGCAGAAGAAGTGACAGGCAAATATTAGAGCAAGAGTTAAAGTTTATTAAAAAGTTTAGAGCAGGAATAAAAGGAAGTAAAGTACACTTGGAAGAGGGCCAAGCAGGTGACTTGAGAGATTCAAGTGGGTGATTTGACTTTTGACTTGGGGTTTTATAGATTGCCATGTTTCTGGGGGACTGCATCCCTTATCCCCTGATTCTTCTCTTGGGTTGGGCTGTCTGCAGGTGCAGTGCCCTGCCAGCACGTGGGAGAGAACGCATGTGCAGTGTGTTTACTGAAGCTGTACGCATGCTCCCCTGAGGCTTTCTTCCCTAACCAGTTGAGTGTTCCTGCCAGTTAAACTTCACCATTTTGCCTCTTAGTGCACGTGCTTGAACTCATTCCCCTAACTCCTGAGATCTTATGGGGAAGCCGCTGATCATTACTTTCAGGTGTTTCTATCTACTGGGAGACAACCTCTTCCTGGCACCAGCTATGACCAATTATTATTATAGGGAGACAGCTTAACAACCGCCTGGCCATCACTGGATGGTTGCCTCACATTCGTGAAGGGGTGTCTTTCTTGCCCGGCTCGTGTCCGACTAACTACTGACTGTAACAGAGAGACTATTTAAAAGTGTGAGGTGAGCGTTATGGGTAGCTAAAAAGGGATGGTAAAACACCAGGATCGCCACTAGACTTGAAAGGCAAGGTGAAGGAGCAGCTATTGGGTCCTAGAGAGAGCTGTAGATGTAGCTGATGGAGAGCTACCCCACAGGAGCCGTGGCAGTTGGGGAACCAAGCTACTGACAGCCCATGGTCTGCCATGAAATAAAATTTACAAATCTCTTCCCCTGGTACTCTTTAATCTTCTGTCAGGGGCTCCCAATGACTAAGGTCAACCAGAAGCAAGAGGGTAAGAATACAGTTAATGTAGCCTATAGAAATTGGCCTCCTGACACCCAGAGCAGACTGAAGATGCACATAAAATGAATCTGGAAGAGCAAGACTCTTTGATACACTCAGATTTCCTAAAATGTAAGCTTGAGAGCTGTTCGTGAAAGAAAAGTCACTGAATGGAAGCTCATATACACCAGTGTCAATGTTGACAGTGTAGGTGGGATTGTGACATCTTTTTGGTTTATTGATTGGCGCACCTTCTTTAAGGAAGAAAGGCAGGGCACCACCATCCTGAATATATAGGATGTATTTTAATTCCTGAAAAATTATCTCTCATTCTTCTCTCTCCACTCACTCACTTACTCAGTGTATGATAACATTGCTGAGCAAATATGTCATGAAACAGGGCAATTGGCTAGCTGTCAGTCATAGATTGAGTCTCTTATAGATGCAAACATCAATTAAGTGGTTCCAAGGTCATACGTTTTATCATTTCCTTGACTAAACCCTTCCCACATGACCAGTGTGTAGGGGGTCGGGATGCGGAGGTATAGTTGGGAACAGTGCAAAAAGGAAATTGATATTGATACCCTGAATTTACCAAGGCGACATTATCTTTAAGTGCTGAAAGAAGGAATTTACATATTAGTAGAGTAACATTATCCTTGATAACAGTTCTTGTTAGTATCTTGTTAACAGTTCTGTCTAGGGTACTCTACATTTGCATACAACTTCTCATTTAACACTTATAACTACCTATCAGTGGATTAGCCATATTTTATTTACTCCAATTTTACAAATGAGGAAACTAAATTATATAGAGCTTAATGATACCCCCAAATCACATAACTAGTTAGCCATGGAGTCAGATTTAACTCAGGCTTTCTAATTCTAAACACAGTTCTGTTGTCACAGATAAACACAAGATACACTCTAATTGTTCATACTTTTTGTTTTGGTATTATCTTTTTTGACATTCAGATATTACTTCTGAGGTAAACATATTTAATAATAATGAACTTAACATTGTTTAAAATAAAATGACTAAAAATGGCTAAAAATGAATTTTTCTATATTATCAAAGTCTATTAACATTAGAGAATAGTCAAAATCCAATTACTTGCAAGTAACATTTTTTCCCTTACATGAAATTTATTTAAATAGTCTCGAAGTATAAGGCCAAATATGCCGCAATCATATTTCAAGTTACAAAGGTTATTACTTGCTAGGAGCAAAAAAAAATAATTCACAAGATATTAGTTAAATCATATTTTATATGACTTGTTTAATAAAGAGAAAAAGGAATTAACACAAATAATTTACTATAAAAGTGTTTTAAGATGATTTAGGCAAAAAATATAAAAATATTGTGAAAAATTATTTCTGACAATGTCAATGTTAGGAAAATCAACAAAAATAAATGAAAATTCAGAGCTTAACTAGTAAATCAAAATTAAACATAATACAATATAAAATCTGAATTATTGCTGTTCTGCATATAGTACTTCTCATAGAATTATGACTTTGGAAGGTTTATAAAACTGGAACCCCATAAAACCTCATTGAGGTAAGTAATACTCCAGTCCCATTTTTAAAAGCAGAAGCGGATGTGTCTGTGAGAACTGGAAGAGATACTCAACAGTGATTTCATTACAAAGAAAATCCTCCTTTTGCTGACTTCTTATGCTAGATGATTTCTCCTTCTGCTTGCAATTCAAAGGATCTGTCATCTTAAAAGCTGTTATAATTAAGCTAAGTAATTAAAAAAGGATCAGCATGCTTTATCTATCTCAAATAATAGAAACTTCTGCATTTAGGCCTATATAGCTTTTATATTTCTATTAGGGAATTATTTTCTAACACGATGTGTCATTTGAGTGGAATTCCGCTTGTATTTTTTTAGTCATGTTTACAACTTGTTTAAAATTGAGTATTATAGAGATTGATATATTTGATGTAACATTCCTAGAGATGTTTCTTCTCTACAAATTCTGGTAAAGATAATTCCTTGAAATGTCTTCAAAAAAATAATCCCGTGCTGTAGATCAACAGTAGGAGAAACATGTATTCTCTGAGGGTCATTGTATCTGGAATTTCTTTCATCTGGCAGGGCTCTAGTTATTCACATTCACCTCTGAGCAAGACGAAATTGCAATAGATCCATGGTATCTCTGTTTTGCTTTCGATATTACCAGAGTGATGTAAATACCATCACCAATTATCATTTGCTAAATGCTGAATCTGCAAGGAATTCTGTAGAACTGCCATTTCCTAATAGGAGAGTAGAATCTTTGTTTTTAAGTAGATTTATTAAGGTAAAATTTGAATGCCATAAAATTGACTCCTTTTAAGTGTATAACATGATGATTTCTATAAATTTAGAGTTGTGCAACCATTACCTCAATCTGATTTTAAAACAATTGCATCACTTCATAAAGATAGACTCCTTGATTTTTAAATTTGTGAAACAACAGCAAGTAAGTGACTCCTGTTTATGAAAACAATATAAAAATATGATTATAAATATTGTAAAGTGAAATTATTACTTAAATTGTGAATTTTGTAGTCAGAGTAATACCTAGAAATCTTTGTTATCATTGAGTTGACAAGCTTTTTGGGTAAAATGTAGTTGCTGTAAGTATTTTATTCAACCATGGAGATGGCTGAAATTTTAACTGAATTACTTGTATGTTGCAATGTTTTCCTAAAACAGGAAAAAAACTACAATTCGTATCTCTACAAATAATTTTACAAGCTGATCTTTAATCATTCTGAGAGATGACAGTGTTTCTTTTTACAGAGCCATGGGGCTTGGAATCTATTTAGATCAATACACAAGGCAGAAAGGACAAGACCCAGTTGCTGAACTGAAACAACTGATTCCATTGGTAGTCTCTCTATCAGCACCACAACTGGAAATGCCACTCTTCAAGAAAAAGACCATCAATCCAAGCACCTTTCTAAAATCACTTAGTGGAGGCCTGAATCTTGTAAGAAAACTAACTTAGAGTTTCTGCATTTACAAATAAAATTTCTTTTCTGTGTGTTTTAGTTTCCTAGTGCTGCCCTAACAAAATGCCACAAACTGGGTGTCTTAAAACAATAGACATTTATTATCTCACAGATCTGGAAGATACTAATTTGGAATTAAAGTGTCAGCAAGGCTATGCTCCCTCTTTGGCTCTGGATAGATTTCCTCCTGCTTCCTCCTACTCTCTGGTGGCAGCTACAAATCCCTGGTGTTCCTTGGCTTGAAACTGCATCACTCCAAGTTCTGCCTTTGTTATCACATGGTATTTTCCCTGTGCGTCTATGGCCTCATTTTAACCTGATTACATCTGTAGAAATCTTTTTTTAAAAATAAGGATATATTCACAGATACTAGGGAATGGGATTTCAACATATCTTTTGGGAGAACACAATTTAACATGCAACAATATGAGCCTTTAGGGATCATGAATCCCATGCACATGCCTTTGTTGTAAAGGTTAAAGAGTTTCCAAAGAGCAATGAGTCCCTCTGAGGTCATATGGTCAGGTTGAAATGAGGTTCTAAGAGATCAGGTATCTTCTCAGATCATGTAAGTCCTCCTGCAATTAAAACATCTAAAAAAATAAAATGAGCTAAAAGTGAAATTTGCCTTTTTCTATTCTTTCAATATCTGAATAATTTTGTGGAATATATTTAATGTTTATTGTTAATAAACATCCCTCATTTGTTATCTAGTCTTTCATACAAAATACACGTGCAAATATTCTGAAGTGAAACCATGACTCATTTCTTTCTCCTTGTCACTTTGCTTTATAGATCTAGAGAGAAGTTTCTTTTGAAGTTCAATGTGGATTTGAAAGTATAGTTTCTACAAAAACAAATACCAAAGGTCAGGTTAGATGAGTTGTACATATTTCAGGCACTTGGGCCTTATCTCTCATCCCACCAGTCAGAATCTTCCTCATTAGCTTTCTCTAGGCATTGTTTACACAGCTTTGTCTTACAGACTGATATTAATTTTACGATTGTGATAGGTAACAGGATGTTACATAGGGCTCCTGCTGTTTGGGTTTCTGCTGAGGCCCGAAGAGTTGGCAAGTATGTCCCCACCTTCAAAATGAAGTGCTAACCAAGTTCAACAGACTGGTACAAGAGGGAGACTTTGCTTCCCTTAGCAAACTACCCTTCTAGCTTTTAGAGAAGTTAAGAAAGCTCAAGAGAGGAGAAAGGGTTTAAAGGAGGATTCTTAAAGGGGAGAGTCATTGGGCTGTGATTCTTTCTGAGGAACAGAGGGTCGGGGTTGAAAAGTGTACCTTTGTTACCTCGAGTCAAGTGAGAGGGGCTTTGAGGAGACCATGCACAGAGTTTCCTATGCATCTCCCATATGAACTGCAGTCATGCCTGAGAGTCTCATGATGACAGGTGACTGGCTGAAGCAACCCATGGTGACAGAGGAGAGTTCTGCTCTTGGAAGTAACTGCATGGCCTACAGGGGCCCGGATAAGGATTACATCTGAGAACCATCTGGGGTTTTCTTGGGTTCCGTCCCAGAAAGCTGCTGGAGGGTTAAGGGGGCCTCAGCTGAAAGTCTAGTGGTGCCTAGATAATCAGGGTGACTAGATAATATCAGTGGCTGAGGCAGAAACAACGGAACCAGCAGAGAACTTGAGAAGTGCAGGTGAGATATCGCTAGAGATGAGGGATCTCAGAAGAGCCCAAGAAAATACCCACAAGAGAAAGAGTCTCTTTAAACACTTGCCAAACCCAGAGAATTGAAGTCATGGACCTTTCAAGGGGGAGGAAAAAAATCAGTCCCACAAAACAGCTCTAAATGACTGTGAGGGAGAAACAAGAAAGCTGGTTTCTGATTTGTAAATATGTTTTCTTTTCTTTTAAAAATACTCAAATATCCTTATGTGTAGTGAGTATTCTTTTGTCAGGTGATAATTCATTTTTTATAATGAAGAGAGTCTATGGAGGCCATTTACCCACATGCTGTGTCATACATATCATGTACATGTACACAGACTCCCAACATTTAAAAATTAAAAAGTATTTCTCTGCATATTTTAAGCATTCTCTCAAGTAATAAACATCAACTCAAGGCAGTGTGGCAAAAACTATTGCTGTAATTAGAAATCTTGTTTCAGCAAGGTGGTGACTTACAACAGACAAAGCAAAACTGTTGAATTTTTCTTGCCTGTTCTTCAACTGTGCCTCTCATTCAAGAGGGGACGTATGTACACATGATGCAGTTTATACCTCTCTATCATCTGTCCACCACCATTATTAGTCTTTTCTAGGACTCAGAATTTAGGCAGCAGTTCACAAAAAGAACGTAGGTCCTAGGGCGCTTCTTTTGGTGCCAGAACACATGTTTTGGGATCAGAAAAAGATGTTCTCTCTTATAAACCATGGGGACATTTTAGTCCTGCCCTATATTCTGTCTCTTAGTAGAACATTTCTACTTAAAAGTTATGACCTCATTGCAGCCTCTAATTCTCTTTATAATTTTACCTTCAGATAAATTCCCCTTTTCAACTTCCTTATTCTGGTAAATGACAGCACTGTTCTCCTTAGTTACTACCAATCAAAATCATTGTCATTTTTTACTTCTCCATCTACCGTGCATTTAATATCCAAGTCCTGCTCTCTACGTTTTTTGAACATCTCCCATAAATATATCTTCTTTAGAAGTTTAGAAAGTTTCATTAGTTGCCTGAATTCGTTCAGTCTGCGAAGTTGTTTTCCCAGCCTCCAGGTTCTCCTCTCTTTGGGTTTATCCTGTGCATAGTAAACAAATTTCTCTCTCTAAAACACAACTTCCATTTACCATTCTGTTGTTAAGGACTATTTTGTGGCTTCCACTGACCTCAGAATAAATGAAAAACTTCAGATGGAATTATAATACCATTAAGGCAGATGCAGCCTCTCTGAACCTCACCCATTATATACTTTAATCTTACTCCTGTAAAATGCCTTTATAATTTCAAAGGTAATTTCATTAATTCATTAAAAAATGCTTGCAGGCTGGGCGCGGTGGCTTGCACCTGTAATCCCAGCACTTTGGGAGACTGAGGCGGGCGGATCACGAGGTCAGGAGATTGAGACCATCCTGGTGAACACGGTGAAACCCTGTCTCTACTAAAAATACAAAAAAATTAGCCGGGTGTGGTGGCGGGTACCTGTAGTCCCAGCTACTCGGGAGGCTGAGGCAGGAGAACGGTGTGAATCCGGGAGGCGGAGCTTGCAGTAAGCCAAGATTGTGCCACTGCACTCCAGCCTGGGCGACAGAGCGAGACTCCATCTCAAAAAAGAAAAAAAAAAAAAAAAAAAAAAGCTTGCAACTCTGCTAGATGTGGGGATACAGCAGCGAAAATCAAAGACACAGTCCTTGAGCACACATCTTCTGGAGTCCAGAGGGACACAGACAAGTCAAACAAGTTTTATGTTGTGAAGTACCAAATGCAATAGGATAGGAGAGGCATAAAATACCCTCGGGTCATCAGAGAAGGGTTCTCAAAGGTAGTGATACTCACACTGAGGCCTGAATGCAAAGCAGGAATTTTCTGGTGAAGTACAGTCAAGCAGTCTACCAAGTAGAAGGAAAATAACGTATGAAGGTCTAGAGGTGAGACTGAGCATGGCTAGTTTATGTAATTGAAAGCAATTTTGCTTTGTTAAAATGTAGTATATTGATACCTAAGAAAGGAGAGGATGAATCTTGCAAGTTAGGATAAAAAACTTTGACTTCATCTTAGAAAAATGTGACGCTATTGGGCCTTTTAAAGAAAGAAAAGAAGATGAGCAGATTTGTCATAGAAAGTATACTCTGGCTGGTGGTTGTAGCATGGGACCAGAAAAGAAGCAAAAGACCAGGTAAGAGACGGCTTCTGGAACGCAGATGTGAGTTTATAGTGGACTAGACTTGTGTAGAGGCAGTGAAGATGAAGGGAAAACAGTGCTGTCATTTACCAGAATAAGGGATTTGGAAAGGGGAATATATTTGAAAGAAAAATTATGAAGAGAATTAGAGGTTGCAATGAGGTTATAACTTCTAAGTAGTAGTGCAGTATCCCAGTGCTAATAACTGCAGGAAGCTATTTTCAACTTTAGCGCAAAAGGGGTAAGCAGGCAGGAACTCTGACCTTAAGTCCAGTAACACATAGCCTGAGGCATATCCAGAGTGGGGAAAATACATATTCCCACTCACTGTCCTCCCTCATTCCCTCCCTGTCACCTTACGCTAATGCTCACCGTTGTTCTAACTCCAATAGCAGATAGAATGCAGTAGAGTCATTGACGACATCCATGTTAGTCAAACCCCTGGGTCATGGAGCCAGATGAAGAAGGAAGGCAAACGGAAGGTAACCTGCACAAACTTATTGTTAGCACTATTATGCACCTCTGGGTCTTTATCTTCCTTAAGCTCATAGTAGTCTTTAACAATTTTGGCCACTTCTTGAAACTTTCCTTTTGTGGCCTATGACCCTGCAATCTACCTGTCTTTTACCTCAGCCTCCTTTGCAGTATCTATCCCTTTATTTAAATGCTGATGCCCTCAGAGCTATGGCTCTTCAAAAGCTGTTTTCCTCTCATTGGCCCTCAGTGGGTCTCATCTATTCCTATTGTTTCAGTCATCAGCAACAGCTTCATGATTCCCAAGACTATTTTGAACCCAGATATTTTTCCTGAGCTTCAGGCCCACTTCCTTGTCTGTCTATGTGTATGTTTACTACGAAGTCTCATAGACACCTCAAGATCAACATGTCAAAATTGAACTATCGTATCTAACCTCAAATCCTTTCCATTCATATTTCCTACTTTAGCAAATGAAACAATCATTCTTACAATTGCCCAAAATAGATATTTTGGATTCATCCTTGACCTAACACATTTACTTGTAATTAGAATTTCTTTTTTTTTTTTTTTCTTTTCTTCTTAAAAAAAATACAAGCTACACGTGCAGAATGTACAGGTTTGTTACACAGGTCTACATGTGCCATGGTGGTTTGCTGCACCTATTGACCCATTCTCTAAGTTCCCTCCCCTCACCACCACCCCCCAACAGGCCCCAGTGTGTGATGTTCCCCTCTCCGTGTCTATGTATTCTCAATGTTCAACTCCCACTTACGAGTGAGAACATGTGGTGTTTGGTTTTCTGTTCCTGTGTTAGTTTGCTGAGGATGATGGCATCCAGCTTCATCCATGTCCCTGCAAAGGACATGATCTCAGTCCTTTTAACGGCTGCATAGTATTCCATGGTGTATATGTGCCACATTTTCTTTATCAAGTCTATCATTGATGGGCATTTGGGTTTGTTCTATGTCTTTGCTATTGTAAATAGTGCCACAATAATAACAGATACATGTGCAAGTGTCTTTATAGTAAAATAATTTATATTCCTTTGGGTATATACCCAGTAATGGGGATTGCTGGGTCAAATGGTATTTCTGGTTCTAGATCCATGAGGAATTGCCACACTATCTTCCACAATGGTTGAACTAATTTACTTTCCCGCCAACAGTGTAAAAGCATTCCTATTTTTCCACAGCCTTGCCAACATCTACATCTATTGTTCCCTGACTTTTTAATAATTGCCATTCTGACTGGTGTGAGATTGTATCTCATTGTGGTTTTGATTTGCATTTCTCTGATGATCAGTGACGTTGAGCTTTTTTTCATGTTTCTTGGCCATGTCAGTGTCTTTTTTTGAGAAGTGTTTGTTTATATCCTTTGCCCACTTTTTGATGTGGTTGTCTTTTTCTTGTAAATATGTTTAAATTCCTCATAAATTCTGGATATTAGCCCTTTGTCAGAAGAGTAGATTGCAAAAATTTTCTCCCACTCTGTAGGTTGCCTATTCACTCTGATGTTAGTTTCTTTTGCTGTGCAGAAGCTCTTTAGTTTAATTAGATCCCATTTGCCAATTTTGGCTTCTGTTGCAATTGCTTTTGGCATTTCCATCATGAAGTCTTTGCCCGTGCCTATGTCCTGAATAGTATTGCCTAGGTTTTCTTCTAGGGTTTTTATAGTTTTGGGTTTTATATTTAAGTCTTTAATCCATCTTGAGTTAATTTTTGTATAAGGTATAAGGAAGGGGTCCAGTTTCAATTTTCAGCATATGGCTAGCCAGTTTTCCCAACATCATTTACTAAATAGGAGATCCTTTCCCCATTGCTTATTTTTGTCAGGTTTGCCAAAGATCAGATGGTTGTAGATATGTGGTGTTATTTCTGGGGTCTCTGTTCTTCTCCATTGGTTTATATGTTTGTTTTGAAACCAGTACCATGCTGTTTTGGTTACTATAGCCTTGTAGTATAGTTTGAAGTCAGGTAGCATGATGCCTCCAGCTTTGTTCATTTTGCTTAGGATTATCTTGGCTATACAGGGTCTTCTTGATTCCATATGAAATTTAAAATAGTTTTCTCTAATTCTGTGAAGAGTGTCAATGGTAGTTTGATGGGAATAGCATTGAATCTGTAAATTACTTTGGGTGGTATGGCCATTTTTATGATATTGAGTCTTCCTATCCATGAGAATGGAATGTTTTTCCATTTGTTTGTGTCCTCTCTTATTTCTTTGAGCAGTGGTTTAGTTCTCCTTGAAGAAGTCCTTCACATCTTTTGTTAGCTTATTCCTAGGTATTTTATTCTCTCTGTAGCAATTATGAATGGGAGTTCATTCATGATTTGGCTCTCTGCTTGCCTGTTGTTGGTGTAAATGAATGCTTGTGATTTTTGTACATTGAGACTTTACTGAAGTTGCTTATTAGGTCAAGAGATTTTCGAGTTGAGATGATGGGGTTTTCTAAATATAAAATCATGTCATCTGCAAACAGAGACAACTTGACTTCCTCTCTTCTGATTCGAATACCCTTTATTTCTTTCTCTTGCCTGATTGCCCTGGCCAGAACTTCCAATACTATGTTGAATAGGAGTGGTAAGAGAGGGCATCCTTGTCTTGTACTGGTTTTCAAAGGGAATGCTTCCAGCTTTTGCCCATTCAGTATGATATTGGCTGTGGGTTTGTCATAAATACCTCTTATTATTTTGAGATATGTTTCATCAGTACCTAGTATTTTGAGGGTTTTTAACATGAAGGGATGAATTTTATCAAAGGCCTTTTCTACATCTATGAAGATAAGAATGTGTTTGTCATTGGTTCTGTTTATGTGATGGATTAGGTTTACTGATTGCATATGTTAAACCAGACTTGCATCCCAGGGATGAAGTCGACTTGGCTGTGGCAGATAAGCTTTTTGATGTGCTGCTGGATTCGGTTTGCCAGTATTTTATTGAAAATTTTCACATTGATGTTCATCAGGGATATTGGCCTGAGGTTTTCTTTTTTTGTTGTGTCTCTTCCCAGTTTTGGTATCAGGATGATGCTGGCTTCATAAAGTGAGTTAGGGGAGGAGTCCCTCCTTTTTCTTTGTTTGGAATAGTTTCAGAAGGAATGGTACCAACTCCTCTTTGTACTTCTGGTAGAATTCAGCTATGCATCTGTCTGGTCCTGGGCTTTTTTTGGTTGGTAGGCTATTAATTACTGCCTCAATTTCAGAACTTGTTATTAGTCTATTCAGAGATTCAACTTCTTCCTGGTTTAGTCTTGGTAGGGTGTATGTGTCCAGGAATTTATCCATTTCTTCTAGATTTTCTAGTTTATTTGCATAGGGGTGTTTATATTATTCTCTGATGGTAGTTTGTATTTCTGTGGTGGTGATATCTCCTTTATCATTTTTTTATTGTGCCTATTTGATTCTTCTCTCTCTTATTCATTAGTATCTATCTAGTGATCTATCTATTTTGTTAATTTTTTCAAAAAAAAAAAAGCTCCTGGATTCATTGACTTTTTGAAGGGTTTTTTTGTGTCTCTATCTCCTTCAATTCTTCTCTGATCTTAGTTATTTCTTGTCTTCTGCTAGCTTTTGGATTACTTTACTCTTATATCTCTAGCTCTTTTAATTGTGATGATAGGGTGTCAATTTGAAATCTTTCTAGCTTTCTGATGTAGACATTTAGTGCCATAAATTTCCCTCTTAACACTGCTTTAGCTGTGTCTCAGAGATTTTATCTGGTATATTTATCTCTGGTATATTTTATCTTTTTTCTCATTAGTTTCAAAGAACTTACTGATTTCTGCCTTAATTTCAGTATTTACCTAGCAGTCATCCAGGAGCAGGTTGTTCAATTTCCATGAAATTTTGTGAGTTCGAGTGAGTTTCTTAATCCTGAGTTCTAATTTGATTGCACTGTGGTCTGAGAGATTGTTTGTTATGATTTCAGTTCTTTTGCATTTCCTGAGGAGTGTTTTACTTCCAATTATGCAGTCGATTTTAGAATAAGTGCCATGTGGCACTGAGAAGAATGTATTTTCTGTTGATATGGTTTAGAGAGTTCTGTAGATATCTACTAGGTCCACTTGATCTAGAGCTGAGTTCAAGTCCTGAATATCCTTGTTAATTTTCTCTCTCGTTGATCTAATACTGACAGTGGGGTGTTAAAGTCTTCCACTATTATTGTGTGGGAGTCTAAGTCTCTTTGTAGGTCACTAAGAACTTACTTTATGAATCTGGGTGCTCCTTTATTGGGTGCATATATATTTAGAATAGTTAGCTCTTCTTGTTGAATTATTCCCTTTACCATTATGTAATGCCCTTCTTTGTCTTTTTTTATTTTTGTTTGTTTAAAATCTGTTTTCTTAGAGATTAGGATTACCACCTTTGCTTTCTTTCTATTTTTTTTTTCTTTCCATTTGCTTAGTAAATTTTCCTCCATCCTTTTATTTTAAGCCTGTGTGTGTCTTTGGATGTAAGATGGGTCTCCTGAATACAGCACACTGATGGGGTCTTGACTCCTTATCCAATTTGTCAGTCTGTGTCATTTAATTGGGGCATTTAGCCCATTTACATTTAAGGTTAGTATTGTTATGTGTGAATTTCATCCTCTCATCATGAAGCTATTTGGTTATTTTGCACACTAGTTGATGCAGTTTCTTCATAGTGTCATTGTTCTCTATATTTCGGTGTGTTTTTGCAGTGGCTGGTACCAGTTTTTCCTTTCCATATTTAGTGTTTCTTTTAGGAGCTCTTGCAGAAGGGGCCTTGTGCTAACTAAATCCCTCAGCATTTGCTTGTCTGGAAATGATTTTATTTCTCCTTCACTTATGAAGCTTAGTTTGGCTGGATATGAAATTCTGGGTTGAAAATTCTTTTCTTAAAGAATATTGAATATTTGCCCCCAATCTCTTCTGATCTGTAGAGTTCCTGCTGAGAGGTCCACTGTTAGTCTGATGGGCTTCCTTTTGTAGGTAACCTGGGCTTTCTTTCTAGCTGCCATTAACAGTTTTTTCTTCATTTTGACTTTCCTTCATTTTGACACATAATCTGATGATTATGTGTCTTGGGGTTGATCTTCTTGTGGAGTATCTTAATGGTGTTCTCTGTATTTCCTGAATTTGCATGTTGGCCTGCCTTGCTAGGTTGGGGAAGTTCTCCTGGATAATATCCTGAAGTGTGTTTTGCAGCTTATTTCCATTCTCCCTGTCTCCTTCTGGTACTCCAATCAATCATAGGTTCAGTCTTTTTATGAAGTCCCATATTTCTTGGAGGCTTTGTTCATTCCTTTTCATTCTTTTTTCTCTATTCTTCTCTGCCTGTCTTATTTCAGTAAGGTGGTCTTCAAACTTTGATATCCTTCCTTCCACTTGTTTGATTTGGCTGCTGATACTTTTGTATGCTTCACAAAGTTCTCGTGCTGTGTTTTTCAGGCTCCATCATGCCATTTATATACCTCTCTAAACTGTATATTCTAGTTTGCAATTCCTGTAATATTTTATCAAGGTTTGTATCTTCTTTGCACTGGGTTAGAACATGCTCCTTTAGCTCATCGTAGTTTTTTATTACCCATCTGAAACCTGCTTCTGTCTATTCATCGATCTGATCCCCTGTCCAGTTCTGCACCCTTGATGGAGAGACATTGCGATCATTTGGAGAAGACGCACTCTGGCCTTTTGTGTTTTCAGCATTTTTTGTTGTTGTTGTTGTTTCTTTCTCATCTTTGTGAGTTTGTCTAGTTTTGGTCTTTGAGGCTGCTGACCTCTGGACAGGGTTTTGTGGGGGCCTTTTTGTTGTCATTGTTGTTGATGATGATGCTGTTGGTGTCACCTTCTGCTTGTTTGTTTTTCTTTCAATAGTTAGGTCTCTCTTCTGTAGGGCTGCTGCCATTTGCTGGGAGTTCACTTCAGGTCTTATTCATCTGATTTGCTCCCAAGCCGGCAGATGTCACTCAAGGAGGCTGGAGAGCAGCAAAGACGGGTGCCTGCTCTTTCTTCTGGGACCTCTGACCTCAAGGGGAACCAATCTGATGCCAGTAGGATTGCTCCTATATAGGATGTCTGACAACCCCTGTTGGAGGGCCTCACCCAGTTGGGTGACATTGGGAGCAGGACCCATTTAACCAAGCACTTTGTCCCTTGGTGGAGAGGGTGTGTTTCACTGGGGGTAAACCCACTGGTCTGCCTGGATTCCCCAGAACTGCCAGGAGGGGAGGCTAAGTCTGCTGGTCCACAGAGACTGTGACCACCCATCCCCCTAGGGGCTCAGGCCCAGGGAGACCTGAATTCTGTCCCTGAGCCTCTGGCTGAAGTTATTGGAGATCCTGCAGGGAATCCTCCCCCAACTGAAGAAGGATGGGTCAGGGTTAGACCTGAAGAGGCACTCTGGTTGCAGACTGCCACAGCCCGTGTGTTTGGCTGTGGGGACAAGTCTTGGGACCCAGCCATCTAGCCTCCCTGGCTCCAGCAGAGGAAAAGCATAGCCTGGAGCTATAGAAATGGGTGCCGCCCTTCCCCCACCCAGGGAGCTTAGTGTGTTAGGCAGTTGCGAGTCCCAGTGCTGGTTGCTGCCCCTTCCCCAAGGAGCTCAATCGGCTTAGACAGAAGGCAGCTGCAGCTGGTGCTGGTCACCACTCCCCCCGGGGAGTTCAGTAGGCTTAAGCAATTTCCAGCTGAGAGGCTGTAAGAATCTGTGCTGTTCTGGGGTTGGGATGCTAGGCCCCGGTAGCGTGGGTTTGCAAGTGGGATCTTCTGATCTGTGGGCTGCACAGTTCTGTGGAAAAGGCACAGTTTCCCCAACTGTGTAGCAGGCTCACTCACCACCTCCCTTGGCTGGGGGGAGGGGGTTACCCTTCCCTGTGTGGCTCTCAGGTGGGCTGCCACACCACATTGCTCTTCCTTCTCTCCGTAGGTCATGCCAGTCTTCTACTCAATTTTGATGAGGGAACCTGGATACCTTTGTTGCTGGTGAAGGATTCACATGCTTATTATGGTTTTTTCCTATGAGAGCCTCCCAACGGCGTTGCTTCTAGTCGGCTATCTTGGTCCTGCCCCCGTAATTAGAATTTCTATCAATTTTATCTAAAGTATTTCTCAGTCTCACCCCATTTCTTTCCTGCTAGAATCGTGACAGGCACAAGGGTAATCTATGACTTGGTGAAAGTCTTTTCACAGGTGTGATGGAGGTAGAAGCTACATTATAGACAAACCAAGGGGTAAATGGGAGGCAAGGAAAAGAAAATAGCAAGTCGACTATTCTTTCAAAAAAGTTAGCTAGTAAAGGTTGAAGAGAGAAGGGGTAGCATCCACAAAGAAACATCCAGAGACGAAGATTTGATCATTTCATTTGACAATTTCATTATTTGTGAATATAACTCAGTAGAGAAAGAGAGATTGAGGGTGTTAGAAAAGGAGGCTAGAAATGGATGCATGGTCACCTAGGAAGGTGAGAGAAAATAGTTTCCTCTAACAGAAAGTCTAGTGTTAGACAGAAGAGACCCTGTTCCACAGTCACAGGAGGAAAGTGTGTTTGGGTATGCAGGGAAATCTGAATACAACAATGAGATTATTCTGCTTTGATAGCTTCTCTTTTCCTTGTGAAGCTAAAAGCAATGTCACCTGATGAAAGTGAAAATGAGTGATGGGTTTGGAGATTTAAGAATGAAAGGCTGGCAGCGGTGGTTTATGCCCCGTAATCCCAGCACTTTGGGAGGCCGAGGCGGGCGGATCACGAAGTCGGGAGATAGAGACCATCCTGGGTAACACGGTGAAACCCCGTCTCTACTAAAAAAATACAAAAAAATTAGCCAGGCGTAGTGGTGGGCACCTGTAGTCCCAGCTACTCGGGAGGCTGAGGCAGGAGAATGGCGTGAACCCGGGAGGCAGAGGTTGCGGTGAGCCGAGATCCTGCCACTGCACTACAGCCTGGGTGACAGAGCAAGACTCCGTCTCAAAAAAAAAAAAAAAAAAAAAAAAAGAGAGAGAGAAACTTCTAAATATTTTTGGGGAAAAGAACTCTGAGAACCTAGTTAAGTTTTAAAATCATGCGTTTAGACTGACACCAATCTGCAAGGTTGTATGAAATTTCCCCAGGGGCACAGAAGAAGTATGGGTATTATTTCAGAAAAGGTGAAAAATTAGATTGAGCCAAGGCTGGGGTCTTCCAAGTACTCAGACTAAAGGACAATAGGAAAAAAAGGGTCAAGGAATTATAGAGTAAATATTTGAAATGATGGAACATATAATTTAGTATGCATAGGGAAACTAGTGGTAGGGAGAGAAGTATAAATTCAAGGGACTAAAATGTCCCTGAAAGGCTGAAGACAGATGTGGTGGGGATAATAGTGGAAACTGATGACCAGGGAGTTGAATGTCTGATTTAATATTTCAGTATAGTTTTGAATACTTAAAAAACCCAAGATGAACCCAGTTGGTGGGCCACTGATGTGGAGAAAATAGAAAGTCATTGGATATAAGGCTTGATGAGTGACCTCATGTGGAGGTTGCCATACCTCAAGTGATGTCTTCTTTGCATACCCTGAGTCCAATTCTTTTTCAGTGAATTTTATTTGTAATTAATGTCTTATAAGCCAGTTAACAAATTGCAGCATACCACAATATACATAGTAATTTAAATATGAGAAGGTATTCTTTAGTCTACAATTCAGTTCCAGTTTTTTTTTTGAGTCATCTGAATCCTTTATTTAAACATATTAACTTGAAAAAATATATTTTCAAAAACAGAAAACAGGTGGGCTTTTTAAACCAGGCTGCCCAGACAAGTTCCTCATTTGGTTTTCTAATTATAAAGCACAGAAGGAAGGTTTGGATTGAAGCTTTAATTTACCAGAGCTATACAGGATTCATTTTCTACATGCAATCCAGTATTTGGCAGTTGTTAAATATTTGCTTTAACCATGAATTTATTTTGAGTACAACACAATTACACCTACTACCTCTGCATCGCTCTTTTAAGAATTGGCATACATTCACAATATTTAACCAGAACAATGAATGATTTAAAAATAGAAAATGCACAATTACTGTACTCCCTTGGAAACACATAGGCTTTGACAGAAAGTGGGATAAAAGTTGTTGTGTAAAGAGCTTCAACACAATTTTTTAAAAACCTTTAATTTTTATTTGCTTTAAATATATTTAGCTATTCAGTGGGATCACTCCAACACATACTAAAACTTCAATGTGTGTCAGGCCTGTGATAATGAGCAATTAACTGTTTTCCCCTTGCAATTGTAACAATCTATTATACAAATAATGATAACATCGATTCACACATCTTTTCAGTTTATACACATACACTATATTTTATATATATGCACACACATATATGCATTGTCTGTATATGTGTATATTTACATGTATGTATGTATCTACTTAAATCAATCTATTTATATACTTACGCTGCTCTTGGTATATGAAAGTGACATTATCAGCCTTTGTTGAAAAGTCGTGTCTGTTATATTAAATTGGAAGCATTCTCTGACTCATTTTCTTTTGTGGCTAATGAGTAACTTGGGTGATGGAAATAAGGATACAGTATATGGTGAGTTTCTGGCTGAAAATAAAGATACAGTGTGTTTTGGTTCCAAAAGAAGTATGTTCAGTCAAATGAATATGAACTTGGTCTCATTAACTTTATGTTATAAATCAGCTGAGACAACCATTGCCATTCATGAAACATCTATTGAAGGTCCACTATGTGTCAAGCATAGAAGGTGTGATGGTTAATACTGAGTGTCAACTTGATTGGACTGAAGGATGCCAAGTATTGATCCTGGGTGTGTCTGTCAGAGTGTTACCAAAGGAGATTAACATTTGAGTCAGTGGACCGGGAGAGGCAGACCCACCGTTAATCTGGCTGGGCACCATCTAATCAGCTGTTAGCACAGCCAAATAAAGGCAGGCAGAAGAACGTGAAAAGACTAGACTGGTTTAGTCTTCTGGCCTACATCTTTCTCCCGTGCTGGATGCTTCCTGGCCTCGAACATCAGACTCCCAGTTTCTTCAGCTTTGGGACTCAGACTGACTTCCTTGCTCTTCAGTTTGCAGACGACCTATTGTGGGACCTCATCTTGTGAGTGTGTAAATCAATGCTCCTTCCTTTGCCATCACACCAGCTGTTCTGATTAAAAGCCTGCCTTATTATGTGGTTGGTTTTCATCCCTCATTGAGAAGGTAACAGATTACAAATAATTGTCTGTGCTTTACAACGACTTAAACTCTGTAATGGTCATCAAGTAACATAAATACGAAAATAGAGACTTTCATTCTACAATCTCAAGAGTTGGGAGCTGAGATGAGGCTGCGCACATCCTTAGAGGAGCTATGCTGTCTCTGGTGCTGCCCTTCCTGACGGGAAATGTCATTTGTAAGAGGATTACAAATGTCTATCTATATTTGGTAAAGTGAGTCATGAGTAAGGCCATCAAGATAAAGGAACTGAGTTCAGTTTGCACAAAGAAATGAAGATGTGGTGTGCAGAGAGGAAATCATGAGATCTCAAGGTTCAAGAAGGAATCTTCATTTCCTTCTAGTTTGTCAGGATGTGGCTGAAAAGGAGCCTGGGACTGTAGAAGAACCTCACGAGGCCAAGAGAAGAGATGGAAAGCAGAAGTATTAGATGTTGAAACACTACTTGGAGTATGGTGGTTAATAGCATGTGCTCTGGAACCAAACTCCCTGGCTCAAACCTGGTTCTCACTGACAAGTTATGTGACCAGCATGTCACTTATCCCTCTTTGACTCAATCTCTTACCTGTGAATGTGAACGATGATGCTCCAAACCTCCTTGGGTTGCTAAGGATTCAATGAGTGCATATGTATGGAACACTTAGAACATGGACCACATTGTGTATCTATAATGTAAATCTCAGCATCAGCAATTCTTGGGATTGCACTGAAGTGGCTTTCCCAAGTACATCTGCCGGGAGTACAACAGTGGACAGGATCTAACTTTTGTTTTCTTCGACAGTTGTGATCTGTACAGGTGTAGAGGACTAGCATCTCAGAGATAGCATTCAACAGAAATGAAGCTCACACATGGTAGTATGATAATAAGCAAAAGGTTCAATAGGATTGTGTTAGTCTAGGAGCAGAGCAGCAGACAGAAAAGGGAGGGAACTGCAAAGCAAAACAGTCTTAGCCTGGTGAAAGCCAGCGGAACAGGAGACATAAGGTTGAAAGAAAGAAGAGACCAATGGATAGGTGAGTAGTAGAGAAAGTATATGAGATCATTCAAAAGACAGTCACCTAGACCAGAGACTAAGGTAGGGAGCATATTAAATAATAGATGGGTAAGTAGGTATATAGATAGACAGAAAGATACATAGGTATAAACAAAACCATCTTAATTCTTCTGAGAGTTGCTGGCAAGTGAAAAGAATCAGTTTTGGCTCCAGATGTAAATATGGGAGAAAAAGAGAAATTATGTGTTGAAACTGACAGATTGCTCACTTCAAAAAGATGAAATTTGTTATATTGTAACCCAATGAGAGAGAAGTCAGTCTCTGGGGAAGTCAATTCTATTTGTTCTCAAGAAATTCACTGAGATTTGAAGGATTAGTGTAGAAAGGAGTGTTATTCATGACAGGAAGCTTTTAGTATTCTTCCTAATACCTGAGGAACAGACCAAATCTTCTTGCTTGTTCCAGGCATAAGGCTAAGATGGTAAATGGGAAAGATACGTCTAGTTATGTCTGTCACATCTTATGCATTCAAGTTTAAATGGACTCAGGTGAAAAGTCTAGGCTGATGAGCTTTCACAGCTGATTTGCCATAGAAAGCATCTGCTGCTGGTGCCAAGTGAAATGCTCACATAGGATGCCACAGCTGGAGTGCAGTTCAGGGCAAGACATAGACATCAGCCTCAGAGGGTGGAAAGTAGTAAGCGCAATGGTAAATTGCATTTTAGGTTTCTAAATTGGCAGCTTTTTAAACAATCAAGAGTAGATAAGCATAGATGATAGAGGTATACTGTCAAGAACTTTGTCAACGAACAACAAGACACATCAAGTTTGCCTGACTCTCTTCCTGCTTCCATTGGAGCATGAGTTACTGAGGTTATTTAAGTTCTAGTAAATGGTCAGGTATAGGTAAAATAATGTCATTGATATAAGTACATTCAGCAAAATAGGGCTCACAATTTAACTAATGGTAAAAGAGAACTATAGCGTGGAGCCAGAGAAAGGTTGGCCACTGTTGAAATCACCCTCACTCTCAATTTCATAATTAAGATGGCTGATCATATCTCAAGATGTCTGGATTTTCCTCTTGAGCACTTGAGGTCAGAATTGGGTTTGGGAGTGAAGATGAATTTAAAAGGAAAGGGGTAACTGAGTGATGGTGGAGAAGGAGCTAGCTACTATGTGTTTAGGAAGGCTGAGTTGTCAATAAGAACAGGGATGAAGGCAAATGGAGATCAAAACAACATACCTAAAGCAGCTTAGGATCAGATGTGATGGATCTGTCATTGAGAGGGAAGGCAGAGGCAGGAGAATGGGAGGGCTGTTGAGGGATGGATGGTCTGATGGATTGGGAAGTCAAGAGTCTGCAGGGGGTGTGTTCTGGAGCAGCTGCAGCTAAACTCATGCCTGAAGAAAATGCATTATGCCTACAGCATGCTTTGGGAACAGAATCTTAAACAAAATTAGATTGGAAAAAGACTCAGAAAAGGGCCATCAAGAATTCCTAAGATAGCAAGGTCAAGAGGCAAGGATAAGGTCAAAAATCAAGAAGTCATCTCATTTTCACAATGATTGTCTTTTTGGATTTAAATCTGTGCTTACTGAACTAAAGAATTTCAAAAGTTAAAACTTTTAGAACTTTTAGTGGGTGTAATTTAGACTTTCTTTACTCCCTCCCCCACAAACAGTTATATAAGAAGTAACTTTAAATGCACATACTTTAGAGCAGATTTGGATATTAATATATAGAGGAAGCAATTTGGTTAGCAGGAAACTGATTTTCTCTTTATTGGAGTGTTATTATCTACATAAAACATCCCAATTCCCCTTTTTAAAGACTGCTGAAGACAAATGGGCTACTTTGTGAAATGAGTGAAGATAATCAGAGCCTGAAAGGTAGAAGGAGAAAAGTATAGATGGTGTGTGGGCCCCAGAAAACTATCACACAGGGCTTCTTAGGTTCCCAATTTCAGTTCACATGGGACCTGTGCAGCAGGGGGCCAGATCTGCCTAGCAGCAAAAGGAAGGAAAACAGAAATGAAATACAGCAAAGTTAAAGGTATTTTATAAATGGCTCAACAACCCCCACCCCCAAAACACCCCGCTGTTATGTC
The DNA here is from genome assembly GCF_028885655.2 of Pongo abelii. Classification (NCBI taxonomy): domain Eukaryota; kingdom Metazoa; phylum Chordata; class Mammalia; order Primates; family Hominidae; genus Pongo; species Pongo abelii. Next base: position 84,086,245 of record NC_071996.2, on the reverse strand, counting down.
TAAATGGATGCATTGTTGGGGACTCTACCTCCTCTACATTAAGAATCTTTTTTGAGCAATGCTACCACAGAAGGCACAGCACAAAGCTTGATGTCTAATTCAGTCCTCGTCCTCCAATTTTGTGATCTAAATAATGAAACCAAGATTTCTCAAGTCAACATTTGCAACATGATTCATAAATGTTAAATTTTAATATACTTGCAAATTATCATTTTCAATAGTTTGAGAAATCTATAGAACACATTCTAAACCCCCGTGACATATGTTATCTTGGTAATCTGGAAAAACAAAATGTTCTGACAATAAGAAGACCACATATTGCTTGCTCCAAAGGTCATCTTGACCCAACTTAAGAAAACTTTCATAAAAGGACAATGTTAAACTGGCAAAAAAGCAAAGGATTACTAAAGCTCAATTGTATTTTAAAGACAATAATTTATTGGCTTCCTGAAGGACTTTTTCATAGAGAAAATTTATAGATGACTGGGGAATTACTGTTAATATTAATTAAATGGGTGCATAGTTGTTTACTTCAAGCCAACAAAACCCCCAAATTCACTTAACAACAGAAGAGAATGTTAGTTTCTCTGAAAGTTCCAGATGTAAGTTTAGTTCCTAGAGAGAGGAGCCTGCATAGAGGATTGTTAAAGATGTACAAAAAGCTTTAAAAAGATGATCAAAATGAATATTATGGATCAGACTGTCACATTATGCTTTATTCTCATTACTATTCACTCTCTTGTTCTTTTATATTAACCTTTGTTGAAACTAGTATTTTATAACCCACAATATCTGCAAATGTATGTTCCTTCTTTTCCCTAGAACTTCCATGTTCATAATGTGAGTATCTTCCATTCTGGAGAGACTTATCTACAACAGCGCTTCTCAACCTATCTATATTGAAGTACCAGGTTTTTTGATGTTGTTTTATTTTTGCTGGCAATCTGTTGTGTATCAACTCTATTATATAATTAATGAAAATCTATTGCTGCAAAAGGAAATTAACAAGAGAAAGGCATATGGACATAGTCGCATATTTATTATTAAATTCAGTAGTCGTTCTGTCAAATTGCTATACAAATTTTTAAATGCTTAGTCCCAATGTTTATACTTATCTCCGTAAAGACTAGTAACAGTTCTCAGATTGGTACGAGTCCACAGTTCACAATTTGAGGAGAATTCACTTGGGGGCTTCAGATTATCCTAAGCTATCATGATTCCCTATAATATAGAGAAACACTGAGTTATGAGGATGGACTCCATGTAGTAGTTATAGCAATAAACACTCTCTTATTTATGTAGCATGTTTTCACTTCCCAAAGTGTTTGCATATTCATACTTCTATTTATCTTCAGAACAGACTACATGGCAGGTAGAGGAAAGCTCATTATTTACCAGTAAGAAGCCAAAATGTCTTCATTATGAAAATGCATTTATTTAAGTGTACATGTTTTAGCTTACTATTTTCTACTGTTGTACTGTAAAAATCTGGAAAAAAAGACACAGTGAACTGAGTTACTGACCTTTTCATTTAATTCAAGAAACAATTACTGAGTGTTCATATATGTCATGCACTGAGCCTGGCTTCTTTGGAGAATCTGAGAGGTATATAAGATGTTGCTTATATTCTGATAGGATATATGAAGCATGCAATCATTAAGTTTAGTGCAAGGCAAATGTGATAGAGATATTATATGAATACCAAACCAAGTGTTATGAGAGTTGATAAGGAGAGGTTAATTTTAGCTACAAAGAGTAGCATTTGGGTTGGGTGTTGATGTAGAGTAGCTTCCACAATTGCTGAAATGGTTTTGGATGAGGAGGTAGAATAACATGAGCAAAGGCACAGAAATATGTAAAAACAAGGGGCCTATAGAAATGAGTTCATCTTGGCTGGATTTGGGGTATGAGGGAATGATTTCTTGTCAGTAAAGCTGCAAAATTAGCTATGTGCTAAATCATGGAAGAACTTAGGAAACTAAAGAGTCTGGGTGTTTTTCTGTCTCACAGGTGTGACTACATTACTGAGTGTGGTCTCTCTGCTTTCTCAAGCTATACCTGGACTTAACACTTAATCACAGGCACAGAAGGCAATCTTGGCCTCACAAAGGTTAGCCAAAAGAGATATTACAGAAGGTTCAATAAGGAAACGAAAGAGAATTCTATCACACAATATACAAAAAAATGTAACAGAAGTTCTCATTAAACACTGTGTCATTTCCAACAACTCACCAAATTTTCTTATTGGCTCTCAAGATGATTCATCTTTCTCTTAACTTTTCCTTCTCCCTGAAAAATTTTAAATCTCATTTCTTATATAATCTTTTATTTGCACATTCCTCGTCCCATTCAGTAAACAAAGAACTGTCATTAATATTGTCTTCCTTAGAATCTCTATGGAGAAAGTATAAATAACATTCAGACTGCTTTCTTTCTCTAATTTGAATGGAGACATACTGAGAAATGTTAGATGATGGCTGGCATTGAAATAGTTATGTATTGTAAAAGTTGGGGTCCAGTGGGAAGCAGAGAAAGTCACTGGAGAGTGGAGATGCAAAGGGAGAAACAAGGATGATAGAAAACACATGGTGTTTGAGAGACATGAAGAACAACTCCTGATCATGATTCCCCACTTTTAACTCCAGCTCTAATTGCACTTTTTCTTTTTTTTTTTTTTTTTGAGATGGAGTCTTGCTCTGTCACCCAGGCTGGAGTGCAATGGTGTGACCTTGGCTCACTGCAACCTCTGCCTCCCAGGTTCAAGCGATTCTCCCGCCTCAGCCTCCGAGGTAGCTGGGATTACAGGCGTGTGTCACCACACTCAGCTAATTTTTGTATTTTTAGTAGAGGCAGGGTTTCACCGTGTTGACCAGGCTGGTCTCGAACTCCTGACCTCAGGTGATCCATCCACCTTGGCTCCCCAAAGTTCTGGGATTACAGGCGTGAGCCACTGCACCTCACCTGGACTCTTTTTTCTTAACTACTTAACTTCCTTAACTACAAAGCACTATGATTATTTATAGACTTAAGTACATTTATTTTTATTTTATTTAGTTTTAATGAGTTTTTGATCATGAAGGTTCATTGCACTTCTTACCTGGATGTCAAAAAAGAGGGAAATAATAACTGTATAAATTACCTTCAAATATGCCCAAACCACAAATAGTATAACAGAGATCAGGCATTAATGTCTCCAGAATAGTCCTGGGTGCTATTTCTCCCTCTACTCTTCATGAAGCAGAATAGGGCATATTAGTTGTAAGTGGAAAAACCTTTATTCTTGGAAGTTAAATTTCGTAATAAAGAAACTGGGTGAAGGAGGAAGAAGTACTCTGGAAAATAATGGCGTTGATGTGGTAAGTGTATGTACTGCTTTGGAGCTCCCTACACTTTCTCCAGGTTTCTGAAAAATAATGATGAAGAAAACCTACTTAACAATATAATAGTTATTTTAATTCAGATATGAATTTACAATTTAAATAAAAGAAATCATTGTCTTATCAAATAAAGTAAAAAACGTAAACCTGACAGGCATACGGTAAAATGACTTTTTTTTTTTTTTTTTTTTTGAGAAATCATCTAGCTCTGTCACCCAGGCTATAGTGCAGTGGCGTGATCTCGGCTCACTGCAGCCTCCACCTCCGGGGTCCAAGCGATTCTCATGCCTCAGCCTCCTGCATAGCTGGCATCACAGACATGTGCCACCACGCATGGCTAGTGTGTGTGTATGTGTGTGTGTGTGTGTATGTTTTAGTAGAGATGGGGTTTTGCCATGTTGCCCAGGCTGGTCTCAAACTCCTGGGCTCAAGCGATCCACCCACCTTTGCCTCCCAAAGTGCTAGGATTACAGGTGCAAGCCACTGCGCCCAGCCTAAATGACACAATTTTGACCCTGCTAGTAGTCACGGGCTCTGCAGGCTGAAGTATGGGACATGCTCCGTGAACTCGGAATAGAGATTCTTCCCGCCAGCTGTACTCTTACATTCCCTGCATTGTCACCTTTGGCCATGAAGGACACCAGTAAATACAACACCCTCAGGAAAGCATAATGAGGGCTCATGGTTGTACAATCAAGAGAAGAGATAAAGTCACAAGTGTAGGACAGAACAGGCAATAGGTTTCATAACACTGAATTTTATGATTAAAAAGGGCCAGTCGCTAATAAAATTCAGTGATTATGACATGATTTCCCTGAGTATACTTAAAGTAACACCAAGGTTACCCAAATCAAATATTTTAGTGAATTCACAAAGACCAGAAAGCATTTCTAGATTTCCCAGCTGCAAGAGATCTGAAATATAACTATTATATTCGGCTCAACAGAACAGTAAAGCAAAACCACTTATTGCTGGTGACATTCCAGGGAACAGTTAAAATTGCTTTATTACCTTTGGTAATGAAAGTGGACAGCAGTGTAACAATACATAATAAGGTGAGTTTAGTTTTATGTCCTGAGAACAATCTGCTTTACCCTTCTGGTTTAATTCTTTAAACTGTTTCTGTTTTAAGTAATTACAAACGATGGCTGGCAAGTAACAGTTATAACCACCGTAGCAAATGGCTTTGTTGTAGTGTTGTAGCCTACCCCCAAGTACTATTACCTTGGACTTCTAGGGAATTTAGTGTAAGTGAGGATGGCACGTGAAACAAATGCCTCCTGACTTACACTGAGCTTATAAAGATCTCCCTCAAGCAAGAACAGCTTGAGCTTGTGGCTAGTGGTACTTCACAAACGGTAGTACATATAACACTGCTGATGCTTGACTTGCTATGAGAAGATAACATACATTTTGTTTTAATAGTTCTATTTTTATTTGGAAATTAATATATAAAAATAAATATAAATATAAAGATCACATGATATCCATGATTTCATGGACATTATTGCTCATGATGACCTCTTTTTTAAAGTCCGTAACAGCAAAAACATTAAATATAGTATAAGTGGTAGGTGGTGGAAAGGCTGAAAGTTTCATGTTGGTGTGTAAATGACAATGGTAGCCAGTCTCTAGTGGTTTTCCACTCCTGGTATTCATGCCTGTATGCAGTTCCCTCCCACACTGCATAGGGCTGCTATGTAACCAATAGGATATTGTAGAAATGGAAGAGTGTGATTCCCAAGGCTAGGGCAAAAGCCATATGAGGCTTCTCTTTTGCTGCTTTTGATCATCTGTTCTGGGGGGAGTCAGCTGCCACGCCACGAAAAGCAGCCCTATGGGGAGGTCCATGTGGCAACACACTCAGGCCCCCTGCCTAATCAGGCCTCAGACTGCAAGGATCCCAGTCCTTTTGTCTGCAGCTGTGTGAATGAGCTGACTTCTTGACTGCAACCACAAAAAGCACCTAGAGCCACAACCATTCAGCTGAGCCACTCCCAAAGTCCTGAAACAAACTATGTGACACAATACATGTTTATTGTTGTTTGAAGCTGCTAAGTTTGGGAGTAATTTGTTACACAGCAGTGGATAACTAATAATGGATAAGCAATACCATGACCGAAACTGGGAAACAAGGATAGGGAATCCCATTTACCTTTGCTCATAGGTAGCTTTGTTATTTTCTCCTTCCCTTCCCTGAAATATCTGTTACATAGGGATGAACTAAGATCTAACAAAAAATATACCTCTTGCTTCTGCTTTTTGCTGAACCTGTGTGTGGTACCTCCTATCTGGCACAGTGTTCACCATCACTTATTCCTTTTGACAATGAGAGTGTTATAGGCATTTGATGAAGGCAAAACCTCTGGAGCCAAGGGAAATCTAGTATATTTCAAGAGCAGTTTGGTCCTATAGGTGAGTCTGGAGTCTTGAATTCCAGCTGTTAAATGACTTGCTATTTCTCTTGTTCCCTTTCTGTTTTTTTTTTTTTTTCAATCCCAAAGCAGATGTCATCTCTCAGCTCTGCCCTCATGTGCAATTTTATACTTTTCCTGGGTCTCTAACTGGTGCTATAATAAATTCAGAGTAATTGTTACACACCTTCAACAGCTTCAAAACACATTTAAGATATTTTCTTATTAATTAACTTTCTCCTCATATCAGCAAAAGCAGTTTGCTTTAAAAAGTTCCTTGGTAACAGTAGTCTAGTTTCTTGCCGTCACTCAGAAACTTGAGAAGATTCTTTTGATGTTGGTCTCTCAGTTTAGGATGAAACTAGTGGAAAGAAGATAGTGAAAGAGTAAGCGGAATTGAGTCCATTTTCTCTATTTACTCACCTACTCTAACTCACCGTTTTATTGTTACTTCTGATTTCTTTTCTTGTCATCAATGGAATTTTCTTATTATGTCTTGGGTATACATGTTGAGAATTAATTTGGCCTTGACTGTGTTTTGCTGTGTCAGCATTTCCATAATTATCTCTGCCATTAGCCATCTCCCAGATGATCACTAAAATTATATATCATGGGATTTAACTACAGACCAGACCATGATGTTTTTTAATCTTCTCTAGAATTCCTTCCAAATAATTAAGAAACTAATCATCTTAGCTCCATTTTTCCTTTGTTTCTAGTGGGACCTGTTCTCAAGTGCCTCTCTTTGAACAGAATAGAAGGTTGTTTATCTTAAACATTTCAGCCTGCTTTGGTTCCTAGAGAAGAGGAGCACAGTTTGCATTTCTCCATAGCCCCATTCGAAGAGGCAACCTGTGCCAGTCTCATTAGTAATTTTCAGATGTTCTGGCACACTGACACACTGATCTATTATCTGCCACATAGTTCATTTAGTGGATATCTAATTATTTTGTGGGTACTGTAAACCCCACAGTATCATTCCTTGATTCTTGCTCAGTAATCATATTTATTAGTGCCCACATTGCAAGCAACTCAGATGAAGGCAATTCTTGGTAGATATGTAAATGAAATATACCAGGAAGTCTAACTCCCAGCTCTGGTTCAAAATCTCTAAATACGAATTGGGTGAGTCTTGTCATTCTTTAGATGCCATCTGTAAAGAAGAGGGCTTGAGGTACGTGACTTTAGCTCGATAGGCTTAGAGCCTCTGTGGCAACGCTGGCCACTCAGGATGCCCACATATTCCCGTGGGCTCATGTTCATCTGGCCAGCTTTGGCTCTGTATTCCTTCTTGTCGGCTCTTTCATTTATTGTCTTCAGTCATGCCTGTTCCTCTTTCTCCCTCTAAAGTTCCAGCAGGCAAAAGGAGGCATGATAGGGATTTGCTACCTCTTGATGAGAATTATGCTTTTCTAGCTTCCTCAGAGAGTAGACTTGTAAAAGACCTTCCAGGAAAGTAGTTGCCCAGCCAACTCTTATTTGCATATCATGTCTTTCTGGAATATTTTTTTCTTAATTGTTTGGTTATTTATTGCTTCTAGGTCTTCCCCACCATAACGTACTCCCCATGAAGAGTCATCTGTGTGCCTTGCTCCCTGTTTCAGCCCGAGAACCTAGACTTTGTCAGACAAAATAATATTTGTTGTTGTTTATATCAAGTTATATGCTCAATGTACTTAATTTATTGAACCAAAGTCTTAAGAAAATCTTGCTTTTGAGGAAAGTATGCCCCAGAGACATCAGAACTATTTAGAAATAGCAGCAGTTCAGAAAACACTTAATGTAGTCACATTAAATTGTCCCCGGTGTGATATGAGGCAGAAAATCAGAAAGAAAGAAACAATTCCTAGACAGGAGTGTCTAGTAAACCTCTAAATAGTTCACAGCTGTGTGGCATGTGGTGCAACTGGATAAACAAACTTAACAAGCACATTTGGGTTGGAGAATTCTTCTGGCTATAATTGTACTTTACATCACTTTCTGTGGTCAGTCACAAGGTAAAAATTTTAGGGGTTTTATTCTTAATGACCGTGCCATCTTAGGTTATGGAAATTCCTCATTAATTTGGGTTCCATAAATATAGAACTTCCTATCTAAAACTGTTTTGTTTTTAAAGTAGAAGCTGTTTTTGAGAAGAATACTAAATGAAAGACAGGGAATATAAATGAAATTTTAAAAAATCAGAATTCATGACTTAAGGACTATTTCTACATTGTAATTAGTAATTTAACGGACTCTTTTTCAATTTCAGTAATTAATTATGCCTCTGAATTCAACTGGTATTTTGAAAGCACAATTGCTTATTTATTAATTAAAAAGCCATTTGAGGCCATTACGCAAGGGAATACAAATTTAAAAGATTAAAAGGATTGATGAAAGCTCAATTATTATACCCCTTTTACATAAACCTAAAATTTAAAGGTATGACTCACCAAAAGACTATGTTTCAGTGAAGCTTAGCTTTTCTATATGAAAAATTATCCTGAAATACTTATAAAATGAATGTTAAAGTGAAATTGTTTTGAGGCTTGCTAGGTGATCTAAAATATGTCACAAATTATGACTTTGCTATTGTATATGCTTAGCAAATTCTCTTGATACAAGCTGAGAAGACATGCAAACCACAATTTTATAAAAGAGGAAACTGAGACAACAAAGATTAAGTAATTTTCTTAAGATCACATGACCAGTAGCTGGAGGAGCTGGAAATTAGATACAGATCCAGCGACCCCAGAGCCTGGGTTATTTGCTTGCCCCATGGAGTCTTTTTGGGTCACTTTTGGCAAATCCAGAAGTGATCATCTAGAACTTCTCTGGACTCCTTCTCATGCAAATCTTCCTGAAACCTGACACAGTGTGGCACAATGTGCATCAGATGGATAAGCAAAGGAATTGTTATGCTTCTCAAAGCCTATCCTGACTCGGGGTAGGTCAGGCAAGAAAAACAATTTATCTGTCATGTGTAGACACTATTTCAAGTGGCCCATAAATGGCTCTAGGACATTGAAAGAGGGATCTAAATGAAAAAAAAAAACATTACTCTCTGTGTGACAAAAAAGATAAGAAATATTCAACGGTGGAATCACACTGAAGAGTCTCTATCCCCCAAGATCCAATTAAAGTCCCACCTCCTCAACAAAGCCTTTCCTGTTAGACTATGTCATTGTTTTCTTCTCTAGTTTCAAATTATATTTATGGTCTGTTAGCGTTCCTTTGTAACATTTTGTCATACATAAGCTTGTTTAAGTTTTTCAAGTGTTTATGAATTGTCTGCTGAAAAAACCAAGCTTCTTGAGGAACGTACTCTGTCTTATCTTCCTCTTTATCATCCTAGTATTTGCTTAGTGGTTGCTTTATTGAAAACCACCCAAAGGAAGTTTGAATTGGACCGAAATTATAAAATAATATGAGTAGTAAATGATTATGAAAAACTTTGTAGGGACCATCATGGTAGAGTTCATGAGCTATACTGTTTCCTTTTATGAGTACAACTGAAGAAGAACCAAAGTTGGAGCCTGTATCAGTCAAGGTCAGGGCAGGAGACAGAAGGTTTTCTCACAGAAGTGATGGGAGACATTTTAATAAAGAGAATATTTACGGAGGGTGGCAAGATTGCAGAAACCAGCAAAGAATGGTGAAGCAGCTCAGGGTAGCAACTGTGAAAACTTTTACCACCTCAAGACCTGCAGGGGTGAAGGTATGGCAGTGTTATAGCCAGACGACAGCTAGGTAGCAGGAAATGGACCAACTAACAGAGCTAAGATTGTTCAATGTACTCAATATCAAAACTTGCCAGCAGTGGTAGTAGGGTTAGAGACACACATCTAAACACCCTGATGTCTGTTTGTCTCTCTGTCTGTGTGTCTCTCTCCACTTCTGCTCTCTGATATCTACCTGGTCCCTGTCATTGGATGAAACCAACTGGAAGTAAAAGTGCAAGGAAGATCAGATGGTGCGGTCTATATAAGTCCTCCTGCTGGGTATAGAGCAATGTGGAGATGCAATTACATAATTTGTTCCACACACAGCTAAGGTTTTTCTGAAAATCACCTTATATTATTCCATTGATTTTACATTTTATTAAGTTGCTATATTTTAAAACATCGGTCTAACAATAGTAAAAATTAGAAGTTAATCTTATTTTAATATATGATTATTATTTGCATTTACTTCTTAGAAATCACAACTACATATTTAGATTTTTTAAAATATATGGGAAAATACATAAAATATTCTCAAGAAAAAAATGCTGTTTATGAGACATGTAGAAGTGTAATAGTACACTCATGGGCAGACTTATTAGCATTGTGAACACCCCGAAACTGGCAGGAAACCACAATAACTTTAAGAAAGAGGCTGAAGACACATACCCCCTGCTATAAATAAAAAATAAATTTTTGAAATGCTCCACAGGATCAATGGTCTTTAACATTTTTTTTTTTTTTTTAGCACTCCTTGTTCACATGCTAAACCAGGTACTGATTTTGACATCATAGATGCAGTGTAGATGTAACCACACTGTGCCTCCCCAAAAGCCACATTTCCTAATTTTTTTTTTTTTTTTTTGAGACAGAGCCTTGCTCTGTTGCCCAGGCTGGAGTGCAGTGGCATGATCTCCGCTCACTGCAAGCTCTGCCTCCCGGGTTCACGCCATTCTCCTTCCTCAGCCTCCCGAGTAGCTGAGACTACAGGCATCCGCCACAATACCTGGCTAATTTCTTGTATTTTTAGTAGAGACGGGGTTTCATCCTGTTAGCCAGGATGGTCTCGATCTCCTGACCTCGTGATCCGCCTGCCTCGGCCTCCCAAAGTGCTGGGATTACAGGTGTGAGCCACCGTGCCCAGCCCCACTTTAATTTTCTATTATAAGAATTCAACCATTTTTACTCTCATGTAAAGATTGGCTGCAATGATATTAACTTTCACTTTCGTTTTGGTATCTGATTAGCTGGTATAACGCCCTTTATTTGAATAAAGAAGACTGGAGGAGGAGGAGACTTGGGAAAAATATTCAAGGGCTCAGTTTTGACCAGTTGAAACGGAGACTTGTTCAACCTTCCAGGGGATAATAGAGTTTGAGGCTCACAGGAGAGATGTGGACTGGAGATATAAATAGGAAGTTGTTGCTATGGACATGAGCCTGAATGAGATCATCAGGGAGGAAGTAGGTTGAGCACTGATTATTGAAAAGCTCTTCATGAATTACAAACCACGTTCAGAGGGGGGCTTTCAAGATATTAAAATGTACTTTTATACTGTAATGATTTTAAAAAGTGATAGTGAATTACAGGAGAGATCCATGATAAAGCGTCCAGAAAGAGACTCAAGTATATATATGAATCAATATATAATTTTAATATTTCTAACTGGTAGAGGAGGTATAAGCTTATTCAACAGATAATGTCTGTTTTCTTTGGATACTACTATTTTAAAAACTAGTTATTTTGACTATTTCAACAAATGAAGCTGAACAGTTAAAAGCCTGAAAAATGTTAGATCTTATATTTAATTTATATAGAATTTATTTGGATATAATTTATAAAGAACAAAGTTAGCATACAAGTAAAAATTATTTTTATAATCCTGGGATGAGGAACACATTATAAGCATGGTATATAATATAGCAACCATATTAAAAAGTTTATAAAGAATAAAAATGCAATAAAACAAAGTGAAAATAAAATGGCACACCAGGGGAAATATTTTCAACAACACTGAGAAACTGTTGTTTCCTTAGTGTAATATTTGAAGATGTTTTATAAACTGTTATTAAGCAGGTGAATACCCACAGGAGCATACTGATTATGTCAAATAATTTTTTTTTAATCATGAAAAAATATAAGTGGCAAATAACTTGTAAAACAATGTTTGGTATATTTAATTATAAAAAGAAACAACAGTGAAATACAATTTTTCCTATCATTAGACAGGGAAAGATATAAATGAAATCTTATACTATTACTGAATGTCACTTTGGTGATATAAATCAAAAGCCCTTATACTGGCTTGAGCAGATATTGTTTTGCGAAGATGGTAGCAATATATAACCCATGCCACATGTTTTTCTTACAACGTGACATCAACACTCCTCCATTGAGAGATGGGATCCATGTCCCCTCCGTTTGAACCTAGGTGACCTTTATAACTGCTTCTACTCATAGAATGTAGCAGAAGTCTAAGTAAAAAAATGCAATATAGCTTCATCTACTGTGCACATACATAGCCCCTCTCTCTCTATTTGCTCTTGATGCCCAGCCATCTTGTGAAGAAGTCTGGCCTCCAACTGATGGCTAGCATTAACCTCTAGACATACAAGAGTGACCCTTCAGATAATTCTAGCCCCTTTACTTCTAGTCTTCTCGTTGCAATCCAGATATCACGAAACAGTGTTCCTGCTGAAAAATTGCAAAATGGTGTTTTGTTCTTCCACTCTTCCTACATTCCCCCTCCTATTACTGAACAAATTAGCAAATGCCCTTCTTATCCTTAAGGGATGAATATGGACATAGGAATAGTAATTTACTTGAATGAATGTGCATAGACACGTACTATCCTGAAAATGAATGAGTCATATTATTACACATTGAAAAGGTCATGGATAATATTATTATGCCTGTTTTTACACATGGGGAAAAGCATCCCAGAAAGTCTAAATGGATTACCCAGTAACCATCAGAAATCATCTGAGAACAAAACTAGATATACCCCAAAACTTATGATCTTCGCACTGTGCAGAGTAGCATCGGGAAACATTTCAAATTTCTATTGCACTATACTAGGTACTAGGTAAAGAGGATTGTGTAGTCATATTTCCCTAGACATTTTAGTCTCTGTAAATTAATACTCATTTACTTATGAAAGGCAAAAAATTTGATATGAAGATAACACTGAATTTCACAAGTAGATTATTAGTGAAATGATATGATAAATAAATGAAGCTAAAAGCATTTACTTTAAATCTGAATGTTTTATTTATGTACCAAGATAATTCACTTATTTAGATAACTATATATTTTTAATACACTGTACTTATTTCCAACAGTCTAAAATATAACCAGAAGGGGTTTATATTTTACACCTTAATTGTGTAGGACCAGTCCAAGGTATAATTGCAAATTCAGTAAAACTTATTTTCAGAACTCACTCATATTACCCGGCCTTCAAATTTCATTACCTAGACACATGGACATGTGTCTCTTTTCCTTATAGAAAGGTTAATTCTGGCCACTAACCTATGTTAGTTAAAGTAAATTGCCTAGCAATTCTATCTCATTGGCCCAGAAGTAATTAACATTTTTGACAATCACAATTTTAAATTAGCTACCCTGTCTTACAGTGATTGACTGATTTTTCATTTTGTTGTTTCAGAATGCCGCATCAAAATAAGTTACTAAGACTTTTTATAAACATTTTGGTACAATTTGCAAAATATCTTATACCTTTAATTTAGGTTACATAGAAATGGGCCATTGATTAGGCAAATGTCTAAGAAACTATCAGCTGTAGCACACATTCTACGAAAGGAAGAATACTGAAGGTCAGAGAATATCATTACCTGAGGGTCAAAACCTAAAAAGCAATAGAGCCAGAATTAGAAATCAGGTTTCCTAAACCTTAGTTGACTTCTTTTTTCCCACTGCTATATTCCACTGTATGGTTGTGCTGCAACTGCCTAGACAGGCCAAAGAAAATGAGCATCTACTTTTAGTCCTCTAGGACAGGTTACCTGCTGTCTGTAAAATACTCAGAACCCAGTGGTTGCTAGAGTCTCTATAATTAACAATACAGTTCTAAATGTGGGCTAAGGATGTGTCTCATGCTATACAGATTGCATCCAAAGCTGTTGTTTAAGTAATTGAGTGGTTATGGCAATCTTCCTAAATCGTTGCAAATTATTAAGCAGCATGTGGCACAATTGGGACCAGGAAGGCTCAGGTGTAACAAATGATTGTCCTTTGAGAGAGACATTTCTTCACAATAGAAAAGTAATTCATTAGAGAAATACAAGAACCTCCAACTGGAGCAATTAAGCATATTGAAAAATGTTATATAAATATAGTCATTTGCTTCTTGTAAGAATTAAAGCTGAAACCAAAGATCAGTTTCCCAATATCCAAAGGATGCAAATTAACTTAAAATAGAATTTTTCTTTGACACATTATTTATATTTTTATTAAAATAGCATTTTTTTCTGTAGGGAATTTTAAGTTTCCATTTTGAATGTATTTATTTAATTCAGAGTTTTATTCTTACATAAAATATATAAGAAAAGAAGCAGAACTCAAAGAAAAACTTAGGAGGCAGGATATTATTGGTGTTTTCGATAAATATGATAGAAAATAAAAGTTAAAAATCCAGGTAATTCATAAAACAGAAGAATTTTAACAAATAAACATAGCACCAGGAATAAGTTTGTAGTTACTGCACCAAAGACAATAAGCCGAAGACTAGAATATCTTGAATTTAAGTCTACCTGGCTCTAGAGTTACCTTGATGCCTCATACCTTAAATAAATCTGATGTCAATTTTCTTTTTCTTTCTTTTCCTTTTCTTAAAACTCACATACATTGTGTCTCTCATCTTCTTCTAGATTATAAACACATTTGTGAAGCTTTTATCCCTTTTGGGCACATATTAATTTGTTTTTAATACTGTTTTTCTGAGTAATCATTATAAATGAATATAGTAAAACTTCAAGCTACATTTTTTTGGTTTATTGTTTTGTGGGGTTTTTTTTATATTAGTGAGTAGATTTCATTCAAAAACATTTTTGTTAACATTTGTTGGGCAAGGTTTGAGGAAACGGTACAATTGAAGTGGATCACAAAATGAATATTAATTTAAGTCTCCAAAAGAAGCTGGACTACACAAAAAGTTTGCATATTTTATGCCCATATTAAAAAAAAAAAAACCTAACTCTAACATCTGTGAGTCATGATTAGGCATTCAATTAAGGCAAATAAATAAGTCAAACTTTTGCATGGATTCCATTAATCACATTTGCTATTACATCAGTTAAATTGAGGTTCTTTATTTCACAATTTCATAAATAATATCTCATCATGGACTTGCTTGTGGGTAAAAATAGGACATTGCATTTACATCTTTCTGAAGAAACAGATGCAGGAAGGGGTATATGCCTAGGAGGCTCTCTGCTCATCACTTACACTTAATGCATTGGGCCAGGAGAAAGCAGTTGTTTTGAAATGTACGAATCCTCTTTTTAATTTCAATATAGTTTTTTTGTGGAAAATACTGTGGAGTTGAGAAAAATTATATGGTATAACTCTTAGGAAGATTTTTGAAAACTGGGCAACTTAATTTAGCACATAATGTAAAATTACCATAAAATGAAATGACATAACTCATATATGAATACAGAATAAGAACAAGTCAAAGATTTATTCAACTCACTAATGAGGGAACAACCAAGATGATAAAATTGCTTCAAAGAGTATTTGGGGAACTGAATGCTTATAGAAAATGATGAAAGAAAGTCAGAATAAAATTGCTGGATTAAATACACAACAGCATAATAATCTATAGTCAATAAAACAATAATATTTGTGGTTTTTTTTTTTTTTTAGCCAAGAAGGGTTCATTTGCATCTCTTCAAAATAAAAATCTACAAAGTAAGATGAAACTTCACAGTCTAGGCTTTAATTAGGAGTTAATAATCAAACAACCAAAGTTCCATTCCCCTAGATGATTAATCCTTGAGTGATCTCCTGGACAATATTCCAGTATGACATTGAAAGGACATGAAGACTTCTTTTTGCCTTAGTCCTAAGTTTTTGATAATTTTTTCTAACACAATATACAGAATGATGACATTATACATCTGAAATAGTCTAAAAAGATGATGTTTATCAAAAGAAACAGACATACAAATTCATTGGTTGAGTTATATGTAGTAGCCACTGAGCCATTAATTTCTGTTTTTCAAAAAGATAAACCTATATAAAATTATTCTGAGGAAATTCAAGCAAAGAATCTTACTTTCTGGTTGGAGGTAAAAGTGTATTTAAAGGTTTTGAATCATAAAAAATATCTTAGTATGTTCAGAAAATACAGAGATTTAATGTGAGTAGGGTTTAAAGAGTGCATGTATGATTCTAGGAAATTGTGCTAGAAATGTAAAGTTTTGCAGGTCCTAAAAAGAAACGTGGGCTGTTTCATAAAGGTAATGGGAGCCCATGGAGGTTCTCAAAGCAGGAATGACATCATCAGCCTTGTTTTCAGGAAGATTCAAGTTCTTTTCACATACAACATCATGTCTTGCCTTTTTAAAATTTATTTTCTCTTCTAGCTTATCTGTGGTATTAATAACTTGATTTTATTTGTATAAAATGTTGATGTGTTGAGAGCTGGGAGAAGGTGCAATAAGATTTTCCTCTGTACGTAGGCTACTTAAAGGCTTAATATGGGTGAAAAGGAAGTTGAAAACATCTCTTCTTTGACAATGTAACACCATTCCTTATCAATAACTATAACTACGACCATTAGGGTGGGGTGGGTGGATGGAGATAATGAGATAATTTTTAAAATTAATATATAATTCACATGATACAATTCACTATTTTAAAGTGTACAATTCAGTTATTATTCATATATTCACAAGACTGTGCACCTATTATCGTTATCTATTTCTAAAATATTTTCATCAGCTCAATAAGAAACCCCAAACCTACCAGCAGTCCCTTCCCACTTCCCCGCTCCAGTGCCTGGCAACCATTGATTAATTTTCTGTCTCTATAGATTTGCCATTTTGAGAGGTGTTATACACTTGGAATAATATGTGGCCCTTTGCATCTGGTTTCTTTCACTTAGCATAATGTTTTGAAGGTTCACCTACACTATAACATAAGTCAGTACTTTCTTCATTCTTATGGGTGAATAATATTTCATTGTGTGAATATGTCACATTTTTAGGTTATGAACGTTTAGGTTACTTCCATCATTTGACTATTATAAACAGAGTTGCTATAAACACTTGTGTACATGTTTTTATAAGGATATATGTTTTCAATTTTCTTAGAATGGAATTCCTGGGTCAACTGATAATTTCATGTTTAACTTAACAGTCAAACTGTCTTCCAAAGTGGCTGAATAATTTTACATTACCACCAGCTAAAGTATGAGGGTTCTAGTTTATCCACATCTTTGACATTACTTGTTATTGTCCTACTTCCTGATGACCACCCTGCTAGTGGATGTGAAATGTTATCTCATAGTTTTGATTTGTTTTTCCCTGAAAGTTAATGATGTTGAGCTTCTTTTACTGTGCTTCTTAGCCATTTGCAGATCTTCTTTAAATGTCTATTCAAATCTTTTCCCTTTTTTTATTAGTGTGGTTTTGTTTTTTTTATTTAAATAGTTGCATGTAATAGTTTTATATACTGGATGCTAGAATATATCCAGTAGATGATTTGCAAATATTTCTCCCATTCTGTGAATTGCCTTTTCATTTTTTTGACAGTGTATGTAAAACATGAACATTTTCATTGTTGATGAAGTCCAATTCATGTATTTATTCTTTATAAAGTTGCTTGTGCTTTACTTGTCATTCATAAGAAAACATTGCCTAATTCAAGGTCATGAAGATATATACCTATGTTTAATTCCAAGAGTCATAGTTTTAGCTCTTATAGTTAGACATTAATATGATTCATTTTGAGTTATTTTTTTTTTACTAGGAAATGAAGAAAGGATCCAATTTCTATCATTTGCAACTGGATATTCAGTTGTCCCAGCCAAATTTCTTGAAAGACTATCCTTTCTGCATTGAGTTGTCATGGCATCCATGTAAAAAATCAACTGACTATACATATCTGGCTTTTATTTTGATTCTACTGATGTATGTATGTATATCTTCATACCAGTCCCATATAATCTTGATTAATGTAGTTTTAGGATAAACTTTGCAAATGGGACATGTGTGACCTCTAGCTTAGTTCTTTTTTCAAAATTGTTTTAGCAATTCTGCTTCCTTTGCATTTTCATAGGAATTTTAGTGTCAGCCTGTCAAGTTCTGGAAAAAAGGCAGCAGGGATTTTGACAGGTTATATTGAATCTGTATATCACTTTGAAGAGTAGTGCCATCTTAACAATATTAGGTCTTCCAATCAATAAATATGAAAAATCTATTTTATTTAAGTCTTTTAAAATTTCATTCAGTGAAATTTTAATAGTTTTATAGTTTTCAGTGTGTAAGCCTTGTAAGTTTTTTAAGTATTAAATATTTTATTTTTTGATGCTATTGTAAATGGAATTGGTTTTTGAGTTTCATTTTCATATTGTTTATTGCTAGTGTATAGAGATATAATTGATTATTGTATATTAATCTTGTATTTTGTCATCTTGCCAACTTATTTATTATCTTTAATGGTTTTTTCAGTGGATGAATTTTGGTTTTATATGCACAAGATCATGTCATCTGCAAATAAGAGGGTTTTGCTCCCTTTCCAATATGGATGCTTTTTATTTCTTATTCTTACCTAATTGCCCTGGCTATAATGTCCCAGTACAATATTGAATAGAAGTGGTAAGAACAGATATTCTTATCTTGTTTCTGATTTTAGGAGGAAAACTTTCTGTCTTTTATTATTAAGTATGATGTTAGCTGTGGATTTTTAAATAAATAGATACACTTCATCAGATTGAGGAAGTTCTCTTTTACTTTTTAGTTGGTTCAGTGTTTTATCAGAAAAGAATGTTGGATTTTGTCAAAATGCTTTTTCTGTGTCTATTGAGGTAATCACGAGGTTTTGCCTTTTATTCTATTAATACAGTATATTATACTGATTGATTTTCAGGTGCTAAACTGACTTTACATTCTGGGACAAATTACACATTGCTATAGTGTAAAATACTTTTTCTATGTTGCTGAATTTGGTTTGATAGTATTTTGTTGAGGATTTTTTTTTGGTAAATATTTGTGAAGAATATTAGTTTGTAGTTGTTTTTTTGTGTGTGTTGTCCTTGCCTGGTTTTGGTATCGGCAAAACTGATCTCCTACAATGAGTTTGGTTGCATTCCTTCTTTTACATTTTTTGAAAGAATTTGCAAAGGATTGGTGTCTTTTAATGGTTTGGTAGATTTCATCAGCAAAGTAATCTGGTCCTAGGCGTTTTTGTGGGAGGTTTTTAATTACCAATTCAATCTCTTTACTTGTTATAGATGTATTCATATTGTCTACTTCTTTTTTACAAATAGAGAATACCAATAGATATTATTTTTTAAATGAAATGAATAGATACTCTGGAATTGAAAAGTATAATAATTGAAATGAAAAATCTACTGAAAGGGGTCAACATCAGATTTGAGTAGGCAGTAGAAAGAATCAATGAACTTAAAGACAGGCCAACTGAGATTATTCTGTCTGAAGAACAGAATAAAAAAGAATGAATAAAAATTAACATAACCCCAGAAACCTGTGAAATATCATCAAGTATACCAACATATGCATAAAGATAGTCCCAGCCAGAAGTGCAAAAAAAAAAAAAAAAAAAGAAAAAGAAAAAAAAAGGCTGAAAGGCTGAAATTTATCCAAATCTAATAAAAGACATTAATCTACACATCCAAGGAGCTCAATAAACTCTAAGGAGATACATACCTCGACACATTATAATCAGACTTTCAAAAGAAAAAGACGAAGAGGGATTCTTCAAAGAAGCAAGAAGGCCATGACTCATCTCATACAAGGAATTCTCTACAAGATTAACAGATGATTTCTCATAAGAAATCATGGAGGTCAGAAGGCAGAGAGATGATATATTCAAAATGCTGAAAGAAAAGACTGCTAACCAAGTATTCTAAATCCAGTAAAATATTCCTTCAAGATGAGGCATTCTCATATTTTCCTTTATTACTTTAAACATTTTTAAAAATTCTGTGAACATATTTAAAATAGCATAAAGTTTTTGTCTAATTATTCCAATATTTAGGGTTCCTAAGGGGCATTTGTTATTGAAGGCTTTATAAAAAATATGCATAGGCCAAATTTCTTGTTTCTTCAAGCGTCTCATAAGTTTTTGTTAAAATTTGGCATTTTCAATAATGTGAGAACTCTGGAAGTCAGAATCTTCCTCTTCTCCAGCAAATTCCCCAGGGTTTATTGCGGTTGTTTTTGTTTATTTAATAAATTCTGTAAGTCTGTGTTCCTTTTCATGTGTGGTCACTGAAATCTTTATTCAGTTAGGATGGTGATTAGCCAATAATTGAACAGAGATTTTCTTCAATGCCTAGAACCAATGAGTCTCCTAATCTCTGGCAAGGGGCTCTGTGTGAATGTTGGAATATGCCATCATCATTCAGCCAGGCAATTGAGAATTCTGACTGGGCCTTCCTGCTTCTGTGAGCCCCAAGGTGAGAGCTTAGGGCCTTTCTGAGTTTTTTTCTGAGAATGTACGACCATGGTTTTATAGATTAGAAGGACTTATCAAAGCCTCTATGGACTTCTCATTCCCCCACTTCCCCTTTTTTTTTTAAGCATTTTGGTTAGTCTGTTGTTCATTCCAACTGTTATTCATGACTAGGCATCCACAGTGTTAACAATTCCTCTGTTTTCTACAAAATCTCCAGAGAAAAGACTATTCTCTGTACAAGAGAAGAGCGTGGTGGAGCTCTGAATCAGGTGAAATAAAGATAATCTTGCAAGTAGGCATCCCTAGAGAACTACCTGACAAGTCAAATAATGACAGATCCTTGAGAATGAGATTTTGAAGGTGCTCCAATTGTCTTTTTCCCCCTCCAGTGGCTGCCATGCTGTTGGTTTTCACTTTGAATATGGATAGCTAGTTTTCAAGGTTACCATTGAGCTCAGCAGTAGGGATGGGAATAGAACAAGTTTAAAATGCCACAAAGCTCACTGTTGCTACCATGATTCTGCTGTTTTGCTCCAATAAATACTTCCCAAATTTCTGAAAGGGCTTCATTAATTTCCAGAGTTTGGAAAACATAAATTCTGGCCATTTTTGCCAGTTTTTTCATTGCTTTTACAGAGGAGAGAATTTTCAGAGGTCCTGAATCTGCCATTTCACTAGTGTCACTTTATGAGAGCTTTTTAAGAGAAAAAAAAGGTAAGGAGTAAGGAAGAGCATGGGAATAAATATATAAGTAAGAAAAACTGGAATCTACCAAAAAACTTGTAGTTGTATAAATGTCACTTTTCTGTACAAAAAGCTGTAATTGCTTTTTAATCCCAACTCTACTGGCACAATTTCAAGACCTGAATGTTGCTTGCAACTTTATTGTTCTACGTTCACTGTTTCTTTTTAAAATTTTTTATTTTAGAGATGAGGCCTCACTCTGTTGCCCAGGCTGGAGTGCAGTGGTGTAATCACAGTTCACTGCAGCCTCAAACTTCTGGGCTCAAGTGATCCTCCCACCCTAGCCTCCTGAGTAGCTGGGACTACAGGTACATCCAATTCCACCCAGCTACTTTAAAAACACTTTTTTTTCTTTTCTTTTTTTTTTTTGTTGTGGAGATGAGGTCTTGCTTTGTTGCCCAGGCTGGTCTCAAACTCCTGGTTTCAAGAGATCCTCCTGCCTTGGCCTCCCAAAGTACTGGGATTACAGGCATAAGCCACAATGCCTGTCCTATTGTTTCCTATTTCTTACAGTGCAGCCACCCTTCCAATTGTGCCAGCCTCTTACCATGTCTCTATTTCCCTGTCCTACCTTCCCTCCAAACCCATGCTGCAGTTTATTGCTACAGCCTAAGGCAGTAGCTGGAGACTGTCACACTGGTGACACTACCACATGCCCAACTAGGAGGAATGTATGGGCCTGAAGGAACATCAGTGACAGAGCCAAAGCTCTGATGGATTATTATCCTGCCACCACTTTGGGTTGCTGATTTCCTGCTCAAAGATATATCATTTTTTCCTATAATGACAGGGTAAAAAGTTGTTCCCTGTTTGTTCAGACCACATAGAAACCAGGGTGGTCAGTAGAATTGAATAAAAGGATAGGTTTGAAGAGAAGGGGGCAAAGTTAACTGTGGTTTAATAGTTTCTGCATTGTTGCTGAATCTGAGCCTGGTGCCGAATGCAAACTAGAATTTCCCCCTTAGTTGCCAGATTTACAAGGTGATTACATATAATTCTGTTTCAGTTGATAGTTTTACAAAACAGGATATAGTAACCCACATAATTTTGACTAATTTGATTGTTTCCAGAGTCCTGAGTTTAAAAAGAAATTATTGCCTTTTTAATAAAAAAGCAGTATCCCAAAACCATTTGCAATAATTTTATATTATTTATTTTTGAGACGGAGTCTCACTGTCGCCCGGGCTGGAATGCATTGAGGCAATTTCAGCTCACTGTAACCTCTGCCTCCCCGGTTCAAGTGATTCTCCTGCCTCAGCCTCCTGAGTAGCTGAGACTACAGGCAAGTGCCACCATATCCAGCTAGATGGGGTTTCGCCATGTTGGCCAGGCTGGTCTCCAGCTCCTGACCTCAGGTGATCTACCCACCTCACCCTCCCAAAGTGCTGGGATTACAGGCATGAGCCACTGTGCCTGGCCCATTTGCTATAGTTTTAGCACCCAAGCAATGATTCCCATTGCACTGGGTTTAGTTGAGGACTATCATACTGACCTTCAGTCTTAATCGTTTAGATATCGTACGGTAGCCATGTTTTACTAAGTTGTCCTTGTGGCAAGGATTTTTAAAAATTTCTTTTGAAAGGTGAGTAAATATTCAGTTAATATCTAATAGGAAGACCCTCTGATTTCATTGCAGAAATAAGACATTTACATGTAAACAATTTGAGTCTTGTAGAAAATTCTAACCACCCATTCAATGTTTTAATTCAAAGATTATGTAAATAATGTTTTCTTTAACAACAATACTAAAAAATTAAATACTCAAAATAAATGAAAACAAATTTTTGCCTTTAAAATGCAAAAATATAAGGAAGTGTGAAATTGTGACTACTTCATTAATAATGAAAATGAACTACATAGCAATGTCATGATAAACAGAATTTAATAAGAAATGCAAATTTGGCAATTTCTAAAAATGATAACATAAAGAAGTATAAACAGACATAAAGCATAAAGAAGCATAAAGAAGAAGATACCATAAAGAAATACATATCTGAAGAATTCCATGTGTTTTGATGTGTTATTAGATCTTATTTTCCACATAGTATGCGAAATATTCATAAATACATTTTTTTCTTTTCCCTTAAAAAATAGAAAATTCTTGGAGGCAATTTGTTAATTTAGTTGCATTTTTTCCTTGTGCCTGATTAATCTTGCATACCCCAAAAGGGGAACATTTGGGTTTAATTTTTATGCTAAATTGATAATAACTTTAAAAAATTACTGGTATTATTTGAACACAGGTTTTAATCTCTTGATTAAAAAAAGACATTAAAACAGATCTATAGCAGTCTAAAGACTTAGGTAAACAAATATTCTACTGGGTCACAGCATTGTATATGCTTAGGAAATGTCCTTGATCCAGTAAATTGAGAAGGTTATTTTTGAGGAAGTGTCTTGGAGGTATTAATACTTTCTCCCCCAATTATCATCAGTATTTTAAGCCACCCTGAATCCAAGTGTGGCCATATTTTATGAATTTGGTGTAGTTGTACAAAATTTATCCTGAACTGAACTAGTCAGTATCTCTCCTGATTCCTGAGAAAAGTAATGAACAGCTGGAAACCAAGCTGCAATGCGACTCTACCAATTAAAGAATTAAGATTTTAAAACAAATGATTTTTTTGTAGAAAACATTTTTCCACATAATAGCTCTAATTTTATCTGCTACCTATTCAAAGTGAGCAGAAAGACAAATGTTTCCTCAGAGAGCATGCTAGCCCAAATATCAGTAGATCATTTGACCATGTGACATCCCCAGAGGCAGTTCCAAGCTGAGTGCACAACTGCCTGTGGAGCTCACCAAAAGGCCAGATGTTGCTACTAGAATGTTCCAAAGCTGGGCATCTGGGGTCTTGGCAAGCCCCAGAGATAGCCTTGGGTCCTGTGCCTATTGCTAAAATAGGAAATGAAAGAAAGTTCCACAGCAGAAGGTCTAACTAATTCTGAAGCGATATGCAGGAATGAAAGTAATTCAAAGTAACACTAGCTTATGGTAAATAATTGGCTTGTCTTTATTGATTAAATATATAGTTAATGTTAAAATAGTTTCAAGGCTTGGGAGAATAATTTTTCATTGACTTTAAGCGTGCTCTAAGCTAATTGTATCAATCAATCAAATTATTTGCCAGTAACTAAGAATGCATAGCACATCCTTCAGTAATGAAAAACAACAGAAGAAAGGCAGCCACACTCCTACCGCCCTCACATCTCACAGTTTTAGAGTGTTTTCCCTATTCTTTATCCCATTTCCATAAAATTAAGTTTCAAAATGTAGAAGTCATGATATGGCTGTTAGAACATGAAAATAGAATTTTACAGATCTGATTTTGTAAAGTTATTGTTTTTTTGGGGGCTACAAATTACAGGTTTATAGATAGTTTCTGAAAAGTAACACAGTAAAAACAAGAACTTTGAAAATTCATAGCATTAACTCAGTAATGCCACTTCTTAGGAGTCTGTCCAAACGAATTAATCAAATATGGACAAATGTTTATTTATAAGAATGTTCATTGTGAAGGTAATAGCTAAATACTGATACAAATTTCTAATAATATGGGATCTTACACACAATATTCTGTATCATTAAAATAATTTTAAGACTTTTTAATGGCATAGAAAAATGCTCATGTTATATTTCAAGCAGAAGTCAAACTTTATAAACAATAGTACCTCAATTTGGGAAAAAATATTCACATACTCAACACTGGAAAAAATATAAAAGTAATAGCAGTTGTTATGTCTGGATGGGGGGTTATGGGCAATTTTTATTTTCCTCTATATTTGTTAGCATTTGAAATATATTTTATAAGGATTATAAAATAAACATTGTAAAACATTATTCAAATTGGCATTAAAACAAAGTGCTTTACTACAGTAGAATGTATTTGGTTTGAAAAGGTTGAAAATCAACTATAACTTCCTTAAACATGAAACTGAGAATTCTGGTTATTCTTAAAAATTGCACCCATGCATTGGGAATTCTTCTTTGTCTTTACTAAGGATACACCAACAAATTCAAAGAAGAATCCTGATGGCATTGCTCTGGTAAAAAAAAAAAAAGTATGCAAAAATTCTGTTTTTAAACATTTCAGGAGTATTTTTAACAGTGCTGCATTAAGAAACCATTTCAAAGCAGGCAACAGTTTCATGATAATAAGTGACTTATCTTGTCATAAAATTGGTTTATTCCAATTTATTCCAAACATTAGACTGTAAGTTACATCATTTATCATTTCCTTCCCAAGATCTTTACTCTATACCATTTTCCTCTGTTTAACACTAAAAATTAGTCACAACATTCTTATTGGGTTTCTGTTTTATAGTAAGAGGTTTTCAGTATTCTTTGTTTTATATTGGCTATTTATTTTTCTGTATTGATCCTTAAGAATATTTGTCATATCAACGTATTAGATTATATATGTTTCTAAGCATACCTGGAATTTGAATGCTTTCAGTATTTAATATCAATATCTGTAAATTTTCATACAAACATTATGCTTAGTTACAAACATAAACCTCTTTTGCTTGTAATGCCCGTTGACAGCTAGCTTGGTATTTCAATGACTTGGGGTTTAATTTTCACTAAGCAGATTTTTTAAAATTCCAAACAAATGCATCGTAATCTATGTTAGATGCTCATTTAGCAATATCTCTGAGAGGTGGGACTAACTTTTCACTGTGGCATCAAGAGAGCAATCCGTTAAATCTGGTTCTCTCTCTTTCTAAGGATGGCAGCATGAACTCAGCTGGGCCCCATGGTCCTCAGCCCAGCCCTCGGCAGAAGCAGTGAATTCAGCCATAGCTACAGCAGAGTCTGATCATTCTCCTGATGAAATTACACTGATCTAATTTGCACGCTGTGAAGACATTTGGCACTGGCTGGATCTGAGCCTTGACATCTTCATTGGAACTAAAAGTACACTAAGAACTGACATTACGTTTCACATTCTTTTCTGCCAGGCTATGGCATTTCGTCCTCTTTAAAGGCATTATTTCAAGAACATTTAATTTGGCTTTGATATGCCTGCCATTTTGCTGGGTGGAACATACTGCGCCAGAAAAGCTCAGCTGTAATAAAGTTTGGCACCAACAGCTCACCATATACCTGCACCATCCTGTGCAATTTAATTGGCATTCAGTGGGTTGATAAATGGATTGGCTTAATGAGACAATATATTTGACATATGCAGGACTCTCCTGAGGAATAGGATTCATTTTTTCATTTCACACATCAACATGTTACAGATACCAACACAGTCACCTCCAGCAGTTGCACTGTAGCCAATGGACGCCTTCCATTGTGTTGACCAATAATATTACCTTCCAGCTATCTCACTCCTTCCTCTTTTAGCACCAAAGTATGTTTTAAATTTCATTGTCTTTTATATTTTCTCAGATACAAGGCATAAGATAGGCTCCATGTTTAATTTACATAAATCTGTATTATCTCAGCAGATCATACAGCTTTTTTTGGTGTCTAAACAGATTCGTTTTACCTACTGTAAAATGACATAACTATAAAATACAGGTAATAATGAATTATAGGTATAACTACTGGCATATGCAATCATGTAATTGAGAAGGTGGGTGACATTCTATCTTCAGAAATGTTGGCTTCAAGAATAAATTGATTAAAACAAAAAAGAAACACCATTTTCACTCCTCAGATTAGCTAAGATGAAAAAGAACAATAATGCTGGGTGTTGGCAGGGGATCCAGGAAATAAATGCTTCATGCTCTGCTGGTGGGATTCTAAATTAATACAACTTTTTTGCAAGGCCATTGGCAATATGTATCAAAAACCTTAAGAATGGGTATAGTATTTCACTAAGCACTTTCACTTCTCAAAATATACCCCAAGCAAATAAAGACCTGCCAAAGATCAATATTTGACAATGATCATCACATTAAGTATCATAGAAAAAATTAAAACAATCTAGATATCTTAAAAAAGAGATTGAATAAAATGTGGAATACCTATAGTCTAGAATACTATACCGCTATTAAAATGATGTAGTAGAAATATTTATAATGAAAAAATGTTCCTGATGCCTTTTATGCTTAAAAAGTATTATAAAACACTGGGTTCATTACTGGTCATTAAAAAAATTACATATAAAACACATTTATACCCATACTAAAAAAAGTCAAAGGACAAATACTAACATAGTAATAATGAGTGCCTCTGGAGATAGGGATTATTATCTGGGTTTTTTTTTTCTTTATGCTTATCTGTATTTTTAATCAAATAATATTTAAAAGACTTAGATAAGATGCATTTTAAACTTATCAAGAAATTTCTTTCTGACCAAAATTTGGTTTGGGAAAATTCTTTACTGTGCCATAAGTCAAATTATGCTTGTATAATTCAATTCTTTTTATGGTTCCAGGTCATTTAAGTATTCAGTAGAGTAGCTGTCCAGATAGATAAACCATCTTAGACAAATGAAGTTTCTTTTAGCCTTCAGCTCCTGGAATTTGTCAGTTCACCAGTAATAGTTTAGTAGTAGCAAGCAGCAGATTTTTAGAATACTATTGATATTCAAAAGACTTCTAGTTTTTGCCTCCTAGTCACAATTCTTATGCAACGAAAACTGCCTTGCCTATTCTATTTTTTTTTAACAAGGCTGAAGATTTCTAGAAATAGCAAAATCTTATATGAAGGTCCAGACATGTAAAGGTTATTAATTTAGGTTTGTGAAGGACCCACGGGAACCACTGTGTGCCTGGCAATAGGGATAACAGGGTCCCTGACTTCAACTCTGACCATGCAAATAGTAAAGGAAAGATAATTGGGCTGGAATGAAAGTGCTTTAAAAGGGAGATCAGCTCAGGGTAGCCAAAGTGCTCCATAATGACCAATTGGAGGGCAAGCAGGCAGGATGCAGCGCCACGTTAGCAGCATCCAGGACAGCTGTCTGCTCGCTGCCTCCTGTGCAATGCGTCTCAACAGTACCTGCCTCTGGCTTCCTTCCTGTCCCTGAGGTGGGGAGGGTGTCCACAAGCCACCGCTCCTCATTTCAACTGGATGCCAGTTTGATACTCTCCATCCTGTTCCAAAGGAAGTTCCAACATGCAAATAAGCCCAAGGAAATGAAAAAATGAAACCGTGTGTGACAGTTTCTAATTACTGCATAAAAACAACATATGGAAACTTCATTGTCCATTTCATCCATCCGCATGTACCATCAAGTCAGACTTCTTTTACTCAATCACTCTCTTGAGCATTTGGACCTAATTGACTTCAATGAGAAGTTTTTTTTTTTCTTTTTATTATTATTATTATTATTATTATTATACTTTAGGCTCTATGGTACATGTGCGCAACGTGCAAGAAGTTTTAAAAAAAAGTTTTGGATAGAATAATAGTATTTTTAATTTTTTTCATCTTAATCATTGGGAGATTTTCATAACCTTGCTCTATTTTCTGTGTGAGTTTTTCATTGTATTCTCATTAAGTGTATTCCCTAGGGTTGTTCACAACCTGAATTGAAATTGTCCATTCTTCAAAAGTTTAAATTAACTATCCCTAAGTACCTCTTAGAAATGCTCGAGTGGGTCCCTAATCACATATTAGGGGAGGCAGGAGGACCGGTTCGGCACTGTCATCTGCTCCGATGTTCAGGTGGCATATGCACAGGAGGCAGAAAAAGAAAACTCAGACAGACACTGTTTGCTGACCAAAAAACTCTCAGCAAAACACATTTCAAAAATCCAAAAGTTAGTTAAGCAATGCGTTGAGGTAGAAAAGAGGACTGGATTGAGGGTCAAGAGACCTAGAGTTGGCACTGAGTCACCTTAAGCATGTTCTTCGCTCCCTGCATTCTCTGCTTTAAAATAGGATCTAGTCTATAAGCCCTAAGGTTCCTTTTCTCTTACCTACATTCTCGTACTATATAGAATAATTTAAGTACTATTTGTTTTCTATACAGGACTAGACACTGCTTGCCAAAGGATGCTTGCATTTATATACTAACCTTGGAGTAAAGTTTAAAAGTTGAGGCTAGACCAAAGAAGCAAGACATACATCAAGTGCCCATTTGCTAAAAGAAAAACCTTCCAATTTCTCTTCTCATCCCCCCTGGCCACAGAAGCAGAGTCAGTTAATGAATCAGAAAAAAGCTGGTTACCAGATGTCCTGGCTTATTAACACGCACATTGCATTCTGTAATGGCATTCACTGAGCAAGCTGTGTGGAACCGAGAGATGGCAAATGAAAAGTTCTCCTCTCAGATGAGCTTCAAAATATGTGTGTGCTTTGGTAAATTTCACGAGTTGTTGCTGCAGAGGTTCATTTAAGCCTCTGTCAGGCATTGCATCTAGAGGGAGCTTGCCTGGGTTACAGGGTCCCTCTCCAAGGCCACGGGATGTCACACCCTCTCAGCCCTTTCTCATTTCTCTATTCTGTGCAGAACTGTCGACATGAACTCTTATATGTGGAAGAGAAAGACAACAATAATAAATTTAGGAGCAATGCAAAGGAAAAGCCAATTCTGTTTGATTGGTTTTCACCACGACTAATTTTAAAGCCACCCATTGTTCAGCTCTGCAGTCTAATTTTATGTTAATATCCTGAAAGTTGTCAAATCTTGGCAAAACCCATGCATAAATTACACAGAAAGTAGCTCGCAGGAGGGGGAAAAGAAATGACTGTCATGGTTAGGCAAACCCCTTAATAGTCTGACAAGCAATAACCCAGGAGCTCTGGTCAACTGCTGCAGACATCTGTGAAACTTTCGCAATTAATATCATTTTCCCCCTTTTTTTCCTTTTTGTGGGAAGAGGTATCAGCTGTGAAATAGCATGCAACTGACTGTTCATTATCAGCTTTGCCGGTAAAGGTTGGGTTTATCGTCTCCCTTGGTTGATCACTGCCCTGTTTTTCACAAACAGCCACTGTTTTTGAAGGAATGCCATGTTTTTAGTGTACAGGGATTGATAGTCTTTAGAAAATGGGTACCAATTTTGTGTGGCTACTTACATGATTAAATATATATATATTTGAGACAGAGTCTCGCTCAGTCACCCAGGCTGGAGTGCAGTGCTGTGATCATGGATCACTGCAACCTCTGCCTCCCAGGCTCCAGCCATTCTCCTGTCTCAACCTCCCGAATAGCTGAGATTACAGGCACCTGCCACCACGCCCAGCTAATTTTTGTATTTTTAGAGAGACAGGGTTTCACCATGTTGGCCAGGCTGGTCTTGAACTCCTGACCTCAGGTGATCTGCCCACCTTGGCCTCTTAAAGTGCTGGGATTATAGGCATGAGCCACCGTGCCCGGCAAAATAATATGTTTTGGTCTCTGTTTCATTTCTGATATTTCTTTCTCTGAGGCTGGGAAGAAACAAAAATGGAGAAACCTAAAACATCTCTTCAAACCTGCAGTCTAGGCTCCAGGCTTGCTGGTAGGTCATCTCATTATGCCTTTTCCTACCTTTTTCTGTGTCAGTTCAGTACACTTTATTTTTTTTGTGGGCAAGGTTCAGGGCAAAATATATGTACCAATCTGATTAGTCAGTGTCTATGCCCTACTGGTGGTTAAAATATTTTGAGTATCACTCTTGTTTATATATATTATATATTTACAATGTACATACATACATAATCTATTGCTTATTTTCCCAGAGAATATTTCTGGTAGAATTATCTGAGTTTCCAGATAAGCTTAGAAAGGCAACTCCATCTTTTCCTACAGCTGTTACAGCTGATGCGTTCAGCATAGTAGCCAGACACTCAGTGGATACTCAAAAAAATATTTGTTCAATGAATGAATGGGTAGATAAATAAATGAATGTCAGTAGGGCATACTCCTATTTTTGGCCTTGCTATTGTAGCTCCATTTATTGGTTTTATGCAGAACTTCTTTGCCACTAAAAATCATGGCCCGTGTGTAGGGCTTTCTCAGAGATAGCTATAGAAGACTTGCTTTTTTTTAGGCCATAAGCAATCTGAAATGCCTGCCTTACAGAATCATTTAGTAAACATTTTTCTGAGCTCCTGCCTTTTGCCAGGTCTGGTGCTTGGAGGAGAAGACAAGAAGATGAATGAAGTATGGTTTTTGCTATCACAGAGCTCATGAATATTTAGAGAGGTTTCTGTGTGGGAAGGTGAGTCTAAAAAAACAAGACACGTGCTATAATACGGGTGTCAACAGACTTCAGGGAGCAGCATACTCTGTACAGTATTGCAGGGAAAGATGTCATGGTAAAGAGACATTGGGCTGCGTCTTGATTAAAAAAAAAAAAAAAAAAAACAAGGCCTGGCAGAGAGAGTGAATTAAAGCTTTCAAAGCTCAGGATCTGCATGTGTAGAGAAATGGAGTAATAAAAAGATATAAAATTTTAGGGAATAGTGAGATCGTCAGTGACTGGAAGCAGAGGGCCTGGGAGGGTGTGGCAGGAGATGAGGCTGGAGAGGTGAGCTAGGGTATGATAAGAAATGGCTTTGGTGCCTAGGTGACTATGGAGTTTATCCTCCAGGAAACTAGGGACAAGTTGAAGCCTTTAAGGAGAGAAATAATTGTTGGTGTTGCCTAGGATGGCCATTTGTAGGGTAGGGGCAGGAGTGTGGAGGGAAGAGGTGCTCAATCATTATAGGAAGGCTAGTGGGAATGTTATTTCAATAGCCTCATAAAGAGGCAACCAGAAAGGACAAGAAGCAACAGTTTAAAGATAGATATCTTGGAAGCAGAACTGTCAAGATTTGGTGACTGATTGCATGTGGGGGTAAAACAGATATAATACAGGGTGACTTCTAGCTTTGTGTAAGTGGTGAAGCCTTTAATCAAAACAAAAACACAAGAGAGGCAGCTGGCTGGGGTAGGAGTAGGAGTGAAGAGACTGCAGGGACATAGGAGGCAGCAACATAGACATTTTCTAGAAATCAGTCTTTGGAGAGTAAGCAGTAGCTCTTCACCAGATCACTCCCAACAATCATCAGTAAAGCCAATAAATCAAACCAGAGCAAAACAAACCAACTCTAACAGATGCTTATCAAGGGGAAATGCAGTTGGAAAGACTTCTCTGTGAGGAATAATCATGAGGAAAAAAAATGAAAATGTACAAATGATAAATTTGTCATATGAACTCAAATAAAAAGACCTCATTAACAGGAAGCTCTTTAAAGCCTCAAGGTTCTGAAGTTTCTCAAATGACTGCTGAATGAAATGTTCAAGCTGACCTATTTCTTCTTCCTTCACTAAATATTATAGTAGCATTTACCAAATGAAAATTATATTCATAATATTCAAAAACCCCCAAACAATCATAGTCTTCAATTTGGCAACACCTGTGGATTACTTTCCAGCCTTGTCAGGACAGAACAGATTCTGGACAAATCAAGAAAGAAGGAAGTGCTGGTACAATCACACAGATGAATGCCAGTTGTCTGAAAAAACAAGTTTGCTGTCATCTTGGGACATATCATTTTTAGAAACAATGACCCATTTGGCAGCCTCACACACATTCCCATCTCTGAAAGCTTTTCAGCATTCCAGGCCTTTATTTAGGTTTGGGATTTTTGGGGAATAAATCTTTGGTGAAGCAAGTGCAGAATCTTAATTCCATTCAGTATTACTCATTCCATTCACACCATTTTTTTTTTTTCTCATTGTGTCTTCTGTTACCGACCCTTGTTTCCCTGCCTCAAAGACCTTGTCTGGACACCTCATATCAAATGGCAGCAGTGTGGAATGTCTAATTATTTCACTGTTGAACTTGAACAGCTGTCCGAGATGGTCTATTTAACCATGCTGGTCCTCTGGTTTTTGAAAACAGCCTTTGTTATATGAAGGATGTGGTCTTCCTCATTAGAAAATGTTTGCTTTTGGCCCAGTCAACATCTGAAAGGCCCTGAGTTAGATTTATTCAAAATTTCACGTTCTACTTTTTCAGTTTCAATTAAATTTTTATTGACTAGATGAGGTTTCTAAAGGGTAGAGAATTAGGTGTCCTAGGACCCAGAAAATTTTCCGCCTATTTCCAAGCATCTGACAGTATCAGTCTTCATCAAATTGTGAGACTTCAAATAGTTTTCCTAGCATAGAATGGGCTTTTCTAAAATATGTGAATTCTCTGAGCCAAAACATAAGTTCCTAGAGAATTTTTTTTTAATTTTATATTTTTATTTATTATTATTATTATTATTATACTTTAGGTTTTATGGTACATGTGCGCAAGGTGCAGGTAAGTTACATATGTATACATGTGCCATGCTGGTGCGCTGCACCCACTAACTCGTCATCTAGCATTAGGTATATCTCCCAATGCTATCCCTCCCCCCTCCCCCCACCCCACAACAGTCCCCGAAGTGTGATGATCCCCTTCCTGTGTCCATGTGTTCTCATTGTTCAATTCCCACCTATGAGTGAGAACATGCGGTGTTTGGTTTTTTGTTCTTGTCTGCACACCTAGGTTGAGAAAGATTCTGGGAAGCAAAACGTTTTCCCTTTGAAAAGGGAGTTCAGACTAAGTTTCAGGGAGGAAGTGGGGACAAGAAAGAGTGGTAGGCAAGTGTAAGAACAGCCCTTTGTCAGGGAACTGGAGGGAGGGTGGTGGAGCCCTGGGAAGCAAAGGGACCCTGTTTTTAGTGAAGGCCTTTGACTTCTGAACTCATGATCTCTTCATTCTTTATGGGGTTTACTTCGCTGTCAATTGCCCTTTGTTCATATGTGCCTGTTAACCTGACTTCCATTGTAGGGTGATGGTCTTTTTCCCTCCCCATCTTTGGATCTTCATATACAAACAGTTTTAATGATTCCATCATGTCCTTTGTGGAAACAGTCTAATAGGCTGTTATATTTTTTCATTTCACTCATATTCACAGCTTCTGTTCTCATTAGGTTAATATGAAATGAACGTAGTAATTTCCAACATGATTATAACAAGAACTAAGAATATGTATATTGCTCTTCATCTTATAAATCATTTTCACAATGTATCTCATTTATTAATCTATAGTCCTTGAGTAATTGTTAATTTGAGATCATTAGGCCTAATAAATTTTTTAAATGCATCAATTCTTCCTCAAAAGGTAGTTTGCAGATATTTACATAGGCTAAACAAAAATAGTAAAATGTTAAAAGTTTTTCCTCAATAATTAAAAAAGATAAGTGTTTATGACTTCTTCCTAATCTCAAATATCCTTTAGGGGCAAGTTAGAATCGAGTTTTCTGCTTTTAGATTATATGTTTGACTCAAAATGAAGCAACAATTTGCTTATGTTTATTCAGTTAAGAAGAATTAAGTTCAATTTCTAGTATTCATAAATATTTAGAGAAAAAATTCTCATGGAAGATATTTTATAACCACATTGGCTAATATGTATTCTTAAGTCTATGGATACTTTCAATAAGCTGACAACATAATTGTATGAGAAAATACATTCTTTTGAAAAGCTATTACATTTAAAATAAAGAAATATAAAATGTACTATATGAGAATGGGTATCGCTTTTTCTGTTTAGGATGAATGGGCTAATTTATAACTTGTCAAGGGTCAATAAGGCCAAATGCTCTAAGCAATATAGAGAAAAAGCCACATCATGGAATTGCTAAAGGGTACAAAGCGGTCATTGATTTATAAAGCAGACAATCTTCTGGTTTCCTGCTTTATGTTATGAACATTCCTCTATAACCATTTTATTCCTGGGTCAATTAAACCAGTAAAAGTGGTTGGCTTGTAGGGCCAGCCTGTGGCCCACATTTGGGCCCACGATCAGCATTTTAGCAGTTCAAGGATATACGTCTGTGCTCACATATAACTCCTTACCTTCCCCACCAAGAGTGAAGAAGGGCCTGAAACTGCTAGATGCCTTCCAGTATCCATTCTTCTCTTCTTCCTCAGGAACAAATTTTCATTTGGCAAAGGAGTGCAAACAACCTAAGGATTACATTTTTCTTCCTTCCTTACAGTTAGGTGTGTCCAAATTACTAACCCCTGGTCCATGAGATGAAACAGTCTTTTGGTAGCCTGCTTAAAGTCAGCTGACTCAGCAGGGATACTTAACTTTTGTTCCTTCTTTCTGATGTTTGGACTGCAGATGTGATGAATGGGGCTCTGGTTGCCAACTGGAATTACGAGGTAAACTTGAGAATGGAATGAGAGACAAAAAATGAGAAGGATGGTGTGGATTTCTGGTGCCTTTGTTTCTGTCACTCCAGCCTGGACCACCTAACTCCAGATGACTTATATGTGAGAAAGAGAGAAACTTTGATCTTTTTAAAGTCACTATAAGTATGGGTTTTCTATTATATGAATCTAATTCAAGGTGATAGAAGAGAGAATTTTATTTCGGTTTTGCTATTCCTGGGAAGAGGTGTATGACCTTCAGGGCTTCTCCTCAGAAACTGTAAGAGTGGTAGACCTTAGTGGGCCTGGACCACATGTGACAGGGCATAATGATAATAATGGTACTATTACCATTTAGTGAAAGCTTTATGCCAGTCACTGTTCAAGATTCTTTTTTTACAGGCTTTTAAATTAATTACCATACCTACACCACACTTCACTGTGTGTGTGTGTGTGTGTGTTTATTTATATGTATATATGCACATACAGTCACATGCTACCTAACAATGGGCGTCTGTTCTGAGAAATGTGTTGTTAGGGTGATCTTGTCATTGTGTGAACATCATAGAGTGTACTCACACAAACCCAGG
Organism: Pongo abelii; assembly: GCF_028885655.2. Taxonomy (NCBI): domain Eukaryota; kingdom Metazoa; phylum Chordata; class Mammalia; order Primates; family Hominidae; genus Pongo; species Pongo abelii. Next base: position 84,050,684 of record NC_071996.2, on the reverse strand, counting down.
TGTGATAGCCTACTATACACATAAGTTATATGGTATAGTCTATTGCTCCTAGGTTACAAACCTATACAGCATGTTACTATACTGAATACTGTAGGCAGCTGTAACACAATGGTAAGTATTTGTGTATCTAAACATACCTAAACATAGAAAAGGTATAGTAATAATATGGTATAAAAGATTAAAAATAGTACATCTACATAAGACACACCATGAATGGAGCTTGCAGAACTGTAAGTTGCTCTGGGTGAGTTAGTGAGTAATGGGTGAATATGAAGGCCTAGGATATTATTGTACATTACTGTAGAATTTATAAACACTCTACACTTAGACTATAATACATTAAAAATTTTTTGTTTCTTCAATGATAAATTAGCCTTAGCTTACTCTAACTTTTTTACTCTATACATTTTTAATTTTTAAAAAACTGTTTGATTCTTTTGTAATAACACTTAGCTTAAAACACAAACACATGTATACATATGTAACTTACCTGCACATTGTGCACATGTACCATAAAACCTAAAGTATAATAATAATAATAATAATAATAAACACAAACACATTGAGTACACAAAAATATATTCTTTCTTTATGTCTTTATTCTATAAGCTTTTTTCTATTTTTGGAAATTTTTAATTTTTAAAAACTTTTCGAACTTTTTTGTTAAAAACGAAGATACAAACACACATATTAGCCTAGGCCTACACAGGGTCAGGATCATCAATACCACTATATATATATATATATATATATATATATATATATCAGAAATATATCAATATATCTTCCATGTCCACATCTTGTCCCATTAGTAGGTCTTCAGGGGCAATAACAGGCATGGAGCTGTCATCTTCTATGATGACAATGCCTTCTTCTGTAATACTTCCTGGGGGAACTGCCTGAGACTGTTTTATAGTAGACATTTTTTATAGGTAGAAGGAATACACTCCAAAATCATGATAAAAGCATAGTAAATACATAAACCAGTCACATAGTCATTTATTATCATTACCAAGCATTATGTACTGTGCATACTCGTATATGCTATACTTTTACATGACTGGCAGCACAGTAGGTTTGTTTACACCAGCATCACTGCAAACATGAGTAATGTGTTACACTATATTAGAATGACTACAACATCACCAAGCAGAAGGAATTTTTCAGCTTTATTATAATCTTATGGGACCACTGCCATGTATGCAGTCTGTCGTTAACTGAAATGTCATGATGTGACACATGACTCTGTGTGTGTGTGTCTGTGTTTGTGTCTGTGTGTGTGTGTGTGTATAAAAACAACCCTGAAAAGTAGGTAGTGTTATTATCCCTGTTATATAAACAAGGAAACTGAGAAGCTTAGGGAGTTACTTTCAAGTGGCAGCGCTGGGAATTAAAGTTCAAAGTCTTTGGTCTTAATCATGAGGCCATGCTCTCTCCCAGTGAAGGAAGGAACGAGCCCTCTCCTAAGCATTTTCTCTCCTGAGAATACAATGTTTTCATTTTTTATTACGTTACTATCAATACCCATTTTATATAAGATGGACACTCCACAGAGTAGAATGTATGTGTATTGATCCCTAGTCTTATCTTAATAGATTTAATCATAGAGCCTTAGAGAAGAACCAACTTATCAAAATGGCTCCACAGACTTATCATTGCTAGCCTTAGTAGGGGCAAGGGGAGAGTATAGGCCAAATGGGTGGTGCTCAGTAACCTACCATATCATATCACTGTGGAGCACCAACCAACAACAAAGCATTTGTCTCCCAGAATTCTATTCAGAATCTGCTTCAGTACAGTAGTAACAGCACATACTTACCATGAAGCAACCCTGGAAGGCTGTTTAAAAGTTCCTGAAAGATAATATTTATTCAGGTCTATTTTGTCTTCCAATTGTAAAAAGTTAAGAGGTCACACACTTATTATTTTGCTTAGAAGAATTAATAATGCCATGGGAAATGAAAGCTTCACCTCAATTCCTGTTTTGCTTTTGGTGGTTGTTGCTATTATTTATTTTGTATGGAACACCATCAAAACATACATAGAATAATAGACCACTTAAATGTGTATCAGTCAGGATATTGCAGGTCATCTATAGAAAAAAAATATCCAAATGTCAGAGGCCCGTAACACTCAATGTTTATTTTTCTACTCTTACTTCCTGTCCATTATGGATCAACCTAGGGCTTGGATTTATGTCATCTTTACTGCAGTACCCAAGAGGCTGATAAAGAAGCCTTTTCTAGGACGTTGCTACTTTCACGGCAGTGGAAAGCAAATGATGGTGAAACACTAACTGGCTTAAAACTGCTGATCAAAGTTGATACATGTCACTTCTGCTTATCTTTCTCTAAACAAAGCCAGATGCATCGCTAAAACTAGTATCACTAGGGTGGGGACATATGCTTCCACACAAGGGGCAAGGAGGGACCGTGAATATTTTGACACTAAATATAGTAATCTTCCACAGTCTTAGAGGATAAAATATGTAGATTACTCCAGCCATACTGTGGTATTTGTAGTTTCTCCAATTGACCATGTGTTCTCTCACATTTGCACCTGATATTTGTTATTTTTTTCTGCCTGAAGCTCTTTCTCTCCCTTCTTCACACAGCCAGTACTTATACAACTTCCAAGTCTCAGACTAGATAATACATCTTCTTAGAACTCTTGCTTGACTCACTAATCCTATGCTATTCCTGAGTATTTCCATAGTTAACAGTTTTCAAATAGATCTTAACATCTCCACAAATATTTCTTGTTTTATTTTTTGTTTTGTATTGTATTTTTCTCTTCCATTCCTTTTTTGCTTCACCACTCAAAGGTAAGTGCATTGAGAACAAAGAGTGCATCTGGTTCAACTAACATAAAACCTGGCACATATTAATTAATCAGCCAATTAATATTGTTAAATGAACATTATCTTGACAGCTTCATGCAATCAATTTCTGTTGTGTCGTGAGGAAATATGGCATGGAAAAATAAAGACTACTATATATTATTTGCTAGTCAAATAAGTGAATCATCTTGGATATCCAACCAGTTGAGACCTCAGTTGACTCCAGCATCACCCGACATCTAACTGCAGTGATATGAAAGATTCTCAAGGGAGACTGTAGAAAAGGCAGGGACCACTGGTAGGAATTTGGACTTGTGATTGATCATTTGGGGATGGCTGGGAAATGCTTCATATAAGCAACCCGGCCTTTTTAGGTTAAAGAAAATAAGGATCCTGGTCTTATAGCTTGATAAATTATAATTACTACTTTTTCTGCTTCTCTTCTTCACTTGTTGCTAGCTCTTCATTAATATACAAGTATGTTTTGGCTAAATGATGCAATTTAGATAAAAACATTAATTTATTTGGACTAAGGTGCAGCAGTGTCACTTAAAAAACACGTATGTATGCATACACACATATTTGTGCCGGAACTGGCAGATATCATGAACAATGCATCCTTGTGTATAATTAGCATGTTTCAAAGATCAGTATAGGCAAGAAGACATCAAAGAAAATAAGAAAGAAAGATACTAGAATCATTGTGGGCAGAATATTTCTTAACTTTTTAATGGATAGCTAGAACAAAAAGTTTCTGGTGAGATAGAAAAGTCTATGTCGTTAGCAGTATTTTGACATACTCCTTATCACCTGATCCACCTGATCTGTGTTTTTGTACCCTGGTTTCGCATCAGAATCACTTGGTAGGCAGGCGTTTAAAAAGTATTAATGACAGGGCTGGGCGCGGTGGCTCACGCCTGTAATCCCAGCATCTTGGGAGGCTGAGGCAGGTGGATCACAAGGTCAGGAGATTGAGACCATCCTGGCTAAAATGGTGAAACCCCGTCTCTACTAAAAATACAAAAAATTAGCCGGGTGTGGTGGCACGCGCCTGTAGTCCTAGCTACTTGGGAGGCTGAGGCAGGAGAATCGCTTGAACCCAGGAGGCGGAGGTTGCAGTGAGCTGAGATCGCGCCACTGCACTCCAGCCTGGGTGACAGAGCAAGATTCTGTCTCAAAAAAAATAAAAAGTACTAATCACCACACTCTATTAGGCTGGGACAATGGTATTTATAAAAAATTCCTTGGGTGTGTATAATGTGTAGCCAGGCAGGAGAACAACTAGTGTAAAAATCAGGCATTGTAGCTTAATCTTTTTTTTTTTTTTAAATGAACTTGTATCAGGTAACAAGAGGGTCTAAACTTTATTTTGCCCCAGATGCATATAAAGTAAAACCAGAGAAAATGCTTATGTTCCATGAAGTTTTCAGATATCCACTTTAAAATGTCTTCTGACAGCAGCTGGGTTTAATTCCAAGAGACTAACCACTTCTGGCAACTGGATTGCAAAAGGGAGAAGGGATATAAGAAGGCAGTCTTTTGAAATAGATCATGGCTGATATCTTTGCCTGGAAAAAGGATGATCCCTGCCTCATCATCATAGGCACATAGTGAGAACAGCATTGACAACATCCCGAGTATGTAGGGAATGCTTTATGTGGATTTGGAAAACATAAATAGTGAAAAAAGAATTGTAAAGCCTTTGCTACAGTTTTATTGGCATTATTAGACAGGCATATGTGTTGTAAAGTATTTCCTTCCACCTTCCACGTATATTATGTAAGATAAACTGCATGGAGATAAGTATTTGCCCTGATATTTTTCTTTGCTCAACAATGTAGCTCTTCTCTTTCTCAACAGTTCTCTGTATGATATTTCATCACAATGCCTAGTATCCATATATTTCAAAAATCCAAGTGTTTGATGGAACTTTTCATTCTGTAATCTATTTAGTCAGATAATACCTGCCAGAGTCAAAAATGTAAGTGCTACTTTGATCACTATAGCAATTACTATGGCAATTATTACTATATAATAATTATGCAGTAATAATTAATAATTAATATTAAAATATCAGGGCAAATACTTATCTCCCTGCAGTTTATATTACATAATATATTAATATATTAATAATTACTGTGGCAATTACTACATTGCCACAATTTAAAAAAATTATTTTTGTTCTTTCACAGTTTTGAATCTGGTGGATTTCAGACACAGTTGGAAGCTATTTTTGGTGAGCAAGTTTTCCTGGGAAGATATAACAACCCTGATGTTGAAGGTCTTGTGGCTGATATGGGGGCATATCTATTTCAACATTAGCAGCATTACTGTCTGTCCAAGTTACCCATTTCCACTTTTAAGATACCACAATATATAGGCTTGTTTGCGTACTCCTCTTGAAGGCAGCAGGTTGGGTTAGATTGGGAAGATGGCATGAAGGTGGAAGGGGCAGACATTGTTGAATTCTTTGTATCTCTGTAAATTTCTATAGGGATTTCAAATTCTGCTTCCAGTTCCCAAAGTTCAGAAATCAATGCCATTATTAAAAACTACCATTAACAGCACTTTGGGAGGCTGAGGCGAGCGGATCACGAGGTGAGGAGATTGAGACCATCTTGGCTAACACAGTGAAACCCCGTCTCTACTAAAAATACAAAAAATTAGCCAGGCGTGGTGGCAGACACCTGTAGTCCCAGCTACTGGGGAGGCTGAGGCAGGAGAACAGCACGAACCCGGGAGGCAGAGCTTGCAGTGAGCTGAGTTGGCGCCACTGCACTCCAGCCTGGGCAACAGAGTGAGACTCCATCTCAAAACAAACAAACAAACAAACAAACAAACAAACAAGCAAACAAAAAAAACTACCATTAACAGTATAGAGACTTTACCTGGAGTCTTCTGTTTATGCTTCATTTGTTAAAAGTAACACTTTCCTTAGATTGTTTTCTTATATCATTTTAGAAGTTCTAATTATTTCTTTCCAAGAAAAAGCTTGTTTTTTGGAGGGTTAACATTAGAATTTTGTGATTCTGTATTGCTTCAGTAATGACAGCAAAAAAGGAACTTTATGGAAGAATAATAGGGAAGCTTACGGGAATTGAGGGATAGCTAGTGAACCAGGTTTGGAACAAGTAGGTAATTTGTCTTCCAGTTGCCAAAAATAAGGAAATGAAACTTTACCATTTCGTCTGTCTTTGCAACTCTCTGATCAAGATTCAAAGCTGGGGAAGAGAGAGTAATTGACTGGATTTAGTTCTAGGCCTAATGCAATCTATAGAAAAGAATAGGAGGGAAAGCACCTAGCTTATAACCCCACCAGCACTGCACACAATGGGGAAAAGATATTTCCCCAAAGAAAATAGCATACTGATAAGAACGGAGAATGGCTGCTGGATGGCCAAGAAGCAATAAATGCCCCCGTCTGTATTTTTGCTTTTGTGGGATAGATGACAAGAATTCTGCCTCTCAGCAGGAACATACACTGAAGAAATAGAAATAACAAATCTTATTAAATAAACTTACAGCTGAAGAACATGGTGTTTTTATGTTAAAAATAAAAACAAAAACAAAACAAAACAAAATAAATCAAAACACAAAACCTATCTCTGAGTTGGAGTAATTTCCTTAATTTTAATATCACAAACCTTTTCTTTCCATCATTCTTTTCATCATGTGATTCTGGAACAGAGCTTGGCAAAGCATGAGTCTAAAGGTACTTCCAGTTTGCTTGGCCGGTTAGGCTATGGTCCTTTGCGGTATCATTTATGTCACTTATTTACAGTGGTCCCTCCTTATCTGCGGTTTCACTTTCCGCAGTTTCAGTTACCTGCGGTCAACTGTGGTCCAAAAATATTAAATGAAAAATTGCAGAAATAAACAGTTTATAAAGTTTAAATTGTTCACTATTCTAAGTAGTGTGAGGAAATCTCATGCTGTTCCACTCCGTCTTGCCCAGGACATGAATTGTCCCTTTATCCAGTGTGTTTATGCTGTAGAAACTTCCTACCCTTTAGTCACTTAGTAGCTGCCTTGGCTATCATATCAGCTGTCTCAGTATCACAGTGCTTGTGTTCAAGTGACTAATTATACATAATAATGGCCCCCAACTCAAGAATCATAATGCTATCATTTTGTTATAATTGTTACATGTTATTATGGTTGTTATTCTCTACTGTGCCTAATTTATAAATTAAACTTTATCATAGATATGTATATATGGGAAAAATATAGATATATAAGGTTTGGTATTATTTGTGGTTTCAGGCATCTACTATTGTATCCTGGAACGTATCCCCTGTGGATAAAGGGGGACTATTGTACCTCTATTTTTAAGCCATGGTGATATAGTTTCATTTGTTTTTACTCTACTTCTGTGACAGATTAATGATGATGTAGTTTTGAAGGCTGAGTAGACTTCAGTTGAGTGGACAATAGACAAGACTGGGTTTGGAAAACCTCTCTAGCTCCAGAAAGTCAGTGCAGTTGGAGCATGGAGTGACGCTTAAGGGATCTTGGGTTTCAAACTGAGATGTGATGAGAGAGGCTAAAAGCACAAGTAAAGAGCAAATCGGAAAAACATGACAGACTCACAAGATCTTATGGCCATCATAGAATCACATTGATTTAGGATAACAAATACTTGGCTCATAAACTCATCTGATCTCATCTTATACTCAAGATGCATCACCAATCGATCAAGACACTGCAACTGATGAGCTGCAGAGAAATTTACCTGTGGCTCTGTCCCTTTCAAGCCATATACTTATAGCACTCTTCTAATCATCTTTTTAAAACTTCAAACTGGATCTCTAAAACTTCTGACAGTCTTGCTCCAAAAACATTTATCCCTCAACCCATACCCTGAACACTCATTGTTTCATGACTTTGTGTATACAGTTTCCTTTTCTCAAATATTCTTTACCTTCTTGCTCATTGGTGAACTCCTTCCTATCCTTCAAAACATTTTGTCCCTTTCTTACACACGTTTCGAATTCCACCAGGCCAATTATTCTAGCCCTCTGTACTTCTAGAACACTGCATTTATCTCTCTTACGAAATAACTTTCCTTGAATTTTAATGTTTATATAAACCGTAATTACTTTTGCACCAACCTAATATGTCTGTGTTTTTCGTTAGACTTCATGCCACTTGAAAGTAGAAATACATCTTATTCTTCTTTTTATTTGCTTTAACTTAATCCCAATTTTGGCCCCATTATAGATGCTCAGTAAATCATTATTGGTTGAGCAAATGAATGTCAACCAAGTTTTGTAGTCATTCTGTCATAACACTGAGAAATAAAGGGCCTTTTGACTCAGTGTTGTATTTTCCGTATTAATTAAAAGTTTATGTTTTGGGACTTGGATATAGTGTATGATCTACCTTCACTTGAAATATTAAATTGAAGTTTATAGTTTTGCTTGTTTCATCTTACTTTAGCCTAATTTGTGCATTGCTCCTTATAAATGTAAATTAATTAAAGTCTTATGCTATTTAGGGAAGCTGAGATTAATCAAAACCCCTGTACTCTAAAAAGAATATCCATATTTATTATTTGAATTATATTTAATTCTGTTTATTTTAACATTTTTCTGCATACACTTTTGAATCTCATTGACTAGATGTCCATTTTCAACCTCATCTCATCATGCAATATTCACAGGAGTGTTTGGTTTAAAAATGCACAAAGGTATCTTATTAAATAATGTCACAAACATGAAGTTCATTATTATGCAAATGCCATCCTTGGAACAGATTTGTTAATTGCAACTCATCTGCATAATTAATGAACTCCCAAATGAATTATGCCTTTGCAGATTTGTGCAGCATTGTTTTAAAATAAATTATAAAATACATGTCAAAGGAAGAGTGCTTTCTGGGTTCCCACAGCATTGTTTGAAAATTAATTACCAAATGCTTGTCAAATTAAAATGAGTTTGTAGTTTTTACAATGTTATTTTAAAATTAATCACAAAATAAAATGTCACTGCATTAAAGTAAACAACTTGTTATTTTCTCTAAAAAGAACCACAGAAAACAGTATTTTAACTTCAATTACATTGTTTGGTATAGTGATTCTAGTGTTTTATTCATTTCATCTTTACACTGTGACTTAACAAAGTTGCTAGTTGTTAGCATTTTAATGTTTGATAAATTGAGATTTAATTTAATTTTATTATGTAGCTCATTTTATACAGTTGATGATTAATACATTGCATATGAACTCAGTATGGGTTTGTTCATGATAAATTAGAATTTAAAAAAAAACTTCAAGGTCATTTAAATCTGTTGTTATAGCAGTATTCTAAGGTTTATTTTATTTGAAGTTTTGACTGCTGCCAGTTAAAATGATTAAAAGCATATAGTTTGAATCATTCTGCCTCTTCTGACTAATATAGTAGTATAATTCCTTTCTTTGATACAGAAAAGGCTTTTGCCCCTCACACTACTTTCTTCACACTATGGAAATTTTCTGTTCTTGCACAGAAGCCACAGCTACTCCCCAGTCCTAGACTCCCCAGCCCACAGGGACTGTCTATCCTCCAGGAAATCAGATGGAAAACGATTAGACCTAAAAAATGATTTGGCCAAAATAACTTCCAAAACAATAGACTTGGTAGAGAAATTTCAGGAATTAAGGTTGCTTACCAAATACCTTTTCAAAATATCAAAATATAATAATAATAATAATCAAAATAATAATAATAATAATAATAATAATAATGAATTATTATCCCCACCTAGTAGTATGAGAACATCTAATAGTGAGACACCCACTCCCTTAAGAAAAGAAGTCCATTTTTTTTTTTAACAATAGTAACCCTTCTGCTCACCTCTCCCTCTCCCCATCCTCCAAACCAAACCAATTGTCTGTGGTTTATATTCCATTTTGTCAGTTCTTGACCATGGAATGCAAACCCATGGTGGAAGGTCTTTTTTTGACATGATTGCAACTATGCAAATTGACAACAACTAGACAATAATTCTTAAGTAAAATGATAAAACATTTTGCCTTTTAAAAAAATCCTGTATATAGCTGCCTTTCTAAACCCCTATGAGCGATTTCATGTTGCCCTTTCTATAAACTGACATGCATAGCAGCCCTTTTTGAAGAGGCAATATTTCTTCCACTTCATACGTGGTGTGTGAATAAACCCAAGTGGTTCATGCAGATACACGGATTTGACCTTTTGCCATTTTCTATTTCAGTCTGGCACAGATATTACTCAAAGACTTAAAACATCTTTTACAATCAAATAAAAGAAAAACCCTACTATTGTTTAAGCTTTGATGCTACCCTGTACTTATTCGTTTGTTTAAATTCTTTAGGATATTCCAACTTGACATTCTCTTCTGAAATCCTAAATCATTATGCTCATAAGTATAGGAGAATAAAACACCCGACACAGACAAACTGCCCTCATGACAAAAAAATTTTTAGTGGGCCAATAACTACATATGAAAGTCTAAGTTATTTTGTACAGGTGCACCATCTTTCATTAGGGACATCATTTACTTTGAGTGGGCTCCCATTGAATTAAAACAGAAGTGTTCTAAATGAGAGAATTTGATCCACAACTTATGTTCTTTAATAAGCTACAGCCTGCAAAGCATTCCAGTCTGTGGAAAAATTTCACATTAGTGAGAACAAGAGTGAATAAAGCCACAGTTTTTGTTGATTGAACGTACACCTTTTGTGAATGCTTGTAAGGGTTACTGGTCTACTCTTGATATAGTCTTCATGGCTACTTTCATTCCAAACTGTTTTCATTTCCGTATTTTACTATACAAATTTCAGAAACATGGGTGGAATGGACAGCCTATGAACTAGATCAGCATCCAAATTTTCTTTAATAAAATCATGGCTTTGTTTTTCCTTCCAAAGGGATTCTCTTTCCTTCTTTTGTGCTTTTTTATTTTAAAATATTTAACTAAAAAGTAAAAATTCTATCTATTCAAGGTATAAAATATAATGATAGATGTACACGGTATAACAATAACCACAATAAAAGTAATTAACACATTCATTACCACCCGTAGTTACCATTTGTGTATGGTGGGAGGTGAGGACACTTAAAATCTGCTCTCTTATCAAATTTCAAGTAAACAACATAGTATTATTAATTATAGTCACCATGGATTAAAAATGTGGTATATATAATGGAATATTATTTAGCCATAAAAATAAGAAAATTCTCCCATTAGTAACCACATAGGGGAAACTGGAGGACATTATGCTAAGCGAAATAAGCCAGAAACAGAAAAACAAATACTGCATCATTTCACTCATATTTTGAATCTAAACACATCAAACTCTTTAAACCAGAGAATACTACCGTGGCTGCCAGGGGGCTGAGGGTGGGGGAAATGGGGAAATGTTGGTCAAGGGAACAAACTTTCAGTTATAAGATGAGTAAGTCTGAGGATCTGATGTGCAAAATCTTGGTATTTTAACTGAGTTTCAATGTCAGTTTGCACAGAATGTCATATAAACTGGATATAAGAAAATAGTTTGCTTTCAACTTCCTTTGGAGATCTTTTCAGTTCCTTCCAAAAAATATGCTATTGTTTTTTCTGGAGCTTTTTCCAAGTAGCTTTGTTGTCTAGATCAAGATCAAAGACCATAAAACCCAAATCTACCCATCCTTTATTTAGAAAAATCTATCAAAGAGAAGTAAGTTTAATGGTACTTTGTAAACCAAAGCAACCCTTGAGGTTGCAATATCTAAAATGTCGATCTCCTATGATTTCTGTTTCACTTATTGAAAATCCATTGTTTCCTTATTTTTTATGATGGTATTCTAGGCATTTCATATACTACTCCAAATTTGTAAGTTAAATATATATTTTAAACTACAAGCAAAAAAACTTTTATTTCTCCCAAAACAAGTGCTAAAAGCTGTTTTTGTATTATCACTGGGCATAAATAATCACTTTCTTCAGAAATAGTTTTGGAAAAAAAAATCCTTCCTAGAAAAGATTCTCCTACACTGGGTCTTTATACAATATTGAATGTGTTTAAGTTACTAGAAACTTTTGTCTCTTCAGTAAAGGGAAATTTCTAAAATTGTTCATTTCTAAAATTGCTCAGTATTATATGGTAAAACAATTAAACTGCATTCTTTAACTTTTTCAGTTAGATATATAGGTAATGTAGATACATAGCCAGAAAGAATAACAGGCATTTTGTGGCTTTGACAGTAACACAGAATTTCATTTTATTTGCTAATTTTCTGATTTGTGAATACCTATTCTCCTTTCTGAACATTAACTGTGACTGAAAGATTCATAGGCTTATTGAATATTCATGCAAATAATTTGAGATCTTTCTTCCCTAGAGTTCAAGTTGAAATACATTGTTGATGTATGTCCACTGTGACATACTGTGACATTGTTTTGCAGTTATTTTTAATTAGAAATAAAATATTAATCTATTTGAGTTTGTGTATAGAATGTATTTGGAGGGAGGAGAGAACTCAGAGAGGTATACAGTGATAGAATTTTAATTAATTTATTTTAAAGAGAAGTCACTTTAACTTGAAGGTCAGCCCCATTTGTGATTTACAGAAGGGAATTCACAATGACTACAACTTACAGAGAAAACTGAAATCACTTATGGTTAGGTTCCTCTTATTAATCCAAAATGAATAAAGGGCTGGTTTTCCTCAAGGCTCGAGAAGTGAGAAGCTGAAATTGTGAACTGTTCTTTGGATCTCAGATTTCTGCTATTAGAGCTATTACTCTGTGCTAAGTTTCAGTGAAGAGCCTCTAAATCTTCTGAAGAAATAATTGTGGTGGCTGGGTTCATGTCATGCAATTTCAGGTTCCCTTCTGAGCAGAGGTCCAATTCTTGAAATTTAAAGAATTTGTCAAGGCTTCTCTGCCAAAACTATTAGATGACTAATATTAAGGAAAAAGAATCACTTCTATCTCAATGCCATTTTAGATACGTGATTATTTGGAACCCCATCTTGTCAAAGTTTTTCCCTCTTAAATCACTGAATGGCCTGAAGAACATCACTAATTTAGGCTACGTGTACACTATAAAGATTCTCTATCCATGAATTTGACAGTAACAGTTGATTTATATATTCTGATTTTTAAAAGTTTGTTAGTTTTTTTGGTTTGGTGCTCTCTACTAAAGTGGTGTGGGATTTTATATTTTATACCTTGAATAGATAGAATTTTTATTTTTTAGTTAAATATTTTAAAATAAAAAAGCAGGGATGGGGGAAGAAAATGTCAAATCACTTCTCCCTAGAGAAACCAATAACCCAAACTGCTCCAAACTCTAAACTTGTATTTGATCCTTTTTTGATTGCCGGTCTTAGGATTTCCTACCTTGTGGTCATAATGGTTCACTGTCAAGTTCTGACTTTCTTGGAGACCACTTGGATATTTTCCTAGTAGCTTATACTTTATTAATCTTAAAAAGTGAAAGAACATTCAGTTCAGTTCAACTGAAGTTCAGTTCAACAATGGAACCCCTATTCTGGTCCAGCTACCATACCAAGCACTGACACTGTCCAGATGAATAACACATAGTTGATGTCCTCAAGGACCTGAAAATCTGTGGGGGAGACAAACAACTGAAATGGGCAATTGTCATCTGAAGCAGGAGGTTTAATAATGGTGGTGTGGGGAAAGAAAGCCTCCTAGCACAACTTGTAGAAAAATGAGTTGGAGATGCCCAGAAAGTATTCTCAACTGTTCCAGCATCCTTGAAATTTACCCTGCAAAATACGTAGAAGTCATCTGACCCATCTGACTGTCTGATGCCATACAAAAGGATCATAGCAGAAAGCTAATGTAAGACTGATGATTGTCTTGTGTCAAACCCAGCACCCTGCTCCATAGGTAAATGTGGAAACAAATGTTACTGTAGTTCATTAAAGACAAACTCAGCCAAACTTTTCCACTGATCAAACTCATTTACATGATCCTATGTGTTTTATACTTAGAGATCCCCAAATAATTCTGAGTGGGATTTTTATGGAGATTTACTATAGATTTCATCACTGAAGTGGTTTTTACCCTGTTTGCTCATCATTTCCATTTTTCCCCTGATTAAATGTTGAAATTCATTCTCCTTTTATAAAATCAAGTCAATGCAGACATATACACTATTAGTTTTTGACTGAATCTCCATGAGAAGGAAACTATAATGGCCACATCATAAAACAATGAATAGCTAAAATATATCATGATTGCTTCTTGGGAATAAGTGCCTAAGAGCTTTGTGTACTTAATTTCATTTGTAATAATTCTAATTGATAATTACTATTCTGCCCGTTTTACCAGGAAAATAATCTGGTCTCAGAAAGCTAAGAACCTTAGCCAAAGTCATCAGCAAGTAAGTCATACAAGCAGTATTGTGTCCTTGAATCTGTACGTGTAGCCACTGTGCTGTTGGTTAGACAAAATAGCCATACCAAGCTGCTAAGGAAACTATTATGTTGTGTTTGCTTCCCAGAGCTCTTCTTAGCTTTAGTATTTTTTAATGATTTAAGTAGTAGAATGACATATCTAAATATAAAAGAAATTAAAATCCCTGTATTAACATAATATGACTAGACATATTGTATGTCATATACCTCAGATATTCATAACTTCACAAAAGGTGCTAGGTATCTATTGTCATTCAGTTCCAGTCTTGGCATATTTTTCCAGTGAAGGGGCAGAGATCTCACCACTCCAGTGTTCTATGCTAAACTTTCATGGTTGTTTTTTTTTTTTTTTTTTTTTGTGAGCCCAGACCAGAGTCCCACAGACAGCATGAATGATGATTCATTCATGTACTCAGCAGATACGTATTAAGCAACTATTTGGCATGGGGATTGTACCAGTGAACAGATCATTCTTACCCTCCTGAGTTTATAGTTCAGCAGAGAAGACAGATACACACATGTATGTGGACATCAGTGTTTTAATGGCAAAGTACATACAACCATGGCTGGGTTGGCTTTCCTGGATTAGTGATGTAAAAGCTGAGCTCTCCAGTCTCAGTAGGAGTTAGCTAGATGAAGGTGAGAAAGATGTAGGAAAAGGGTAGAAACTATATTGAGAAAACTGAACATTTGAAGCTTCAAGGATGGAAAACCGTAATGTTACTATGGTCTGAAGTAGTCTGGTATGGTTGGCACTAGGACATCCAACCAAGAGAAGAAACCGGAGAGGTAATCATAATCCTAATAGCTGATATTCTTCTGGAATCTACCTATTTTAAAATGTACCATCTCATAAAATGTTCATAACCACCCTAAGAGGGAGATATTATTATTACCTCAATTTTTCAGATAAAATAACTTGATCATGGTCTTATCCAGTGAGTAAGGGGCAGAGCTTTGAATCAAAAAGATCCAGTTCCAGAGCTCACATCCTCCACCAGCAACCACTGCTGCCTTCAGATCATGATGGGCCTTGTAAGACATAATAAGAACTCTAGTGTTTATCCTATAGGTCAGAATTCTCAGAGTATGTTCCCAACCCAAGACCTCCTGAATTACAAACTCTGGGGCAAGGCCGAATAATTCATGAGTTCAAAAATGCTTCAAGTAATTCTGATGTTCAATAAAGTTTGAGAAACTCTGATAAGGGCAATGAGAAATCCTGTAATATTTTAAAGCAGAGAAATATGACTTAACCTGATGAGGTTTTCTGAAAGCTGATCATTCTTTCCACATGTGATCCCTTCAGAATGAAGACTCAAGCATCCTCATTGCTGCTCTGCACCCACAGTTACACACTGACTCCCCTTGAGTTATGAAGAATGAAGTTAAGAGTAAAGGTCACCCAAAGTGGCAGGACTAATGAGTGATGCAACCTTCTATTAGGGAACCCTAACCTGACTGCTAAATTGAAAGAGATAAAAATATCCTTTGTAATCTGATTGCAAGAAAATGCCCCTAATTGGATGGTTGTGACTTAGATAAATTTTAATTTATTAGGCTTGCTTAGTTTTATGGGCAAAAATGTGCATATATAACAGTTGTTGAAATTTATCTTTCTCTTTGAATGAGGTATATTTTTCACTAGGAATAGTTGCAGTAATAATAATGACAAATATATGTACATATACTTCTTAATTTCAAAATATATTCCATGTATCAGAGTTACATAAGATTTTCACTTTTCTAGAAAGGGGCCAAATCATAATATGAATGAAAATACAGTAACTCTACCTCATTCACTGTCAACTAAAGAAAGATTGCCACAGAATAGTAATCTTTAATTTGTAATCATTTTGTTTCTTTTCAACTAAATTACCCCCATTTCATTAACTTGTAGTAAAGGCTTCTTGCCCTACCAGTTTTTTAAAAATATTTTAATGACCTTTAATATTACTTTTAAGTATCATATTTATACTACTATAATTTATATACTGAAATTTCAATTACCCTAGAAACCAGAAATTGTGAAAAACTTTTCTAAGAAGTAACAGTTTAAAAGTTTATTAAAATCACCAATATGAAAATGATTAACAGTGTACATTTTATTGAGGATATACTTGAAAATCTAACAGAGCCAATGACTAGTTTTTCATTTAACTTGACCTTGAAATACTCTTAAGGATACAAAATAAAAAGGACTTTGTCTGATGCCTGCTTCTGCCCCAAGGTGTAAGCAAAGAGAGACTTCCAATTTAGTCATATGGCCAGGGTTCAACATTTCAACATGCTGCAATTATTTTTAATTCAAGGAAGAAAATATAGGCTTTAAAAAATGTATACAATTTTATATTAATGTCTTCTTGTGTTTTGTATTTAATGAGTCAATATCTCTTTAAGCTAACCTAACAATTTGAAAAAAAAGGAATTTTCATTCTCATTAGCCGATAGATATATACAATAAGCCAAAGAGAAGTGACCACTCAAGGCCACACATTTGCTTTCTTCTACCCGGAATACTCCCTGCTCTCTCTCTCCTTCTCCCCACCCTCCCTTCCTACTAGCTCTTCATGACTCAGTCTTAACACCATTTTTTCAGGTGACCCTTTCCAGACTACTGAAACCTATCATCCCTTTCCCACCAAACCAGGATAGATTCCTTTAAGCTCCCATAGTTTTCTGTCCTTCTTTATCTGTCCAACTTTTGTAATAGTTGGAATTAAAATAGTAAAAAATAGTAATTGAATGTCTGAATCTTTTCTAAGAGTATAAATTCTAATAGAACAGGAAGAGACACTTCTGACTTGTTCCTCATTATATCTTCAGCAAGTAGTATTGCACCTTGTATAGAAGGCCTTCAATAGATACTAGTGGAGGGAGGGTGAGAAGTGGGGAGGAAAAAGGGTAGGAGGGAAGGAAAGAAGAAAAGGAGGAAGGATGTTGCAAGATAAGAGCTCCAACAGAAAAAAAAAAAAGCACATATTTGTGTTCTAAGCTAAACTTTCATGTGACTAAATACCACTGTATTTGGATACATGAACACAAAATATGCTGGCTTAACCAACACCTCCATGATTAGGTGAATTATTATATGTTTATTAATGATAAGTGAATGGAGACATAGTTATTCACTTAAACACAAAGTGAAGTGACTAAAATATATTTTGGAAATCATCACATGAATAAGGATATTTCTAAAGGAGGAGACACATGGCATATACCTCAGAATGGCCAGAGAAAAAACACTTTGTTGTGGGAGAAATGGTCTAATCCATCCACACCACTGAGATGGAACATTTCTAAGTGGAGGCCTCTCTGATCTGGCTGTGGCTCCTGAAGGAGACATGCCTAAGACAAAGTGAAATGGGGATTGTGGAGAAGACACCTGTGTCTACTTAATCTGCCTGTTTTTGCCTAGCTCTACCAAGAATGGACATTGCTTTCTCCTTTTTCTTAGCTCTAAAATCAACTCCTGGAAGTTTCTGCCAAAGAGTCAACTTTTCACTCAAAATTTTGAGAAGTTTTACTAATCATCTATCAACCTCATTCAACAAATACTTACTGACCACCTACTATGTGCCAGATAGTGTTCTAGATGTTTAGGATATCTCGGGAACAAAATAGAATCAACAGACGTGGAGCACAGTTCTGAGACTGACAATAACTACTAAATATATAAATAGTACTAAATGACAGTAAGTACTAAAATGTATAAAATGTGATTTCTGCTCTCAAAAAGTTTACAATCTTGAATGGGAGGCAGGTAATAGTTGATAAACATAAAAATGGTGACCTTCCACAAGGTAGCACATGAAGATTCAAACCTTTTAGATGTTGAATAGATGAGTTTTTGTCAGGGAAGAGACAACTTTGAACGTGGGGGTCAGGGGAAGCTCCACTAAGGAGCTAAGTCTTGAATGGGGACTCAGAGCCAAGTTTAGAAAAGCAGGGAAAGAAACTTGGGGAGAAAAGAGAAGGATGGAGGCTCTCTGGAATCTCATGTATAAGAACTTTTCTTGAAAATTGTGTACTGCATACATTTACCAGTTGAGCAACTGCTGTGTACTGGATAGTATAACAAACTGTGCGGCATATGCCGTCAAAGAGAAATTGCACTCTCTAAAGTTTATGAACGAATAAGGAACTTAAAAAATGTACATTAGTCACTAAACTACAAAGTAGAAAGTTCAAAGAGTCATAAATAAGAGAGGTGCTGAAAAAGTTCTATGGCAGTTTGGTGGAGGAAGACATTACTAATAGCTAGTGATCAGAGAAGACCTCACGGAAAATAGTTAGCATTCAACTGGGCCTTAAAAATTATGAACGTGTAAAAAGGAGAAAATGACTTAAACACAGAGTCAAGAAAGGAGCCTGATGGACTAGCAAAGAAATCAGAAATGGGAAAGTCATTTAAAAGGTTATTGCAGGAGTTGATATAGATTAAAAAGACCAAAATATTTTTTGATTGATTGACTTTAACTGGCAACATATACTTTCTTTTTCTTCTACTATCTCTTATAAATTATTTCATTATAATATTTGAATCACCAAGTCATAATATGCAATTTTCTTTATTATTTAACATTTAGCATTTCCATCCCATTAGGAATTTTCTTGCTTGATTTTATTTATTTATTTGTTTATTTATTTGGACAGGGTCCTGCTCTGTTGCCCAGGCTTGAGCGCAGTGGCTCCATCTCAGCTCACAGCTCACTGCAACCTCCGCCTTCCAGCCTCAAGCGATTCGCCAACCTCAGCCTCCTGAGTAGCTGGGACGACAGGCACACGCCACCATCCCTGGTTAATGTTTGTTGTTTGTGTAGAGGTGGGGTTTCGCCATGTTGCCCAGGCTGGTCTCAAGCTCCACAGCCTCCCAAAGTACTTGGATTACAGGCATGAGCCACCATGCCTGGCCTGAATTTTTTAATCTTTAGGTATTTTTGAGTCCACATTCCATCATCAGATTTGATTACTGTCATCATGACTATTTAATATTATTTTTATTATTACAACCTGATTTTTGACATACATTTCCTTAAATAGTGGTTAATGCTCATTTTAATCTATTTTCACTTTGTTTGTTGAAGCCCCTGTATCTGCTTCATCACTGGGCCCACCTAGACTTAGTATGTTACATATACAGTTCTAATGATTTATTTTAAGTTGTACTGTATGTGGTGAGTTATTTATGTTAAATAATCAGAATAAAACAGTAAAATATAAAACTGCTAGAATTGTATTCCAGCTACCTTATGTTCTATTTCTGACAGTAACACTAAAGAGAATTGTGTAAATTATCCTCCTGGTTCTCCTCCCTGAGGTCAACTTCAAAAGGTTAAGGATAT
Organism: Pongo abelii; assembly: GCF_028885655.2. Taxonomy (NCBI): domain Eukaryota; kingdom Metazoa; phylum Chordata; class Mammalia; order Primates; family Hominidae; genus Pongo; species Pongo abelii. The sequence continues at coordinate 84,031,113 of NC_071996.2, read as the reverse complement.
ACTCAAAGTAGTGTAGTTGTCCACAATACATTTTGTCTACAAAAGAGGCTGAGTGTGTGCTACCTAAATGTTGGTGTGTGGCGTGAGTGACCTTGACCATGTGTGTAAGCAATTAGTGTTTTGTTTTTGTTTTTGTTTTTTTTGTCAGCGCACTAAAGCTTTTGCTAGTCTCACGGTAATCATGTTCTCATCTGTTTATGTCCACAATGGCAGGATATTTGACACCCAGAGCCAAAGTGGGAGGGACCGAGCACAGATTGAACAGAGGTTTTGGTGGGAGAGGAGCTTGCTGCCTGGGTCCCCTCTGCCTCCTTTTAGCCCCAATTACTCACAGCAGTCCTAGAAAAGCTAAAGCAAAGAGTAGAGGAAAATATAGGATTCCCCACTCTCTTCTGTCTATCCATTCTTTAATTTAAAAAAATATTCATTGATTATCTACTTTGGGCTGAGGCCATAGCATGAGTTAAAAAACTTCTGCCATGAACCTCGACTGCATATCGTTTATAATTTAGTGGTGGTGACAAATATAAAATGAATCACTATAGGAGTCATTATACCATTATAATTGTGTCAAGTGCTACAAGGTGAAGGTGAAGGTGAAAGTGCAGAGTGCTGTGGGAAAGCAAAGACAGGGTGCTATGCTTAAGCAGCAACCTGTTCCCCAGAACAGAAGAAAATAGAGGCAGTTTTGTTTAAGCATAACGATTGCCAGAATAAGTGATAAAATTTTATTTTCTTAGAATAAGTGTGATATAGGTAATATTATAACAATGGCAAAAAGTTTAGAAAACTGGTGGCTATTTGATAAACTATGCACAAAATCTTGTTATTCTAAAGGATGACAAGGAATCCATGGAATTTCCCCCTATAATCTTTTAATAGTACATATTCCACAGAAAAGAAGGAATTTTCATCTGAAATCTTGTGCACCTGTGTGGCTAGTCAATTATTCACAAAACATCGTGGATCTGATGTATATTTTCCCTACCTAATTTTGTTAGACAGTCAATTTGTAATGCTAAATAAAATATGCAAGAGAACCTTAAATATGGGATGGCAGATATTTTCTGAACTTTCACTTATTCATTTACTGTGGGCTATTTAGAAAAATCAGATGTGCACACTGATCATCCTAGCACATGTCCATCTGTCATCTAGAATTGCCAATAAATATATTGTTTAAATAGTTGTGGTTAAGAATAGAGACCCTGAGAATGAGAGAAGCTAGGAGTAGATTATATAAATAATCACAGAGCTACACCAAGATAACTTCCAGGTCAGCCACAAAATTATAATGACAGGAGTAGCCCTTGATTATTTGTTCATTTGCTCCATTTCTAAGGATTCTTGAGGTACATCTTATTGTATATTATTTCTAAATAAATGAGAAAAGGGGAAGTTAGTAAATGCACATCACTGGAAGCAACTTAATCTCAGAAAAAAAACCTCTGAGTATGAAAAAAAAAGTCTTTTTTTTTTTTTTTTACAGAGCAGTTTTAGGTTGAAAGCAAAACAGAGGAAGGTACAGAAATTTGTCATATGCTCCCTGTCCCCACTCATGCATAGCCTCCGCCATTATCAACATCCCCCACCAGAGTGGTATGTTTGTTACAATTGATGAAAATACACTGACACATCATTATCACCTAAAGTCCATATTTTAAATGTGCACAGTCACACAGAATGTGTGTTTAGACAAATGTATAAGAATGACATGTATCCATCATACTTCATACAGAGTATTGCCATGCGCTGATAAATCCTCTATGCTCATCCTATTCCTTCCCCAACCCCCAAGTTTTGGTAACCACTGATCTTTTTTATCATCTCCATAGTTTTGCTTTTTCCAGAATGTCAGACTGTTGGAGTCATTCACATATTCATCACTGGCAGATATGTAGCCTTTTCAGATTTCCTTCTTTCAGTTAATAAAAATCGTGTAAGACTCTTTAATGTCTTTTCGTGGTTTGATAGCTCATTTCTTTTCAGTGCTGAGTATTCTTTCTTTATCTGGAGGTATCACAGTCTATTTATGCATTCCCTTACGAAAGGACATCTTGGCAACTATGAAAAAAGCTGCTATAAACATCTGTGTGCAGATTTTTGTGTGGGCATAAGTTTGAGTAAATAGTAAGGAGCCTGACTGCTGGACTGTATGAGAAGACGCTTAATTTTGTAAGAAACCACCAAACTGTCTTCCAAAGTGGTTGTACCATTTTGCATTCTCAGCAGCAATGAACGGAAGTTCTTCTTCCTCCACATCCTCACAGCATTTGTTGTTAGTATTCTGGATTTGGGTCACTGTAGTAGGTACATAGTGGTACCTTACTTTAATGAAATCCAGATTTTATGAGCTCCTCTTGGTCACCCACTGGAAGTGGAAGCTACTTTTTCTCAATATGTTAAGTTCTTTAGTTACATTTGTTGAAAAGCTGAAACTAGATATATTATTATTGCTGGCTGCTATCAGACTCTTACGTGCAACCTTCCAGTGAGGAACCAGGAAGTCTTGCTCCGCAAGAGGGTGTTCCTAAATTCCAAGCACCCATGGCTGATATTCCTTTCTTGGCTATAAAAGTTGGCTAGTGAGAGAGGCCTGGTTGAGTCAGAAAGGAAACTCTTCTTGTCTCATTTAGGGTCTCCAGGATAATGAGGGTAGAGGGAGTAAAAGTGTTTGGAAGTTTCCTGTTCTTGCTACACCTGCCATTATGATCAGAGAGAGTAAAAAATAAAACACGAGGCTGGGCACCGTGGCCCGCGCCTGTAATCCTAGCACTTTGGGAGGCTGAGGCGGGAGGATCACGAGGTCAGGAGATCGAGACCATCCTGGCTAACACCATGAAACCCCATCTCTACTAAAAACACAAAAATTAGCCAGGTGTGGTGGCAGGCGCCTGTAGTCCCAGCTACTCAGGAGGCTGAGGCAGGAGAATGGCATGAACCCGGGAGGAGGAGCTTGCTGTGAGCAGAGATCCCACCACTGCACTCCAGCCTGGGTGACAGAGCGAGACCCCGTCTCAAAAATAAATAAATAAATAAATAAATAAGTAAATAAATAAATAAAACATGCAACCCCTCTGAAAAAGGGGTTAATCTCAGAAAAAAAAACTCTGAGTATAAAAAACGTCTTTTCTTTTATAGAGCAGTTTTACGTTGAAAGCAAAACTGAGAGGAAGGTTGCTTTAAGCAGAAATAAATTTGCTTCTGTCTTTGTTCTGTAGAAGAAATAAATCAAAGGAGCAATAATACATCCTTCCAGAAGAGAAAATAATTCCAGATTCCTGTTTTGTAACACTATCTCTGTTGTCTCCAAAAATTACAAAAATATTTTGTATATATATATATACACACACATATATATGTATATATATATACATACATATATATATACACACACATATATATGTATATATATACATACATATATATGTGTGTGTATATATATATATATAACTTTCATTACCATATATAATCTCAGTCATATTCTAACAGGGCTAGATGTAGTGATGTACCCACTCTACACTTGGGTAGTAACAACTTTCCTATATGTTAGAGCACGAATGCTCACATTTTTTATAGAGTAAAAGACTTCTTATAAGATTGGTACCAACAATTACTTGTTTAATCAAAGAAGTAGATTAAAGCTGAAATAATAAAAAGATACACACATATCATAACATATTAGTTTAACTTAAGATATATATCTATTCATTTGCCAAACTTCAAATGTAGGGCCAACACCATTTCTTTGGTATGGGGCCAGCTACTGGAGATCAGCATTGACATTTTACACAAACAAATCCATAATGTAGCCTCAAAAAATGCCAGTTGTTTTATTTTATTTATGTGAATTAAGAACTTAAAGCCATAAATAAAGCAATGCAAAGCAGAATCCATTTAGGTTTTCCTGATTTTTCCCAATATTTTCTGTTTTCTTACCTGTAGTTTATCTGAAAGCAATTTTAAAGTAATTTTCAGTACTTTCCAAAATATTAAATTTGATTTTCATGTAGATCATAGCTTTTAAATAGTTACATTTAACTTATTTATGTGATAATTAAATTTTTTAAATTACAAAATGAGAAATAAGTAGCATAAATAAGTTTGAGAATAAACACAACTGATTCATGTTAACAACAAAACTGAGTAAGTGGCAGGAGAGGTGTGCATTTATCCTTAAGAATAGCCCATTTCCACAAGCATCTGGGTGCTATAGGGCAGGGAGACTTGACAGAGTTGGCAAGTTTAGCAATTTGGTCAAGGGGGTGGTCTACTAAGAAAACATTCATGGTAATTTTATTCCAGCATCTTCCCAAGAATTACTGTGATACATGAATTAGAGCTAAAGTTGTTTTAAAATTATTAGATATTTTCATATTAAGTATATTGCCTTAAAACAGAATATTTTAGGATTATTAGGCTTGCTTAGTATGACCCAGTGCTTTTCTTCATACAAGGAGAATCAGTGACGGCTTGCCAAAAAATAGTAGACTCTGGCCTATTTATTATTATTATTAGTAGTAGTGGTAGTAGTAATAGTTTGTTACTTTATTTATTTTAGATTCAGAAGGTACATATGCTGGTTTGTTACATATATGTATAATGGTGATGGTTCTACTGAAACCATCACCCAAATAGGATATAAAAACATAAATTATCTATTGGGTACAATACTGGGTACAAACACAAAAGTTTGAACTGAATTCAAAATATCATCATCAAGGCTAATTCTCTTCCTTTCAGCCAGGCTGGATTCCTTTGGTTCCTGGAACAAACTATGATCTGCCCCTCCTCAGGACCTTTCTATGCACAGTTCATCTTTCAGGAATGATTTTCCCATGCGTTTTTTTTTGACTAAAGTCAACACCTTCTTCAAGTGTAAACAGCATTTCCCCGGGGGAATTACCTGCCATGTAGACTAGATTAGCAATTCTTGCCATACACTCCACCATTCTCTTTAGCTTTCCTTTCCAACAGGTAGTACTCTTGTTCAGTGTCTGTTTTCCAACCTGCCCCGATCTCCAAATCATGAGCTCTATGAAAGAACATACTATGTTTGTATCTGTCACCACTGCATCCCCATTACTCCCCATGGTGCTGGGCAGAGTGGCCACTCAGCATTATGGAATGAATGCATAAATGAAGGAATCTTAACATGCAAGTTTCCAATGAGAGGCAATACTACTGGTAATTACTTATTTAGCTGTCTTTCAGAACTATTTTATAAGAATAGGATTTGATAACAAAGTTGAAATGAAGGAAAAAATGTTAAGGGCAGCCAGAGAGAAAGGTCGGGTTACCCACAAAGGGAAGCCCATCAGACTAACAGCGGATCTCTTGGCAGAAACTCTACAAGCCAGAAGAGAGTGGGGGCCAATATTCAAAATTCTTAAAGAAAAGAATTTTCAACCCAGAATTTCATATCCAGCCAAACTAAGCTTCATAAGTGAAAGAGAAATAAAATACTTTACAGACAAGCAAATGCTGAGAGATTTTGTCACCACCAGGCCTGCCCTAAAAGAGCTCCTGAAGGAAGCACTAAACATGGAAAGGCACAACCAGTACCAGCCACTGCAAAATCATGCCAAAATATAAAGACCGTCGAGACTAGGAAGAAACTGCATCAACTAATGAGCAAAATAACCAGCTAACATCATAATGACAGGATCAAATTCACACATAACAATATTAACTTTAAATGTAAATGGACTAAATGCTCCAATTAAAAGACACAGACTGGCAAATTGGATAAAGACTCAAGACCCATCAGTGTGCTGTCTTCAGGAAACCCATGTCACGTGCAGAGACACACATAGGCTCAAAATAAAAGGATGAAGGAAGATCTACCAAGCAAATGGAAAACAAAAAAAGGCAGGAGTTGCAATCCTAGTCTCTGATAAAACAGACTTTAAACCAACAAAGATCAAAAGAGACAAAGAAGGCCATTACATAATGGTAAAGGGATCAATTCAACAAGAAGAGCTAACTATCCTAAATATATATGCACCCAATACAGGAGCACCCAGATTCATAAAGCAAGTCCTGAGTGACCTACAAAGAGACTTAGACTCCCACACAATAATAATAGGAGACTTTAACACTCCACTGTCAACATTAGACAGATCAACGAGACAGAAAGTTAACAAGGATACCCAGGAATTGAACTCAGCTCTGCACCAAGCAGACCTAATAGACATCTACAGAACTCTCCACCCTAAATCAACAGAATATACATTTTTTTCAGCACCATACCACACCTATTCCAAAATTGACCACATAGTTGGAAGTAAAGCTCTCCTCAGCAAATGTAAAAGAACAGAAATTATAACAAACTGTCTCTCAGACCACAGTGCAATCAAACTAGAACTCAGGATTAAGAATCTCACTCAAAACCGCTCAACTACATGGAGACTGAACAACCTGCTCCTGAATGACTACTGGGTACATAACGAAATGAAGGCAGAAATAAAGATGTTCTTTGAAACCAGTGAGAACAAAGACACAACGTACCAGAATCTCTGGGACACACTCGAAGCAGTGTGCAGAGGGAAATTTATAGCACTAAATGCCCACAAGAGAAAGCAGGAAAGATACAAAATTGACACCCTAACATCACAATTAAAAGAACTAGAAAAGCAAGTGCAAACACATTCAAAAGCTAGCAGAAGGCAAGAAATAACTAAAATCAGAGCAAAACTGAAGGAAATAGAGACAAAAAAATCCCTTCAAAAAATTAATGAATCCAGGAGCTGGTTTTTTGAAAGGATCAACAAAATTCATAGACTGCTAGCAAGACTAATAAAGAAAAAAAGAGAGAAGAATCAAATAGATGCAATAAAAAATGATAAAGGCAATATCACCACCGATCCCACAGAAATACAAACTACTATCAGAGAATACTACAAACACCTCTACGCAAATAAACTAGAAAATCTAGAAGAAATGGATAAATTCCTCGACACATACACTCTCCGAAGACTAAACCAGGAAGAAGTTGAATCTCTGAATAGACCAATAACAGGATCTGAAATTGTGGCAATAATCAATAGCTTACCAACAAAAAAGAGTCCAGGACCAGATGGATTCACAGCCGAATTCTACCAGAGGTAGAGAGAGGAACTGGTACCATTCCTTCTGAAACTATTCCAATCAATAGAAAAAGAGGGAATCCTCCCTAACTCATTTTATGAGGCCAGCATCATCCTGATACCAAAGCCGGGCAGAGACACAACCAAAAAAGAGAATTTTAGACCAATATCCTTGATGAACATTGATGCAAAAATACTCAGTAAAATACTGGCAAACCGAATCCAGTAGCACATCAAAAAGCTTATCCACCATGATCAAGTGGGCTTCATCCCTGGGATGCAAGGCTGGTTCAATATACGCAAATCAATAAATGTAATCCAGCATATAAACAGAACCAAAGACAAAAACCACATGATTATCTCAATAGATGCAGAAAAGGCCTTTGACAAAATTCAACAACCCTTCATGCTAAAAACTCTCAATAAATTAGGTATTGATGGGACGTATCTCAAAATCATAAGAGCTATCTATGACAAACCCACAGCCAATATCATACTGAATGGGCAAAAATTGGAAGCATTCCCTTTGAAAACTGGCACAAGACAAGGATGCCCTCTCTCACCACTCCTATTCAACATAGTGTTGGAAGTTCTGGCCAGGGCAATTAGGCAGGAGAAGGAAATAAAGGGTATTCAATAAGGAAAAGAGGAAATCAAATTGTCCCTGTTTGTAGACGACATGATTGTATATCTAGAAAACCCCATTGTCTCAGCCCAAAATCTCCTTAAGCTGATAAGCAACTTCAGCAATGTCTCAGGATACAAAATCAATGTACAAAAATCACAAGCATTCTTATACACCAATAACAGACAAACAGAGAGCCAAATCGTGAGTGAACTCCCATTCACAATTCCTTCAAAGAGAATAAAATACCTAGGAATACAACTTACAAGGGACGTGAAGGACCTCTTCAAGGAGAACTATAAACCACTGCTCAAGGAAATAAAAGAGGATACAAACAAATGGAAGAACATTCCATGCTCATGAGTAGGAAGAATCAATATCGTGAAAATGGCCATACTGCCCAAGGTAATTTATAGATCCAATGCCATCCTCATCAAGCTACCAATGACTTTCTTCACAGAATTGGAAAAAACTACTTTAAAGTTCATATGGAACCAAAAAAGAGCCTGCATCGCCAAGTCAATCCTAAGCCAAAAGAACAAAGCTGGAGGCACCACGCTACCTGACTTCAAACTACACTACAAGGCTACGGTAACCAAAACAGCATGGTACTGGTACCAAAACAGAGATATAGATCAATGGAACAGAACAGAGCCCTCAGAAATAGCGCCGCATATCTACAACTACCTGATCTTTGACAAACCTGAGAAAAACAAGCAATGGGGAAAGGATTCCCTATTTAATAAATGGTGCTGGGAAAACTGGCTAGCCATATGGAGAAAGCTGAAACTGGATCCCTTCCTTACACCTTATACAAAAATTAATTCAAGATGGATTAAAGACTTAAACGTTAGACCTAAAACTATAAAAACCCTAGAAGAAAACCTAGGCATTACCATTCAGGACATAGGCATGGGCAAGGACTTCATGCTAAAACACCAAAAGCAATGGCAACAAAAGCCAAAATTGACAAATGGGATCTAATTAAACTAAAGAGCTTCTGCACGGCAACAGAAACTACCATCAGAGTGAACAGGCAACCTGTTCATCTGACAAAGGGCTAATATCCAGAATCTACAATGAACTCCAACAAATTTACTAGAAAAAAACAAACAACCCCATCAAAAAGTGGGCGAAGGATATGAACAGATACTTCTCAAAAGAAGACACTTATGCAGCCAAAAGACACATGAAAAAATGCTCATCAGAGAAATGCAAATCAAAACCACAATGAGATACCATCTCACACCAGTTAGAATGGCAATCATTAAAAAGTCAGGAAACAACACGTGCTGGAGAGGATGTGGAGAAACAGGAACACTTTTACACTGTTGGTGGGACTGTAAACTAGTTCAACCATTGTGGAAGTCATTGTGGCGATTCCTTGGGGATCTAGAACTAGAAATACCATTTGACCCAGCCATCCCATTACTGGGTATATACCCAAAGGACTATAAATCATGCTGCTGTAAAGACACATGCACACGTATATTTATTGCGGCACTATTCACAATAGCAAAGACTCGGAACCAAGCCAAATATCCAACAATGATGGACTGGATTAAGAAAATGTGGCACATATACACCATGGAATACTATGCAGCCATAAAAAATGATGAGTTCATGTCCTTTGTAGGGACATGGATGAAATTGGAAATCATCATTCTCAGTAAACTATCACAAGGACAAAAAACCAAACACCGCATGTTCTCACTCATAGATGGGAATTGAACAATGAGAACACATGGACACAGGAAGGGGAACATCACACTCTGGGGACTGTTGTGGGGTAGGGTGAGGGCGGAGGGATAGCATTAGGAGATATACCTAATGCTAAATGGCGAGTTAATGGGTGCAGCACACCAGCATGGCACATGTATACATATGTAACTAACCTGCACATTGTGCACATGTACCCTAAAACTTAAAGTATAATAATAATAATTAAAAAAAAGAATAGGATTTGATAGGGAAGAGGCTAAGGGTATATATTTTAAGGGTATTTATTTTGGGAGAAGGACAGGAAGGGGTGAGCTCAAAAGGAAACACAAATGGCTCACTCTTCCATTTACTCTAGAGCTTGACTTGAGACAAAACACTACTACCTGTATTTAGCTAGGTTGTAAAAAGTTTTTTATTCAGTGCTCATTTATGGTCTGCAGATCATTCTTTAATGGCTACTTATCTTTATCAGAAGAAGTTCTTACTATTAAGAATGGTTAAACACTAACCAAGTCAGGGGATCAGGAGAGGCTGTGGAAATTATTTCAGGAGAGCTTGGGACAAAAAGATAGGCCACCATCTCTAGGATGATTAATTACAGGTTAGTTCATTGAATGGCCCTTTTTATTACACATAGAAGCTCTCAGTTAAGGCTATTAGCATGGTATCTAGGTATGACAAAAAAAGAGAGAAAATATTTTCAATTACTTCTTTATTCATGAAACTATCCAATAAAGATTAAATAAGCCTCTACTGAGTGCTAGACACCAGGGATTTAGTAAATGAGTGAAGCAAAAGCCTTGTTCCCAAAAAGTTTTTAATTTGGTTGGTGATTGTGTAACAATAACCCTCACACCTCAGTGATACACAATTATCTTTCATGTGTTTGTAAGGTTCGGCTTATCTACACTGGGTTCATTCATCTGTTTGAATGTTATCTGCGGGCAAATAATCTGAGCTGGTCTTGACTGGGTAATTGTAGGTCTACTTCATGTGTCTCTCACCCTCATCCTGGGGCCAGCAGGCTAGGCTGGGACTGCAACTTCATGGCAATTGCTGCAGCAGAAAAGAAAAAATCTAGTCTCTGCAGTGCATCTTCAAGTCTCTGCTGCATCACATTTTCTGATATCCCATTGGCCAAAGCCAATCACATGCCTGAATTCAGAATCAAGAAGCAAGGAAAACACTTCACATCTTGATATGGAAACTGCAAAATCACATAGCAAAGGATGTGGGCATGAGGAGGGGAAGAGCCGGGGCCATCAATGCCATCTGCTATGGTAACATCAACAAAGAAACAAAAGATTAGGATCCAGTAAATGCTGATGGGTATCAGGATCAAGAAAATGAAGCTTATTCCTTAATTTCTATACTCTGTTTTTAGCATAACTCTAGAGACTTATTTTAAAACATTAGTGGCAGACCAATATGTTTCCTTAAACATTCCTTGTTGGTCAAAGTTAAAATCTATGTGAGAGATCAAGAACTCTCCATAAAGCCCTTCAATCTAAAGCTTGTTCAACGTTAGAAAAATAAAAAGGAGTAAGAGTTTTAATGGCACTAGATAATAGCTATAAAAGAAAGTTCCTTAGTGCTATTTTAAAACTATTAAGCATTAGAAACCACAAGGAGGATGCTCTGAATTGCGTTTCCATTCTTTATTAAGATGCTTTGTGTAATTAGTAGTGTTTCTATCTGAATAAATAGTAATTTGGAATTCATCCAAATTAAAAGCCTAAATGAAAAAGGAACATTAGTGGTGACTAGAATGTTAAAAGACTCAAACATCTCTAGGGCAGATATGTCTTTGTAAGTTGGTGCAATTTAAATGAAATCTATAGAATCCATGTGGAGTAAAGGCAGCATGAATAGGAAGATGGCAGAAGGAGAAACCCAAACAGACTTCTTCTAGCCAGAAGGGCAATTCACTTCTAGTTTTCTGAAAACTCCAAAAATCAAACTAAATTCTTTATATGCCATTGTGAAATCTGCACTGACATCTTAAAAAATGAAACAGCAAATATATGTAAAATAAGTCATTATGCATTTTTGTGACTTAGTATCTTATAGTTCTGATAAAAGTGGAAGTTACAAAATGAAGAGAAGCTTTTTCATAGAACAATACTAGGACTATGGATGCTGCCTTCTATTTGGGGAAGTTGTGAAGGTATTGCCAATATCACTCACCATGAGTATGCAAGAGAAGAGACTAGACCACATCATCTAGATCTAATTTCCTACGATGTAACCAACACCATCTTGTTTCAGGGTCTGTTGGTCATAGAACAGTGATATGGCACATTGCATCCAGGTAATGATGACAAGTCTGTGATATCTAAAATCAGGGCTACTCATAATGTCTAGGAGGAAGTCAGTATGATAGTCCTGGCCTATGCCTACTATAAAAGCAAATAATTTGGGGGCCAGAACAATATAAACAAATGTGGATATTAAAAAATCTATCAGCTCTTACCAATCAGATTGTTGTATAGTGGAAAGGTATAGCCTAGGAATACATTCTTATGCAAAAAAAATGAACCTCTAACATTATAGCATACCATACACAGAAGACCTAAAACTATAAAACTTCTAAGAGAAAACACATGAGAATATATTTGTGACCTTAGGTTAGTGAAAGATTTCTTAGGGCAAGAACAACAACAAAAAGTATGAGTCATAAAAAAATTGATACATTGGACTTTACCAAAATTAAAAACTACTCTTTGAAATATAGGAAAAAAGATAAGCCATAGACTGTTAGCAACCACCTCTTAAAGGAATTCATCAGAACATATAAAGAACAATTACAACTCAATGAGAAGACAAACAACACAATTTTTTTTTAATTTACAAAAGATTTGAAGAGATACTTCACAAGAGAAGAAATATCGGTAGCAAAATAAGGATTCAAAAAATTTCTCAACATTATTATTGCTAGTTAAAAGCACAATGAGCTAGTATTACATTTCTACTATGTTAACTAACATTTTAAGAACTGAAAATGCCTTTCAGATAAATGTTTTTCTACACCCTGAAAATACCAAGTGTTGACAAAGATGCAGAGCAACTAAAACATGCATATATTCCTGGAGGAAATACAAAATGGTTCAGAGGCTTTGGAAAACAGTTAAGCGATTCCTTGTAGAGTTCAATATACATCTACCATATGGCCCAGTGTTCCCATGTCTAGATATTTATTGAGAAAAAACATTTTTCCATACAAAGATCTGTATGAGAATGTTTATAGAACTTTTTTGCATAATACCCCCAAACTAAAAACAATTAAAATATCTATTAATTGGTAAAGAAATAAACAAATTATGGTTTATCCATAATACATAATATTATTCAGCAATAGCAAGGAAAAAAACTGCTGCTACATGCACCAACATAGATAAATGTCATGATTATTATGCTCAGTGACAAGCTAGTCACAAAAGGATACATACTTCAAAATTCCATTTATATGAGATTCTTGAAATGGCACTGCTACAGGACCAGAGAACAGACCAGATATAGCCACTGGCTGGAATGAGATGAGGGAAATGGCTACAAAGTGGCATGAGAAAGCTTTCTGAAGTGATGGAAATGTTCTGAATCTCCATTGTGATGATGGTTATGCAGCAGTTCACATTTATCAAAAGTCATCAAACTGTAGAATTAAACATACAAATTTTTACTGTATGTAAACTATCTCTTAATAAACCTGACCTAATAAAAGAAACGATGGTAGTTTACACCAGGGTCATAAGAGAAGAAATGGAAAGAAGTGAAGGAGTGGATGAATTCTGAATATATTTTGAAGAAGAGTTGACAGTACTTGCTAGAAGCAGAGTGAAGGAAAGAGAAAAATTAAGAATGACTGCCATTCTTTTGGATTGAGTAAATGAGATTAATTAAGATAGTATTTGTAAATAATTTAAGATAGTGCTTGACCAACATTATGGATTCAATAAATGTTAGCTATCATCACTTGTAGTTAGCCTAGATTAAAGTGTGTTTAGTAGAGTGTCCAGTATGAACAGTACCAAAGTACTATACAAATGGTATTAAGGAGATTTAATGTGGCTTGTGGCTGATTTGTCTAGTGACACTAGTTCAGTTTTTGCTTTCCTTTTAACAAAACTTTGTAGAGGAACACATAAAATGTCTATTATTAATTAATTCCTCCAAGAGATATTCATTGAGTGCCAGGTATCATGCTACATGATGGGGATATATCTAATGATAAACAAGATACCATTTTTATTCTCAATGAATTTGCAACATTGTGAGTGAGATGTACAAGTAAACATGCAATAATAGAAGGAACACTCACTACCACAGTAACTGACCCCTCACCAAAGACTTCAGGATATGAGTCAAGGACGTCTTTATTGTGGAAATCCCAAGTAAATTGAGGACCTGGTGAATACTCTGTGACTAAATTGGAAAGGCAGGTGATAGCAGTTGTGGAAGAGAAAAGCAATATTTTGTGTAAGGACATAGCTTGTTTGAAAGCCCAGAAACAAAGGGTGCCCAGCTACATTCCTAGTATTACTGCAGCTGACATCGAGGAAGGAGTGGGGCATAGAGTCACAAGGGGTGTGCTGGAGAGGCAAATGAAGTCCAGGTCAAGTTGGGCTTGGGAAACATTCGAAGGGTTTTGGATTTTATCCTCAGGATACTGAAGAGCCATTAAAAGGTTTTAAACTAGGAGCGATCCATTCTGATCTGTGCTTCAGGAAAATTACCTTGGCTTCTTTATGGAGGATTAGAGAAGGAGAAGACCAAATTGATGGAAGGACCAATGGAAGTAGAGTAACAGGAATGAAGAAAAGAGAAAGGATCCATAAATTCTTATAAAAGTATAAAATTCAGGAATTGATGGGGCATCAAGGCTGAAAGAGAGGAAAGAATCAAGCATGGTGCCTACCTTTCTGACCTGCACAACTTAGAGGATGGTGATAACAATGATTGGAGTTAAGAAATATGGGAAACAGAGCATGTTGGAAGGGAAGATGATTAAACTTACTTTTGTCATATTGTAAAAATGCTAGACATATGATATATTCCACCCTTTGTAAAACAAATGCTTCTTATAGCTTGAAATGTAATTTCTATAATTTTAAAAATCTTTGAGGTTCTTCTTTTACAAATTATTTTCTTCTTAAGTGTATTGTCACACTTTTGTTATCAGCAATGGATACAAAGGATATGGGCAGCAACAATGGTGGTTCCTGGATCACATTCTTCCTGTCCGTTTTTGCGCTCATGAAAGAAATCAGTCATATATCTGAGTTTTAGGTAGAATCAAGTTTTATCTTCTAGTAAATTACCCTCTCCTTTCTCCAAGTTTATCTATGAATGTTTTCTTTCTACACAGCTTTGCAAATATTGTAATTACCTGCTTATACTCATATCAATTGTTTTTTGTTATTCGGTACTACTATGTCCTTCTACCATGAGATCAAAAATCATGTTCAGTTATTTCAAAGCACCCAAGTACCTTGGAAAATGCTTTGAATTACTTGAGTACGTAATCAGTTTTTGCTACGTGACTGAAGAGTTCTTATCCTGCTTCCTCATGTAATATTTGTCTCCAAAGTCATTGCATTTCCTTATACTTTTTATCAAATCCTTTGGTACCAACCTATATTATTAGAACCGATGAAGCCTTTAAAAATAAATCTTTGCCGTGTACGGTGGCTCACGCCTGTAATCTCAGCACTTTGGGAGACTGAGGCAGGCAGATCACGAGGTCAGGAGTTTGGGACCAGCCTGAGAAACATGGTGAAACATCGTCTTTCCTAAAAATACAAAAATTAGCTGGGTGTGGTGGCACACACCTGTAATCCCAGCTACTCAGGAGGCTGAGGCAGGAGAATTGAACCCGGGAGGCGGAGGTTGCAGTGAGCCGAGATCGTGCCACTGCACTCCAGCCTGGGTGACAGAGTGAGACGCCATCTCAAAATAAATAAATAAATAAAAATAAATAAATATTTTATCTGTTTGATCTTATTTTCTTTCTATCCATTTAACTATAGTCCTTTTAAAAAATACAACTTATGAGAAGAGACAATTTATCCTCCAAAATGCATAATTGCCCACATGCTAAAAAACTTAAGCTGTAGTTGGCTAAGATGTGAGTGAATGGGTGCCCTTTTGAATGCTGATGCCACAATATATTTTTCCAGTTGCAAATGCACTATGAAACACATAAACCATGAAAACCACAGTGTATGACTTTCCTTAACCATCACATATCAGTTTTAAGCAGGCAATGTGCTCAGGCGAAGCCACAGTATGACATTACCAGAACTGGATGAAAATGCTGTCATCTGGATTTGAACTGGGTTTGAACACTGGCTATAAATGTGAATTTTGGTATAGATCAAATGGATTCATTTCACATTTGCTGTATTTGCATACTTACATGATACCTGATTGTTTTTAATTTATTCTATCTGATTAAGAAAAAATGCTGTATGATTTGGGTTCTAGTAAATGATTGTTTGTTAATATACATGCTATATGAAAAAAATATACTGATATCTTCTATCCTAAGTGAAAGATATAAAAAGCAAAAGGACACTGAAACCCAGTGTAAACCTTGAGTCACTATTGAATCGGATACAGCAATGGGAATGGCTGCAGCAGCATCAAGAACGTGAATGTTATTTGAGTAAGGCTTTACCTGGCAATAATGCAGAATGTTTGACTCACGGAGGAATTCATTTTGGTATTAAAAAAAAGAAAATATATTATACAACTTCTACTTATTAATATTTGTTTTAGAGTGATAAAATAGTCCAGAAATTAAGAACATATGGGCAGCTGGGCATGGTCGCTCACACCTGTATTCCCAGCATTTTGGGAGGCCAAGGCAGGAGGATCACTTGAGCCCAGGAGTTTGAGACCAGCCTGAGCAACATAGCAAGACTCCATCTCTACAAAAAATTGAAAAATTATCTGGGCATGGTGGCATGGGCCTTTCGTCCTAGCTACTTGAGAGGCTGAGGCAGAAGGATTGCTTGAGCCCGGCAGTTTGAGACTAGCCTGGCCAAGATGGTGAGAACCTGCCTCTAATAAACAATTTAGTGATTAGCCAAAGTGGTGGTGCATGCCTGTAGTCCCAGCTACTTGGGAGGCTGAGGCAAGAGGATCCCTGGAGCTCAGGAGTTTAAGGTGGCAGTGAGCCATGATTGTGTCACTCCACTTTAGCCTGGGTGAGAGAGCAAGACTCTGTCTCAAAAAAAAAAAAAAAAAAAAAAAAAAGAACCTATGGGCAAAATTTGTTGTAAAATATCAATGAACACCCTTCTTATTTGGAAGCATCGTTTTTCAATATTACACAATTTTTTTATAACTCGTATGCCTTTGAATAAGAAAGCATCAAGCATTATTTGACAATAGTATAGCAATTATGAACAATTGGTATGTGTGCTTCTTTCCTAGAGTATATAGATGCATAAAGATGACCCCAGAGAATTCATGCTTCAAATCTTTAATAATTCAAAATTTGGTCTTATTCCAAGGCTTACAGGTCTTTTTTTGTAAAAACCCAATGGCCTCCAAATATGTAATATTTGGGCTCTTTATAAAATGGAATGTCTAGCAATAATTTTTCTGTATTTGAGAAATTATATATTATAAAAATATGATGTAAGAGTTGGTGAACAATTGAGTCAGGAATAAGTTTCTTGCCTCCAAATTTCATAGATGCAGTTGGATTCTGAAGTTATACCAGCCAGGAATGGACAAAGAACTAGCTCATAAATGGGAACTGCTTATCTTCCACTCAAGGGCAACACTTACAACAAAAGTAAGAAAGACATGGAAATTTGCTTCTTTGTGAAATAAATTAGGTGTTTACCTACCTCTAGCTTGGTTCTATATGAAATGAAGAACCTATATCAATTATTTTCCCATATTGTTAGTTATTCTCTGTTAAGAAAAACAATCCCGGTTTCTGAAAATATATCAAGTTTTTAAACAGCTCTGTGCCCAGAAAAATAAACTCTTTGGTATTTAAGTGAGCACTAAATATGTGGGAACAATTACCTGATGATTTCCAGGAAACATGGAATAATTGACAGTTTATAAATGGAATGAATGAATGATGTAACTGTACTATCTGAATATGCTAGAGAGTTAATGCAAAAAGAATGCACTTCTGGATAAGCTATTACAAGAGTAAGGAAGATGAAAGAAGACAGGAGTAAAAAGAAGTAAATGAGAGAGACATTATCTCTACGAAAAACTGAAAAATTAGCCGCATGTAGCGGCACACAACTGTGATCCTAGCTACGTGGGAAGCTGAGGCTGGAGGATTGCTTGAGCCCAGGAGTTTGAGGCTGCAGTGGGCTATGATTGCCCCATTGTACTGTAGCTTGGGTGATAGAGGAAGACTCTGTTGTCTAGTTTTTTCTCTCTAAAAAAACAAACAAACAAAAATAATACAATTATAAAATAGAGCAACTATGCAGTCAGTCTGAGGAAATTTGCCACTACTTTGTGTCCCAGTTTAGCATCCCTTAAAGGTATAAAAACATCTACTTTGAATGCAACTATGCACTTGAGGCAAGAGAATAGGGTCTGGAGGCAGGGAACCCATAGCCAATTCATGCTGACTTCCTAGAAATGAATCAAATGGCAACACTTCAGCTATGACAGGAAATATCTTTTTCATTTACACAGGGCGTATACCAAGTAAATGACTTCGTAACTTTACTTCATCCTGTTCATTTGCATAGGGTGTACACCAAGTAATCAGTGGAAACCTCTGGAGGGTATTTAAACCTCAAAAACTTCTGTAACAGGGCTCTTGAGCCCCTATGATCCGGCCCTCTCCCGCCATGTGGCATGTACTTTTATTTTCAATAAACCTCTGCTTTTGTTGCTTCATTCTTTCTTTTGTTTGTGCGTTTTGTCCAATTCTTTGTTTAAGAAGCCAAGAACCTGGGCACCCTCCACCAGTAACACACTGGTATGGGAGCCTGCCTAATCTAGAGTCTACATATTAGTAATAGCAAAGAAAAAGCAATTAAAATGAACAATTCTGCACATAAAGTGTCATCAGATGACACTTTCTCATACAACTCAGCCACTCATTCTCAAGAGATCTAGATAGCCTACATTTAACTTATTTAGTATTAATATTGAATATTTATTAAGCTTTTTGACATAAATTGGGTTGAAACATTTTGCATCTCTGAAACTTTTTCTTAAAGTGTTGTATAAAATATAATGTCTATCTGAAACTGGTAAAAATGGAGTTTCTTAGATTTAGGGTAGGAGGAGAGGTTGGTGGCCCAATGACCCACCCACTAGCAGCCTTTTTACATCCTTTCCTATGCGGTAGTTCCCCAGGGAAGTGCTGTGGAATCTCTATAACTCTGAGGAGCAGGGATTAAAAATTACTGAAACATTTATAAATAAATTGGAGAGTTTCTGTTATATAGATTGGAAATATTTTCTATTCTCAGTAGACCTACTGTTTGTTGACTGCCCAAATGCCTGCCTAAAAGACAAAGCTTCAAAATAAACAACATCTAGTTAACATAGCAGACAAATTTGTTTATCACTGCTTCATTCCTTACCACTACTAAAGTGATTGATAAAATCGTTGTCATCATGATGCACAAGGACAAAAAGAAAGAAGAGGAGCCAATGTAAACAAATGGAAAATGGAAAAAAAAAAAAAAAAAAGAAAGAAAGTTGAAATCTCTAAGTCGCAGGAACATGAATTGATTCATGACACAGAGACCCAGAAAAACTCAGAAATTAGAAGCACTGGATACTGAAAGTGGCAGTCAAAGGTAGAGTTAAAAGCAAGAGGATTATTTGAGTTGATTATTAAGCAACTACCTCTTAATTATCCTTCCAGGAATTAGAAGCTTTAATCTCTAGAGAGGGCTCAGACTCAAGGACATCTTCCTATAAAGAAGATGAAAAGAAAATCTATATGATTTCCTCTAACCTTCTTTTTCTCTTTAGCTTCCAGAACACTGGAAATGGGTGATTCAATACAGGGCAGAGGCCAAAGGAAATCCTAAAAAAGCGGATCTGTACCACTCCTAGAGAGTAGCCAGTCGAGACTGCAACAGAGAACAGAGGGCTGCCAGAAGGGCTTCTCCAGGAACGCTCTTCATTAACTTTACTCTATTTTTTTAAGTATGCATATGTGCTAGTATGATAAAAGTATATTCCATTAAAAATAAAGAATACTCAATATTTGAGTGTCATTCAAGTGGAGAGAAACAGACCTAGCTCTTAAAAAACAAAAGCTTACTTCTTCTTGTCCTTTGAAAAATAGTTACCTTACAAATTATGTTTTGTCTAGATTACTAAAAAAATTGTGTGTTTTCTATGAATACTTTGGAAAGAGAGAAGTAATAGGAAAGTTTATAGGAAAGCAAAGACTAGCCAGTGTGTAGTAAAAAAATCGTCATAGATGATTCATCCACAGATAATTCCAGATCCCCTTTTACCATTCAAATAGAATCCCTTCAATTGATCATGTATTGCCTGAACTAAATTTTTGGACACATGATATTATTTTAGAGTACTAATGTAAAACCAAATAAGAAAATATATAACTGAAATTTGCTCTTTTTAAAGTCTAGAAAGGCTACCTACTTTCTGGCAAAACCATCTGCAAAGATTTCCAACTGGAAATGTATTTTGCATGTTAACAGGTTGAAGTCATGAATCACTTGGTAACTCATTAGAGTGACTAGCATCAAAAGATCCCTTAGGAATTTAGGGAAAAGGTAGTTAAGCAATTAATGAAGTTATTTAAAATCCTGATATGGTTCAGCCTGCTTTGAAGACTGCTAGGGTTTAATATTTATTTAATAGATTGTCAGTTTCATGCCAAAAAAAGAAATGTGACAGAAGTCACCCTAGTCTAAATGTAAAAAAGGTAGCCCATTTGAAGCATAGTTTATTGCGGTAGTTGACATTATTATAGTCTGTATCATTATATCACCATACAAAAGCCATCATTCTCAAGCTGAAATTAACATTGCTGTTATTTTCGATTAGAAGAATTGGCTCTAAATCCAGTAATTCTCTACAGTGATTTATATTTTAGTAGCTGCCATCTTGCACCAAGAGGGAATGTGTCAGAGTATAACCACTCTCTGATGAGACATAAGGTATTAAAATTGATATGAGATGACAAAATGAGAGAATGGCATTTTAGGGGTATTGTTTTCACTTGTCATGGGCAGTTTCTGTTATGGCTTCATTCCTGAGACTATCTGCTAATCTTTATGTTTGATTCAGAATCTAATACTTCAGATGGAAATGTACAGGATGTAATGAGCTCTTATCTCTTACAGAAAGTACTGAAAATGTATTAAGTGCTAGAAAGATTTGATTTGTAAGAATATATGATGACTGAATTGATGACAGAATGAAGTCACCTAAAGACACTTTAGTAGTTTCCTTAATTTCATCAAGTTTTATTTTCATATGTTGTAGCCCCACCTACTTTTATATGTTTTAAAGAGCAATATAATTTGTGAGTTTTACTCTGAAGTTCAGGACTCTCATCTCAGAAAATTTCATGACATATAAGAACATATTATTTAGTTTTTAAAACTATTTTTATCCCTGAAAATACTCAGAGGCTTCTAAAATTCCTATTTTGGATTTCTCTTGCTCACCTATAAAGCACTCTGAAATAAGACCTCCACTAAATGATAATATATATGACTTTAAGCTTTGGAGGGCAAAAAACGTATCTTCTCCTTAGTACAATATCAGATATATGAATTAATAAATAAAGTATCACAGTCTTTAAAATGTATAACATTATTATTATTTTACATAAATATGAAATACCAATAAAAACATGTTGGACATGATTCCTACCTCTAGGTCATAAAGAGAATGTATTTTGGGACTGGGATGTTCTCCATACCCTATTGCTATGGTTTGAATGAGCCCCACAAAGTTCACGTGTTGGAAATTTAATCCCCAATGCAACAGCGTTGAGAAGCGAGGCTCTAAGAGGTGATTGGGTCCTGAGGGCTCTGTCCTCATGAATGGATTAATGCTGTTATCATGGCAGTAGGTTAGTTACCATGGGAGTGGGCTCCTGATAAAAGGATGAGTTCAGCTTTCTTCCACTTACTCTCTCTCATGCTTCTCTTGTCAAAGGCATTAGTCAAGTTGCTTATAAGGGTATGAAAGGTAGAAACAAAATGTCTGGCAACAGCAACCAGTCATCAGTAAACCACCTGTAATGCCTACATCACAATAAGGTCAGGATCCTGAAGTGTGTGTTCAGTGTTCTGTGAAATGCCTTACACACATAAGACAAGTCAGACAAGTCAGACAAACAAGTTGTGTAAACAAGAGGTCTCAGTTATTATGACTTATACAAAAGACACATTTCATGCAATAGCATCGGGTTATGGCTCGCCATCCTGGAATAATCCTATGCGCAAATGCCAAAATAATGTTACCTATTAATAAGTTAGAGAATCTATTAGGTTCATCCCACGGTAATCACTTTTCTCACATGTAACACTACAAATACCGTGACAATATGGGATAGCTATGTGTATGCTATCCTCTTTACCCTACTTCTCACCATCTCCTTTCCAAATTCTCATTTAACAATAGATAAGCCAAGAGTCTAGGGTTATTTTCCATGAAAGATAAAATTATTTTGTGCCTGGGGAAAGGTCATTGTGTAAAAGGATTATCTTATTAATATATTCAAGAGGAAAGTTCTGAGGATGATTTTCACCAAGTTTGTTAGGAGGCTTTGTACCATTCACCAGTGACTACTAAGTAAACTTAGAAGACATTTCAACCTTTCTACTCAACCTTTGACAGTCCATGTCTCTCACAGGTGTAGTTTCCTCTTCTCTATGGTGGTATCCCTCTTGATGATCAAGCAGCTGCCAGCTCTAACCTAGTCTACTTAAAATAGCACTCGACATGCTTTTCTCATTCTCACCCTCCAAACCCAGTCTTTCTTAGACACTGCTAATATTTCTCTGTAGAACCACTATTTTTTTTTACTTTTATTTTTGGTTTTGGGGTACATGTGAAGGTTTGTCACAAGAGTTTGTTGTACAAATTATTTAATCACCTAGGAATTAAGTCCAATACCCAATAGTTATCTTTCCTGCTTCTCTCCCTCCTTCCACCCTTCACCCTCAAGTAGATCCCATTGTCTGTTGTTTTTTCCTTTGTGTTCATAATAAGTTATCACTATTTAGCTCCCACTTATAAGTGAGAACATGCAGTATTTGGTTTTCTGATCCTTAATTAGTTTGCTAAGGACGATAGCCTCCAGCTCCATCCATGTTCCCACAAAGACACGATCTCATTCTTTTATATGGCTGCATAGTATTCCATGGTATATGTACCACATTTTCTTTATCCAATCGTCACTGATTGGCATTTAGGTTGATTCCATGTCTTAACTATTGTAAATAGTGCTGCAATGAACATTTGCAGGCAAATGTCTTTGTGGTAGAATGATTTATATTCCTCTGGGTATATACACAGTAATGGGATTGCTAGGTCAAATGGTAGTTCTGCTTTTAGCTCTTTGAGGAATTGCCAAGTATGATTGCCAAGTTCCATAATCACTGAAAAAATTTACACTTGCACCAACAGTGTATGTGTTCTCTTTTCTCCACAACCTCACCAACATCTCTTGTATTTTGACTTTTTAATTATAGCTATTCTGAATGGTGTGAGATGGTATCTTATTGTGGTTTTGATTTACATTTCTCTAATGATCAGTGATACTGAGTTTTCTTTCATATGCTTGTTGGCCTCATGTTTGTCTTCTTTTGAAAAGTGTCTGTTCATGTCCTTTGCCCACTTTTTAATGGGGTTTGTTTTTCTCTTATAAATTTATTTAAGTTCCTTATAGATGTTGAATATTAGATCTTTATGTTAGTTTGCAAATATTTTCTCCCATTCTGTAAGCTGTCTGTTTACTCTGTTGATTGTTTCTTTTGCTGTGCAGAAGCTCTTAAGTTTAATTAGATCTCACTTGTCAGTTTCTGCTTTTGTTGCAATTGCTTTTGGTACATTTGTCATGCAATCTTTGCCCATTCCTGTGTCCAGGTGGGCATTACCTAGGTTGTCTTCCGGGTTTTTTTTTTATAGTTTGGGGTATTACATTTAAGTCTTGAATCTATCTTCAGTTGATTTTTGTGTATGGTGTAAGGAAGGCCTCCAGCTTCAGTATTCTGCATATGGCTAGCCAGTTATTCCAGCACCATTTATTGAATAGGAAGTCTTTTGTCCATTGCTTATTTTTGTCAGCTCTGTTGAAGATCAGGTGATTATAGGTGTGCCTTATTTTTGGGCTCTCTATTCTGTTCCATTGGTCTATGTGCCTGTTTTTGTACAGGACCATGCTGTTTTGGTTACTGTAGCCTGGTAGTATAGTTTGAAGTTGAGTAATGTGATGCCTTCAGCTTTGTCCTTTTTGTTTAGGATTGCCTTGGCTATTTGGGCTCTTTTTTGGTTCTGTATGAATTTTAACATATTCTTTTCTAGTTCTGTGAAGAATGTCATTGGTAGTTTGATAGGAATAGAATTGAATCTGTAAATGACTTTGGTCAGTATAGCTATTTTAATGATATTGATTCTTCCTATCCATTAGCATGGGATGTTTTTCCATTAGTGTGTTTTCTCTGATTTCTTTGAGCAGCATTTTGCAATTCTTCATAGAGACCTTTTACCTCCCTGGTTAGATGTATTCCTTGGTATTAGATTCTTTTTGCGGCAGTATGAAGGAGATTGCCTTTCCAATTTGACTCTTGGTTTGGCTGTTGTTGGTGTATTGCAATTTTATCTTTTTTACTCCTTTCTCTTGATGGATGTTTTTAATCAATGTCTAAACTATTTTCAGGCTTCTATTATCCCTTTTCTTTGGTGATTCTCCTCTGAAGGGCATTCATATTCCTCTAAAGTAAAAACTTGTTACTTCAGATATTTAAGGTTCTTCATGATTGGCTCTTATCTAAGCAAGCACTGATTAGGTGCCAGGCCCCGAGTTTAGCACTTTACATATAATATTTCATATAGCTCATTACTTTTTATGACAACCTAATGAGGAAAACTGAGGCTCCAAGAGGTTAAATAATTTACACTAGCTCACACACCAACAAAATGGCTAGAACTAATTTCAAAACCCACACTCTTTCAACTACACCTGATATTTCTATCCTTTTGTGAGTTTTTCTTCCGGGAGATGTTTAAAAAACATGTTCTGTATTCTATTAAGCTTGAGATTATGGAATGCTATGCCTTGCTTCATCTTTGGGTTTAGTTGGAAATAGGGCCTTGGGTGCCTGGGAAAAACTAAAAGTGCAGAGGAAGGCATTTCAAATTAGAGAGGCAGTCTATTTATTCACACTCATTAAAAAAAAAAAAAAAGAAAACAAAAAAGAAAACAAGATCATTATGGAGAGGGAAGGCAGGTGAATGTATCTATGCTATGCTGGACATGGGGTTTTGTGCCAAAGGAGTTTCTGAGGCTACAGCAAGTCTGTCAGCAAGGAATTGTACTTCTCTGTTAAAGGACAAGGTAAGCCAGCACATGTGAAGGTGTCACAGAGGGTAAAATATTTATTTCTCCCTACTTGTGGGCAGTAGAGTCACTCAGTCACTGAGGTAACAAATATTAGGACACTTCTGTCCTAACTTTCACACTCATCTCATGATGTTTCCATTAACAGATGGCAAAGTTCCACAGGAGCTATAATAATCCCAGGGGCCTGTGCAAGCCGTTCTAAAGAATGCGTGTTGGTAAATGGCAGAAACAAAGTAGAAGCAAAAGCTCATCAACAGTCCTGGGCATATCCAGCTTCTAGGGCAGAAAGAGGCTTTGTATTCAAAGACCCCTATTAGATTAAAACATCCTATTTGGTTTGTTTAAACAGAAAGTCTCTGTTGGTAGCTATACAACTTTGACAAGACGTAAGATTTTCTGTGTGTTACTTGGCATAAGGACATGCAAAAGTTTCCTAACATGATATTCTTGTAACTTGGAGAAATTAGTAACTCCCACCATGCCACCCTTATAGGATCATGTGCTAATGAAGAAGATGCTCTAATAATTAGGCCTAGAGCCCACTGAATGTAACACCTTCCAATTAGCACTCCCCAGCATGAATACTGCCATTATCATTAAACAACAAAGACAAAAATGGGTATCAATCCACATAATAGAAAATAATTGATGAAGTTGGAGGGCGTGATTATTTGTGATTACTTTACAGTCATGCACAGAAAGTAGGAGAACCACAGCTAATGGTTAATCTCTGGCTACCTCTTTGAAGATAATGAAATTGGCTTCCTACTGATGATTATTCATTAACAATTAATTCTTTCTCAGTGATCTGCCTCATTTTCAGCTTCTCACTACAAACATGCAATGGAATAATTACAAGTGGAAATGAAAAAGCAATTAGTGGCAGATAATGCCAACATCTGATTAAAAAACAGTAGAACAGATTAGCAGTTCCGTAACTGCAAGTCTGCTGCTTTCAGCAGGGAGGTGTAAGTCACCCAGTTATACTGCACTTCAAGCTGTGCTTTCTTTTTTATTGCCTCCCCTCCATCATGGTCTGCCACATTAAATGCTCTCTTTTATTCTAGGGGGCATTGGATTGTTGTAAATACTTTCTCAAGATTAACTAGCATTTCAGATGATTTGTGGTCCCACACGCTGAAATTCTAAAAGGCACTATCTCATAACATAATGACTAAAACATATGTCTGTATACTTTTCTTTGGGGATTCACAGAAAACATCATCACACATTTACTCACTTGAGTTTCAGCTTAACTCTTGTTTAGTTAAGTGCCTTCAGTAGAAGAACATCTCTAAATCTAGGAGGCCAAAAAAGAGCACCTTCTTTGCATACTTTAGCTCTTTTCCTACCTGCATGCCCAGTTGCTTTGGTCTTATAGGCTGGTTTCTCACCTTGCATAATGTGGAATATAAACTGTCAGTTAGTGGATTTTTACTTAACATTGTCAAGGGCTAAGATAGTTCTGACTTCTGTATAAATAATCTTTCAATGAAAGGCTTATAATTTCATTGATCTCAGCTGTGTCAGAGGCAAGAAAAAAGCACTTCCTATAAGAAGTATAGGAAGAGTGCCAAAACCCTCACTTTAGAAACTGAAAAAGCAATGATCTTTTAAATAATTTGGAAGATGTGTTAATATAAATATCTGGAAAGATTTTCTCATGGAATTTGACATGTTATAAAGGACAGGTAAGAGAGTGTAGACCAGCACTGTTTTTTAAAAATGTTTTGAGAAGAACTATGTATTTAACTATAAAATCATTGGTTATATATTATTTCACCAGATCCACAGAGATCAAAATTATAAAGAAAGAAGGCATATAATGGAAATAAAGTGAAATCTGGAGGGCTGAAATTAAGCTGATATGCCCCAGTAAGGCTTCCCTTTAGATGTTCAATTGATCATTTCAGATTGGTCATTTCTTGCTCAGTATTGAACAAGATATTCAAAAATTTGACTATTACCACTGAATATAACAAAATCTTATTAAGCACATCTATGTTACTGAAATGCTGTGGGGCACTGATATTAATCAGACATGATATCTCAGCCCTGAATCAGCTCAAAATTGAATGGGAGAGAAACAAATGTAAAGAAATGAATGGCGTAAAATGTAATGATTGTTACATTTTGGGCATTTACAGGGTACAAGCAGGAGTAATAATGACTGGAAAGACTTCATAAGCAGATGATACTTGAACTAAGCTTTGGAAGAGGAGTAGAATTTTTTTTTTTCCACAGGAAACAATGAGGCCAAGAGCATTCCAAGAAGTAGGGAACATATGAATAAAGGCATAGAGATAGAAAACAGCCTGGTATGTTTAAAGAATGTGAGTAATTAAATACACTGGAGAGCAGGGCATCAGCATGAGACCAGCAATGAGAATGCTGAAGATTTAGGTAGGATTCAGCTCTTGGAGAGCTTATATACTATGCTTATGAATTTAAACTTTATGAAGTGAAGACCCTTTTGTTTCCTCAAACAGGTATTTACTAAGGTAAAATTTTTATATTTCTACAGAATTCAAAACTCACAGATCACATACACATGTGCCAATAAGTTATCTATAAAATGTAAGCATCTGTGAAACATGGTTGTGAATATTTTAAAGTAATCCTGTAACATTATTGATGGTGATGATGACGACATCTTGGATTTTTTTGCACCTTTATTCTAAAAAACTAAAAATTCTGTCACATCAACAAAAAATATCTGAAACATAAGAATAAGAATACTATACCTTTTAGAAATTAATCACTTTCCGTGACTCTGTGGAAAGCAAAGTCTAACAAGGTCTCACTTATTAGCTATGTGATCTTGATGAAATTTACTTAACATCCATATGCCTCTGTTTTTTCTATTAAGGCTGGTTGTATCTATTAAGGAACTTAACTCTGTGTCTGACACCAGGGAACAAGATTAATAAACCACATACCTAAATGAAAATCACATACCTAAATGAAATATGGCTAAATATAGCAAAGATGGGACCAAATGGAATAAAATATTACTGATCTTCTTAAGAGAATAATGAATTGTAGGTGAAAGTAATGAAATACATTTTGGCAAAACCAATTAGGTACTCATTGAAATATCTAGATTGGGGGGGTGAGAGCTGACACGAGGGCAGGCCATGGCAGAGATAAGAACCACCAACCTTGGAGAACTTTTCCTTCTGATATGGATCAATAGCTTTCTTAAACTCCCTATTGGAGCTAGGAGAAGAGAAATGCATGACCCCTATCCAACTCAAAGCCAGGGGTGGCATAGCTTCTCTTGACTTGGATTCTCAATATTGTGAAGGGTCCAGCTTATATTAAGAGACTCTTTCTAAAGCCCCTAATATGAAGAAGTGGGGACTAAATTGTAAGGCTATGAAGGAAAATTGACCAACCCCCTACTTGAAGGTATATGTTCTTTGTTTTAAATAAATACTAATCAGATGTGGCTGCCACAAAAAAAGAGGAAGCCCATTTCGTACCAATTTTCTTTGCTTAGTGTTTGGATCTCTTCTCATCTCCAATCTACATTGACTCCTACATGTTTTTAATTATCATCTATATATGCTGATGTCTCCCAAATTTATATCTGCTGGTCTCACTTCTACTCTGAACTTAACTTGTAAATGCCAATACCCACTCAGCATCTTCACCTGATGTCTAAAAAGCATCTGAAATCAGCAGATTTTAAACTCAACTCTTGATTCCAGTTCCTCCCGCTATGTGTCTTTCCCTCTAAGTTTCCCTCACTAGAGACTGATAACAAAAATCTCATGAGCTGTCTTGGAGTTTTCTCTTTATCTCATACTCTACATCTAACCCATCAACAAATATTGCTTACCTAACCTTGAAAAGGTAACAGAATCTGACCACACCTAATCTCTTCCATTTCTACCACTTTCTTTCAGGCCTCTGCTATCCATTAACTAAGCTTCTGTGATAGATTTTCTACTGGCTTCTCTTCTCCACTCTTGCCTACACTACTGACAAAGGAACCCTTTCAAACACAAATATTATTATTTCCCTATTCAAAAGTTTCAAATCGCTTTGCATCTCAAGGTAACATCCAAAGTCCTTGCCATGACCTCCAAGGCTAGTCATGATCAGGTGCTGGGCCACTTCTCCCAGCTCCTTTCCAACTACTCTTTTTATCACTCACTCATGGTTTTCTCACAGCTCTCTTTGTTCAGGGATGAAAGAATAAATTCATTCAGGGAGAACAATGAAGAATTTGGTTATGGATGCATTGATTGTAAGGCACTTTTGACAGTTACTTGAGATGTCAAGAAGGCAGTTGCAAGTATGAATCTGGAGTCCTGGGGTGGGGAGAGAGGAGGCCTGGGACTAGAGTTGTCTATTTGCAAGTCATTTGTATATAGTGTCATTTGAAACTCTTGGCAAAAATGTCTCTGAGAGAGGAAATAAGGGACCTAGGGTTAACCCTCGAGGAATTACACACATCTAGGTCTGTTGGAGGAGGATTGCATTATAAAAAGGACTGAGAAGCAGCCTCCCAGAGGTAAAAGGAAAATCCAGGGAGTAATGTGGCAGAAGCCCAGGGAGGTGAGAAATGAAGACAGCTAGAATTGACAATTCTTTCTAGAAAGGTAGTAGTGAGGAGGAGATGAAGCAGTTGCAGGACAGAGATGTATAGTCAAGTGAAGAAGTTTCTTTTTATGGATAAAATTAGAACATACTTAAAAAATGATAAGAACCATACAATTGAAGAGATAGTGATAATAAACAAAAAGGAGGGGTCAAGAGGGATAAATAGCATCACTCTATCGAGAAGGTGGGATCGCCATGAGATCAAAGGCATAGCTAATTAATTTTTGAAGCTAATAATTTAGAAAAATAAACATTTAAGGCCTTTTTCAAAAAGATTTAACAGTTAACCTATTTAAATACAAACCTTATACTTTAAAATTACTAAAGAAGAAAAAGAAAACCTGAAATAATACAGTTTAAGAAAAATAAAAGGAAGAAACAGTGAAATGTAATAAATTAAAAGACAAAAGTAAAATAAACGAGAGGCAGAGAGAAACCAGTCTATAAAAAATGACAATAAAAATAAGTAAGATACCTTCATTATTGACATTGAGATTCCCCAAATTTGATCAAAAATGAATATCCGTATACTACGTATGAAAGATCTACAAAAGATATATAAGACAAAGGCAATTCAGAGTAGAAGAAATAAAATGTTGGATAAATGTATACATAAAAGATACAAACAAAAACAAAGCATAGAAAACAATACTAAATCTCTGTTTTGGTACCAGAACCTTCCTGTTTGGTTACTGTAGCCTTGTAGTATAGTTTGAAGTCAAGTAGCGTGATGCCTCCAGCTTTGTTCTTTTGGCTTAGGATTGACTTGGTGATGTGGGCTCTTTTTTGGTTCCATATGAACTTTAAAGTAGTTTTTTCCAATTCTGTGAAGAAAGTCATTGGTAGCTTGATGGGGATGGCATTGAATCTATAAATTACCTTGGGCAGTATGGCCATTTTCACAATATTGATTCTTCCTACCCATGAGCATGAAATGTTCTTCCATTTGTTTGTATCCTCTTTTATTTCATTGAGCAGTGGTTTGTAGTTCTCCTTGAAGAGGTCCTTCACATCCCTTATAAGTTGGATTCCTAAGTATTTTATTCTCTTTGAAGCAATTGTGAATGGGAGTTCACTCATGATTTGGCTCTCTGTTTGTCTGTTATTGGTGTATAAGAATGCTTGTGATTTTTGCACATTGATTTTGTATCCCGAGACTTTGCTGAAGTTGCTTATCAGCTTAAGGAGAGAGCCCTCAGAAATAACGCCACATATCTACAACTACCTGATCTTTGACAAACCTGAGAAAAACAAGCAATGGGGAAAGGATTTCCTATTTAATAAATGGTTCTTGGAAAACTAGCTAGCCATATGTAGAAAGCTGAAACTGGATCCCTTCCTTACACCTTATACAAAAATTAATTCAAGATGGATTAAAGACTTAAACGTTAGACCTAAAACCATAAAAACCCTAGAAGAAAACCTAGGCATTACCATTCAGGACATAGGCATGGGCAAGGACTTCATGTCTAAAACACCAAAAGCAATGGCAACAAAAGCCAAAATTGACAAATGGGATCTAATTAAACTAAAGAGCTTCTGCACAGCAACAGAAACTACCATCAGAGTGAACAGGCAACCTACAAAATGGGAGAAAATTTTCACAACCTACTCATCTGACAAAGGGCTAATATCCAGAATCTACAATGAACTCCAACAAATTTACAAGAAAAAAACAAACAACCCCATCAAAAAGTGGGCGAAGGACATGAACAGACACTTGTCTAAAGAAGACATTTATGCAGCCAAAAAACACATGAAAAAATGCTCAGCATCACTGGCCATCAGAGAAATGCAAATCCAAACCACAATGAGATACCATCTCACACCAGTTAGAATGGCAATCATTAAAAAGTCAGGAAACAACAGGTGCTAGAGAGGATGTGGAGAAATAGGAACACTTTTACACTGTTGGTGGGACTGTAAACTAGTTCAACCATTGTGGAAGTCAGTGTGGCCATTCCTCAGGGATCTAGAACTAGAAATACCATTTGACCCAGCCATCCCATTACTGGGTATATACCCAAAGGACTATAAATCATGCTGCTATAAAGACACATGCACACATATGTTTATTGCGGCACTATTCACAATAGCAAAGACTTGGAACCAATCCAAATGTCCAACAATGATGGACTGGATTAAGAAAATGTGGCACATATACACCATGGAATACTATGCAGCCATAAAAAATGATGAGTTCATGTCCTTTGTAGGGACATGGATGAAATTGGAAATCATCATTCTCAGTAAACTATCGCAAGGACAAAAAACCAAACACCGCATATTCTCACTCATAGGTGGGAATTGAACAATGAGAACACATGGACACAGGAAGGGGAACATCACACTCTGGGGACAGTTGTGGGGTGGGGGGAGGGGGGAGGGATAGCATTAGGAGATATACCTAATGCTAAATGACGAGTTAATGGGTGCAGCACACCAGCATGGCACATGTATACATATGTAACTAACCTGCACATTGTGCACATGTACCCTAAAACTTAAAGTATAATAATAATAAAATAAATAAATAAAAGAAAACAATACTAAAATCAAACAATGCAGAGCTCAAGGTTAAACGTTCTTTATGAACAAAAAGTTTAACTTGTTATAGAGATGGCTACAGTCTATGATGAAGGTAGCATTATTGTAACCTTAATATGCTGAGTAACTTAGCAAGTATTTACAAAGCAGAACTGTTGAGTGAGTGAGTGAGTGAATGAGTGAGTGAGTGAGTGAGTGAGTGAGTGAGTCAGTGAGTGAATAAGAAAGAAAAAACCAGAAGAGTAATAGGAAACTTGACCATTAGCTCCCTCAGGCTTTGAAAGAACAACCAGATAAAAATTCATAATATAGAGGTCATGAATAATATTATAAACATTTATTTAATAGCTACATCATGGGTTCTATACAAAGAGTGGATTCACCAATTTTTGAGTGTCTATGGAAAATTTACAAAAAAATTGACAACAGGTAGTAACCTCAAAATCTTTACAAATATCCTAATGCAGACATAAGACGAGGCACTTCATAGATCACAGTGCAATAACATTCCATAACTTTGGCTCAACAAACTTTTAATAGAACCCATTTGCAGAATTCATTTTAATATGAATATTTCAGTAATATTTGGTAATATGGAAAAATGTGGCACTCACCCATTCACCAAAGTCATTCTCCTGGAGATATTTATCAAGTGAATATTCCCAATTTTCAGAATATTTTCAGTTACTTCTCATGAATTTTTAAATAAGTTCATTCAGAGCAATATAATAATTCAGTTTACTCCAACCAGGGTATGCATCCCACAGATTCATATCTTCAACCATCACGTTCATTTTCAATTTCATGTGGAATAATAGTGAAAATTTGCTTACCTTGAAGTGATAAGTATATAGGTTGTTTAAAGGA
This sequence comes from Pongo abelii, assembly GCF_028885655.2. NCBI lineage: Eukaryota > Metazoa > Chordata > Mammalia > Primates > Hominidae > Pongo > Pongo abelii. The sequence continues at coordinate 83,998,091 of NC_071996.2, read as the reverse complement.
CAAAATATAACCTCAATATGCTGATTGGCAAAGCCAATCTAAATTATGCATGTACTCTTATACATTGTGTAAGTTTTGTTACCAAAGAGATGACTTTTTTTCAAGTTACTGTGAAAGAAAGTAATTGTTTGTAATCAATGCTAATATTTTCTCAAAACAGAGAAAAAGAAAAAGTAGATAATTCAATTTGCAGTCCTTAACATGGTTAATAGTCTTTATATAGCTTCATCACATCTGTTTCTTAAATTTTAAATAGCATCTCCGGTGGTGAGAGCTTCCCCTATGCATGGATAGTGAGTAGATGTTGTTTCCAGTACAACAGCTTGAATACATGGAACAAGTCATTTTTATTGGACACCGTTGCCTTAGCACCATCTGTGCATACCCAATATATCACTTGCATGTAATTATTTATCTGGAAATTATCAATAATTTTAAAATCTCTTTTGCAGTTGTAAGAGTTAACAAAGATTGGCCAAACAACATGTCTTCTTGGAACCCATTATTCAGCTCATATCTGACAAACATGATAAGATCAGCTGAATTGCCAATGTCAATGAATTCGTCTTCCAGTCTCCAGTAAATATTATGGACTTCATTGTACTCAGGATAATAAACACTGCTCTACATTTAGGTCGTATCTGTCACTGTCTGATGAATTGTATTTGATGGAGTTGCCCCATCAGATATTCTTTCCCCTTGCCTTGTCCCACTGACCATCACTTGCAACTGTTTTTACAGCTGATTTGTTAAGTGTCTCACCAGTTGAGTATCACCAACCTGGGCAACAGAAACCAACACTATAAACAGTGCTTCTGCAACATTGAAATTTCATCTCCCCCGACCCTGTGCTGATGTTTCTATCGTACCTGAATATCCACCTGCTTTGCTTTTAAAAATTCAATGCTTCCTGTGGTAGTCTTTGTACATTTCAAAACTGATGTTTGAGACAAAATGCTTTCTAACTAGAACTTTGAGTGTCACGAAAACACACTATATCTAATGAAGAAGTTTACACTCATTGACAGTTTACTAAAATCCAAATTTCAAATAATTTTCAATATATTTGTATATTTTTATTTTCTTTGCAGCTGGTGCTTTTGTAACAGTAACAGATGGTTTCAGGTGATTCATCAATTTGGTCTTCCCACCATTCTGAAAGCATATGACTGATTTCATTGCAACAACCATAGCACCTATATTTCCATCAATGTCTTCAGCATTATGCCTTAAACGACTAATTTATAAACCACAGGTCCATAATAGGTTCAAGAGAAAAGGAAATCAAAGAGTGTATAGTCCCAACTGCAATTTATAATTGATACTTCACATATTAAGTGATATGTAGTACATCACTGAAAAGAACTGCATAATGACATGGAAATTTGGTATATGAAAATTCGTATTAGCAACCAAACAATCTACATTATACTTACATCCTAATAGTTTAACTCGTAAAGGTTTTAATAGGTATGCCTGAGCACCACCATGACATTTATTCAGCTTACGTAGGGCATATTGCCCACTGGGGTAGCTACTTTAACCTCATCCCATACAAAAATATTTTGAAATCAAGAGTTTGATTAAAAGTTTAACTTTTAAAAACACAAATGTAAATAAATAATCTGCATAACTTCTCTAAGCTTTAGTTATTTTACCATGAAAGGAATAAAAATAGTACTTTTATCACAGAGTTATTGTAAAGATTAGATGAAACTATTCATGCATAGTACCTGGAAGATCATAAATTCTTGATAAATTATGATAACATAAACACTAGATTTTTTTTATAGACTTTGTTAACTAAGAGTATTAGGATTCATCTTTGAATATTAGCTCTCAACCCCAGTAACTAGGTAATTAAGCAGCACGCAATTCAGAAAAACAAACTAGTCTGGCTGTGCAAAAACATCTTCCAGCCAGAGGAGTTAATGGCTAGAGCTGAACATTTTATTGTCAAGGATTTTGCAGTTTTATTTGCATACATAGTTACATACTTTTCCATAGTCAAGCAATCATTAATATTGATAGCTCATACTTAATGAACACTGGCTATTCTAGCTGCTTCATATCTGTTACCCCAATGAATTTCTGCAATAGCTCCAACATTGAGGGTGTATTATTACTTTTCCTATTTTAAAAACAAGATATCTGTAGGGTAGAGAAGTCATGCTACTTGCTCATAACCACATAGCTAGTCAGGGAGAGAATCATGATTCAAACACAGTTCATTTATAATCCCAGGAGATGAGTTTGTAACTATTTTGTGGCCACTTAACAGAAAACAATGCCCAGAATTCAGCTGCATATTCCCTAGGATTTATTAGTTTCCAAAATATTTCCAAAATATTGGAGTTTCTAAAAAAAGTTCTATTCTATAATCAAGAGATAATTTTATAGTTTTTGTTTTGAATTTAATACATGCATGGATTTCTCTTTGTTGAAAGTTTTACTCACTTTTAAGCACATGCATACAGATATATTAATGATAAATGACAGAGAGGCTTGAGTAATTCCCAGCAATCATTAGGATTATGTTGCTAAGCATTTTGTACTCCTGGGAGAGGTCCCTTCTGCAAACAATTACCAAGTTTCTGACTTAAAACCTTTGCAAGAGGCTAACTTGATCAAAAAATTATATTTTTAGCTCATGTGATGATGGCTTACCAAATCGGTCAAGTCCTGCCTGCCTTGTTTTGCAAACTCCACTTCTTTTCAACTGAGTCCTGCATGCCCCCTTTCACAAATTCAAATTCTTTTCAGCTGAGATATCATCTACACAAAAGAACGGAGCTTTTTTTTTTTTTTTACAAGTGTCTATAATTTACATTCATACCTTTTTTTATGAAGGAATATTTCAAGGTAATAAGGTCTTGCATGCAATCTACTGGCAAATGTTTTTGTCTGCTCCTATATCCATTTGTTCAATAACAATGGAGCCAGTTCACAAAGCATTTGATTCTGAGCTACTGCCCATAAGCTCAGAACTAGGCTAATGCTATCATAACAGGCTTTACAGGATGAAGTGACTGTATCGCAGCTCACAGGCTTTAACTCAAGGTATGCTTGGGGAATGCTAGGTCATAGTACAATCACCCAACCTCTATTGCATGGGTAAATATAGTATTACAATTTGTTTGAAAGTAACAGTAGTGGTATCTGCTTCAAAATGTTAAATAGTTGCTATGTTACCATTGCCAATGGAAAGAATACTTGGTAGGCCAAGCTTACATTATAGCTTGAAAATTTTCCCCAAATGTGAACATAATTTTTTGTTTTAAAATTATTTTATATTTATTCAGTAACCTAATTTTAGAATTATTTGGGAGTAAACAGAGACAGAAAAAGGACAAAATTCAGAGTGATTGAATTACAGCTTCACTTTATCATTAATGAATTTTACTGCAACAGAGCTATATTGTACTTTGAAATATTTTGTTATAAATTTCTATTTTCTTTCATTAAAAAAAATGCATATGAGCCAGGCATGGTGGGTCATGTCTGTAATCTCATAACTTTGGGACACTAGAGCAGGAGGATCTCTTGAGTTTGAGAGGTCAAGTCTAGGCTGCAGTGAGCTGTGATTGCACCCCTGCACTCCAGCCTCATTAACAGAGTAAGACCCTGTCTCAAAAAAAAAAAAAACAAAAAAAAGCATGTTAGTTATTTTACTGGACATTGAAGAAATGTAGTGAACAAGGCAGATTGGTGCCTGTCCTTAAGGAACTTATATTCTAACTTGCCAATACAGCCAACTGATAAGAGAATTTCAGTATTTTGGAAAAAAAATAAAATCATAAAGGAGGTAACTTTTTAACAGCTTAAATGTTAATGAAACTTTGAGAGCTGTATGATTTAGGTTCTGGTATTTTACAAACAGAAAACAATTATGTAGCTGATACCAAAGACTCCAGAAAGAAATCCCAGATTCTATGAGTAATTTTTTCCTTTTTGAAGTTGGGTAATTTTATAAGCCACAATTTTATTTTGTTTCATTTACTTATTTTCTGAATCACCCATATTTTATGACTACCATCCAATCAGCAATGAGAGTTGAAATATGGAGCAGAACATTGTGACAGAAAAGAGAATAAATTATGAAAAATGATGGAAAAATTGAGAGGCTGAACATCGGCTCCATGGAATACAATGACATATAATAAGAATCAACGTTTAGTGGCATTTTATAAAACTAGAGCTTATCCAGAAGAGCACAAAAATTTTATTAGTATGTTTATCACGTCCATTTTTATAGCACTGGGAATATTAGGGGCCAGAAAGATCTATTTTTGTGACTTGTAAAGGCATATTCTTTAAGCCAGTACTGTCGGTTACATTTAATTTATCATAGTCATAATATAAACAGATTTGCAACTTTTATTTGCTCTATTCGAAGTGCTTTAAGTGCTTCTTCCTGGCCAAAATTGGAGGACAAACCGGAATATGGATAAGGCTCTTTGTTCCAACAATGATTAAACAAATTTAACCAAGCAAAGACTAAATTTTTAAAAAATATTCCTTTAGTTAAAAAGTCCAATCTTCCAACATATTTGGCATCATTCAACAAAATAAATGTCCCTGCCTAGTTAAGAAATGCAAAACTTAGCATCCAAAATATTATTAAAAGAAATACCTTCTGAAAAATTAAGTTTCTTGCACAACCCAAATAGGCTCAGATAGTTAGAGCAGTTGCTCTCTTCAATGGCTTCATGTTAGAATGCAAAGTTTAAAAAAATTAGAAAGAAAGAAAAATAGTGATGCTGGGGCCTCAGACCAGAACATTAATTTAGAACCTCTGGTAGTGGGGCCCAGGTATTATTTGAATGTTTCTCAGGTGACTCTAATGTACATGAAGGACTCAGAATCTCCATGCTAGAGAAATAATGCTGGAGGAGAAGCAAGTGAAGTACAATGAAACCTGAAAGCATTCAATTATTGTTGTCTAATAGAAATATAATTTGAGTAATTTTAAATTTTCTAGGAGCCACATTAAATAAGTAAAAAGAAAAAGGTGTGTTTTTTTTTTTTTTTTTTTGAGACAAAGTTCTGCTCTCGTTGCCCAGGCTGGGGTGCTATGGCATGACCTCCACTCACTACAACCTCCACCTCTCAGGTTCAAGCAATTCTCCAGCCTCAGCCTCCTGAGTAGCTGGGATTATAGGTGCCCGCCACCTCTCCTGGTTAATTTTTGTATTTTTGGTACAGACGGGGGGTCTCACCATGTTGGCCAGGCTGGTCTCGAACTCCTGATCTCAGGTGATCCACCCGCCTCAGCCTCCCAAAGTACTGGGATTACAGGCATGAGCCACTATTCCTGGCCAACGTATTTTAATAATATATTTCTTTAACCCAATAAAATCAAAATATTATGTCAACATGAATCATTATAAAAGTGTTAGTAAAATATTTTACATTCTGTTTTCAACACTCAAGTCTTCAAAACCTGGGAAGAATTTTACCATTACAGCATATCTCAATTTGGAAGAGCCATTTATTAAATGTTGAAGAGCAGCGTGTGCCTAGGGGCTACCATACTGAACAGTGCAGAATTTTACAAATGCTTTGCCATGCATGACTTATGGAAACTTATGGAAATATGCCATGCATATTGAACAGTGCAGAATTTTACAAATGCTTTGCCATGCATGACTTATGGAAACCCTTACTGCTATTGAAAAAATACTTATTTATTGAATATATTAGAAAAATGTTGTGCATTAGCAAATAATAGGAAGGCATATTTTTAAAAGAATTATATTCTTTAGATAAATTAAGAATGCAGATTCTGTCCTTTCCCTTCTTTCCTTCCAAATATACTTCTCTTACAAATGGACACACACTCTGGATACCTGATAGTTGTTATATAGTATAACGCAGTATAAAATGGACTGGGTTTTAATAAGGTATTACTTGCATTCTATCTTGATCACTATAGGAAACATCTCCATTTCTCCATCTTCTTAACTATAAAACAGGATTTATAATATATATACATCATAGGGATATTATGAGGGTTAAATGAATTTATGTATTTAATAAATTATTACTGCTCAATAAATATTAGGTATTATAATTTTAATAGCTGCTTCATTTTATTTTTATTGTTTTATTTATTTTTTTAATATGTCTATGTCATTCCACACTATGGACATAGAAAAACTTATTTTACAAGTTTTCTATTAATGACATTTGGGTTGTTTCTAATTTTTGGTATTATAAAAATGCACAAGTAAATATCATTGTATATGCATCACTGTGCACATAAACCTGTATATGTAGAGGCTAAATAAATATCTAGAAGTGGAATTTCATGGTTTAATTTTATGTGCTTTTTCCCTTTGATCTATGTTGCCAAATTGCTCTTCACAGACATTCCAACAATTTATCTCCCAACAACAATATATGAGAATGCTTAGTTTTTTTCCCAGGATGTTAACAAATGAAAGGTTATTTTTTAAAATGACATCTGAAATGCAACTTGGTTTGAGAAACATTCTGTGCTTGATGAAGGAAGCATACTGAACTGACTTTGAATGAAAGAAAATCATCAAATACTTTATTCTAGATTTTAAAAATGTAGATCTTGGAATTCTTAGAGAATTAAGAAAAAAAAGGAGAAAAATAAGAAAAAAGATCATCACTTAATTCGTCCAATATTTTTTCTATCTGAATGGAGAGTACTAATATTTCAATGTCTCACAATAATTAGCAAGTTAATTTCACTAATTTGTCACCTTACAAAGTTTAATTATTTCTATAGATCATTTTAGATCACTTTGCATCCAATTAGAAAATAAAAGTAGTGGACCTATGGTATTATAATTTAATTTATACCACATTATGGTTTTATAAATAGCTCATATTATTAAAAATAAGTTGTCTCAGAATTGGACTTATGATTACTGATCTGTGGATTCCTACAGACTATGATTATAAAGGACTAATGATGAAGCCCCTGGGAGGCCCCTTTGTCTTTATTCCAGTTAGGCCCATTACCCCTGGGTCAGAGCTTAAGCTGTGCCATAGGAGTTTGCTGTCTAGGGCTTTCCTCTCATTAGCAAGAGTGAGAAAAAATAGGATGTCCCAGAAATTTTCTGGCAAATCTGTAGGTAGTATGCACTCCCAGTTAAGCAAATTGAATAAACCTACAGTACAATACTTAGGAAAGCATATTTTTAAAAAGATTATGCTCTAGATAGATTGGAGACGAAGTTTTTTTTTCTTTCTTTTTTTCCAGTTGTGGCCACTGAAGCTTTGAGCACCTGCTTTCCCTTCTGGCTTTGTTACTCTCAATAAAGAAAGAGATTCCTGTTGAGAAGGAGGGAGAGGTTAAGTGTCCAGAAATACTGCACTAAACCATGAAATTATAAAGGGAGAAAATCAACTAAAAAGTAGCTTCACTTAAAGAGCTACTGTTAAGGGGAGGTTTCATTTTGGAATTTGCCCAAATAGTGTCTTAAAAGAAAAAAGAGGCAAAAATTCAGCACCGTGAATGAATATCTTCTCTGAGAATCTTCCTTTCTTTATGATTAATATTAATCTTATCATCATATAAGTTCTTTCTGAATCGAATGAGTGAATGAATAAATAAGTAAAATATGGAACAGGTTTGAGATGAGTGAGTGAGAAAGGGAGAGAGACCCTAAAAATAAAAAAGTAAGAGGAACACTGGGGAAATAATAGCTAAAGAAAAGGGTAGTGAGAGCAAATGACTCACTGAAAAAGAAAGCACATCGTTAATAATATTTGTAGGTCTACAGTCTCTAATAATGGATAATGATAAAACTACCCAGGTCATATGCCTTCTAGGAGTGATCTGTGTGTTCGTCTCCAGAGTGACACAATGCGGTAATATCCCAAAATTTGGTAAAATATCAGTTGCATATTATTTTCTTTGTCATGTCATACATATAATATTTAGGTTATATTACCTTATAACAAAAATTATGGTTCTTTGTCTTTCTCTTATGTTGTATTACATCTGAATAGCAGACCTAAAATGATTTCTCATTAGATAAATTTGTAGCTGAGCTAAAAAGAAATTCTATATGAGAAAATTAACTTGACACAAGAAAAGGTTTGTAGATGTTTACCCATGTAAAATTAAGTACCCAAATCAGGAAACAGGAGAGAAAATAAAATGGATTTTATACTTGCTGTAAAGTAAATCAAAAGCATACTCAAATCTGAACAAACAAATTTCCAAATTGTATGACTTTAGGGAATTTTCTTTTAAGCAAATATCTGATCTACGCATTGATATTGCACTTCTGCACTGTACTATAAAATACAAAATTTCATAACTGACATAACTATTCTTGTTTGTAATGTGTAATTTCACAAGTCCTTTGTCACAATCAGACATCTGTATGCTGTCATATGATCAGTAAGAGAAAAGACAATGAAGCTAAAGAGGCCAACCAGAGTAAAAGAAGGAAAGAGAGAGAGAAAGAGACAGAAAGAAAGAAAGACAGAAAGAAAGAAAGAAAGAAAGAAAGACAGAAAGAAAGAAAAGAAAGAAAGAAAAAAAACCCTGAAAGTTGTTTGTGTTCATTGAAATTTAAGATATGCCAAAGTGCCACATTAGAAGAGAGAAAACTGCAGAAGACTGAGCAAAAAGCTCGTCTTCCTACTACATAATGTTGAGACTTTATTTTTTTTTTATGTAAAGTGATTGTAATCACTTGCTCGAATAAAGAAATCTCATCACTCTGGCAATACATTTAACAAACTAAAGAAAAACAAATAATGGAAATCACAGTGTGAGAAAGCTGAACTTGAAATATGCACTTCAGTGTTAGCGTCTCTGAACTTTCAGCAGAGTCCTGATTTCGAAGGTGGTGACCCAGAGCATGGAGCAGGTGTGAGCCTGGTGACTTTTGCCATGTTCTTTTTTTAGAGTCTGCTGCTGGTATCACTTTTGTCTTTGCCTCTTTACTCAATTTCCTCATTTGATTGGGCGATTTCTAGAATCTTCTCCAGCTCTCACGTTCTTTAACCCTGTATGACAACCTCTTTGGGGTAGCTATAGTGTGACAGGAAACACTAGTAGAGGGGAATTCACCTCTGCTGATCATTGACCCACATTTCCATCCCTGCAAACCACACTTACCCAATACAATTCTTCTCTTTTTGTGGATAAACGAGCTAATGATCAGAGAAGTTGAGTAGCTTTTCTCACTCGGCTGAGGGATTGGGAAAGCTGGAAGTCCAGTCAGTCATCTATGGCCCCATAGAACATTTGCTTTCTCTATACCAGCATTAACATTTTATTTGACTTTGCCCAAAATTGTCTTTGAAGATCTGATTTAAACAATCTTTAGATTACCAGAAATTCTTATAAAATTCTAATTTCCTCTTTTTGTTGCTGTTGAGCCCTCCATCTGATGTTCTGCTTTCCTGAGATCAGTGTTTACTTAAACCATTGAGAGCGCATGTTTCCTCAAAGACATATTTCTCCAGAGAAAGGCTGAAAATGCTATTTTAAGAAAGCTATCATTTTCTTGAGGCAGGTGGATAAATATGTTTATGCCTGCTTTTGTTTTTTATTCCCTATTATCTAAAAACAATACTCCGAGGTTTATGTAAATTAGAGTGAACTGTTGCAGAGAGAAAAGCCTTTGCAAGAAATACCTATTACAAGCTGCAGTTCTCCTCCCTGATCATGCCCCACCCTTAGCAGCTGCTTCTGCTTCTTCTAAGCATTTACATCTAGCACTGGGGCATTTAATCTTCTGGTTTGGAGCTGAACATCAGGGTGCAACCAGCCCTCCTGCTATACATCTGTAATAGAATTAATACGGATTGGAAATAAAAAGACTAGTCATCCCTCAGGCACTATGCTAGACATTGATGTGAACTAAACAGACTTGGACATCTCCTGGAGGAGCTTAGAGTATAGGGCAGGATCATCCAGTAGTGTCCCCACACACCTTGTATGGCTATTTAAACATAAATTAATTCAAATCAAATAGAATTTAAAACTAAGTTTCTCAGTCACACATTGGCCTAATTCAAAGGCTCAATAGTCACATATGGACAGTGGCTTCCCTAATGGACAGCCCGGATTTTAGAACATTTCCATCAATACAGAAAGTTGTAATGAACAATGCTGGTAAAATCTATCACTAGAAGCATGGAATAAAATCGAGGTTCACCTGCCAGCACGGTAACACCAAGTCAGTGCAGGAGAGAAATCCCCAAAAATGGGTTTTCAGGTTTGGCAGAGAACTTGGAAATAGATGTAAATGTACAGATATGCACATACATACCCAAGCTCAATATGTACCTGGATCTATTTCTAGAATTTCCATTCAGTTCCACTCATCATTCTTTTTATCATGAGCTGGTAATACACTGTTTAAAACATTTATAGTATAAAAAGATTTAAGTATAAAAGATTTATACTAGGTTTTAACATTTGTTATAACTAGTTCCCACTTACAGCTTTTCTTTTTAGTGCTTTTTTTTTTGAAACAGGGCCTCACTGTGTCACCCAGCCTGCTGGAGTGCTCACTGGCTAGCTCACTGCAACCTTGACCTCCCAGGCTCAAGTGATTCTCCTGCCTCAGACTCCTGAGTAACTGGGACCACACTTGGTTATTTATTTATTTTTTTTAATGTTTTGTAGAGACAGGGTCTCACTAATGTTGCCTAGGCTGGTCATAAACTCCTGGGCTCAAGCAGTCCTCTCACCATGGCCTCACAAAGTGCTGGGATTATAGACATAAGCCACCGTGCCAGGCCCTATTCTTGTATACGTATTTTTCTGCATAAACGTTAAAATAAACTTGTCTAGCTGCATAAAAATTCATGTTGATATTTTTATTGTACTTTTCATTTTTTCACATATTTTTGTTTGAAATATTTTTCCATATTTTCACCTGATTTTTTTTTTCAGAGTATCTTTGGTTATAACATAGATTGCTATTTTTCTTTATAAAATGCAATTTTTGTAATAAATGATAAATTAAAACATCCATGTTATTAGTTACTTTTTTCATTTTATAAAATTTTAATTGAACTAAAATATAACATTTTATACCTTTTTAAGTGTACAGTTTAGTAGTACACTATACTAATTCTATAGCAGAATTATGAGAGTTTTATATACCATCATTATGATAACAGTCTTATACTTGTATATATATTAACCTTTTATAGAAAGCTTTATATTTTCCTGTGGTTTCATATGAAATCATATTATTTCATTGTTTCATTTTTCAACGTGAAGAATTCACTTTAGCATTTTTTTCTTCTATCATTACTTATTTATCTATTTTTAGTTCTGGGATATATGTGCAGGAGTGCAGGTTTGTTACATAGGTAAATGTGTGCCATAGGAAATAGTTATTTTCAACATCAAAATTATATAAATAATATTTATGGAGCCTATTTTATATTAAGAACATTATATGTATTCTTAAATCCTCACAAATATAAAATATAAATTATTATCTATTTTATAGATGAGAAATCTGAGGCATGTAGACATTAAGCCACTTGTGTAGAATATCTAAGCTGGGTCTATCTAAAATTAGAGCTCTGCACATATTGAAAATGTGAACTACTGCTTATTTTATAAAGTAACATTTATCAGAGTCCAAGTCATACAAAATTCCATAAAGAGAATGCATTTGGTTTCACTTGTGTTATAACAAGCAGAAGAAAGATATAGTAATTATTTTTACTGAATGTGATTTTAAATGGTCAGTGACCACTAAAATGCATATGATAGTCTACAATGAAATAATATCAGACTCAAGAAAGTTGTGTTCCAGCCCAGTCATTATTACTGCTTAGCCAGGCATGTTTTGGGGAGATAGTTAATCCCTCTCTGTAGCTTGTGTTCTCTACTTTGAAATGGCATTGCATGTCTGTTTATCAAAGTTCTGTGGCAATAAAATGAGTGACAGTACATAACAATGCATGGAGATAACAGAAATATAGTCAGGCCAATGATACCTAGAGACCATTTCAAAAGTTGGCCTGGTAAATTAATAAGCTTCAGATTTTTTAAAACCCCAATTTAATTATAGATCAACACGTCTTCCTAGATCATTCTGCTTCACTTAGTATTTTTTGTTTTATTTGTACTAAGTCAAAAAGGGTGCCTAATTATCATTTAATGTGTTTCTAAACCACTACACTCAATTTAAAAATAGCTGCACTAATATATGCTGCCATGTAGAAATATTCATTTGAAAGTTTAACAATTTCAATTATTTTGTTGTAGAAAAAGTATACCAAGAGAATTTGGAAGGATAAATTCTTACAAAACGTATGTGGCTTTCATTTTCAGTACTTCCTATTTTCATTTGGCTTTTTCTCACGGGACTTACACACTTCTGCTTCTTAATAGGAACATTTAAAAACACTAAGTAAACTTTCAAGGGGGTCATTTCTTATTTTGCTCAAATTGGCTCATACATCTCTAATTTGATTTTTGAGTTAGTGAAGTCAGTTTTGAGGGAAAATGTATTACTAGTCTTTGGGAGGTAGGTGAGATTTGTTTTATGAAATAGCGGCTTATTAATCCACAGTGTATTTTATTTATAAATTTTTGAATGATTTATTTTTCTAGGACTATATGTGAAGCATGTGACTTGCTTTTGTTCCCTTTTAGGCACTTTCATCTTCTTGCCTCTGTGGGAACATTACCTTTTTCCCACTCATCTTGAACTCATCTCTTTCTTTCAGCATGTCCTTTTGTCCCCACGCCTTATGAGCGAGCTACTTGAAGTAGAATTATTATGCATTTTAGAGATAAGAGGTCTAAGGCCTATAGAGATTATGCAACCTTTCCCAGGAGATTTAAGCTGGGCATATCTAAAAATCAAAGCCCACGTGTATAAGAGAGCCGCATGTCTATTACTTCCATCCCCGTCTAGGCCACTCCATTCAGGGACGTTGTTACCACAACATTAAGCTAGACTAGCTTCAGTACAGCTCCCATTTGAACCACTATACATCCTTTCAAGGTCCTATACACAAATCATCCCCCTTTACCATCCCTCTTCCTCTAACTCTTCCTGTAATTTCTTCTCTGTCCTCACTGACCATTTTATACCAGAGATCCTCACCTTGACTGAATATTAGAATCACCTCTGTAGCTTTTATACCACATAAATGCCTGGGCTTCACCTCAGACCAACTAAATAAGATTTTCTTGTGGTGGGATCTGGGCACTCACTATTGTAATGTGCAACCAGAGTTGAGAATGACAGGCTTAAATTTATATATTCCTTAAATATCAGCCTGAGCCCTACGTTGTGAACTACATCAACCCATTGGCTCTTATCCCCAGAACGCCTGCCTTACAGTGCCTTAAATTGCTGTTATCATTTATAATTATTTCAGATATTTTCATTCAGTCATTTCAAGTACTTCATCATTTATTAAGAACCTGTTATGTGCAAAATATAATCCCCATGTCTGTTATATATGTGGTCTTCTCTCTTCAACTAACTGAAACCACTCTGAGAGCTTGGGTTACATCTTATATTTCTTCTTCAATCAAAATAGACCTAATGCATTTATAAGCTCATATTAGATCTCAATAATACTTTTCAGTGAAGATCTCTAGGTTTATATTTTATTCTTTTAGTTACCCAGTTTTGTTTTTTTTTTTTTATCTTTGGTAAATTTTATTTTATTTTATTTTTTTATTTTTTAATTATTATTATACTTTTAAGTTTTAGGGTTTTTCAGCAAATATTTACTGAACTGCTATTACGTGGAAGATATTCTGATAGATTTAATATATAATTTAGGCCGGGTATGGTGGATCATGCCTGTAATCCCAGCATTTTGGGAGGCTGAGGCGGGCGGATCACCTGAGGTCAGGAGTTTGAGATCAGCCTGGCCAACATGGTGAAACCCTGTCTCCACTAAAAATACAAAAATTAGCTGGGCGTAGTGGCACACACCTGTAGTCTCAGCTACTCAGGAGGCTAAGGCAGGAGAATTACTTGAGAATCACAGAAGGCAGAAGTTGACGTGAGCTGAGATCATACCACTGCACTCCAGCCTGGGTAACAAAATGAGACTCTGTCTCAAAAAAGGAATATATATACATATATATATATATACATGTATACACATATATATATACATATATACACATATATATATACACATATATATGTGTATATATATTTATTTTAAGAAATAATCTTCACTTTGGCTACAAACATATTTATTTGTTTTTTAAATGGCTTTCTGTTTTTATGTTTTGAAGTGATGTTTACTTGTTTCTATATTGGATAATGTGTCAGAATAACATATTTATTAAATACTTCTTTTATGTCATTCTTCTGAGTTCTTTGCATCTGTAAATTTATTCTATAGTTCAACCACATGAGATAGTATCTTCAAAGAGAGTACCTTCTCAGAGGAGAAATGACTTTGCCCAAGGTTACCTGGACAGTAAGGGGCAGAGCTGGGACTCCAGCCCAGATAGTTTGGCCTCAGAGCATACCACTTTACCCCTCTGCTACAGTGCCGCCAGAGACAGTTTTCAAGTAGACAGACGATTCTCCAATTCAGGGAACATATTCATGGTTTCCTTAGACGTATTCTATTTAGAAAGAATTCTAAAATAATTATACATAAAAATGCCATTAATGGTACTAGAAGTGGCTTTCACTCAAATGTCATTAATATCACAAAAAATTTTACAGAGTAAGTTCTAAGAAATCTTAATAGCCAGTAAGAAAAGCCTAATCATTTTAAAGTTTTTTCAGTTTAGGTTATTAAAGAATATTTTGAATCTCTACTCTGCTTCCAGATGAGGTTTACATTTTTAAGTAGCTAAAACAAACTTCTCCCTTCTAACTTTACATTTCATGATTTGTTCAAAGAGGAAAAAAGCAAAGGTTTCAGTTACTAAGTAAACAGTCTATAAATGTACATCCTGTCTAAAAAAGCAGAGAATATGAAACCAAAGGATCCTCAAGATTGAAGAAAGGGCAGAAGATTTACAACTATTTTACAAATACTTTTCTTCTTCTAGACATTTTTCTTTTACCTTTCTTAAACAATTTTTATTCCTCTCACTTTGCCCGTTTTCATAATTCACTACCTTTTCTATTTTTTCTTCTCTGACTCATTTATGAATCTCTTTCGTAGCCGTGAACAAAATTCTCCTTAAAATGTGTCTCTATTAAAGACATTACAAAAAAATTTAAAGTAATAAACTTTATTTTCTTTTCCTAATTTATTTATCTTCTTTACCCACCCTACTCTGACCATCTCCTTTGTTTCACAATACATCCTTTATTTTACAATAAAATCTCCGTCTCTCAGTCTCCACATATGTGAAATCACAAAGCATCTCCCTACTATAAATGCCAACTCCTAATTAGGAGCGCTTAACTTATTAAAAGTTATTAGCCAGGTACTTTTCCCTTGGAGAGATGTTAATACTGCCTTCATGTATATTTAGTTCACAAATATTTATTAGACATTTAATATGTGATTTTCTAGATACTGTTAGGTTCTAAAAATCAAGTTGTCTTGAATTTCCCAAGTTGTCTTTTTAGTGCTATGCACTGTTAACTATAATAAGATTAATAAGGTTTTTGCAACATTAGCTTAACAATATTTTTGCAGGGTAAAATTGTATTTGTATTTTATTTGACCAGCGAAGTAATAAACTTTCTACCATTTGGTGGTAATTTGGAACAGCCTTGCTCACAGCTGTCAAAAGATTGAGAAAAAGAATAATAAATCCATAATTTATCATCTTTTAACTGGCAGGTTCACATCACATGCAGGCATTAACATTGTTCACTATTAATACTCACATTGCCAACTGAACACAAACTACAAAATGGGGAAATGTCAAAACTTGCACTTTCCTTATAGGGTCCATTTTATCAACATAATCCAACTGTTTTAACTATGCTCTTGAAGATAAGAAAGCACACCACATTACAGATATACATGAGTACATACACCCATGAATTGCTACAACAGCCTCTAACTGTCACTATACCTTCCCAAACCACAAACAGTGCCTCTGCTATGCACAGAGAGCAACTGAAGTATTTTAAGCAATTCTCTCATACAATGGTTTCTATTCTGTTGACAGCTACTCTGAGTCTCCGCCTTCGACTGAGGGTCAAGGGCACTGTGAGCTGTAACCTTTGATGCCTCTCACCTGCTGATTCCTGTGTAATCCCTCCCAGCCATTCATAAGAGGGCTCCGAGGTGTGGGCAACTGTACTTTGTGCATTGGGTCCACAAGGAGGGGATGACCTTTGTGGGCTCAGGGTACAAAGGTTCACATTTCACGCTTGGGCTTTAATCTGCATTATAATTGTTGAATAAGGAAGTATTTAAGCACACTAGTACTTAGTTTTAACCATTGTACTTGCCAGAGTAAGTTATGCGTAATATTTAGCATAATTTCTATGCCTCCGACCAAAAGAGTAAATAGGTCTCTCTTTAAAAAACACTCCTCCTCTTTTAAAGCGCATCATTGATGCTGATGATCAATTGAAATGTGGAAATGATCAAGATTTTAAAAAGTTTATGTATTGTGATGGGCAAAGCACATTATTTTTAGGTCAGAATAAGCCCAGTTTGGACTCCTCTTAGGGCCTGGGTAGGCTTGGGTAATTTGCCTAATGCCTCGGAGATTCCATTTCTTTGCCAGTAAAATAAAGAGAAGTAATATTCACCACATATACTGAGCATGGGCTTAAGTAAAGTAAAATGCCTGGCATACGCTGGACCCTCAGTAAATATTAGCTCCTACCCATAGTGTGGGGGAAAAAAATTAAGTGAACATGTTTTGTTGATTTTAGAACAACTTTTCTATTAATCTTGAGGGAAGTTACCAAATTTCAATTATAATATAAGGAAATAAAATTTCTGAGAAAATTTTTAAGGCTCTTCATTTTCTGAAATAATACATATGGTGATCTTAGGGTGTTTGAACAGTAATTCAAGAGGCAAGAATAATTTAAATCCAAACAACTGCTTACTTTCTATTATTCAAGATTCAGTGATAAAACTAAAAAAGAGTTAGATAGTATAGTTACTTTTAAAACTCTGTTTTCTCCTGTAGCATAATGAGACTTCATTTATGACCAGGAAAGTCTAACGTGTTTTCCTTGAGCTTGTGAAGAAGTATCTACAGTTCATCCTCACTACCCAAAGAGAAAGTAGATTTTTTTCGACTTAAGCTCTAGAAGATGAGAAAAACATCCTGTAGTAATAAAGAGCAGTCCCAGTCCGTTGCTGAAGAAGCAAGTTCAAACTCCAATCTGTGAAAATCTGTATTTAGTTATACTCCCAAATTTACATTGTTCATAGGGCAATTGAGAGGCAATGCAGAGGTTTCAAAGAATTACAAAAGTCATACTTATCACCAAAACCAAAACCCAGTCTGTAACCAAGGCTAACCTAATACTAAGGTAGCTGTGGTCAGTCAAAAATAATGAAAGGGTCATTTCTATGTCACATAAAGAGAAGGGCTGCTGTTTGATGCTAACTTCCCTTTATTGCCTGCTGTCATAGTATTCAGCAGACAGGGCCCCAGGAGGAGGCAGGTAAGGCATGACCCCAGCTCCAAAATATCACACAGACGGACAGCTGAAAGGGAGACTCCAGGGCCCTAGATGACCTGCCACTAAGCTACCAAGACTTGGCTAATCTTTTCCATGGCTTTGACCTCTAATTAATAAATAAAACCTGCTCAGATATGGCTGAATATTATTTTCAAACAGTAACATAGACTCTGGCGTCATTTTGAATCCTATTCTGCCACTTTGTGGTCTGACCTTGAATATAAGCTACTTAACTTCCTCATTTGCAAACTGGGCATCCCACTAGTAGATCCTGAATAGAGTTGTCAGTATGATTATCTGAATTAATATTTGTAAATTATTTAGAATTCTGCCTGGTCAGCAGGAGGTACTTTCATAGAGTTTTAAAAATAAAAGTAGTACATCCCCCCACATGAATCGCCAAGATATTCAAAAAATTATCTCTGATTTTTGCTGAAATCTTAATTTAATTAGGCAATAAGTCAGATAACCCAGTTTTTAAATATAAATTTAAATAAATATATCAATATAATATTGATATATTACTTTTATTATTTTAATAAAATCATTAAATATCTAAATGTATATTAGTATATATTTAAAATATGTAAATACACAAATATATAAATCATATTTACTATACAATGCTTATCTATTTTATTTAATATGCTGATGTATAGAGTTCTACTTTTAAGTGTAATAAGTTTCAAGACATGATTGGAAAGATGTTTACTCTCTCTTGTTCTCTCTCTCTCTCTCTCTATATATATATATATATGAAAATAGAGTGTTTTTGTATAATTCATAACACTTTTTTTTTTTTGAGACGGAGTCTCACTCTGTTACCAGGCTGGAGTGCAGTGGCGCCATCTCGGCTCACTGCAACCTCCACCTCCTGGGTTCAAGTGATTCTCTTGCCTCAGCCTCCCGAGTAGCTGGGAATACAGGTGCACACCACCACAGCCTCCCGAGTAGCTGGGAACACAGGTGCACACCACCACACCCAGCTAATTTTTGTATTTTTAGTAGAGACGGGGTTTCACCATGTTGGCCAGGATGGTCTCAATCTCTTGACCTCGTGATCCACCAGCCTCAGCCTCCCAAAGTGCTGGGATTACAGGCATGAGCCACCATGCCCGGCCAACTCATAACACTTCTACAGCTAAATCACTAAAGTTATGATTGACTTGTCACCACATTATACCATATTATTTTCAAGTAATAAAAAATATCTGATTTTAGAAAGCAGTCTGTACAAAGTAGAGTCATTGCTCTAAAAAATCTGTATGCAAAGAAACAAAATTATGATGCAGTTTCTGCTTGAAATAACAATATTTGTGGTCCCCAAGAATTTTTTCTTTCACATTTTTTGGTGGCATGATACAGTTCATTCATAAAAAATATTGTAAGAGGATGATTGGTAATGAAACATAGGACAAAGGCACTATCATAATTTCCGAGAACCTTCACTATGTGTCTTGCACATGTAAATTTCAAAATTCTTCAGTCTTGTTTGTAATGATTAGTACCACAGAGCTGGCAACTGATGCAGTTTTTCTCCTCTGCAAATGAGTGTCATGTTTCTGTTGATAGACCTACTGGTGGATATTTGAACATCTATATTTGAAACATCACGGGGTATTTTGCTATTTGTTTTTTAAATATATATTTGAAACTAGACTACGCCTAGAAAGAGAACAATAAGCAATCATAACCTAAAGATCAATTTAACAATAAAAAATATCAAATCAATAACTTTTATTCAAGACCATACCACAACACTAGTTTAAGTGAATATTCATTTTTTTTTACTCATGTTTGGTTGAACAGACTAAACTAACTTTTGGTTTCTAAAATATATAAAGCTCTATGCTTGGTGTTTCAAAAGCAAAAGCTCTTCTTTTAACTTATGGACAGATTTATAGAGGTGAAGAATACTGAATAAGTGTGTTCTCATTTGGCGCTAAATGAAATCAGTCGACCCAAGTGGTCTGATATTTTTCTCATGGATTAAAGGGGCATGCTGCTGTCTTATTCTTACTTTTAACCAATTTTTACTTTAGTTTCCTCTGGAGTGGGAGTCATGTCTGATTTGTATTTATATCTCCCCAGAGTATTTACCATATATTATGTACTAAATAAAAGTGTATTAACACAAATTAGGCAAATTGAGAGTCCAGACACGAAGCTCACTATCAAAGGTGCTGAACAACATAGATATACTGAAGTGATGGTCATGTTATTTGAGACATAGTTGTATGTTACTAAATATCTTTATTTTCTAACCTGAGAAAGAAATCATTTAGAAAGTTGATATATTCTTAAGTGTTGATAAAAATTCTACGCTGAAAAAATTTAGTGTTATCTTCTATATCCAACAATGAGAAGTACTCCTTGAGAATTATTCGACCCTCGACTTGAGTACACACACTATTCCTTAAAACACACACACACACACACACACAATAGGTGTCCTACCTATTTTCCTCTTGTACTGGCATTTCTTTCATAAACTGAAAATGGTTCTCTAGCTATTAAAGCAGTCTAACATTGAATTAGAACTTGAATTAAAGTCAAAGCTCTAAAATGGCTTATTTTGGGAAACATCAATAAGCTCATTTCACAGTTTAGAGGTGGGATCACTGATGGGTAATGTACACACATTATACATAGAGAGGTTTAGCCATATGCAGGGATAGCATAGGTTTTTCATGCCTGAATTTGTCATTCACAGCAAAAGACCAATACCAACCCTGTTTATAACAAAAGCATAAGATACAGTTTCCTTTTGGATAACTATATAACGTAATAATAACTGCCTCGTTATATAAGCATCCTTAACAGTTATATGTAAATGGTATTTTCGACAATTAGAAAACTGCTATAATGATCCAGGGAAATTGGATGAGGGCCTGAACTACTGTAATGGTATTAAGACTGGAGAGAAATAGACATTAGGTATGTAGAAAAGGTGGAGAAATTAAAGATGATAATCAGGTTTCCTGCTTGACTGCGGATATAGCAGTGCTATTTACTGAGGTCAGGAGCATAGGAAGAGGAGAAGGTTTGGAGCTGAGAAGCAAGAAGACTGAAAAGATGAGTATAGTTTGGGACATGTTGGAGGTGCGCATGGACATCCAAGTAGAAATATCCAGTAAGCAGGATATCATTGATGTGATAAGGAACTAGACCATGAGCACAGATCTCCAAGTTCAGAACTTACGCAATCACTGAAGCCATGTGTGTGTAAAAGATCACTCTGGAAGACCATGTAAAGTAAGAGGAGGGAAAAGCATGGGAAAATGGTTATCTGTATTATTAAACTGGTCACTAAAAGGTATTTCTTTATTGAAATATTAACAACATGTGCTATGATAGCATCGGGTGGTGGTGTTTTAACAGCAATGTAAAGCTGGCATGGTTGTAAATTAATTTTGCTTTCTAACCCCTTCCAACATCCTTTGCTACACTGTATGGTTTCCTTAAATTACCACACACAGAACTCCAGGGGCGAACAGACCCAGCTGATTTCACTTTATGCCACACAAACAAGCATGTGGCATGAGGTTCAGTCCTCCTAACCACATGTCCCATTATTTACTCATGTTTTGTCAAAAATAAGCCTGTATAACCAAGTAATTCAATTGGAATTATAAAATCATTGAATTTATCATAGAAAAATTACCTGGGAAGTGATTGCTTTATACACATTTCACTGTTGCATTTATCAACTTCCTTTTTTATTTTATAATTATTTTATTTTTTCATGTATTTTATTTTATTTTTGTATTATACTTTAAGTTCTGGGATACATGTGCAGAATGTGCAGGTTTGTTACATATGTATACGTATGCCATGGTGGTTTGCTGCACCCTTCAATCTGTCATCTACATTAGGTAGCTGCCCACCCCCTGACAGACCCCAGTGTGTGATGTTCCCCTCCCTGTGTCCATGTGTTCTCATTGTTCAACTCCCACTTATGAGTGAGAACATGCGGTGTTTGGTTTTCTGTGCCTATGTTAGTTTGCTGAGAATGATGGTTTCCAGCTTCATTGATGTCCCTGCAAAGAACATGAACTCATCCTTTTTTATGGCTTCATAGTAATCCATGGTGTGCATGTGCCACATTTTCTTTCTCCAGTCTATCATAGATGAGCATTTGGGTTGGTTCCAAGTCTTTGCTGTTGTGAATAACACTGCAATAAACATACGTGTGCATGTGTCTTTATAGTAGAATGACTTATAATCCTTTGGGTATATACTCAGTAATGGGATGGCTGGGTCAAATGGTATTTCTGGTTCTAGATCCTTGAGAAATCACCACACTGTCTTCCACAATGGTTGAACTAATTTACACTCCCACCAACAATGTAAAAGCGTTCCTATTTCTCCACGTCCTCTCCAGCATCTGTTGTTTCCTGACTAAACAGTTCTTCTGAATCAGCCAAAAAGAAAATACATAACTGATTCAAATTTTTGCTTTGTTTCTAATCTCATGTGATCAAGACTTCTAAGAAAGTTCAAGAGCTCACTGATCACAGAATCTTTATCTCTGTTCTTTGTCTGGTTACAAGAGACATGTCTTTAAACTCTACATTGTGCTTTACCAAAGCAGCAGGATTCCATATATGTCTTATGAATGTTAAATTAAACCAATGTGCCACAAACAAAATAATCCAAGATCATACATATCATTTTATGTAATTCTTAAACTATTTTCTGAGACCATTAAGCATCATAATAATTGCTACATACCATTAAGAGGTTGGTTCATTTTCTTTTGGTAAAATTAAAAAAAACGTTCAAGAGATCTGAATTGTCTCATAATATCTTATTTACAAACCATTCCTATCCTCTGTTATTGAAACCAGGTCTCCAAGTAGAAGAAAAAGTTACCCCTCTAGCCTGGTGGCCTTATGAAATTACTTAACCCCCACACACAGAAATCTTCATTCATAATTTCATAGATTGTAACATTCTCTGTTGAAAAGCCATTGGACCCTCCTTCTCAGCTATAATATCATTAAATTCTATGACTTAAAATGTGCCTATTAGAAAGTCATATTATTTCTGAAGGAAAAAGCTATAAAGAGGGCATAATACTCACCATAATGGCATGGGGAGAACACATGTCTGTGATATTTGGTGTTTTAAAAACATCCCTGCATCTAAATGGAAACCAAAATGGCATGTACCTTTAGGATATTTAAGAAACAGACTGAAAATCTTAAGCTACTGGAGTGTGAGGAAACTATTAAGGTAGGATAAATTCGAAATGTCTTCCTGGCTGTGTTTCTAATAAAATGTGAAGCTAGGTAAAAATTTTCAGGAATTGTCTTGTTTTTTAATATAGTAATATTCAAACTCAGAAAAATGGTAGAGAAGCTAATACCTTGGTTTGATACTAAAAAGGATTGAATTGATTCTTCATAATCAATAGAAGTATTTTTTCCAT
The DNA here is from genome assembly GCF_028885655.2 of Pongo abelii. Classification (NCBI taxonomy): domain Eukaryota; kingdom Metazoa; phylum Chordata; class Mammalia; order Primates; family Hominidae; genus Pongo; species Pongo abelii. The sequence goes on along the minus strand of NC_071996.2, from coordinate 83,975,081 downwards.
AATAAAAACAAAAGAAAAGCATATTAACTATGCCCCATATACTCCAACTGGGTTGACTTATCTTATTTAGTATCACCTTTCTGTAACGCAATTTCATATGACTTGATAAATGATGATGATGACGTGAGTAGGTCTGAAACCCAGTATTTTCAATTGGTTCTGGTGGTTCAGTATTTCTTACATTCTATTCAGTCCAAATTAAAGGAAATGTTTTCTCTGTCCTAAATTTTTAATGATTTTTAAAATTTAAAATTTAAATATATTTACTTTCTATTTAATGTCAAATATTGATCAGCTAATTTGTTATAAATATTCCACTTCTAGCTTCCCACAGAACTGTTTATATGGCATTTTTTGTACTACGACTTAACAGTTTACTTAACTACATTCCTTTGAACCATCACCTCAAGAATTAGGAAGTATACAGTTCTTTAAATGTTTGGTAGAGTTCTGCAGTGAAGCCATTGGTCCTGGGTTTTTCTTTAGTGGAAAATTTTTTTATTATGGCTTTCATTTTGTTACTTGTTATTGGTCTGTTCAGGTTTTAGGTTTCTTTCTGGTTCAATCTCGGTAGGTTGTATATGTCTAAGAATTTGTCCATTTTTTCTAGATTTTCCAATTTATTGGCATATAGTTGCTTATAGCAGAACTAATAATCCTTTGAATTTCTGCAGTGTCTGTTGTAATGTCTCCTTCATCATTTTTGACTTTATTTATTTGTATCTTCTCTCTTTTATTCTTAAGTCCAGCTAAAAGTTTGTCAATTTTGTTTAACTTTTTAAAAAAACAAGTTTTTGTTATATTGACTTTTGTATTTTTTTTTCATTTGACTTTTATTTATTTCTGCTCTGGTCTTTATTATTTCTTTTGTTCTAGTATTTTTGGGTTTGGTTTTCTCTTGCTTTTCTAGTTCTTTAAGATACATCATCAGGTTGTTTATTTGAAGTTTTTCCTCTTTTTTGATGTAGGCACTTATAGCTATAGACTTCTCTCTGAGTACTGTTTTTGTTGTATTCCATAAATTTTGATATATTGTGTTTCCATCATCATGTTTTTCAACAAATTTTTCAATTTCCTTCTTAATTTCTGCATTGACTTACTAGTCATTCAGGAGCATATTGTTTAACTTCCATGTATTTGCATAGTTTCCAAAATTCCTCTTGTTATTGATTTCTAGTTTTATTCCATTGTTGTCAGAGAAGATGCTTGACATATTTCAATTTTTTGAATGTTTTAAGACTTGTTTTGTGGCCTAACATATAGTCTATCCTTGAGAATGATCCATGTGGTGAGGAAATTAATGTGTATTCTGCAACCACTGTATTAAATGTTCTGTAAATATCTATTGGATCCACTTGGTCTGTAGTGCAGATTAAGTCCAATGTTTATTTGTTGATTTTCTGTCTGGAAGTTCTGTCCAATGTGAAAGTGAGGTGTTGAAGTCTCCAGCTATTATCGTACTGGGGCCTATCTCTCTCTTTAGTTCTAACAATGTTTGCTTTATATAGCTGGGTGCTCCAGTGCTGGCTGCATATATATCGCTGAATTGACCCCTTTATCATTATATAGTGGCCTTTGTCTCTTATAGTTTTTGTCTTTAAATCTATTTTATTTGATACAAGTATAGCTACTCCTGCTCTTTTTTGGTTTCTGTTGGCATGGAATATCATTTTCCAACCCTTTATTTTCAGTCTATGTGTGTCTTTATAAGTGAAGTGTGTTTCTTGTAGACAAGGGGTCAATGGGTCTTGTTTTTTCATTGATTCAATAATTCAGCTTTTCTATGTCTTTTGATGGGAGAGTTTAGTCCATTTACATTCAATGATATTGTTGATAAATAAGAACTTACTCCTGCCATTTTATTAATTATTTTGTGGTTTTGTAATCTTCCTTCCTTCTTTCCTTCCTGTCTTCCTTTAGTTAAGGTAATTTTCTCTGGTGATATGATTTAGTTTCTTGCTTTCTTACTTTTTGTGTATCTATTGTATGTTTTTTGGTTTGAGGTTACCAAGAGGCTTAAAAATACTATTTTATAACCCATTATTTTACCCTAACAACTTAACACTGTTTGCATAAACAAGCAAACATATAAACAAAAAGAAAACTAATAACAACTCTATGCTTCAACTTTGTCCTTCTCCTTTTTAACTTTTTGTTGTTTCTATTTATATCGTATTGGACTATGTCTTGAAAAATTTTGTAGTTAATATTTTTGATTGGTTAATTGCTCTTTCTACTTAGGATAAGAGTAGTTTACATACCACAGTTACCGTGTTCTAATATTCTGTGCTTTTCTATGTACTTACTATTACCAGTGAGTTTTGTATCTTCAGATAATTTCTTATTGCTCATTAACATCCTTTTCTCTCTAATCAAGGAACTTCCTTTAGCATTTCTTATAAGACAGGTCTGGTGTTGATGTTAGCTTTTGTTTGTCTGAGAAAGTCTTTATTTCTCCTTCATGTTTAAAGATTATTTTCACTGGACATACTACTCTAGGGTAAAAGTACTTTTTCTTCAGCACTTTAAATATGTCATGCCACTCTCTCCTGTCCTGTAAGGTTTCCATTGAAAATTCTGCTCCCAGATGTATTGAAGCTCCACTGTATGTGATTTGTTGCCTTTCTCTTGTTGCTTTTAGGATCCTTTCTTTACCCTTGATCTTTGGGGGTTTGATTATTAAATGCCTTTAGGTAGCCTTTTTTGGCTTAAATCTGCTTGGTGTTCTATAATCTTGTACTTGGATATTGATATCTTTCTCTAGCTTTGGAAAGTTCTCTGTTACTATTCCTTTGAAGAAACTTTCTACCCTATCTCTTTCTCTATTACCTCTTTAAGGTCAATAACTCTTAGATATGCCCTTTTGAGGGTATTTTCTAGATCCTGTAAGCATGCTTCATTGTTTCTTCACTCTTTTTTATTTCATCTCCTCTGACTGAATTTTCAAATAGCCTATCTTCAAGCTCACAAATTCTTTCTTCTGCTATCAATCAGCTATTAAAGGATTCTGATGCATTCTTCAGTATGCCAATTGCATTTTTCAACTCTAGAATTTCTGCTAGATTCTTTCTAATAATTTGAATCTCTTCGTTAAATTTATCTGATGGAATTCTGAATTCCTTCTCTGTGTTACTTTGAATTTCTTTTAGTTTCCTCAACACAGCTATTTTGAATTCTCTGTCTGAAAGGTCACATATCTCTGTTTCTCCAGGATTGGTCCCTGATGTCTTATTTACCTCAATTGGTGAGGTCATGTTTTCCTGGATGGTGTTAATGCTAGTAGATGTTCTTCAGTGTCTGGGCATTGAAGAGTTAGGTATTTATTGCAGTCTTCACTGTCTGGGCTTATCTGTATCCATCCTTCTTGGGAAGGCTTTACAGATATTTAAAAAGATTTAGGTGTTTTAATCTAAGCTGTAGCTGCTTTAAAGGGCACCCCACCCCCAGTAACGCTGAGGTTCTTGCAGACTCATAGAGGTACCGCTTTGATGGTCTTGGGCAAGATCTAGGAGAATTCTCAGGATTACCAAGCAGAGAATCTTGTTGTCTTCCCATACTTTCTCCCAAACAGAGGCTCTCTCTCTGCTCTGAGTCACCTAAAGCTAGGAGTGAAGTGACAGAAGCATCTTTGTGGCCATGACCACTGTGGCTGCACTGGGTCAGACCTGAAGCCAGCACAGTGCTGAGTCTCGCTCAAGGCCTGCTGTAGTCACTCCCTGGCTACAGCCTACGTTCGCTCTAGGCCCTGAAGCTCTACACTCAGCAGATGGCAAAGCCAGCCAGGCCTGCATTCTTCCCTGGGTCCAGAGGTGCTATTTGGGATTGAGGGACTAGAATCAAAAACCTTAGAAGTCTACCTGGTATTCTATAGTACTGCAGCTGAGCTGGCACTCAAACCACAAGATGTAGTCCTTTTACTCTTCCCTCCCCTTTCCAAAGGCAGAGGAGCCTCCACCCTTAGCCACCACCACCCAGGCCATGAGGACTACTGCCAGATTACCTCCGAAATTACCTTAAGGCCCCAGGACTCTTAAGTCAGCTTGTGATGAATGCTGCCTGACCTAGGAAGCACACTTCATGGCAGCGGGCCCCCTGTGGCCCAGGGCAGGTCCAGACATGCCATCCAAGAGTCAAGACCTGGAATCAGGGACCTAAGAGCCCACTTGGTACTTACCCCACTGTGGCCCATGCTGATACCTAAGGTGTAAGACAAAGTCCCCTTTCCTTTTTCCCTCTGCTTTTCTCAAACAGAAAGAGTTTTGCCCCATAGCCACCACGGCTTGCAAGGTGCTGAGTCTCATCTAAAGCCAGTAAGTTTCAGAGGCTTACCTAATGCCCTTGGTGTAGTACCTGGGTGTCACTGCTGCTTATTCAGGCCCCAAAGGCTCTTCGGTTAGCAGGTGATAAATACTTCCAGCACTGGGCTCTTTCCTTCAAGGCAGCAGGTTCCCTTCTGACCCAGGGTGTGTCTAGAAATGTCCTCTGGAAGCTAGGGTCTGGAATGGAGGCCTCATGACTCTAACCAATACCCTGTCTTGCAGTGGCTGAGCTGGTCTCCAAGATGCAAGAAAAAGCCCTCTCTACACTTTCCACTCCTCTCCTCAAGCAGAAGAAAGGAATAAAGAGGTCTATTTTGGAGCCACTGTGCAACCTGGTGTTAGAGGAGGGGTGATGCCAGCACTCCCTTAGCCATCCCAACTGATGTCTCAGTATGTCCTGTGCCCCCCACCTCACCCAGTCCACTGTCGCTGGGCCCAGTTCAGCCCTAGACTCGCATGAGAATTGCAGTCTTTATGGCTTAGGCTGCTTTTCAAGTTTACTTGGAGACAGAGAGCACTATAGCTCACAGTGGTGAGGTTTGTGGGAACTCAAGTTCAGACCACTGGGATTGGCAATTCCCCTCTGGCTAGTGCTGGTTTAAATGTTCCCTCCATGGGCAGGTGGCAGCTGAGTTAGGTCCTGTTTTCCTTTCTGCCTTAATGGGACAGTGCTGAGTTCAATGTCTCACAATTGCTGTCCTCTCCTTCCTCCAGTGCCCAGATATACTACCTGCACCACATTGCTGCTGCTGCGGCTGGGGAAAAGGTAGCATCAGCGATTCAGGACTTTTTGTGTTTGTTTGTTTACCTCGTCGGTGCCTCTTTCAGTGATAGGAAGTTACAACCAGGTGCTATGAGTGCTCACCTGATTTTTGGTTCTTATAAAGGTGTTTTTTCTGTGTAAATAGTTGTCAAATTGGTGTCCTTGTCCGGAGTAGGGCGATCAGTGGAGCCTTTTATTCTGCCATCTTGCTCTCCTTTGAAATTCTTCAAGAATTAGGATGTGTACAGAGGCTGCCTTATTCATCTTTACAAATACAACATCTAGGAAACTGCTGAGTTTATAATAGGCAATAAGAAGTGTTTGAAGCTAAATGTACTAGAAATAGTAGACCAAGTGGTCTACTATAGAAAGGCAGTATGTAGAGTGATTAGAGTATAGCTTCTGGCAACAACTAACTATAGGTTTAGTTCTCAAATCCATTATTTTCTACCTGTATGATTTGGGCAAGTTATTTAGCTTTTTTGAACTTTAGTTTTCTTCCTTATAAGAAGGGGAACATAATCTGTACCTTTGAGGGTGACATGAAGATTAAATGAGAAAATGCATATAAAACATTTATCATTGAGTATAGTTCATAGTAAAGCTCTCAAAAATGACAGAAAAAATATGAATTTAAATAAAAAATATTTCTGAAAGTAGTATTTTTTTTTCCTATTCTTTGTTGATAAAAGGGAACTGGACTTTTGGTTCAAAATGGTCGACTGAACACCCAGGTGTATTTCACTTCTTTCCAATGATGCTATTCAGTGACAGTAAAGATATACTAAAAAGAACAAATCTGTAGCTAGTGCTGAAAATAAGAGTGAGTGTGTCATCAACAAAGAGCAGCTTCCTAAACTATGTGGAAATCTGAAAGCAAATGGGTTCATATCGCTGTACAAGCCACAGAGGAACTTTATCCTGGAAAATGTACCTAAGCAAGTTACACCAAAGACGTGAGTAATTCTAATCCATGGAGCTCCCAAGAGCTCTAAATTTGGAAATGAAATGATGGAGTCAGAGATTATATAATAAGGAGAAGAAATTGGAAATATAAGTATTAATATATGTGTAAACATTCAGGAGTTATTGCATTTTGAAATCTGAAAATATGACTATTAAATTTTTTAAATAGTAAAAGCTGAATAATAAACTCGGCATGGCTGAAGAATAAATCTGCAAGATTAAAATAATAACTAAAATTAATATAACAGAAATTGGAAGTGGCAGGAAAAGTTTTACAAAATCAAAACCAATATTTTCATTTACTTAATTATAATATACAATGTCTGTAGCTCTGTGTTATTTTTTGCAAAACCCAAACAAAAAAGTTCTAGTTTATTCACATACAACATTGTTTGCTATTATAATTATTTATACTTTCAACTTTGTTAGATAATCTATTATCATAAAATGATATCAGGGGCATCACTTCCAAATATTGAACATCCTATGGTAATTGGTTTTTAGGGAATATCTTCATTGGTTTCTAAATATTTTGCAACATCTCCTTTTTTCTTAGGATAGAGTATTTCTATATCTCTTTTGTGTTTTGAGGTAGCACACCTTAAAACAAACACTGGTAAGTAATAGATTCTTTTATCACTTATAAATGTACTCAAAATTAAATATTCATCAATCTACATCCCTTGAAGTATACAAACAGGTAGCCATATAAACCAATCTATGTTAGTTAATGGTTTTCTTCTGTAAATTGCTACTTGCTTTAGGTGCCTATTTTATTGTTAAGGACAATAAAAACATTTCAGAAACTATTCAAAAAAATCCATTTATCACTCCAGGCTGTAGAAATCAATGTATAGATTAACCTTCATCATTTTTATTTCCATGGAGAAGCAATTAATCATTAATAATTACCTAGTTTGGAACTGTAACCATTTAGAACGTTTAGTTCTTTTCATTGCTATGCCTAACCCAAGATTGAAATGGGAACATTGATTTAATTTTACCCTTTATCCTAGGTCTCTGGACACATGTTTACAACCCCCAAATTATAATAGATTTGAATCCTATAATTAAAATACAGTCCCAAGAAAGTTTCCAAGTAGTGTCACGCAAAGAACAAAAAAAGAGATCTTATTTCAGAACAAGATAAAGAAGAAATCTGAAAATCTTTATTTTCTTGTGTTTACCAAGCCAAGCCAAGCAAAAGAAAGAAAGAAAGAAAGAAAGAAAGAAAGAAAGAAAGAAAGAAAGAAAGAAAGAAAGAAAGAAAGAAAAGAAAGAAAGAAAGAAAGAAAAGTAAAGCAAAAATTAAGTAAATGGAAATAAAAATAGAAGCATTTTCAAAAACAATCTCAGTTTGATATAAAACTTTGTGAAGACAAAGATTTATTGTGACATTCTGGGTTTGTTAATTCCAATTTGCTAATTTTTGATGAGATTGTGGAGGCAGAAGTCATGAATACCAAAGTGGAGAGAAGAGGGAGGGTGTCTGGTTTAAAGAGCATTGATGGGGATGAGCTAGTGCTTTAGATGAATCATAGTTTAGGGAAAGAAAGAAGAATTTAGTATAAATAAAATTCTCTTACTTTTTCTACCTAGCATCTCTTCTTTTAGAACTCAAACCCCACCCACAGCATTCCTGCTCAGACCGGTGGTTTGGATTGGGTTGGCGCCAACCTGTATGCCCTCCTTTTCCCTGGTCTAACTCAAGGGCCTCACTGGACCTAGCCAAGTAGAATGCTTCTTTCCCTTGGCCATGAAGATTTGTTCAGAGCGGAGGAAAGTAACCAAAGCCGATCTTTTCCAAGAGTTTTGGCAGGGATATCTGCAGAGATATGATTTCAGAAATATTCAAAAACTATAGAAAGAATTGGGAAGATACCTAAAAGGACATAGAGGAAAAGTTGAATACATGAAAAGGCATAGCATATTTGTTATGGGTAGGAAGATTCAGAATTGATAAGATATTAATTATCTCAAAATTAATTCATAGATATTCAATATTTTGACCAAAAACCCAAAATGGTTATTTTATCTGAAGGCATAAATGCATGAGCATAGTTCTCAGGTAAAACAGATGGGTGAGATTTTAGCATAAAAAAATAAAGTTGTAACAGTAATAGGAAAACCATAAGAGTAAGTATTATCTAAGTCTTGAAGTAGAAAGCTTTCTAATTTGACATCAAAGGTTATAAAGCATAAAGAAAAAGAGAGTTGACACATATCTGCATGGAAGAATATACCATATAATATAAAAAATCAAAAGACAAATGATAAATTGAAGAAAAAAACTTACAACCTATGTGAGAGAAATGGAGTTAATATTCATAATATGTAAAGAAACAGCACATACCAAAAGCATATAAAAATTTCATAAAAAGAAATAGTTACATGACATGGAAAGGCAATCTCAAAGAAAACCAATGACCAATAATCACATCAAAGACAATCGACAAAAATGCCAGTTAATTCAATCATGTGATATCATCTGTCATTCCTCAGAGTAACAAAGATAAGAAAGTACGAGTAATGCCAAGTACTGATGAGAGTAGAAAGAAATCAGTTTTCTCATATTTCTTGGTTTTGGTAGTATAAATTAGTTCAATATTTTTGGAGGGCAATGTTTATTTTAACATTGTCATTTTTGCAAAAATAAATGTAAACCATTGAAATGACCATCTAGCAGAACTTGTTAAAACAAATTAAGATATAACAATAAAATGAATTCAAAATATTCATCAACATGCATGAGAGATCTATATGATTATATGTGAAAAAAATCCCTGCCACAGTATAGAGACAAAGGCATGTTACCAAAAAAGTTTTAAGACCAAATATGCAATCGAGTCACCTATAAATTATAATTAAGCTTACATCTATTTAGTGCTTATCATGTACCAGGCACTAAACTACATACCACGTGCTACAGATGCAAGCATACACATATGCAAGCACACATCCACACATACATGTATACATATACATCCAATTTTTATCTTTGTGAAATAGGAAAGCTGGAGTAGAGGGTGGGTGGAGAAGGAAGGTAGGGAGGTAGGAAGATTCAAGAAGAGGTAAGGTTCAGCAGGATTGTCTGAATTTTTTTAGTATGGACATACATTTGCTTTGTTATCAGGAAAAAATTGATCAAGATATTTCCGTTTTGAGAGAAAGCGAGAAAAATATGTGATATTTTGTTCATTCACCAAAAACATTACTCATTATTTTCACAAGACTAACTATAATTTTGATATGAGCCACTTTACCAAAAATAGTGCCTTGTTCATCTTGGTATTTCATCTTAGATTTTTCACATGAAAAGTTGTTAATACATGGTGGCGCAATTGAATGACAAGTTACTTTTATCAGACACTTTTGGGAATGATAAGGTTTTGTAGGTTGACTCTAGTCCCCATCATGTTAAGAAATTAATGTTATAAAAATATGCAGTTTTAAAAAATATGTTTTTCTTCATAAAATACTTATTTTCAATAATATGCCAAAGTACAGTTTTAGTTTTTATGAAAACTCTTTGGACATTTAATATTTTCAAACATATACATAATATTTATTCTGCTGCTTTTAGTGGAGTCAAGTTCAAATATTTCTGTACATGATTTCAGTGCCATATTATATTGCATAAATATAATATTTATATTATTTAATTATATAAATAATATTTATATAAATATTTTATAATAAATATTTATAATATAATCAATAATATATTTATATTATTTATTTATATAAATAATACAAATATTTATATAAATATATTTATATAAATATATTTATATAAATATATTTAATTATATAAATATATTTATATAAATATATTTATTTATATAAATATATAAATAAATATTTATATAAATACATGTATTTATATAAATATAAATAATATTTTTATAAATATTTATAGAAATAATATAAATACTTATTTATTTATATTATATTGTAGTTTATACTACATATTATACACAAGCATGTATACACACACATATTTTGGATACCTTGAACATATATATTCTGAGATGGATATATTCTAAGATCATATAAGAAAAATAATTTGTTTTATAAGAATGCCTCCAACAAAGAGGCACTGGGCCATCCCTTCCACCATGCTTTTTTAAGATATATTTGGGCTCACAAACACACAATTAAAAGCTTTGTAGGGTAATAAAACACTTTGACTCTAGGGGCAGACCTATTGACCAAGACTGAAAATATGGAGAATGACGAAAAGGGGTCTTAAATTCAATTTTTAAATTCACAAAGGGTCACTGCCATAGAAACATTTATAACTCAAAGTTTGGCTTTCTGCTTTTCTGTATTGCTATCTTTTGCTGCCAGTTGGTGTAATGAAATATGACCACCTCAACACTAAAGGGAAAGATCATCCCATTTAATCAAATGAAATCAAATAACATGAAAAGTTCTCACCTCTAGGGGTATAGAATTATCCTCCAACTGTCAGGAGGATATGTTTCAAGGATCATCTTGATTAAGGCCTCCAATATTTTTAGAAAAGAAATATCAAAACCTGTCATATAATATTGCACTGAAGTCATGTACAGAAATATGTGGATTTAAAAATCACAAATACAGCAGATTGAAGGTTTGAACATTTGACATCAATTCGCCCTCCTAAACACAGTGCTCTTAGTGTGAAAGTGTTTGTCAAAAAAGAAACAGTAATGTTTTCTTCGTAAATTTCTGTACTATCTTCCAAGAATGGCCTGCTAAAATGAATGTGGCTATGCATTCAAGGATATGGGAGTCCAGCTTCTAAATGAATTATTTTTTATGAATATGTGGTACTTACATGCGACAAGATGTGTCAACTTCTAGCCCTAAAAAAACTGCTATTTTGATTCAGAATTCATGTATTAAGTAGATATAAATAAAAATAATTCTTCATCACTCAACACTGATGAGTTGCAACATAAGATTTTGATGAACTAAATGAGTAGCTACAGTCCCTGCTACTTAGTACTAAAAAAGTTTCCAAAAAGAATGAATTTATTTTTACTACAGAGAAAAAAACAATTAAGAACTAAGCATACCTACATTAAAAGAAGATCTTATGAGTTAGAAATGTGTGGTAGATCTTGCTCTCCTGACACTATTTTTGCAAGGCATTGTGTAGATACTTTGTAAAAATTAAAGTCTTGCTTTCGCATACCCAAATGTTATTTAAAATTAGCTAAAGGTGGATCTTTAGCAGAAAAATCATTTTGAAAAAAAAACATAGAGCCTGTAGAAACACCATATTGAGTTGCTAGCTTCCCTAAGTGAAAGGTCTGATAGTGAATTTTTAAACATCAAATTAAAATCTTATCATAACTTAAAAAATTTTAAATGTGCAAAAGTTCTAAAATGAACTAGAAGCCAAGAAGTAAATGTCTGGTATTCAGTATTACCTGAAAATACAATGTATAAATGAGTGCTTGGAAATTATTCCAACATCTTATGTCCTGTATCCATTTATTATGGGGGAAAATGGCAGGCCTATCCCAATGCATTAAATGTAAAACCAGAATTAACCAAATTTTAATCTTCTATATTTCCTTAAAGCTAAGCAGAGGCCTCAGCAACATAAACCCCTGACCACAGGAGTTGTTAGTGAAAAAATATACTTAAAAAGTCTTGCTATTCCAAAACACAGCAGAGATCTATGCAGACTGTAATCTGATGAACTCTGCATGTAGGAGGAAAAAGAATGCCAAGTGTTGGTCGTGATGTTTTGTTGGAGAATGTGTGGATTGTTCTTTGGTTCTGAAAGGTGAAAGAGTAGGAAAGTAGAGGAAATGATCTTCAAAAGCAAAGATCATCTCCAAAATGTTTCTGAGAAGAATTGGCTTAGTTCAATATTTCAAGACTTGTCTAATTATAAAATAATCGCCTACACTCTTGTTAAAAATACAGATTTCCAACAACATTCACCTTGCCCAAATTATGATCCAGGAGGGTTAGAGTAGTGCCATAATCTGTATTTTTGAGGAGCACCCCAAGTGAGTCTTATGATAAGATAGGTTTGGCAAACACTTCCTAATCTTAATTGCTCAACCTTGCACTTTACCAACACAGCCTGATAACTAACCATTCAGTGCTGAATAAAGAAAACCATGTTCATTCAACTAAACAAGATCTAAGAGAAAACAGATTTCACATTACTTTAATGGGTACAAATTAAGCCAAAAAATAAATTAATTTATGTCATGTGTTCTTTTAAGTAATCTACTATTATAATTTTATCAGTGATGATGCTAGGAAAAATGGACTACTGTAAGTCATAGCATGTTTTTATACTGTTATTATCTGATAAAGATGTGTTTAAACTTAAATAAGTAGAGAAATACATTTGTTATCCCATCCCAAGTCATTATTCTATTTTCCAAAACTTCTCCAAACCAACAATTTAATAATTCTTAACATGCAGCACTGCTGCTTATATAATTAGCATATAGTGGCCTTCAGGTTTTTAAATTAACTTATTTATGTATTTATTTTTCATAATTTCAACTTTTATTTTAGATTCAGGGGGTACATATGGCAGGTTTGTTACATGGGTATATTGCATGACACTGAGGTTTGGGATATGAATGATTCTATCACGCAGGGACTGAGCATTGTACTCAATAGGTACTTTTTCAGTCCTTCCCCACTCCCCAGCTCCTTCCACCATTAGTCTCCAGTGTCTATTGTTCCCATTTCCCATTTATAAGTGAGAATATGTGGTATTTGATTTTTTGTTCCTGAGTTAATTTGTTTAGGATGATGCCCTCCAGCTCTATCCATGTTGCTGTAAAGGATATATATTTGCTCTTTTTTATGGCTGCATTGTATTCCATAATATATTTGTACCACACTTCCTTTATCCAGTCCACCATTGATGGGCCCGTAGGTTGATTTCATGTCTTTGCTAGATCTTAAATTAACAATCTAACATCACAGTTAAAGGAACTAGATAAACAAAAACAAACTAACTCCGAAGCTAGGAGAAGAAGAGAAATAACTAAAATCCAAGCAGAACTGAATGAAACTGAGAACCCAAAATCCAAAGGATCAAGGAAAAGAGAAGATTCAAATAAGCACAATCAGAAACAACACATGTAACTTTACCACTGACATCACAGAAATACAAAAGATCCTCAGAGATAGTATGAATACCTCTATGTATACAAACCATAAAACCTAAAGGAAATGGAAACATTCCTGGAACACACAACCTCTCAAGATTGAATAAGGAAGATATTGAAACCCTGAACAGACCAATACTATGTTCTGAAATTGAATCAGTCATAAAAAAAAAAAACCTACCAACCAAAACAGGCCCTGGACCAGATGGATTCACAGCCGAATTCTACCAGATGCACAAAGAAAAGCTGGTACCAATTCTACTGAAGCTATTCCAAAAAAATCAAAGAGGAGAGACTCCTCCATAACCAATTCTACAAAGCCAGCACCGCCCTGATATCAAAACTTAACAAAGGCACAATAAAAAAAATTAGAAAACTGCAGGCCCATGTCACTGATGAACATAGACACAAAAATCCTCAACAAAATACTAACAAACTGAATCCAGCAGCACGTCAAAAAGTTAATTTACAATAATCAAGTACGCTTTATCCCTAAGATGTAAAATTGATTCAACATATGTAAATCAATGAATGTGATTCATTACAAAAACAGAATTAAAAGCAAAAACTGTATGATCATTTCAACAGATGTGAGAAAGCTTTTGATAAAATTCAATCCTTCATGATAAAAACCCTCAATAAAAAAGACATCAAAAGAATGTACCTCAAAATAATAAGAACCATCTATGACAGACCCACAACCAACACCATACTGAATGGGCAAAAGCTGGAAGCATTCCCGTTAAAAACAGGAATGGCTGGGCGTGGTGGCTCACACCTGTAGTCCCAGCACTTTGGGGGCTGAAGCGGGCAGATCAAGAGATGGGGACCCTCCTGGCCAACATGGTGAAACCCCGTCTCTACTAAAAATAAAAAATCAGTTGGGAGTGGTGGTACATGCCTGTAGTCTCACCTACTCAGGAGGCTGAGGCAGGAAAATCGCTTGAACCCGGCAGGTGGAGGTTGCGGTGAGCTGAGATGGCGCCACTGTACTCCAGCCTGGTGACAGAATGAGACTCCGTTCAAACAAATAATAAAAAATAAAAATAAATAAATAAATAAAAATAAGAAAACCAGGAAGAAGACAAGGGTGCCTACTCTCACCATCCCTTTTCTACACAGTACTGGAAGTCCTAGCCAGAGCAATTGGGCAATAGAAAGAAATAAAAGGCATCAAAATAAGAAAAGGAGTCAAATTATCTTCCTTTGCTGATGGTATGATTCTATACCTAGTAAACACTAAAGACTCTGCCAAAAGGCATCTAGACCTGATAAACGACTTCTGTAAAGTTTCAGGATACAAAATCAATGTGCAAAAATCAGTAACATTTCTATACACCAATAACATTCAAACTGAGGGCCAAATCAAGAATGTAATTCCATTTACAGTAGCCACACATAAACATAAAAAGATACCTAGGAATACATCTAACCCAAGAAGTTAATAATCACTGCAATGAGAACTTTAAAACACTGCTGAAAGAAGTCAGAGATAAAGCAAGCAAATGGAAAAACATTCCATGCTCATGGATGAAAAGAGGTAGTATCAATAAAATGGCCATAACCCCTACTCCATGCAATCTACAAATTTAACATATTACTATCAAACTACCAAAATCACTTGTCACATAATCAATTTCACCAAAACAGCATGGTACTGGTACAGAAACAGTTTTGTTTTTTTAAATGAAGTATCCCTGTTGTCTCATATTGAGATTCTGAAGCCATGTACATATTCAATTTAATAAAACAGACTTTATATTAGAAAAAATTCAGAAAAAAATATTTTGCTATTTTAAAACTTTTTAAAAGGCTAGTTCTCCCCTATGTAAATAATTCTTCTTATCCATGATTATTGAAAGTATTTTATATTGAGTAGTCCAGTGAGGATTTTTGTTGGTCCCCTTAGCATCCCAATCATCCCAATTGCTCCTTTGTTCCTAAAGTGAATGAATCTAACCTCACCTCAGATGATGGGCTCACAGTTTCTTCCACCAGCTGTCATCAGAAAGCCAATGAAAATGTTGTATTAAATAAGATAATTGCATATTCCAACCATCTCTCAAGTTGCTCTAAATTCTTCCTTGGATCAATGAACTGGACTATCAAAAACCTGCATAGTTGAACTGCATGAACTTTATCCTTCATGGAGTTTGCATCACTGAATTGTCCACTGGTGGTAAGATGGGCTTTTCCAAAAGATCAAACAGAAAACAATACATTAATATTTTTGCTTCAGCAATCGAGTGTTGAAACCATAATGTGTATTGATTGTAATATGCTCTCTATGTAAATCCTCTTGTAAGAAATCCCATTAAGAAATTATTGTTAAGAAAAATGTGGCTTTATCTGAATAACTGGCATACTTTTCCCATATAGATACTGAGAAATGATATCACTGAATATATTCTTCTTTTAAATTGGCTGTCATGGATCTTAAAGCCAAATTTAAAGCTCAAATTTGAAAGCTCAAATATACAAAGATACCTCTCTCTCATATTTACTCACACAGATATACATAAATTCACACATATTGACTCTAGTCTTTTCTTTTTTAACTCTTATATACTAAGAAAAATATCTTGATTATTTTCTACTATCATTTTTTAAGTTTTAAAAATAATTCACCTCAATTATTTTGTGGGACAAAAAAAGATTTCCTACTTCTACTATTGTCAGTACTAATACTATCCAGCAACTATTAATGAGAATTACTTTGAGCTCAATTGCTAGTATTATTTCTATATTAAAAATGAAGTCATTAAAGTTTAAGGGATTAAATAACTGATTCACAGTGTCACCACTAGCAAATGTCAGACTCAAGTTTTGACGCCAGGTCTTAGGTCTGAATTTAATCTCATATATTTAACCACTGTGGTATGTTATAAATAACAAACATAGAATTTACTAATTTCTCTAATAGAAATTAGTAAAAAAAAATTCTCTAAGAAATTTTAACAGTATACTGATTTGAAATCATAAACCATTGTTATGTGCCAATCTTTATTTTCCATTTTTAGTCAGTGATATTTGTATCTCACAAACAGAGCTTAACACTCACTCTATTGATTACAGGCTGATATATTAGGTTAAGCAAAATACTTCTGCACCAACCTAATAGTTTGGATGTCCCATCCAAGTTTCATGTGGAGATGTAATACCCAGTGTTGGAGGTGGGGCCTGGTGGGATGTGTTTGGGTCATGGGGGCAGATCCTTCATGGCTTGATTCTGTCCTCATGATAGTGAGTTCTCATGAGATCTAGTTGTTATAAAATGTGGCACTGCTCCACTCAACTCTTGCTCTTGCTTTCATTATGTGACGTATCTGTTCCCACTTTACCTTCTGCCATGAGTAAAAGTTCTCTGAGGCCTCCCCAGAAGCCAAACAGATGCTGGTGGTATGCTTCCTGTCCAGCCTGCAGAACCATGAACGAATTAAACCTCTTTTCTTATAAATTGCCCGTCTCGGGTATTTATTTATAGCAATGCAAGAACAGCCTAATACAGAGGCCATTCCTTCTATCTTTGTACCTCACACCATAACAATTCAGGGGCTTAGACACAATTACAAGGCAGAAAATTATCAAAAAGTTTTTAACTTAACAAAAACAACCAAAAACCTATCAATTAAACAAAAATAAACTATTCCTGTGTTATTTAACTATTAGAGACTGAAACTTAATACTCCTACTCTGCTTCACTATTGGCTTCCTTGGTCACTAGCAAATTCATACTGCATTAGATTCCAAAATCAAATGCCTGAAAGAGATGTTACAAGTTATGTATTGTGTGTCTGCCTCACTTGATTTCCCTCAAATCCTAGCACCTAATTCTAAGCTGCCATGCACAAGAAATGTACTCTATTATATCAGTCTTAACATAAAGGTAGTTTCCTTGCAATAGTCTTCCTTTGAAAAATGGATCTGAGAATGACAAGTAGAAGGTGGCTGCCTACATTTCCTGCTAGTGGTAAGCATAATTTAGATTGTGGATTCTTGGAAGACTGCCATGTAGACAGGTGGTTCTCTACATTTTTATTCAGAGCTCATATTTCTAAGTGCTGAGAAACCACAATTATAGATGGCATAAAATACATGGATAGATATTCAAGGAATTAGTTTAAGTTAAATATTCATCAATTCTATCTTCTAACATTTGCTCTCTGGAGTCAGGAACTAAATATTCAGATGCCCTAGTCTATCAAATCATGACATGTTAGACCTCAAAGCTTTGTATGGAATTTTCTGTAAGTGATGTTTCTCATTGCCATAGGGAAGTGAAAGCTATCCTTTAAATATAAACTATAAGGACTGTCAATTTAGACCAGCTTTCTCAACTTATTAGCAAAAATGAAACAACAAAAAACAGTTTTTAAGCTTGTTTGTATTACATACACAATCCGAACATGTACTTTATTCATTTACATGCATCACTTGATAGACAAAGTTCATCTTTAACAATTACTTTTATTGTTATAAAAGCAAATTGAAGTTATGCAAGGTTCTGTATATGCTTTTACAAGTCAGAAATCAATATTATTATATAGATCACTATCAAAGCAGGCTTCTTTCTTGGCCTCCAAATCTAATCAATTACAAGCAAACTTCCTAACAATTTCTCAAACCCGTCCTTTTCTCCTCATCACCACTGACATGGCTTTTGTTCAGGCAACCATAATTTCTGGTCTGATTTATTACCGTTGTCCTAACTGGGCCAAGTTTATCCTCTTTTGATCTATGCCTCACATTACCACCAGGGTGTTATTTCTAAGTCAGTCCTAATTATGCCACTCCCTTGTTTAGAATCCTTTAATAACACCCAAAAGACTATAAAGGATAAATCCTGACTGCTTATTATGTCACATAAGGCCATTTTAAATCTGGTATCTACTACTCATCCAGCCTCATCTCCTATCACTCACTCCCACTCCTTCATCCTAGGAATTAGCAAAATGCTTTGCATGTAGTTGACACTCAGTATGTTGAATTAACGATTGAATTGTTTTAAGACATTGATACACAGAAAGGTTAAGTGACTTGTTCACTATCAATACAAGCTGCTATGGCTACTAAACCATTTTTTGCCACTTTATAAATCCACCAAATAATAAAAGAGGTAAGCAATTGCTTTGCTCTCTACATGATACATCCATTAGAGCATACTTAAAGTATTGAGTGTTCAGCCCTGAGTAAAATTTTTTTCTCCCTTAAATAATACAGATTATAAAAATTGGATAAAAATGGGGTCAGTCTCTGTACCAAGTTAAGAAATTGCTCCTGTATTCATATTCTTCATTAATACCTTCTCCCAGTCTGGTCCTTCACTATATAGGCACATCTATTCAAACCACATGCTGTCAGTTACCTTGCATATGCTTCCCCTATGGGCTATTTCAAGGAAATTACCAGCTTTCAAGTGAGGTCTTGGAGTAATGTGTAGGCTTCAAGCAACTGTGTGCTATTTTACCGTTATCCCTTATGTCTTTGACAATTTGCAATTTTATAAATCACAACATAAACATAATGTTAAAATAATTTTAGTCATATGTTTCAACTCTCATAGGAAATTCTGCTATGCTTAATGCATTTAATAAATCATTAAATAAACCAAATGAAAGTAGAATGTGATATAAAGAGACATGAAAGGCTTTCCCTGGATAAAGTTTAACTTTACAAATGAGTCAAGAGAGTTGACCAAGGGTAAGGCAGTCAGAATGTCTCAAGGGGGAACAAAAGGCAATATACAAACAATTGCATATGATTCCATGTTAAAATAACTCCTGCCTTTTCTCCCTGTCATATGGATGCAACTATTTTGTCTTATAAGTTTATGTATCGTTCACTCTGAACCTTAAAACTTTTTCATGTTACCCTTTGACAAGGCTCATCATAGAATATTTCAGGCCCATGTAAGTTTTAAACAGTGAATTATGATTCTTTCTTTCTGAAATCTTTAAATCTCTCTTTCCTTTTCTTCTGTTCTTGCTGGCCTCCCCAATATTTTATACATGTACAATAAATTATATGTGAATTATATGTGATTTCTGTCCTTGATATTCCGTGCCAAATGTGATGGAAACTAAGGCTTGTACCATTCTCTTCACTCTTGAATCTCCAATTCTGGTTTGGTAAAAGTCAAGGGTATCATTAATTATTCAATAAATGTTATGAGCATCCTTAACAATACAAGTTTCAATTAATTTTATTAAAAAGCAAGCATATACTATGCAGCACTTTATGGTAGAAACAAAGTTACTATGAATAAAATAATTTAATCATACAGACAAAGAAGATTCAACTATTTTCTCTCTCACATCCTTAAGTGATGTCATATTGATGAATTATTGGGTGAACAATAATTTCTAATGAGGAAAGAGAACATAGAGAAAGATTTTAATTTCCCCGATTTACTTTTTAAGGCAAGATTTTGCTATTTTGCTTGTATTTGGAATTACAAGACCAAGGACTAGCTCAAATGTAAACTAATTTTTAGAAAGCTACCTAATCTCCCCTAACCTTCAATTTCTTAACCTGGAAATTAAAAGGGTTGGATTGGATCATTTAATCTCTAAATGCTCCCCAAAGCCCCTTCTACTTACAGCATTCTGCAATTTCATTTTGCTTTTTGTACATAATTTCTCACTCCCACTGTGATACTTTTCATATATCAGAAATGTCTTATTTATTTTGTTTATGGTTCAATGTTAAAATAAATATTTTATTTGCATAAACATTCGGGGAGCATAACATTTTCCTCTTATTCAGAAAGAAGAGCACAACCTCTGGGGGATGAGATACACCATAAGATCTCTCACAATTATTGTCACATTTTTATCATGATCATACCTTGAGAATAGGAGTCTGAACCCTTTATCTCAGATTGATAAGGACACCAAAGAGTTATCTAGAACAAATATATATATATACACATATATATTTTATATATATATACACATATATATTTTATATATATATACACATATATATTTTATATATACACATATATATTTTATATATATACACATATATATTATATATACACATATATATTTTTTATATATACACATATATATTTTATATATATATACTTTTTTATATATACATATATATTTTATATATATATATATATATATTTTTTTTTTTTTTTTTTTGAGATCTCACTTTGTTCCCCAGGCTGAAATGCAGTGGTGCCATCTAGGCTCACTGCAGCCTCAACCTCCCAGGTTCAAGCGACCTCCTGCCTCAACCCCCCAGGTAGCTGGGACTACAGGCTTGTGCCACCATGCCCGGCTAAGTTTTGCATTTTTCTGTGGAGATGGGGTTTTGCCAGGTTGCCCAGGCTGGTCTTCAACTTCTGAGCTCAAAGCGATCTGCCCTCCTCAGCCACCCAAAGTGCAAGGATTATAGGCGTGAGCCACCACGCCTGGCTAGAACAAATACTTTTTAAAAAATAATTGGACCTTAAAGACAAAAAAATTAAAAGACTTATAATGGCCATAACTAATATTTATATAGTACTTATCATTAAAAGACTCCATGCTTTCAAAAATGGGCTCCAGAGTAGAAATAGGTTTTCTACATAAATTAATGTGATGGAGCTGAAGCACCAAGAGTTACTTGCTTCTTTGCTTAAGAATAGCAATTGAGACCCGGTGCGGTGGCTCACGCCTGTAATCCCAGCACTTTGCGAGGCCGAGGCGGGTGGATCACAACGTCAGGAGATCAAGACCATCCTGGCTAACACTGTGAAACCTGGTCTCTACTAAAAATACAAAAAAATTAGCCGGGCTTGGTGGCGGGCACCTGTAGTCCCAGCTACTCAGGAGGCTGAGGCAGGAGAATGGCTTGAACCCGGGAGGCGGAGCTTGCAGTGAGCCGAGATGGCGCCACTGCACTCCAGCCTGGGGGACAGAGAAAGACACCGTCTCAAAAAAAAAAAAAAAAAAAAAGCAGTTGAATCCAGCTGCTTTCCACTAAGTGAAGAGTCAAATATTGTAAAGTGGAAAATATCTCAGGGTGTCTGCCTATCCCACTTCTCCTTCTTTGAGAAGGGTCACTCACTGTCCTTAGTAGCCATTTTTGTACTTTGCTCCCTGCCCACAGCTGATCGGACTGTAAGTGGAAACTCTCCCCTTGCATAGTCAATCCATTGGCTGAATTATAACAATGAATATTTCTAGTAATTGGGTGAAGAGACACTAGCTAGTTGGTCAGTGGTACTCAAGCTGGAAGGCTATGTAAGCTAGGAGTGGGTGCCACATGCACCCTGAACTATCAAGAGAAAGATGGAGGAAGGGAAGGAAACAGAGAAGGAGAGGGGTAAAAACAGAGAAAGGGGTGGGTAGGAGACAGGGAGAGTGAGAGAGAGAGGAGTGAAAGAGACAAAGATGGGGGTGGGGATTCAGACAGAAAAAGAAAGATAAAGAGCTATATCTCTACTCTTGGGTTGTATTTCAAAAATTATGCATCCCAATAAATTCTCCTCTTTAATTCAATCTAATTTGAGTTGATAATTTTTTCTTGTAAGATATGTTTCTATAAGACCTAATGACTCTCAAATCAGTCCAGGATTCTTTCCCTAAACTCTCTTTTACTGGGCCAACGTGGTATCTAGTAACTACTACTAATATTTGCGAAAGTAGGTAAGTGGGTTCCACTAACTATGAAACAGTTATCTATTTCCATAAATGATAGCTTGGCATCAAATACATTTAAAATGTGATGTGATTTTTTTTTTCCACTGTAAAAGATCAATATTCTTTCTAGTCAAATTCCAGAAATAAAAAGAAGCCAAAGAATGACTTCAGTGAGATCCTGGATTTTCCCTTTCTCTACTTTTTCTACAGAAAGTAAGTTTTTGCTCTACTAGTTGTTATTAGAGAGAATATATTACGTAAAGTGATGGAAACTACAATTGATTTATAAGAGTTTTTGTTATTTCTGATAATTTCTTATGCCCCTGAGAGTACAAAACTACTTAAAAATGCTTTTTGCATAACAAATTTTAATACACCAGCATGGGAATGATTTAGGTGGCACTGAGTTTGAAAAAGTGCAAAAATATTGCTTCTGACATCAACAATTGATCCCCTAATTTTAAATCATTTTTCTACGTATATCTGTCAGGTTATTTGGGTATACATTGGTATATGACATCAATTAGAAAAGGAGAACCATTATGAGTGACATAGAAAAAAAAAAAACGGGTAGGCAGCAGTAAGGAAGGATGGACCTCAATGGTGAGGGGAAGACAAGGATAAACTGGATCTGAGGCCAGCTTTTCATGACCTTCAACTTCAGTGCTGTGAGTGTTCTGCGATGGAAACTGCAACTGATTCATAAGAGTTTGTGTTATTTCTGATTACTCCCTAAGCTCAGACAAGCACCAAACTACTTAAAAATGCTTTCTGCATTATAAATTTTAATAAACTAGTGTGGAAAAAGCTGGAGCTCATTATCACAGAGCTCAACATGCACCTTACTTGGGAGTCAGAAGCTGCAGGCCTTGCCAGGAGCTGGAGGAGCTGCAGGCCCGCCACTGCTCAGCACCAACAAGGTGAGCTCTCAGACAAACAGCAACACTAGAGGGCTGCAAACAGAGCAGTGCCCTCAACTGACCTTCCCAGCATAAAAGAACACACTTTCTACTTCGCTTCCACCTACCACATCTTATGCACTGTGTCTCTTGCATCTCACATTAACCCGGAAGTACGCAGGCAAAGAATAGAGGGAAATATCCTTCCAGCTTAGTTAACTCAACATCATGTATATCCACTACACTGTGGTTCTTGCTTGCTATCATCCTCTTATTGGTGAAAAACCAGCAAAGCCCCAATCATAACTCCCTCATTGATTTGACAAGTTATTCTTGGGTTAAAACAAGAAAAATTATAACATTACTAAGTTTCAAGTTTAGTTTTTTTTTCTCACCAGAAACACAGTGTTTTGCATACCATAAGTGCTCATGAATATTGATAAGCTGAATTACATGAAATCAGGTGCTTTACAACCCACAATATATGCCTGACCTAATCCCTCCTTGTTATCTGTGTTATTGTCCCTTGACCATCAGATTGAGCCACATATTTATTTTTCATTTACTGTCTCTTGCCAGCTCTTTATTGAGTATTTGCCAGTAATATACAACATAATATAACCTATGGTTAGTTCCCATGGCTCTTGAAATTTTTCAAATTATAAAGAGAGAGTGTCTGATGACAAATAGCTGGATTTCTAAAATATTCATGTAAATAAAAACTGCATGACTGGAGTTGTTGTGCTGCACTTTTCTGAAGGGATAAACACAGCATTTAATTCGTTTTACACTTTGGCTGTTTGTAAAGCTTTCCTGGGTTGTACGGGTCATTTTTATGTAAGATAAATCGACATGTCTCCTGTTAGTAGAGCTCTGCTATTTCCAACAGTTTCTTAATGTTTGAGAAGTCATGGAACCCTCATAAGAATGTATGAAAGTTATGTACCCTCTCTCTCTCTCTCTCTCTCTCTCTCTCTATATATATATATATATATATGATTTTATACAATTGTAAAGGAGTCAGAGACCCTCTGTAGCCAACTACAGATCCTCTGGAAAGCAAATAGACCTCAAATCTAAAAACTTCTATTCTTGTCTAATGACAATGGTTATGAAGAAGATACTTGAAATCTCTAAGATATTAATTCAAATGTATCATAACTACATTAAAATCTCCTCGTGGGGGTGGAAATACTTAAATTACATTAAAAAAAAAAACCCTGCAAGCATCTCTACCAGGCAGTGACTCTGTGACTCTGACACCGTTTTGGTGTTTACAGGTTGCCTCTTACATACTATCTGTGTTTTTATTTCTTTTCATTACCATTTTCACCGCCTGCCTTGTGTTCTAACACAGTTCTTTCTAACTTAATTGATGCCCAATTCATGTATTTTAATACATTTTAAATTACCATATATTATATGGATCTTACTCTTCTTTATGAAAATGTTCTCAAATTTTTAAGTCATGTTTTTATATTTGATGCATGAACCTCAAAGTTATTTTCATTCCATGTGGTGCTGATCTAATGTCAAGGTTTGGATACTGTTGACAATCTCCAAACAAAAGAAGAGATTTCTGTTTTAGTAATTGAGCCCAGTTGCTTTTATAAAGTAGGTTCTCACAATTCAAAAATGTCCAGTTTCACAAGGAGAATTTTTTCAGCCTACACACATCTGTATAGATTGTCCATCGTCTAAATCACAAAGCAAGATTCTGATTTTTAATTTGTTCTGGCATGAAATTAAGTGTAACATCTGTTTTGCACATGTTTTACCTTTTTATCCCTTTTGCTCATCACTGCAGTTTTCCTACCCAAAGATTTCCAACTGAAAATGTTTTTGAAACCTTGATCTGTATTCTTAAAGGTGAGAAAATTTTTAAAATTAGTTTTCTGTGCTTAAAAATTAATAAACATGTTATATTGCCAAAGTGAGTAAATCCTCACTTTAGTAAGGTGATACTCACTTGGTAAGGTGATCCTCACCAAATTATAAAAAAGAAGCACTTACATATCACTGTGTCTAAAACTGGCTTCTCTTTAGCAAGGTGGTGAGAAAGATATAAAGTATTACTCAGGTGTTACCATGCCCTCCTGACATAGCTGTAGTTTTGCCTCGGATGAGGCAATGTGGACACCATGCCCTCCTGCATAGGTTCTGCTTTGGGGGTTGGCCAGAGCTCTGTCTCCCTGAACTCCATCCAGCCGAAGTCTGAGACTCCCAAAAAAGTAAGAAAGAGGGAAAATGGGTTGAGAGACTGTTACTGATATGCTGCATTAGAAGATGAAAACTTCATAGTAAAATATCATAGGTGGGGACAAAAGAGAACAGTATATTCTAAAAAATTTTACTGAATCATTTTTTTTTCACATACAGTCAGGCAGCCATGGGGATATGTCCTGAGAAATGCATTGTTAGGCGACTTCATCATTGTGCAAATATCATAGAGTATTCTTAGACAAACCTAGATGATATGGCCCATATATACCTAGACTATGCAGTATAGCCTATTGCTCCCTTGGCTGCAAACCTGTCCAGCATGTTACTGTATTGAATAATGTAGGCAATTCTAACACAATGGTAAGTATTTATGTATCTAAATATAGCTAACTATTGAAGAGGTACAGTGAAAATATGATATAAAAGATTTAAAAATGGTATGCCTGCATAGGACACTTACCCCTGAATGCAGCCTGCAGGACTAGAAGTTGTTTTGGGTGAGTGAGTGAGTGATGAGTGAATGTAAAAGCCTAGAATATTACTGAACACTACTGTAGACCTAATAAACACTGTGCACTTAGGCTACACTACATTATTTTTAAAACTTTTCTTTCTTCAATAATAAATTAACCTCAGCTTACCCTAATTTTTAAGTAAATTGTAATGTTTAAAACCTTTTGACTCTTTTGTAATAACATAGCTTAAAACAAAACACATTGTATAGGTATACAAAAATATTTTATTTATATCTTTTCTATAAGCTTCTTTCAATTTTTAAAATTTCATCTTTATACTTTTAAACTTTTCATTTAAAATGAAGACAAAAACAAACACATTAGCCTAGGCCTACATGGGGGTCAGGATCATCAATATCACTATCTTCCACCTCCACCTCTTGTCTCCCTGGAAGGTCTTCAGGAGCAATAACATGCACGGAGCTGTCATCTCCTATGATAATAACAATGCCTTCTTCTTCTGGACTGCCTCCTGAAGGACCTGCCTGAGGCTGTTTTACAGTTAACTATTTTTAAATAAATAAAAGCAGTACATGCTAATAATGATAAAAAGCATAATAAATACATAAGCCAACAACCTAACCTTTTATTATCATTATCAAGTATTATATACTATGCATAATTAAATGTGCTAGACTTTTATACTACTGGTATTGCAGTAAGTTTGTTTACACTAGCATCACCACAAACACTTGAGTAATGTGTTGTACTATGAGGCTACCGTGTCCCTAGTGACAGAAATATTTCAGCTCCATTATAATCTTAGGGGACTGCCATTGTATATGCAGTTCGCTGTTGACCGAAACATTGATATGCAGCACATGACTGTATTTTTCCTTTCTTCTGCCCTCAGATTTTCAGCTGCTAAGCAGATTTCTTTTCTTTTCTTTTATGTTTTTTTGAGACAGTTTCGCTCTTGTTGCCCAGCCTAGAGTGCAATGGTGCGATCTTGGCTCACTGTAACCTCCGTCTCCTGAGTTCAAGTGATTCTCCTGCCTCAGCCTCCCAAGTAGTTGGGATTACAGGCACACACCACCACGTCTGGCTAATTTTTGTATTTTTAGTAGAGATGGGGTTTCACTGTGTTGGCCAGGTTGGTCTTGAATTACTATCCTCAGGTGATCCGCCTGCCTCGGCCTCCCAAAGTTCTGGGATTACAGGTGTGAGCCACCGTGCCCAGCCTAAGCAGATTTCTAAATTCCTTGCTTAGAGATACTTGAAATCCTTTCCTTCTCTTCCTAAAGAGATTCTGCTGGGTGATGGGGAGGGGAGGAAAGAGGTAGATGGCTCTGAGAAGACTAAGAGGAGGAGGAGAGATTCCTTGGGATTGGAGAAAAAAACTGTGTGGGTCCCTTGCTAGTGTGTGTGTGGGGAGGGTTTGTCTCCAGGGTCAGAAGTCACATACATATGATACCATTGTGTGAAAACAATAACCATCATTCACCAGTGTCCAGAAGGAAACCAAAATAAATATGCCTGAAAATTAAAGGAACTTGTATTGAAATAGTTTGCTCTTCTTCTAGTCTATAATATTAAAATTTTTATGAGCATTGCTTTCCTTTTAAATAAAAAACATTTGCAAAATGAAGATGATAACCTTTTTTAGCTGTTTTCCAAAAGAAGGCCAGTTGGAGCCACATAATTTAGGTGCCTCAAGCTATCTTTCTCCTAATTACTGCATGAATTCATCTCATCATCATTATAAGGTAACTTTAAATGTACCCACACAGGCTGAAGCATTCCTGGAAGTGCATTTCTCTATGGAAAATAATGCTAGACACCACAATAAAAGAAGCCAAATGTGTTAAAATGCAAGATGAAAATTAATAAGAATTCTGACTATCTTTTAAGCATATTCAATATTGTACAATTGTGCACATTTATCAAATTTCTGGTTTCCCCCACATAATTAGAAAGCTCTAATTTGAAATATATCACTTTAAATAAATTTTCTGGTGTTCAATTCTTTGAGAAATCTCAGAAGCTGAAAATACTAATTTATGATAGGCAAAGAAATCACTCACCAAGAAAAACAACCTGATATCCACCCTAAAACAATGCTGTGGTTTGGTTCAACTATCCCTTACTAAGCCACTTTCAAAATTAACATTGAGAAATGGTAAATTTTCTTGACAGTATTCCTTTTGCAAAACATTAAATAACTACAGAAAACACAAAGCTTCCTAAATCTTCCTAATTATGTCTTCACTTGTATGCATTTTTAATGAAGATCTCAAAGTAATTGCTAACTCTGGAGTAGTGGAGTATACAAATCCATTTATTTTTGTTTAAAAAACATGCAGCTGTCTCTTTGAGAGCCTTTAGGAGGTGAAGTTATATGACTCCCCACCGTGGGACGTTCTTAGCACTTATAGCTTACACACAGAATTTTCCACCACTTGTTCTTTACACTTAGTAGTGAATGGCTAAATCTGGAAATACTGTGTCTTGTTACTAAAAAAATAGCACTACACTCGGTAGTCTAAAGACTTGTTTTATATTCAGCAAATTTCTGAAACCAAGAGTGTAAAATTGGGTGTAAAAAGTTCCATGACAGCCAACTATTGCATCTTTTAAGTAGCTTTAAAAAATAAACTTTTAGAGCATTGCAGATGTTTTTGTTTGCCAGCTTAGACCTGCATTACTTTTCATCAATATCAGGAGGGTTTTGAACGAATGCAGGGTTATGTCCTAGGCACTTAACAAAACATATGAAATATATGTGAGCACAACTATAAGTAATGAAACATTTTCTCTACCACATATGGACATGTTGGCATTCTATCCAATTATCTTACATGATGATATGGTTTAGCTCTGTGTCTCCACCCAAATCTCACCTTGAATTGTAATAATCCCCTCTTGTCATGGAAGGGAGCTGGTGGGAAGTGATTGAATCATGGGTGAGTGGGTTTTTCCTGTACTCTTCTCATGATAGTGAATAAGTCTCATGAGATTTGATGGTTTTATAAAGGGGACTCCTCCTGCATAAGCCCTCTTGGCTGCCACCATGTAAGATGTTTCTTTGCTCTCCCTTCCTCTTCTGCCATGATTGTGAGGCCTTCCCAGCCATGTGGAACTGTGAGTCCATTAAACTTCTTTCCTCTATAAATTACCCAGTCTCAGGTATGTCTTTATTAGCAGCATGAGAACAGACTAATATACATGACAAGTACATGGTATTTTCAACAGACAATTTGAGGCAGTGGGCAGCGACATGGGACAAGGAATTGGCAGCATCTGGGGGTGGAAAAGACTGTATCAGCACTGGCTGTTCCTGTGGTCACTTATCTTCCTGTGAGCCCCATTCCTCCCCTCTGTAGAATGGAGATTGTATTAATTATAATAAATCTGATGTGATGATTGACTGCTAATATCATGTATGGAAAATATGGAGTCCAGGGTCTCGTGCAGAGTCTTTGATGACATTGAGATTATTGTGGCTATTACTAAGATGATGACAATTGCAGCACATGCTGCCTGTGTTCCTCCCAACTCTCTCAGATCTCTTTTGATCTGCCTGGATATGGTGCTTCTATTTTCAAAAGCCATACCTGTGATACTTCCTCAGAGGGCTATTCCCTGGCTGCCAGAGCCTATGATTGCTGTGGACTGAGAACAGTAAGTAGCTGAAAACTTATGTCCTTACCATTAATGGGACTTGTGTGGGTGTAAATATCCCATCTACCCAGCACCTGCCAGGGCAATCTCTGAGGTATGGCCTGCATGCCTCCAGAGCTTCTTCATCTCACTGGAACTTGGCTTAATCCACCCTGGGTTGGCCTCCTCTCCTTCCCAGTCCCACTGTCTGTTCCTCTTCTTTTTTTCCCCTGGGAATATTTCTTAGTAAACTGCTTTTCCACAAATTCTCATCCGAGAGTCTGCTTCTGCAGAGCCCTAATCTAAGGTAGCAATGAAGAAAGAGATCAAGACGAAGAGAAGAAAGATGGATGTAATGGTTAATTTCATGTGTAAATTGGACCGAGCCACAGGTACCCAGTTATTTAAGTATTATTTAAGTGTGTCTATGAGAATGTTTCTGGGTGAGATTACTATTTGAATTAATAGAGTAAAGCATATTTTCTTCCAATGTAGGTCTCATCCAATATCTTGAAGGCATTAATAGACCAAAAGACTGAGAAAGAGAGAACCCACTCTCTCTGCCTGATGGTCTTTGAGTTGGGACACAGGTCTTCTCCTGCCTTTGGACTTGGACTGGAACGTACTCTATTGGCCCTCCTGGTTATCAGGTCTTCAGACTCCAGAATTGCATGATCCAACTTAATAAATTTCTCTCTCTCTCTCTGTCTGTGTGTGTGTGTGTGTGTGTGTGTGTGTGTGTGTGTAGTGGAGGATTCAGAAGTAAAGTTATTTCTAATACTCTTCACTTAGAGTAACAATAGAGTGTGTGTGTGCTGAATTAGAGTAAGAATTAGAGTAAGAATAGACTGTGTGTGTGTGGTGAATTACAGTAAGAATTAGAGTAAGAATAGAGTGTGTGTGTGGTGAATTACAGTAAGAATTAGAGTAAGAAAAGACTGTGTGTGGTGAATTACAGTAAGAATTAGAGTAAGAATAGACTGTGTGTGTGGTGGGAAGGACAGTGAGATACGATAGATTATTTCTTTGGTGGCAAATGGAGCCAGAAGCAGCCCTCCTACATATCCCCAAGGAATATGTAGGGGCACAAATAATATTATGGATCAGAAGATTCACATTCTTCCCCTGGTGGATTTCCAATGTATACAATTACTATGCATCTTGCAACATTTTTCTGTATTAGTCTACTACTCTGTATTAGTCTGCTTCTTTGAGCTGCTTAAGGTCAGGGGCTATGTGGTCAGGAGCCACCTGTGAATGCCCAGTGCTCACTGAACGGTTGATGGTTAAGTTAGTGGTTGAGTAAATTAATAGTAAGAACTTCACAGAGTCATCTCATCAATGCCATATTTTGAGCATTCTGTTTTATAACACATTTCCTTAACTAAAGAGTGACCACATAATATGATGAAAAGAACGGGGGACAGGAATCAGGAGCTCTGAACCATGATTATTGTGTGTTGCTGCCAACCGATCTGACTTGGAAAATGTTGTCAGTTTTTTGAGCTTTAGTTTCCTCACTAAAATATTAAAATATTTGAATTTCTAATATTACATTACCTTTAATATTATACATTTGCCACTAGAAAAAAATAAGCTTGAGAAGAGTAGAAAACACAATTTTTCTATTTGCATTTTGTATGAAATCTAGAGTGATAACCAGTGATCAATCTTGGCACCTTGAGTGTATAAAATTTTTCAGCCCTCTTTAAGATTACAAAATTATAAATTCAAAACTACAAAGGTAAATATTAATTTAAATGAGAAAAATGCTACAAGCTACATAATTGAAAGGTTAAAAATGCAGCAAGCTACATAATTGAAAAGTTAGAAAATAGCATAGATATCAAAAATTCAAGAAAATGTATTTCAATAATTAACCACCTGACACAACTTTATTTTCCCCAGTTTTTTTGGCTGTATACGCTGATTGCTTCTCCATATGATAATGATTTTACAATGTTATAGAGAATGTAGATTTAGTCTTCGCTTTTGTATGACTAAAAGGTTATTTTTTAGTTGATACAATAGAAAATTTTTCATTGATTTTGACATCTGAGCTTCTAAATTTCATTACAATATGCTAAGTGAGTTTTTGGCATTTTGAAGCTTCTGCCAGTCTTCTGTCTTTTACTTTGTTTTTTTGGATTCCATCAACATACTTCATTTCAGTCACATTTGAATGTTGAGCTGATGAACAATCATGAAAAACATACAAAATTAAGCTGAAATTAAGTTATACACTATAGCAAACCAAATGCATTGTTGAAATGCCACCCTGTAGTATGAGCCAGTATGACTGTAAAATCAAATTCCTTTTTTACCATATATATCAACTTATTGATATATGTGCTCATTTCCTCTCCTACAAAGTAAATAGATTTTACAGGGTGGTGTTTTTAACTTTTCATTATGAAAACTTTCAAATATGGAACAATAGCACAGTATGCATCCATGTGCCCACTGCCTGGATTCAACAATTGTTAACATTTTGCCATATTTACTTCATTAACATATTGTGTTTACATTTCACAGTGCCACTGAAAATGTTGCATACTTTCTCTGAAGCTGCCAAACTTCCTTAGGTAAAAATGAGTGAGATTCTCTAGAACATGTTTAGATGTATAAAACATGCAGCATCTCATTCAGAGGCATTCAGTGTAGTACAACAGGTTTTCTGATTATTATGATAAACTATATTTTGTGCAATTCCTCAAATAGTATGTATAGTGCATATTTAACTGTATGCATTATGTTAACCAGTATATTCCTGACAGGAAAGAACTTGCATTTTCATTAGGCATGCATGACAACCAAACCCTCACCTTTCTAATTTACATATCTACTGACTGGATGTCTTTTCCCAGATTCACTGCAGTTCCATTCATGTCCATCTATGTGTTTCTTCCATTCCTCACATTTCTGGCACCAGGCACTGCAGGATGGTGTTTTAAGACTTCTAGCCATGGATAGTAAGAGTATTCTTAGAAGTCATTTGTGCCTCTGAAGAGCTAGCCATAATCTCACTATGCACAGCAGTGACGGCAAAAAAAATTATTTATCCAATCTTTCTTTATATGGAATCCCAAAAATGTTCACAGCCCTTCCTATGTTGCCTGATATGGGGATGTGTGTATATAGGAGGTTGGGGTGTAAGGAAGGAGAAGCCAGACTGAAAAGAGATAATGGTCTTAGCCAGTTATGGCTAAGATCATTTTCCTTGTCAATAAGTGAGAAGTCTTGAAGTTAAAGTTGCATACGCTTCATGGTATATTTGTCTCTGCTCCTATTTATCTCCTCACATATGTCTGGTAAAAACAATGTCTAAGACACCTAGAGATAGGAGGACTCTAGAATCATCCTGTGAATGTCCCTATGGTTATGTGGAAAAATGTCCTCAATTTCTGAATATGCAAGCTGAAGTATTTATGATGAAATGCCCTGACAGTTAAAATTCACTTAAAAATGGCTTGGCACATTTTAGATAGATATGCATGCATTAGTGAAGCAAATATGGCAAAATGCTAGCAATTGTGGAACCCAGATGGTGTGTATATGGATGTCCATTGCACCCTTCTTCTACTTCTCTGTGTGTTTGAAAATTTTCATAATAAGTCTAAAATAAGGTACCACTTAACAACCATTTTCTCAACAGAAGATGAAACTGAGGCCCAGAGGAGCCAAGATACTTGCCTAAAGTCACAGCACACACCACTTCTCCTTTTCTCTGGCTGCTTCTCCTGGTGAGATGATCCAGAATTCCCACCCTAGGGGATTTTCCTGCCATAAAGGCCAGGTTTGCATTTGACTTCTCATTCTGTAGCATCTCCCATTCAACACAACATAAATGTACAGAATTTGTGGTAATAAAATGCTAAGAAGTATGATTTTTGCCTTCTTCTATTCACGAGTAAGGCCTGGGTACTAGAGGTAACTAGATGTATTAGTCCATTTTAACACTGCTATAAAGAACTGCCTGAGACTGGGTAATTTTTGAAGAAAAGAGCTTTAATTGACTCACAGTTTTGCAGGCTGTACAGGAAGCATGGTTGGGAGGCCTCAGGAACCTTACAATCATGGCGGAAGGTGAAGGAGAAGCAAGCACATCTTACCATGGCAGAGCAGGAGAGCGACAGACATGAAGGGAGAAGTGCCACACACTTTCAATCAACCAGATCTCCTGAGAACTCACTCATTATCACAAGAACAGCAAGGGGGAAGTCTTCCCCCATGATTCAATCCCCTCTCATCAGACCCTTCCCCTGACACAAGGTGATTACAATTCGCAATGATATTTGGATGGGGACACAGAGCCAAATCTTATCACTAGACTGGAGCTCTGTTTCCATTGACAAGCCTGGAAGTTGACAGAGGGCACTTTACTGAACCTGCTGAGCTGACCTCCAAGAGTAAATTTGCTGGTGACATGTTAATTCTGGTGTTTTGTTTGTAAATGTGCTTAGCAGTTTTCTTTTTCTTTTTTGAGACAGAGTCTTGCTCTGTCACCCAGGCTGGATTGCAGTGGCATGATCTTGGCTCACTGCAAGCTCTGCCTTGCGGGTTCATGCCATTCTCCTGCCTCAGCCTCCCGAGTAGCTGGGACTACAGGTGCCTGCCACTACACCTGGCTAATTTTTTGTATTTTTAGTAGACACGGGGTTTCACCATGTTGGCCAGGATGGTCTCAACCTCCTGACCTCATGATCCACCCGCCTCGACCTCCCAAACTGCTGGGATTACAGTCATGAGCCACCACACTCGGCCAGCAGTTTTCTTTAATAAGCTCAATGGGATATTATTCTGCCCCCCAAAAAACAAATCACTTGGATAAATCCAAAGGATACATCCTTCTATGAGGAATTTTTGCAACCATATGAAAATGGACAAGGGAAAAAGGAATAGAAAGATAGGCTTACTCAACCTCAGCTACACTCTCTATAGAACTCAGTGGTTTTGTTTTAAAGAAATTTCTTGGCAGTTGGTCAGTTCACAAATATGTACTGAATGTGTTTTAGGGGTCCACATCTATGCTAGTGGATGTTGTCACAGGGTGATAGGAACTGAAGAAAAGATGCCAAGAGCAAAATGGTACAGGTGAAGAATACAAGAACTCATCTGTGAGCAAATAGCCCCCAGAGCTGGGGACATAGTAGGAGGCTTGTGGTGGAGCAATAACCTTCAGAGACCCAAAGAATGACAGATACCACTCAGGAGTCTGTCAGATCTGAGAAATAATTACTTTTGCTATTCTCAAGTTTTTAAATAAAATCTCTGCCCCCAGGACTGCTCCTAGAAAGGCTGGCTCTATGCCTGCTTGCTCACCAGGTCAAATAACCAACACAAAACACTCCTTTATATTCCTGAAGCATTTACTGTGAGACTCAGTGAATCAAAGGTCTCAGGCATTCCCATGCCTAGCAGGTTAAATGAATCCTGCCTGAGAGCTTTTCCTTGCAGCTAGCTTCTGGTAATGCAGCAGTGAACAAAAGACAGCCACTGCCCTTATGGAACTTACAGTTCAGTAATCAGGGAGACATCAAACAATATATATATTTTAAAAGCAATTGTAAATTATTTCAAGTGCACAGAGCTTTGTAAAAGAGAAAAATGAAACCTGAAGCATATAGACAGGGAGATCTTTCTATTTATCTATTCATCTATCTAGCCAACACACACACACACACACAAACACACACACACACACACAAACACACACACACACACACACACTTTACTATAAACACCCTGTGAGCCTTGCTTTCAGGAATAACATCTTTGGTTAAAATTAAAAATTACTTTTAAATAATAGTACTTTAGAGTAAAACTAGATTTTAAAATAGAGAAATCATGAATCAGAGACATCTGGGGTTCATAAGGACCCAAGAGTCTAAAAAAATGAGGAACTTGAAGGTCATCGGTTTTACAGGATAGATCTTTCTATTCAATTAACTTACTGCACCCACAGCAGAAGGGTTGTGTCAATATCAATAACAATATTAAACATATACTATGTTCTAGGCATTATTCTAAATGCTTTGTACATAGGAGGAGGAAAATTAAGCACAGAAAACTTAAGTGACTTCCCAATACACAGAGTCAAGATTTGAACATAGGAGTCCAGCTCCAGAACCATTACTTTTAGCCATTTATTTCTATTATTATAGTCATTTAACTTTCCTCTGTCTTTTGTCACTACCAACTAACTAGCTCATCCTCTGCTCTGGGTATTATACACACTCTCATTTATTAGGAGGTTATACTTCACAGCTTCTGCCACTGAGTTTTCTCCATCAATATCTTTATGCTCCTATTCCCATTGACAACTGATTTCCTCTCTCTCTCTAGAATTCCAGTCAAAATTTCAGAAAAAGAAAAATCTAATTGTTTCTATCAGAAAAAGTCACTATAGTAAATTACCTCCTTTTTCTATCTTTGTCTGTCCTCAGATCAGATGACTCTCTATTTTAACTGTCTAATGCTGTGTCACAAGTTGCTCCAAAAACATAGTGGCATAAAACAGTGACTTATGCTTATTAATTCTTGAGGGTTAGGAACTGCAAGGACCACTTGCCTCTGCTTCACTATGTCTGACCTCCTGTGGTTTGAAGTATGGGGAGCTTTAATAGTCTGAAGGCTC
Source organism: Pongo abelii (assembly GCF_028885655.2). Taxonomy (NCBI): domain Eukaryota; kingdom Metazoa; phylum Chordata; class Mammalia; order Primates; family Hominidae; genus Pongo; species Pongo abelii. Next base: position 83,939,384 of record NC_071996.2, on the reverse strand, counting down.
ATTCACTCACATATCTGGTGACTGACACTGAGAAGACTCCATCAGTTGGGGAAAGGCACAGCTGGGCCTCTCTACTTCTGTGCACTGTAGTCTCTCCAAATGATGTCTCTAGGATGGTAACTTCAGGGCATATGGATTTCTTCATGATACCTCAGGGTTCTTAAAGTATGCATCCCAAGAGAAAAAAGATGAGGGAAAATGTTGACTTTTTTATGACCAAGTTTTTGAAGTCACAAAACATCAATTCCCTCTTTGTCATAGCCTCACCCAGACTCAGAGGAAAGAACTCTTTTTTTTTCTCCTATGGTTCAATCTATTTTATAATTATTCGTATTATTTATATATTCATCTATTTTATAATTTTTTCTATGGGCTTCACTGGCCTCAAGGTTATAAATGTGCATCTTCCCTAGAAGTCCACTAGCCCAAATGTTAGAAGTATGATTATCCCACCATGAAATTAGCAATTGTCTGCTCTAGTTACTGTATTATTCCCCAAACTTAGCCTGAGGTCCTTGTGTAGTATGGAGCTTCAGGACTGTGAAGCAAAGGGGCTATTTATTTTCAATGTGATATAAGTTTATTTTAAGAGAGAAGTAACTGAATTATTCCACATAGAGAGTATTTGGGGTACTCTTCTCCATCCAATGCCTCAATTATGTGGTATCTATTCCCAACCACCTGGAGAAGAGTCAGACAAAAAATATTTACTTCAATTTAGGATTCGGCAAAAAAGACGCTGCAGATTCTATTCTGTCCTGAGACAAAAGAGACTATTTGTTTCGTATTCAAAATAATTAATTTGCATGTGTTTTACAAGTATGATTGTAATATTCCTTCTATTGTTACAGTTCAATTGTAAATTCTCCTATATAAAATTACGGTTATGTTCCCCAATCTACATTACGGCAAGTATTTTGTATGATAATATTTTTACAGAATAGATAACAAGAGACTATGGCCTCCTGAACAATAGGAACATATTTGATTCTGAGGAGTTTTAAAATAACAAATCAACCTTTCCCTCTTAGAGCTATTACTTGCAGTAAGATTTACAAAAGGCCTTAGGTGGTTTGTTTTATTGCTGTGGTTTTCAGCAAGACATTTTCTTAAAAAGGTCATATTATGATGTGGGTTTATTTTTAAGGAGATAGATACCTCTTTGCTTTTTAATTATAAGATGATGCAATTTTTTCTACATATTATATTTAGAAGCTAAAATCATTGACTCAAAATAGATAAAAGCTTGTCTTTCAGGTCATTCCTCTCACATGTTATTAATATCTTCAGCATGAAATTATGGAAATTTGCAGCAAGGCCATTTTCTTTTCTCTCTGGCATCTCAAGCATACTTTTCAATGACCCAAAAGCTAGTCCTATCTATCATGGCTTCACTGGTAAATTCTACCAAAAATTCAAGGAAGAGATAATATCTATTCTTTGCAAATTACTTCAGAAAATTGAAATTCATTCTGTGAAGCTAACATTACCCTGATATCAAAACTGGAAAAGACATTACTAGAAAAGTATAGATCAACATTCCTCATAGACACAGAAATCTGTAAAAATAATACCAAATTTAATTCAACAATATAAAAAAGAATAATATGTCATGACCAAGTAAAGGTTATTCCCCAAATGCAAGACTGGTTCAATACTCGAAAGTTAATCAATAAAATTTACTATATTGACATATCAAAGAGAAAAACCACATGATCAACTCAATAGATAGTGAAAAAGTCTAAAAACATATACCATCTGTTTATAATAAAAACCTTTCACAAATTAGAAATAAAAGATATCTCCATCAACCTGATAAAGAATATCTAAAAAGAAACATACACATAACATTGTATTTAATACCAAATGACTGTTTCCCCCTAAAACCAAGAACAAAGCAAAAATATCTACTTTCACAATTTCTATTCAAAATCCCAATACATGTCTTAGCCAGCACAACAAAGTAATAATAAAAGGCACCCAGAATTTAAAGAAATAAATAAAATAGTCTCCTTTTTTAGATGACATGATTGCACACATAAAAAATCTCAAAGAATCTATTAAAAAGCTATTATAATGACTAGGTAGGTTCAGCAAAGCTGTAGGATACAGGTTAAATAGCCACAAATCAATGACAAGTTTATATACTAGCAATGAGCAGTTGGATATTAACATTAAAAGTATAATTTACAATAGCTCCAAAATATGAAATACTTTGATATAAATCTTACAAAATATGTGTAAGAGCTGTATGTTGAAAAGTACAAAGTATTGATGGAAGAAATCAAAGACCTAAATAAATGGAGAGATATATCATCTTAATAAATTGAAAAGTTCAATTTCATTAAGATGTGAATTCTCTCAAAGCTCATCTATAGATATATATAAATATGTGCAAATTAAACAGCATAGGACTAAGTAATCAGTGAGTCAAAGAGGAAATCAGAAAATTAGAAAATACTTTGAGGTAAATGTAAATAAAGACACAATATCCAAAAACTTATGGGATGCAAGTAAAGAAGTACTTCAAGGAAAATTTACAGTGTTGACAGATTTTATAATGTGAACATGATCTAATACCACCACAAAGAGATGCGTGACTTTTCGAGCTGTCAGACCACAAGATAGACGTTTAATGGCAGAGGGACTTGGAGGGAATGGAGCAAAGCAGTGGTCTATTCCAACACAGTGGAACATAGATCTGCTATTGAATAAGCAATAGCTCACTTTTGGCTAACTTTCCTTGAAGTCTGTGGGTTTAATGAGCCACTGTTTTGTTCCTCTTCACTCCTTAATAGTTTAAACATACTTGTTATAGTGAAATCAATTAAAAAAAGGGTAACTGAATTAATACCTGTAATGCATATGTATTATAGTACATATAATTGTAGTACAATGGAGGATTTTTAGAGGATATAACCTCTATGATGGAAATATCCAGAGGTAAAAATAGTATAGAAGATATGGAGATGTACTCCCAGGTCTGGTATTTTCAAGATAAGAATATGGTCATATTCAACTAAGGCAAAGACAAAATAACTTTACAGGTTTTAAAACTTTATAGTTTTAGATAAAAATAATATAACTTCAATGGCAGAAATAAATGTTTACATGTTGCTAAATCTTATTTTATATTTATATCATTATTTATTTACTATTTTCATCTGAACAAATCATACAATAGAATTTCAAAGATGGAAGAGATCTTAGCTAAATAAACTTTGTCCTTTGTATGAGGAATCCGAGATTCAGAAAAATAAAACTATTAGCAAAGATTACATAAATAGTTAATGCCAGAATTAAAACTATAATTCAGGTCAACAGATTCTTTAAGAATTTTAAGTTATAGTTTTAAAAATGAATACTGGGTGCCCTTAAAAGTAGAGGAGGAAATGGACAGGATGGGACTGTGTAATTATAGTCTATTTATCATTAAAATCTTTTAATTATCAAATATATAAGTTATTTATGGCCAGGTTTACAGAATAAGAAAAGATAAAATTCAATTTTGTAATATATCAAATAAAGGTTAAGAAAATTGTTTAAATAAACAAGATTTAATTTATGTTATCCAAATTAATGACCATGTTCCTGAATAACATCTTCCTTTTTCAATTTTACTATAGTGGTTTAAAATACACAGCCTTCATTTTAGAACATGTATCCAACTTTGAATTTTACATAATCATCAGTGCAGACACCTTCAAGTCAAGCTCACAAATGCCCTTCTAGAAAGACTCCTTGGAGAACTGATAATAGAACAAAGTAATTGAGTCTATTTCTAATGATTTATGTAATTAAAGTTTAACATAATTGGACATGAATTGTTACTGCAGTTTTATTTCTGTATTCTGGAGTACACATGGTGGGAAACTTTTAGTCAGAAAGCATCTCTCTCTCAAGGATATAAATGCCTTTGACATTGCTGGATCATTCTGTCACTGAGGGAATGGGCACCATCTGTCCCTGTTTAGTTGTGTTGAGAATGTTGACCTGACAGCACATAGCAAAACTGGAGAAGCCTGAAAGGGTATCTTCATTCCTTTCTAACCTAGTAATAAGTTATCTGAAGTGTTGCAAAACCATATGAGTTTGTCTGTGAAATGAAGACAGTAGAATTATTGTCAGTCTGGAATGATTAATTACAGGAGTTTAGAAAGAGAAAAGACTTACAAAGAAGCTATCGGGGTTCAGAACCAATAACCTTTTCCAGCTGTCATACAGGAGTAAAGTGGAGAGATAGAGATTCTTTATTTGCTTAGGATCTAATTGAGACTACTGAGTTAAAGACGCGGGTGATATATTAGTATGAAAAGGGGCCACATTGACGAGGGTGTGGTACAGTTAGATTAGAACAATAGTATACTTAATTCCCAGTAAACTTGGAAGGATAGGTTTGTAATCATAATTCACGTTTCACTCTAGTCTTTTATAGTTATAACCAGAAGACAGTGGACACAGACGTCAGACAATTAGCAAAGGCTTTATTTCCTCTGACCCATATGTCTAATTTTATAAGTAGTCTATTATATCTACTTACGTTACATATGCGTAGCTAATTAACTCATTATATTTTCCCAGCAACATTCTCTTCCTCCTCCTTCTGTGCCTATACTTTCTATTCATGGAACTAGCATTACCTCAGTTCAAAAGTTTGGAATCATTTAAACACCATCTCTTCCTCCCCCATCAGTTGCTTGTCAATTGATTCTACATATAGAATACATCTCCAAGCCTTTCTCTTCTGTTTGTTTTCAATGCTGCAGCCACAATTCAAGACTTTCTTTTTTACTATGCATTTATTCTTTAAATATTAGCTACCTGGATTCCTATCCTCAATCTCCCTCTACAGTCTTGAGTTGTGATTTATTTTCCTAGAGAACAATTCATAGTATTATGATCTAAAATCTTTGATTACCCCTGAACTATCTATTTAATAAAGCCCAACTGCAAGCAGGCAATCATGATTTCTCATTCAATGGGTTCACGATATTTCCTGCCTCTTCCTTCACGCTCCAAGCCCTGAGTTTCCCGGCCTCTGTGCCTTATTTATAAGATTTCCTCTGCCTGCAATGCCCACTCACTTTCTAATTGTCTTTTAAGATCTAGGTCAAAGCTTATGTCCTCCACAAACTTTCTGGGGTTACACAGCTATGAACAACTTTTTACCACCTTAATGTTCACAGGATGGGGCTTAAAGGTATCTACCTGACAATATTATGAGGACTAGGCAGTGAAATTGTAGAATCGTTGGCCAAAAGATGTATGTTTGCAGTTCAGGCCACCATGTTAAAAAAGAATAATGGGTGGCTAATACAACTCCCTACCCAAAGATACTTTCTCAAGAAGACTCTGGAAAATAGATTGTTGAGTCATGTCCAACATCTGGAAGTTTGATTAAATCTCCAATAAAAAGCAATACCATTGAACATTTAAGCATAAAAAATATTAAAATGGGGGATCATGTTTTTTAAAGGAAATAAACGACTGTATAATCCAATGGCCTTTTTTTTTTGAAAGGACAGATAAGCAGAAATGAAAGGATAGATAAGCAGAAATGATGTGGGACCCAATGGATGTGATTGTTAGTCTTCTATGGCAAAGGAATGTCCACTCCCCCTCACTCCACCTCCCACATTCTATTAATACACCAGTCACACAATGTTTTTCATGATGCTCTAAGCTATGTCCTTTCATATTTCCGTACTGTACATTCTCTTCTTGGTTCTTTGGACCGAATTAAATATTATTTATTTTTTGAAATCTCTCAAAACAAAGACATAAATGTACTTTCTTCTTTAATCTCCTGGCATATTGGTCCAGATATCTCAGTTATGATACTCCTCACAATGGTGCCTAATTATTTTTTTTACAACAGGCTTCTACTTATGGGTGAATCCCTGGACTGTAGAACTAGTTATTATTCAGTCTCTATATAACTAGAATATTGTAAAGTGCCTAACATATAGTAGATGCTCAATAAATATTGGATAAATGAAATAATGAATGAAAATATGGTAGGTACTACTAAGTTTTAAAACAAAATGAGGCTCAGATTTTAAATTGTTTGCTCATATTCAGCCAACTTATCAGTAGGAGAGCAAAGATTCACACCCAAGTCTTCTTATTCTAAGATCAATGCTCTTTCTCTAAATAGACTTACTCACATGAACTTACAAATCTTTGAATATTCAAATTAGATGACACTCTTGGAGCTTTCACTAGATTGATTTTTTAGAAGCAAGAGATATCTTTGTAGAAAGGTACAAGTATAATAGACTTCAAATTTAAAATTAAACAATTACATTCATTTATATAGCACATCCACAACAGATTACAGTATGCAGGTAAAGCAAAGAAATATATAAACACAATACTTAACTTTGAGAAAGCCGTGCTTACCCATAAATCTTCCCTTCATGTGACTGTCAGACAGGTAATTGGACTCGATGGATCTGGGTCTGAACCAATATTTGATTCAACTACATTTCAGCATGATAAAATGAATGTGGAGTGCCCTGGGTGTTTGTAGTACTAGGGGGATATGAAATGATTAATGCAGCCTGCTAACTATACCACTTTATTATTTTAGTCAGGCAAAAGAGCTATATGACTTGGTTTCAAAACAAATTGATTATTTAGGGTTACCTGAGACTGTTTTAAGTATTTGTAAACAGAGTAATAGTAGTGAAAACTCACGTGCATATTGTAAACTCATTAGCCATGTATCCCATTTCACGACTGATTCCAGCTGTGTCTACAGGCATGGCTGTTGAAAAATTTCAAAAAACATTTCCAGCTATCAGTGCTATCTTTCTAAATGGCAGGACTATTGGCAGAGATAAGAAAAATTGGTTCTTTGTACCAGAACTGAGATAAAACATTCTAAGTTTGACAAAGATAAACTAAAGGAACCATTTGGCCCCATTCATAAAGGCATGAACTCCTTTACTATTGGATTTTGTAATTTACCATACCATATGGCATTGGCTGTTTTGGAAATGAGAGTTCAGAGTACATGGAACATTGGTGTGATGCATTGTAGCTATGTGTGTTCTTGCCTTATACTCTTCTGAAGCATTATTTTTCTGTACTAATTTTAAAGAAACATTATGCAATTTGCTGTCAAATTTATACAGAACTGTTGAAGTGTGGTGTCATTTCAGTCAAAATTAGATTGCATAAATTCAGAAACCCTAATCTGAGATCATTCAATTTCCCAGATTACTAGATTTACATATTAATAACTCCTAGGGTATATTTCTTTTCACCAGCTCTAATTTCAACCAGAATTTATGGCTTGGGCTCTTTTAAAATCCAAATGCAATGGCCAAGTGCTTAAAGCCTGGACAGTTGCCACACTGTCACAGAGACCCTCAGCAGAAACAAGTCTAGAAAGCTGGGGCTTTTATTTCATCCTGTTTTCTCCCACAGGACGGTTCTTACCACATTATTTAATACATACTCACATACTGTATACTCCCAGCAATACTCCAATGCCAAATGATGTACAAAAGAGTGTATTTATGGCCTGTTGATTCAAAATGTGTTTGCTTTTCTAGTCACATTCATCTTTATCATGACACATACTTAAACATAAGAAAATCAGAATGTTTCTCTTTGGGTCCAACTTGCCAATTTCTATAATGTCTATGAATTGAAAACTTTTTAGAAGTAAAATTGGCGTGTGGGTGTATGTGTGTTCTGAAAGATGAATTTTGGGTGTTCTACCTCCTCTCAAACAACAGGGTCTCCTGCAGGAGGAAATAGTGCAGAAGATTTTGATTCACTGAAAGCATGCTTATTTCCTTGGTATCTGGGAAAGCAAGCATTGTTTGGTGGTATATTCCTCAATTCAATAAAGAAAGTTTTTATTCCCATGTACATATGTAACAGTCAATTAAAGAGCCATTCCAAAGGCTGTAGTAGGTTGGGTTTTAATTCCAAACTCTCTTGCCTTTATTTAACAGTAAAACAAATGGGAGTATGTTTCCCATTGAATATCATTTTTCAAAGATGATCTCTGCAATGCATAGTTTACTTAGACAATGTTTAATGTAAAATCAGAGAACAAAGTGTCCAACCAGAATATGGCTGAGCTGAGGGACAGAGCCAGAGGCTAAGGGGACTGAAGTGAAAATATTATTCTTCCCAAATTTTTCTACATTACATTATCTGCATAATTTTAAAATGACTACTCTGTGCAAGGCACAATGGAAGCTGCGACAAGGAATGTCCAGATGTAATATCAGTTCCTACATCTTTATCATAGCAAGGAAGGCTCAGACAGGTTCACAATCATAATACAAGGTAGTAAGTGATTGCAGTAGGATAGGTACAAAGAAGCACTGTAAGTTCAGAGATCAGAGGGAGATCACATTTATTTAAGAAGAAAAGAAAAGGCCTTGTGAAATATAAACATGGAAGAGGGACTAACATTTTAATAGGCTGAGGAAGGGGGTGATTTTCTAGGTAGATGGGAAACAAGAACAACACATGACCAGGGGACATAGGCATGGGACAATTATGGGGACCATCTTATAGCCTAGATGCACTGGGACCTTAGCATACAAAGAGAATACCAAAGGAAGACACTATTAGGACATTACTTGGTAACAATATTCACAATAGTGAATATCGAAGCAGCTTGAAAGCTCTAAGGATTTTTTTTTTTTTTTTTTTTTTACTGTTTCTGTTAATCTTGAGGAAGTTTTCAGTGGGGAGCTGATTTGCATTTATTTTGCTGTTAAACAAAGACAGAAGATTTAGAACTAAACCATAGTTTAAAGCTTTGGCCTAAGGAAGGGCTTATTAATGTTAGATGCCTACATGAAAAGATAGATTTGGGGAGTGTATCGGGGTAAATTAGGATTTATCATAGTAAAACAGTATATAATCTGGGTTCCAAATTCATAATAACAATCGTAGTAATAATATAATAACTATATGTTGAGAACTACTCACTATGTGACAAGTGCTTTACATATATTATTTCATTTCATTCTTAAAACTGCCCTAGGAGGTGGATACACATTATTATTTTATAGATGAAGTAACCAACACTCCAAAACCAAGTAAAATAGCTAAGAAGCCAGGTGAAATGGATCAGACTCCATATCCTTGGCTACTACTCTCTTGCCTCCCATTTGGTCATCAGATAATTCTTCATCCCCCACAGTTGAGAGCCAGTCAAGCATATTTGTCCAAATAGAGCCTCAGAAGGGCCTCACCAAACCAAATTCTTCCTAATTGTAGAGAAGTCTGTACTAATTGTCCTCTCTGTCTCCACATCTGGGACTACTTGAGAGGGTTGACTGCACACCATGATGGGTATAGCACGGGCTCTGAGGACAAGCTGCAAGGTGCAAATGCTGACCCAACCACATACCACATGTGTTCTTTATTTCTATGTAAGCACAGTTACTTGCAGAGAGACCTGTAGTAGGTCAAAGGCAACACATCTAAAACTATGAGTCCTTTTCATTCTTCTAGCCAGGAGATCATAAATCATTTGCAGAATACAAACTAAAGTCCAGTCCTAATTACAGAAGAGCAGAAACACAATTATCTTTAAAAACCCATTCTTGCATCATGGAAAACTTTCATCTGTTCTATTTTAAATGACAGAACTGTTCTTCTTTGTGGACGCTCAGCAGTTATGATAACTAGAGAAGAAGTACATGGTGACGTCAATAAGGTAATGGAATGGAGGGGGAAGGGTGGACTGAAGGCTAGTCCAGCAGCTGAAAACTCATGTGCCCCTATTTTAGATGGCTGTTACATTCTCTGCTTTCAGTAGCATTTGAAAGTCACAATTTTGTTCTGATTGCAGTTACAGAGGAGAAATAAATATCAACTTTTTAATTTGTATTCATTTTCCAAAAGTTTCTCAGGAAGTTGCCCTCAAAACCTCAAGTTACTCTGTATTAGGTACCGTGTAACAGGCTGACTATATGCCCTTTTCGCTCAGACAGATCTGCTCCAGCCCTGTCCTTCCTCTGCCCGGCATTACAGGAAACCACACTTCCCAGGCTCCCTTGCCCTCTAGCATGGAGGTAGTCTCAGCCAATGGGAGGCAATGATGGAAGATTGGTGAGCAGGCTACAGAGCAAGGACAGGGTATTTTTCCCTTCTCTGTGTCTCCAGAAGCGTCTTGTGCTGGTGACCACAGCACCAGCTTCTGGGCTCTGGTCACACCACATCACATCTTCTGTAGCCCTCTAGTCCTAGGTGTATGGTGATTTCCTGCTATTGCCAATCTCTGGGTTTGTTCACCATCTCCTGTTTGGCTCCTTGGCTCTTACATCACCTGTGTAAACAGTGTCTAGCATTAAAGTCCCTCTGATTGAAATGTTCACATTGAATATTTCCCACCTGGACTCTGACTGATACACTAAACAATGATTTAACCCAAATGCTGTTGGGTAGGGTTTTCTTGCCATGAGTGTTAAGCAAGCACTTTGTTTTCCAAAATTTCCTGCCTTTCATGTTGCATCTACAACTTATTTCAGTGCCTCCTTTCAGTGTTTCATCGGTTTCGCAGTATCATTAGATTTTGCAGAAGTACTAGTGGCTCATCCTTCTCTTTTTCTAATATGTGACTTCTCAGAGTACCATTGGCAAGTAATCCAAAAGTGAACCCACTCTCTTAATATCTGAAAATATCTTATTGTGGGATCCTTCCCAGAATTATTTGCTTCAAATTATTATTTTCCTCTGTCTTCATCTATTTTTGCTGCTATAGAAGACCTACAACTGGGTAATTTATAAAAAACAGAAATTGGCTGGGCGCGGTGGCTCACGCCTGTAATCCTAGCACTTTGAGAGGCCGAGGCGGTTGGATCACGAGGTCAGGAGATGGAGACCATCCTGGCTAACACAGTGAAACCCTGCCTCTGCTGAAAATACAAACATATTAGCCAGGCGTGGTGGCGGGCGCCTGTAGTCCCAGCTACTCAGGAGGCTGAGGCCAGAGATGGCGTAAACCCGGGAGGCGGAGCTTGCAGTGAGTGGTGATCGCTGCCACTACACTCCAGCCTGGGCAACAGAGACAGACTCTGTCTCAAAAAAAAAAAAAAAAAAAAAAAAACAAACCAGAAATTAATTTGCTCACATTTCTGGAGGCTGCAAAGTCCAAGATCAAGGGGGTCAGCAGCTGGACAATGGCCGTCTTGCTGTATAATTCCATGGCAGAAGGCAGAAAGGCAAAAGAAAGCAAGAGGAAACTGAGCTTGCTCTTTTTTTAAGAGGGACGGGTCTCACTATGTTGCCCAGGCTGGAACTCCTGGCCTCAAGCGATCCTCCCACGTCTGTCTCCTAAGTAGCTGGGATCACAGGCATGAGCCACCATGCCTGACTTAAGCTCATCCTCATGAGCTTCATGGCTCATGATGCCTCATGGCATCAATCCTGCCCATGAGGGTGGAATCTTTGTGACCTAACCACCTCTTAATACTGTTAAGGTAAAGGTCTCACCTCTTAATACTGTTACAATGGCAATTAAATTTCAGTATGAGTTTTGGAGAAGACAAACATGCAAATGATAGCATCCCCCAAAGTCAGAAGCCTTCCAGCTTAGTCTATATTTTCCAGTGAACTTTTGCCATCTTTAGTGTTCTCAAAATGCTACAGTATAATTCCAATCCACTCTCATCATTATTCTTATAAGCAATCAGTTGCCACCAATAGTTAATCTTCATAATGTTCCCTGCATTCCTCTTTTCATTCAACATTACTGCCAACCTCAGGCCCACTTCACCTTCCCTGGATTTTGTGAGCATTGCCTGGACCTGTTTGTCTGCCTCTAAGTTTTCCCAACTCTCATTGACCCCATCTAAAGTTTAATCAGCCTTAATATCATTTTCATAGTTCTTGATTTAAGCTTTGTTTGTCTCATACCGCTTGCGTATAGGACAGTTCAAATTTAGATTGGCATTTAAGATCCTGACAGTCAGTCAAAACATACATTCCCAATGGTAGTTATCACTCCTTCCTAACATGTAAAACCTCTCATCTTGTCATCTGAATATCAGGAGTTAGACTATTTATGGTTTACTTCTCTGGAACATGATCACCAAAGCCATCATTGAGCAATACAGTTGACTGTATTCATTGAGCAATACAGTGACAGTCATTGAGCAATACAGTTGACTTTTGAGTTCTCACACTGTACTCAATGTTTACAAGTTCTAAAGGTAGTTCAAATGTTTTGTTAATTTAGTATCTAGTCCTGGCCTTTATTGAATCTTTTGGGCTTCTGAATGAATCAGGTCAGATGAAGAAGGAGGCATGCATATAGGGTATTGGTTTGGATTAGAAGAATCCATGGCAAACATAATAATGCCTTCTAATTCCCTTCTCACATATTCAGTCTATATATCCCTTGTATTCTGGAAATCAGTTAGGCTCCTAGAGGCTTTTTGGACTAGGAGATAGATAACCCACAGCAAGTTAGATCCCTTGGGAAAAACAACTTAGGGCTGTACCAATTCCATGAACTACTTTAGGAAAAGGCAAGGTCTCGGAGATGAGAGGAGGCCCATGGGTGGGGGTTGGGGGACAGAGTTGGAGCTGGATTGAGCTTGCTTGAGTGACCTCTAGCCAGGCAACTGCTCTGATATTCAGAACCGTTAAATATTGGGCTTCTGTCTTACTGATATCTACAAGAACTTTCTAAAGGCCAAGTAAGCCAGCTGTTGATATTTATGAGACTTCCATAAAACAATCAAGAAAGAAAATATGAACCTGAACAGTTTAATATTACCCATAAATATTCTGCTAATTTACCTCAGCTAATAAGAGCTTCCAAAATAGTTCCTAAATCTTTTGCTGAACATCTGTGCTAAATGTGGGTAGTTATACTACCAAATAATCTCAGTTTTTGCTAATTTATTGCCGTGAGTTAAGGTGCTAAAATTACAGAACATAATTAATTATATGATAATATATTATGTTTTCTTTATTATGGTCTTTTTTGGTAAAACTCAATAAGTATTAGTTTAAAAAATCTTTTAGATAAAAACATCACAGAAATCCTTATAGATGAGGATAACATGAATTACCTGCCTGTAACTGATGGCATCTCAAGTTGGCATAGCTAATTTTGATTCTCTTTAGGTGAAGATATTCTTTGGCATTCATCATCTTTTCTCCCTTCTAGCTCAGTTTGTTCTGCTCCTTTATTTTCCGAAACTAAGCCAGGAGGATCATCCACAGCAGGGAATGGGCCTGTATATCAAGCAATTGGATCATTTATTCTGTTTGTAACCTCAAAGCTGAAAGATTATAAACTTCTTTGGTTCTTACAGATGATTTTACAATACACCACCCAAATCATTGGTCCCTGCACTATCTCCCTTGTATATTTGGAGGACATCAGTGAGAGTGACAAAAGTCGCCAATGCAATGACTTTGACTCTTCATGGTGCAGAAGATCACTAGAGAAGACTCTGCAAAATCCATGACCCCCAAGTCCCTCCAATAACTATAAATATTTAATCTTCTTTTAAAGTCACATACCACAGATAGTTCTTAAGAGAAAAGATCAAGTTCAAAAGGAATACATAATACATACATACATGCATACATAATTACAGAAGAAAATGAATCAATTGATTAGTTTGGTATTATTTTTATAAATCTAGGCCTAAAAGAATAAGTATTGACTGGGGGGAAACCCCAGTAATTTTGAGGACTATAAGGAAATTTTGATATAATCAAAACAAAGAGATAAAGGAAAAAGGAGAAGCAAAGATAAATTTGATAGCCAACTTCTATATTTTTTCCCATCATTAAAATGACTGAAAAAGTCACATTAAAGTCTTGGAACTTAATCATTATAGCAAAAAAAAAAAAAAAAAAAAAAACACAAACTCTGAAATCAGTAAAAAAGAAATCCTAAAATTCATACATGTACAAATAAAATGTATATTCTCTGGATAATATAAGGCAAAAAACCCCACCTTCTTTGGTTTGATTCTCAAATATTGAAGTCGCAAATATTTTTCTAGCTTTTTTACCTAGATAAGCCTTGACATTTCATTCTACTTTCCAATTTTTAAATTGCATTTTGTTTCTGACAGAACTGAATGATGAGGAAGATGGAGATAGAGGTAATTATTTCCATTCTCCAAATGAATGAATGTTAACAAACTCTATGGAGAAAAACAGATTTGTATTTTGGTTTTTTAAAAGTTTCTCTTGATTTAGTATTAAATTTTAATATACTATGAAGAAAATGCCAATCAGAAATCATCTGAGGAAAATTCATGAAAACATCCAAAAAATGCTGACAAATAAAAGCAGTGGGGAAATAGTTCGAACAGACATTAACATATTTCGAAGCTAGGTTTTAAAAATATATTTTTGAACTAGTAAAGGAATAAACAGATATATCGATGGAACATGAAACAAAGGCCAGAAAAAAGACAAGCAAATAAGAATTTAATATATGGTAAAGTAACACTTCAAATCAGTGAGGAAAAAAATGGATTATTCAACAAAATATGTTGAGCTCAAGGGCTGGTTATTAAATATATGTATATATGTATGTGTATGTACGTATACACACATATATGTATATGTAGCTACAAAATGCCTCCAGGTAAAGTTTTTAAAAGCCATAAAAACATTTGGAGAAAATGGATGTAAATATAATTTTTTCTTCATGAGGGAAAGGACTCTTTAAGATTTACAAAATTTAGACACCATAAAGTATGTAATTGGTAGATTTGACAACATGAAAATGTAAAACTTGTCTACATCAAGGGAACATCATAAATTTTTTTAAAAAAGGAAAAACAGGGACATAAACATTTGCAACATACATAACAGATATCATTTCTGTCCAATTTGAACATCTGAATCTATATGTACATATATATTTATAAAACAAACAATGTGTGGGGAACATCGACACAATGTATCTTTGCCCTATGCAATCTCTGGTTGGTAGTTGCCTTGAGGCACCCATTCTACCTTGCCAAGACTAGTCAATTCATTTCAGGAGGTTTCTTTCATGCCTTGACTCTTACTGTCCCTAGGAACAGAATATGACATAAAGGAGATCAAATCCAACCAGAAGAGAAAGAAGAAAATCTGCCAATTCTATCCTAGTAGAGTGTAGAAAAGGGAAAAGTGGGGAAGTAAAACGTCAGGTAAAATTATCTTAGCTCTTCACTCCTGAACCAAAATCCCAGACAGGAGTGGGGTTTTAGAAAGGTGGAGAGAAAAGCCACAGCAGAAGAGCCTTGTGCCTCACCCTCATTTTGAAACTCTGAAACAGAGATGAAGGAGTAATAGTGGCCACCTGAAGTGGTAGAAAGAGAAAGAGCCCTGAGTTAAGGGCCTTCCCTTGACTCTTGTTTGAGGCTCAGAAGTTTCCAAGCCTGAAGATTGGAGGGATTAAGCCAGAGCTAAATGGACAGTGACAGGGCTCCAAATGAGATGCAACTGAGGCAGGCAAGGGGGCTCCAGGCTCTGAACAAGACAAGAGACCAGCTGCAGCTTCAGTAGAAGCTTCCAAGAGTGTCAAAGAGCCAGACAGGCAATAAACCTGGCAGATGATTACACAGACGCCTTTGTACTATTTATCCACATACATGGAATCATATAAGTACTCACCACCAACACAAAAATATAATCAGATATTACTTGAAGGAGCAGGGAGAGGGAAAGTATATCTTCAGCCTGAGCATTTACTTGAGATTGAGTTATCTGGGGAACAAAAGTCGTTAAAACTAAAAATATCTGAGATACTTTCATCAATAAGTTTAAGTTCTTCCTCACTGCTATTTCCACCAACTGTCTTCTCCAGATGGGGGCTCATGAGAAAAACTGGACTAGTTGCAGAAAATTAATAAGCAAAATTTCCTTTCTTTCTGGATAGCAGTAAGGAAATTTGTGATTCTTTTACATATACAAAAAGCTCTTTAAAAACAATCAAAAAAGGCCGGGTGCAGTGGCTCACATCTGTAATTCTAGGACTTTGGGAGGCTGAGGCAGGCAGATCATGAGGTCAGGAGTTCGAGACCAGCCTGACCAACATGGTGAAACCCCGTCCCTACTAAAAATACAAAAATTAGCCGGGCGTGGTGGCACGCACCTGTAGTCCCAGCTACTTGGGAGGCTGAGGCAGGAGAGTCACTTGAACCTGGGAGGCGGAGGTTGCAGTGAACGGAGATCGCCACCACTGTATCCCAGCCTGAGTGACAGAGTGAGACTCCATTTCAAAAAAAAAAAAAAAAAAAAAAAAAGGCTACACACACACACAAATTCAAAACCTTCCATAATAAAATCATTCAGCTTCACTAATATTAAAAGGATAGTCATGAAAGGAACATGCTTTTTTGTATACCAAACTATTAAACATTTTTTAAAATACTCTGCTGGTGAGGATAAAGAGATGCTGACTGATATAAACAGGTAAATGTTTCTGGGGCAATTTAGCAGCATATTTTAGAAGCTTTGAAATTCCTTTTGTGATATTTGTCCCGAGGAAACAATTAAGGAGTCATATGACCATGTTGCTATGAGATCTTCTTTCCCCATCACTGATAACATTGAACACATGAAAATACGAAGTGATTGGTAAAACATAGTTCTCTTATAAATAGGATAATAAAAATTTAAACACCTTGGAAGTATAGCTGTTGACAAGGGGAAGAGTTTCACAATTATTGCTGTGGAGAGCCGGCTACAAAACAATATGGATTCAAAAAACAAAACATCTAAAACCATATCTCTATAGACTTAGGTAATGCAAAATGGGGTACCAATGAATTAGACTTTTTTATGTAATAGATAAGTGATATTTAAAATTCAGTAGCAGGCCAGGTGTGGTGGCTCATGCCTGTAATCCCACCACTTTGGGAGGCCAAGGCAGACAGATCACTTGAGGTCAGGAGTTCGATACCAGCCTGGCCAACATGGTGAAACTCTGTCTCTACAAAAAAAAAAAAAAATATGAAAAGTAGCTGGGCCTAGTGGCACATGCCTGTAATCCCAG
The DNA here is from genome assembly GCF_028885655.2 of Pongo abelii. Taxonomy (NCBI): domain Eukaryota; kingdom Metazoa; phylum Chordata; class Mammalia; order Primates; family Hominidae; genus Pongo; species Pongo abelii. Next base: position 83,922,379 of record NC_071996.2, on the reverse strand, counting down.
CTACTCAGGAGGGTGAGGCAGGAGAATTGCTTGAACCCAGGAGGCAGAGGTTGCAGTGAGCCAAGATAGTGTCACTGCACTCCAGCCTGGGCAACAGAGAAAGACTCCATCTCAGAAAACAAAAAAAAATTAATTCAGTAGCAATTTTTACCTTTAGTGATGAGGATGATATTTCTCCTTTCATTGTTCTGGAAGGAACCATGTTTAGAACAACTAAAGTAATAAAGGCTGACGTTAATTGAGCACAAACTTTGTGCCACGAACACTGTTAACTATGTATTCATATATTTAATCCTTAGAAGTATATATGACAAAGGTGTGATTATTATGTGCCCTGTTTTACTGATGAAGACATATTAACCACAGAGCCACTGAATAAATTTCACATGATCTTCAACCAGAAGATGAGAGGTCAGAGCTTTAAATGTTAGCCACGTGAATCCAGAGGTTGTTTATTTAACCATTATGCTGTATGTAGATCTTCCCTAGTAGAAGGATCACTGCAAGGCCAGTACTTATTGATATCTGAGAGGAAAGAATGATAATTATATATGTTTGGGCATGGCAAGGCCTGTCTTGTAGATGCTCTTGATGGATGAAGCCAGATAGTAACCCTCCCCCAGGAACTTATCTACACCCACAAATTCATGTAGGAGTCAAGATGATTTCTAGAAGAAATAGGATGAAAATCAAAATTCAATTTCTTTTGAGATTCAAACATTCAAATAGGTCTGATGAACCGGAGAGATCCTGGCTGAAGCTGAGTGGAGGAAAAACACAACTAGAACCTGGAAAAAACCTACACAGCCACATCCAGCAAGTCTTGACTGGCGGACTTTCTCTTGGCACTAGTGTCAAGATCTAGGCTATCAGAAGTGTTGGTTTTGAGAATGGTGTAAAACTAATGCCTGATCCAGCCACCTAGGTATACCTGAATTTTTTTAAAAAGGTACCTTGAGAAAAATAAAAAATGGCCCTGTGTGCGCTGAAAACTGACTACTAAGAGCTTGAACTCTGGGCTTATGTGTTTGAGAGGTGTGTCAATCACTGAACTTAACACTTGGGGAAGTCTGCTCCTCTCTGGTACGCCAAAGACTTGCTGTGTGGAGTGGAAACAGTGAGGCAAACAGGGCATGCTAAAGGTTGTCCACTCTCTGCATCAAGGTGAAATATACCAGAGGAGTCCCCTGACTTGAGTTAGAAACCGTGAAATTCTCACCTGCACCATAGAAAACACTAAGGGGCAGGGCTAGGGGTGGGGGGTGGGGGCGGGCAGGGCATGCAGAGTGGCTCATGCCTATAATCCCAATACTTTGGGAGGTTGAAGGAGGAGAAATGCTCAAGACCAGGAGTTTGAGACTAGCCTGGACACCATAGGGCGACCCCATTTCTACAAAAAATTTTAAAAATTAGCTGGGTGTGGTGGTGTTCACCTGTGGTCCCAGCTAATCAGAAGGCTGAGGCAGGAAGATTTCTTGAGCCTAGGAGGTTGAGGCTGTAGTGAACTGTTATCACACCATTACATTCCAGCCTGGATGACAGAGCGAGAGCCTGTCTCCAAAAACAAACGAACAATAAAACCACTAAAGGGCAAGTAAAAATCAGGACTTCATAATTATAGGCATGTAGGGGCTTGGGAGTATCATGATTTTAACATCAAAGAAAATATGGCCTCATTTTGACTTCACAGACTAGTCAGTATTGAAGACATCTGGTTTATGTGTATATTTGTTTTTAGGAGCTAGGGAGTTAGGAAAGGCATCTATAAAAACCCATATGAAAGAATATATAGTATTTCATTATGCACAGTAGTTGTTAGGTGGCGGGATTCTTATCATTTTAAATGTTCTTTTGTCTGTATTTTCTATTATCAAGTATTGAGTTTTCAACAAAAAGCAACTTTATTTTAGGAAAAAATAACCTTCACAGAATTCCAGTTAATGTAGATCATGCTGATATTTGTTTCCTATAATATTCAATAAAAGCAAGCACTCTGTAACTCATGCCTTATCCAAAAAAAACCAAAAAAACACATTTTCTTTTTTTTTTTAGTTGGAAGAATTATTTTTTAATTCTGAGACTATGTAAATAGTTAGTAAACCTACACCAGGCTGAGGAATAACTCTGGAGATTGTCATAATTTGCCAAATCAAGAATCCTTTTAAAAAATTTTTATAGGAACATATTTTCCTTTGTTCTTTGACAAGATTCACAATTGCAATAATCTTTTATTTTTCAGCTTAGAAAAATCACTTCATTCAACGAATATGGCAGAGAAAATTTACAGAATTTTCTATAAAAGAAAGATGTTTGGAGATGAGACATAAACTGCTGCTTGGGTCATTCAAGTTTTATTATTTGGAGCTTGTACTGTACTCCCAAACTAGTGACAAAATAAAAAGATTTAATCAGATTTGCGAGATGGTGCTATTAAATGCTGGGCTGCAAAATGACCTATAGCTTTCTCAAGACATTAAGTTGTTGGCAAACAACCAAGTTCCTACGTAGGCAAAGCAATGAATGTAAATGAGAGAATTTTTATTCATGATACAATTTAGTGACAAGGCCTTGATTCCTTCATTCTCAAAGAACAGTACGAAGGGGATTTTAACATTCATTTATCAACTGTAAATTCAAGAAACTTCTGTTATCTCTAAGCTTTCCTCTACAGTGCCTACTGGAAAAGAAATACCTTCTTGCACCCAGTGACTACACTTTTTAAATTTCCCATTAGCCATTTAACCATGAAGACTTGATGTGTGCTACAATATCATTGCATTGGGATCTGGTTAGTAAAATCCCTCTAGATTAGTGATATAATCAGAATGACCATACTGGAAAGGTCCTTAGAGGGAATTATAGAATTAAGGGATTGTATAACCTACCAACTAATCCACATTTGTCATTTTATAGTTGAATAATTGGAAGCCTAGAGAGAGCAAGGGTTCCAAAGCTAATGATATGCAATGCCAAGGCTAGAATGCAGATTTTTTTTTTTCCTGAACTAGTTCATTTTTAAACTTTTAAGTTTTACAACTCACTAAGGAAGATTGCACCTTAACCTACTTTCAATTTATTTTGGGTTCAAAGGTATTAAAAACCAATTTGTCCCCAAAGATTTTACTATTAAACTATTTTTTACAAACAAAATTCCTGGTATATATTTTTATTTATTGACTCATTCAATAATTCAGGGTTCTTTTCATGAGTCAGGCATTATTTTAATTGTATTTTTAAGCAGCATATTAGTCAGAGTTATTCTGAAAAACAGAACCAACAATATGTGTGTATATAAATATGTATTTGTATATGCATCTCTGTGTGTGTGTGTGTGTGTGTGTGTGTGTGTGTGTAGAGAGAGAGAGAGAGAGAGGGACAGTAACAGAGAAAGATTTATTTTTAAAATTTGACTTACATAATTGTGGAGGCTTGGTGAGTGCAAAATCTAATGGGGTAAGAAAGCAGGCTGGAAACTGGGGAAGAAGCAGTCTGAGCCCATAGGCACTCTGCTGGCAGAATTTCTTCTTGCTCAGGAAGCTTAGTCTTCGTCTATTATAGCCTTCAACTGACTAGATGAGACCCACCCACATTAGGGAGGGTAATCTTTTCTACTCCACTAATTTAACTGTTAATCTCATCCAAAAACACCTTTACAGAAACATTCAGAATAATGTTTGACAAAATGTCAGCATCATGGCCAGCCAAAGTGTCACATAAAATTATCCATCATAAGCAAGGTCACTGATTAGGTCAGAAGCTGTCTATCATTTTTTATTTTTATTATCTGTAGAGATAGAGTCTCGCTATGTTGCCTAGGCTGGTCTCAAACTCCTGAGCCCAAGTGATCCTCCCGCCTCAGCCTCCCAAGTAGCTGGGGAATACAGGGTCTGGCTATGTTACCCAGGCTGGTGTTGAACACCTGGGCTCAAATGATCCTCTCACCTCAGCCTCGCAATGTGTTAGGACTACAGGTATGAGCCACTGCACCCAGCCAGGAAATATCTTTTTAACTAATGTCAGTTTTGGCTTTAAACCACAAGAACGAGTTCTTGGTTCCTTTTTCACTGATGATGGCTGACTGGAGGACTAGTTGGTAGGCTCATTCTCTTGGACTCACCAATACTTAAAAGAATTAGTCACTTGCATGTGTACGAAAGAGTTTTTAACGGCTGTAAATATTCTTTAATGTGTTGTCACAAAATCCAGGAAAATCCAGAGACTCATGCAAATTGCCATGTGAGGTGATAGCACTCACGTTTCCATTCTAAGCAACAGGGGAAAATTTTAATCCAACAGCCTTTGTATAAAGCACTTCCCAATGACAGATGAAAAGCCTTAGTGACTCTACTCCCAAAACTGAGTTAATCTTTCAATGGATATTAGACATCCATAATACCTGTGTGCTTGGCTATTTAGTGTTCTCTAAAAGGGCTGAAAGTTTGAAACAAAGAACTCTGTAGTATTCTAGACCTTGACAAGAAAGTAGGGGGAGGGAGGGAGGCCAAGGATAATGGTCTCTTTTGAGTAGCCTTGGTTTGTTTGACCTTACTCCAGACCATCTGAGGATGGAAAACAGCCACACTTCAGATGTTGGACAACTACTACGGAACAGGGTGAAAAAGATGTTTATATTTCTCCTCCTGCCTCCAACAATGTAGAGTCAGCTTCTAATCTCAAACACAAATCTCACATTATACCACATAAGTTTAGGTAAGTTTCCTCAGAAAGAATATCTGTGTGTAAAATATGAATTGCCCACCTCTATATGCCGCTTTTAGTCTACTGCAATGAAAATATGACTTTAATAAACAACAAATCATATTCATATTTAAAACATGAACTTTACTAAATATAAATCACATACTAAATGATATTGTATTTCAAGATGTAGCCAGACTTTCAGAGCTGCTAACTGAACTCAGATCAGTATCTGGTTTCATGCCCTGTTAAGAATAATCTTTCCCCCTGGGTTTGAGGAGCACAGCAGGTTATCCTGTCCAATATACTCCCTCCAGCAACACTTATACACTGTCATTATTCCCACTAAACTCCTTTGGTTATTTTCAAATCTATCTGGCCCAAGATAGCTTAAGTGTCGTATGATCACTTTGAGCATTAGCAGTATAATAAAACAATAATTAATCTTTCAAAATGACTTGTTGAAATAGCTTATCTTTCTTTATGATCTGCATTTATTCATGAATAAAGAGACACTTTAGGATAACTAGATGTTTTTTAATGCAAAAGATGTCAAGATGACATTTCAGTAACAAAGAGTCTGCAGAAAGCATTAAAACTCAGGAAAATGTCCTAAATTAGCTGAAAATTTGAATGTCTCAAATATCAGTGAGTGATTCTTGGAAAAATATGTATTTCAAGTATATATTTTTTGCACTTTTCAAAGTAAAAGGTAGTTGATAAAATAATTAATTTTGATGTCTTTCTCTCATCAGAGCAAGCTCATACATTCGAATACATTCAATGGGTATAATGTTTTTGTCACAATTCATTTCTATTGTCATAAACATGCACTTCAAAATTTCCCTTTATTTTTTCTTGGGATATTATGGTACAAGTCCTCAAATATATTCTAATATTTTTTATCACTTTATTCCTGAAAATCTAATCAGGGTCATCTTGAATATTTCTTAGTTTAATCCTGAATGAAGAAGATAATGGGCTTCTAAGAGTAATTACACTTTGTTCATATACATCTATTAAGAGAAAAAACTATTTGCATAGAATTCTTCCTTAAAATTTTTGGCAGTGTTTAATTACTAACAAAGATATTAATTATTATAATGTGGGCTCTGTGGTTAAGCTAGATTATAATAAACATCTCCCTAAGAAATAATGTGCATAAACACAAAGAAATATTATGCAGAGAAAAGTGTCATTTATTTAAAACTATTTTTAGATTCCAATCTCAAAAATAGTAATTGTTGTAATTTAAAAAGTTTCTTTTAATGAGATGTATATAAATTGTGCTAGGCCAAAACTTTGCTTGAGCCAATGTTAAGTAAACTCATTAACAAACATTGTCATAAAGTTGTTTTCCTTGTAATATTTTGGATGGAAAAAATTTACTTATATCAAATTAAATGAAAAAGAGTCTGAGATTAAGCTAGAATTTCTGGTGTGCAAGATTTGACAACAATATCACCTGAGAGACTGTGTAACAAGCACTAAAGCAGTTTCCTCTGTGCCTCAGGTAGCAATGAAGAATCATCCCAGAAATTAAAATACTATGTGCCTAACCTAGACATTATCATGCTCTCATTAGTTTCCAGTCTAGATTGCATAGTTAAGTAGTTCTTCAAAAAGTATTTAAGTACACTTCATGTGTTTAAGTCTTTCATATCAAAAGACACACACCCATACACACACACACACACACACACACATCCCACTCCCGTAACCTGAAAACTGTCTTAAATACTGCCCCTTATGGCCACATTTACCATTGTCAATATCCGATCAGAATTACATCTTATTTTCTCTTCATCTCAGTACAATCTGAATTCTGCCCCATACCGTAATCAGAATAATTTTTACAAAGTTTTTTGTTTACTAATCAAGAAAATATTTTAGTGCTCATTTGATTTCTCAATATTTGGAATTGCTGACCACTTCCTCTTGCTAAAATACTTGACTGTTATGATGACATATTCTATTGCATTATTCCATCTATCCAGTTATTTATCACTTATTACTTCTATATCTCAGGTCCGAATTTTAAATCCTGAAGCACTTCAGAGTTTTTCCCTTCTTGTACTGTTAAAGTTTTTACCATATGTTGATCACTTCCAAATTAACATCCCTAGAATAGATATCTTCTTCTCTCCAAATTAATGTGTCTAATTGCTTATTATGAAATTCCAATTAAAGTCTCATAGGCACCTTACAGTAAACATTTTCTGAATATCATCCTTTAAAAAGTAAGTCTCCTACGCCTTTTAAATTGCCTGTCTCAAAGCAGTATAAAGGCACAAGCTCAAACCATGGATGTCATCTTTTCATTTTGCCCTTCATTAGCCCCACACATTTAGTCTTTCCCTGGTCCTCTATTAAAATCCCACCCTCTTAACGTTCCCTATGTTGTTTCTGTACTTTCTCTTTCCCCACGACATTTTCTACCATCGAATATATCAAATACTTTACTTATTTATCTTATACATTGTTTTCTCTTTCAAGAAGATAAGCTCAAGGAGTTCAGGGATATTTTTCTGCCTTGTTGATAGCTAATACAGTATCTGCACAAAGGAAGTGCTCTACATATAGGAAATTCTTGTTAGCGCTGTCTCTAGGTTTGCTTTTATTGACAGTTTTAATCACTTGATTATCAGATACTTTTCCTTCTTCAAGTGTGTGATAACTTTTTATTGAATAGTGAACATTGTAGACAAATATTGTAGAAGCACTGCATTATGTTGTCTTATTCTAAAGAAGGTTGAATTTTATTACAACAAGCAGTTAAATTACTAAAAGTTTACCTTATCTTGTTAAGTCTTAGTTTTAGGCTTTGTTAGAGTGGCCCATTCTAGTTTTTACTCTTAAGACATAGCACTTACTTGTACAGTGTGGCCTTTCTGGGATCTAATTAATTGCCTATGTGTTTCATTGAGGTCTCTCCATTCCAGCTGGGCTTGCACCCCAACATCTTTCCTGCACAGGGCGGTCTTCTTAGCCCTCAGCCTCTCAGAAGAGACTCTCTTCCAAACGTTCTGAAATCTCTTCTTGTGCTTGCATAGTCCAGGAGTCAGCCAAATACCTAAGATGAATTTTCACTTAGATTTCTGTTTATTTGGATTTTTTCTCTGCAGCTTCCTATTTTTGATGCTCTTGTCCCAAATCTCAGCCAACTTAGTAGCCACATGCTGTATCCTACATCTTGATCTCTATACCCTTCATTTGGCAAAACTGATGCTCTCTACTGGGGTCTATCTCCCTACACTATGGCCTGAAAAATGCTCTATGAGAGAAACTTTGTGTGAATCTGTAGCTTACCTTATATGTTTCCTTTTTGCAAGGATTGTAGCTCAGCACTGAGCTGCTATCCAGTGCCTATAAATAGTGTCTTACATAGTTGGTCCAGACCTCATAGTTATTTACAGTGGGAGCATATGTCCAATACCAGCTACCACATAATGACCAGAAACAGAAATCCAACACTGTTTTTTTGAGACAGCGTCTCCCTCTGTTACAAAGGCTGGAGTGCAGTGGTGCGAATCCTCCTGGATTCAAGCGATTCTCCTCCCTCAGCCTCCAGAGTAGCTGGGACTATAAGCGCCTGCTACCACGCCTGGCTAATTTTTGTGATTTTAGTAGAGGTGGGGTTTCATCATATTGGCCAGGCTGGTCTCAAACTCCTGACCTTGTGATCCACCCTCCTCGGCCTCCCAAAGTGCTGGGATTACAGGTGTGAGCCACTACTCCTGACTCCAATACATATTTTTGAATGAACCAATCATCAAATCCTATTGATTCTGTCTCCTTAATATTTCCCGAATCTGTCTTCTTTTCTCTTTCTGTATTGCCTCTACTTTGATTTAGCCCATTATCCCTTCTAGCCTAATTGTTACAGTGCTCTGACTGATCACCTTGTCTCCAGCTCTGCTCTACTCCATAACATTTGCCACACCCTTGCATTTTTTGTTTGTTCTTAAATGTTAATATTGTATGTTACCCTTCTTATGAAAACCCTCCAGTGTCTCTTCATTGTCCTCAGGATGAAACCCAAACTCCTTGTGTACCTCTAAATCCTCACCTCTTCCTACTGCTATGTTCTTTCCTCTCCTGCTCAATACATATGGTGAGTTATTTTCAGTTCCTGGACAAGCATGGCTCTCTCACACCTCCAGGCTCTTGCAGGAGCTGCTTATCCTGCCTGAAATAATCCTATATTCCAACTAACCCCAGTTGTCATCTGCTTAGATACCATGTCTTCTGCAGAGTCTGTGTTGATCTCCCCAGTTGGATTAGGTCTCCACTTGTGTTCATCTTGCACTCTGCTCATTGCCCAGTCATCATCTGTGTCACACAGTTCTATAATTATCTATTTACTTTTCAGTACTCCCATTAGACCATAAGCTTCTTGGGGCAAGTCCCATGTGTTATTCATTGTTTTATTCCTATTTACTAGATGACTGAATAAATATTTCCTGAATTAATGCATGTTAATGTTAGCAACTTGCCTGACAAGAATATATTCCTTCTCAATTATATGTCTGCATTTCATGAAGTAAATAAATACATAAATAAACCTCCCTCCAAGAATAATAAAATGGTAGAAGCCAAGGGACACATAATAATATGAGAGTAAAATGATACAAAAGAATGAAAAGCTTTGATTATCTGTGTCAGGTATCTGTATATATTAAAACCTCAATATTTTGGTTTTGTGTTATATGTACAAACTAAACACAATTTTAAGAAATTTTTTAGGTCATACTGTAACTGCTAAAAGGTCTACAATTATGCTGATGCCTAGTGTCTTAAGATAATTGCAAGTTAGAAAGGAGAATACAGAACTAGCTCGTTCTCTTCATTTTGGAGATTAAGAGCTGAGTTTGAAGGGAATCAAGAATATTGTCCAAGTTCTTATAGTTAGTTGAATGGTAGCACTATACCCCAGGCTCCCTGGGCTCCTTCAATTTTTCTTCAAGCTTATTATGTTCTGTATGAAAGAAACATTGACCACCACCATCACTTACTAAAGTCCTAGCATGTGTCAAAGGAAACAACTCCCTGACCACCACACATTCATTTCTTACTTTAGGACCCAATTAGGCTATAAGAAAAGTAACCACAAACACATTAGAGGAAACTGAAGATTGGGTGGGGTCAAAAAGAAGGGCCTTCCAAGAAGTGTCAAGAACTATGATAACATGACCACCGTGGTATCAATGTATAGTTCATTTATAATATAATAATAAATAATATGGATATTGAATCCTGAACTCCCTAACAAGTGGCCTAGACAGTTTTTTTATTTTGTTTCTGTTGGATTTTAATGAGTAATACATGTGGCAGTCAAAGATCTGTGTTTAAGTGTAACTTGGAAGAAGACCATTATTGACTTCTATCAAGTGGTGATATTGAAAGCCACAAGATGATAAAAGTATCTAACTCCTGTTTTCTGAACCTATTCAACGAGTGCTTTTCAGTGGTGTTAAATACTTTCTGGAACTAGGTGGGGTATATTAAAAATAAATAAGTGAACGAGTTTTTGTTTTGTTTTTAATAAATGGCTGAAACTAAACTAAATACTTGTATTGACACAGTCTGGGAATCAGTTATACTTCAATAGCATTTCTTATTGTGATTCAGAGATCTAAATACTAAAAGATTTATCTACTAGAAAATGTCCCATGTCATGGAGTTAATATTTTTTTGAAGTTTTGACTGATAAGCTGAATTATTATACATGCCACCTTCTGATTCTGCTGCACCCAGTGGAGCTGAAAATATTTACAAGGGTGTCCTTATTTTTTTCCTCCAACATATCTATAAGCAGCATTAAATTATTCTACACTTTATAAGCAAGGACAGTTTGGTATTTGAGGTTCACACTCCTCTAGCATCACATAACCATTTGGCACTAGCCTCAGGAAAGTAAAAGAATGTTAAATTAGGCTCATAAAATTGACCTGGTTCTAAAGAAAGATAGCCACTTGATAGTAAAGGGACTGCAAGCACAGGGCTCTGCTTATGAACAGTAACATTTATTGACTGCTTCTGACGTGCAGACACTATGCTAATCACAAGTGTTAACTCATTTGGTCATTAAACCCATTTTATAGATGAGGAAACTGAGGCACAGAGAGTTTAGTAGCTTGCTTAAGATTTACAGCAAGCAAGCAGTAAGCTAAAAGCCAGGAAGTCTGTCTCCAGAACCTTGCTTTTACCCTGGTCTTCTTCTATTTCTATTTCATATCCCACCTTTCTGTTTCACTCTTCAAATGTTGCCTTACTGAGTGATCAAGCTCTTCCTCAATTCCCATTTGATCTTTGCCTCCTCACCAAGAGCCAAAAACAGCTGAAAATATTTACTTTTATTAAAATAAGTTTACTTAGGGTAGCAAGGACTGTAAAACTCAAGGCTAGCAATTAAGCAAGTGGAGATTCCACGGGAAATGTTTATTTGTCCCAAGAGAGTCATTACAGCTCTCCTAGCTTAAGAAAGTGATACAGTATATACTTTTGAGGGTTCCACATAACCCACATGACAGCTGCCCCAGCTGGTATTCACCAGAGAATTCCCTGCATCTAAGGCCTTGTGCTTACATTTTAAAATGTACTAATGGATATTAACATTATGATAATGCCAAAAATCAAATTCCAAAGCCTTATCCCAGATACATGGCTTTCATCAGCTACACAAACCTCAGGAGAGATTTTATCAACCGCTGATCAAAGGAAACAGCAGGAGCTGATACAAGCACAAGACAGGGCATGTGGAGTGTCCTCCACTCAAGTACACCCCAGAGCAGAGCGTCTCCAGGAATTGAGACAGCACATCAGCAACTCAATTGTAGTATTCAAATGAATGGCGTTCTCTTTAAGGGCAAATCTCTGAATAGAAAGTTTAAAAGCTGATCCTGATTTAACATGACTATGCCCTCACCTGGATGTATATTGCTGTAAGAGATACCTTACCCATATGAGGGTCATGTCAACTTGCTTCCAAACATAAATGAAGTGAAGCACAAAATCATGTGACTCCTCAAGTGTGCTTAGCTCTGCACAGATAAAACTGCTTTATTTGGAATCACGGCAAAAGAAGAGGGAAAGGCATCTGCAGACCATGCAGCTTATTAAACAAATTTGTTTCCCGAGTCAAGTACTTGAGTCACTCTCAGTTCTAATTAATGTCTCTTGCAAATGCAGCCTCATAACTAACGTTCATTCTTCTAATCGTAGCCATATGTTCCTTCCATCGTTTTAACGATATAAATGGAAATTATTGGTGTTTATCACTGAATATTTCTATTTAAAAAAACATTTTTTCAGGCTGATGCTTTATGCTAAGATCAGTGGGTGAGAAAATCCCTCTCTGGAAATATTTGCTCACTTCCTGTAGTCCATAAGTGAGGCCTTATTTATGGTTTTTAAATATCGCATTAATAATTTTGCCTCCATTAGATCCATGCTACTAAAATGGCAGAACTCTTCACATAAAAAACAGAGATAAACTGAAAAGGTGATAGCTGAGTCCAATATACAGCCTGTAGGTTGAAGTATAATCATTACATCTTGCTTAAGGCAAGAGAGGTTGATAGTTTACAATAAGCTTCAAGAAAATCATTTGCTTATTTCCAGAAGCTAATAACTTAAATCAGATTCCTTTACCTTCTCTAAATATGCCACATATGTTTTCATTTTAAGAAGTACTTTTTATGTTATGTGACTGTAGTAAAAAGATATGTACAGATATACAAGATTTCAGAGCTGGAAGAGACCCTATGATCACCCAGTCAGGTGGTCCATAACCCTCACTGTGTATCCTAAACACCTGATGAGCTTGCAGACTGGTTCTTCACCAGAGAAATTATAATTCAATTGCTCTGAGGTGGACCCGGTGGAGCCAGATATACTGTTTTACAAAAGTACTCCTGGTTATTCTAATATGTGGTCGAGCTTGAGAAGCACGAATCTTGTTTATCCATCTCTTTTGGAGCCAATGATATTAAATGATTTATTCAATGTCCATAGACAGTTATTTTTGATGGGGGGACACTATGAGCTCAGGCTCAAAACCCACACACCTGTGCATTTTCTTTTATAGTTTACTAATACCTCTTTAATCCATGCTTTTAAAAATAAAGTTAATTTAGCAATAGAAATATCTTTTAAAACAAGACAAAATAAAACCTAGAACTACTCTTCTTCTATTCCCTTTTCAAGGGTCTGTCCCCATCTTTTATTTTTTGTCACTGTAATCTCTCCAAAGTGCCAGCTGTGTGTTAGAAGGTATCACTGTATAACTCCAGGATTAAAATAAAAATATTAGTAAACCGTTTCAGAATCGCCAACAGTGCAAAACACAAAAGAAAGACTCCTATTTACCCTTGTATTAAAATATAACAATAGCAGCCAATCATCATTCTGTGGCAGGAACCGTAATCAAGTGTTGGATCCAGACCATCTTACTGCATCTCAGCAAAAACTCTGTGAGGTCATATATTACTATCATCTCAGTTTTACAGATAAGAAAGCCAAGGCACCAAAATTTATTTCCCCAGATAAATTCCCCCAATTTAGGTAATTTTGCATGGCTAGGAACTGGTAGTCAGTTTAGTCTTTTTTTTTTTAATTTAATCTTAAAATCACAAGACGAAACTGTCCTTGAAAAGTAGCATTTTACCTTTACTCATAATAAACTAATATTTACAAAGTATTTTAAAAGGAACATTATACTCCTTTCTCATCTGATCTCATTTAAGTATTACAAGATTTATTACCATAATCATTTTGTTAAAGAGAAACTAAGGCTTAGGGAATACTCAATGTCCTCCCAGGTAGTAAGTGGCTAAACCCAAATCAGAAATTTTGTTATGGTTCTATATGCAGTACTGCACTCCAGCCACCATACAGCTTTAAATCTGAAGATTGTTTTCCTGGCTCTGATGAGTATTTCATATGGTCAGTTCTGCTAGAAAAACAGTATACAACTTAATTCAAACAGCCAAAAAACAAATTCCTTGCTGTTCAGATTAAACTGTTGATTGCACTGAAATTCACGGGTACACTAAGAAACAAAATAAACTGTGTCAAATCTCCCCAAAGATTTTGTTGTGCATTCTTTTATTTTTATTCACATAATCTGTGTTTACTGAGCTGCAGTAAAGGATGCATGGGCTATTTTTATTCGGAGAAAGGCTATAACACCAGCCAAGCAGAAGGACCCATCCATGACCAGAATGCAATGGCCTTCATTATCTTCCAACTCACTCCTAAATGACTCACTGAGAGCCGCCAGATGGTGTTTTCTCTCACCCCTTGCCTTGCATTTATTTAATTATTTTAACATAGTTTTTGTTCTGCTGCCATGATGCCTAATAGGCAGATATATTTGGGAGTTAGTTTCTTCTTCTAATATTGACCAGTGCATTTAGAAAATTTCTCAGACTCTTTAATAATAACACTTATTGGGTATGTACAATATACCAGATGCTAAGCCAACGGATTTGTGTATATTCCTCATTTAATCATCCAACAACTCACAAATGAGAAGGCTGAAGTTTAGGGAGGTTAATGCATGTACCCTGGGCTAAACAGCTGGTCAAAGACGTAGAGTCAGATAATTGGAACTCAGCCCCCAATCTTAATCTTTATGTAAGACTTATGTGGTAGAAGTTATAAGCACTAACACTTTGGGGAAATAAGAAAATATAATAAAATGATAAAGAAACCCAAAAAGTTAATATTCATCTATGTGGAGACCAATCAGGTAGGTGACTAAGTCATCAAGAAAATGAAAAGATGTGTGGTAGACTTGGAGATGTGCTGCCCTCATCCCCCGTGCAGCTGCAGGGAGTGCTGTCAGGAGGCAGCCTCTAACATGGGGCTCCTTTGGGATCTGCTTTAGTGCAGGGAGCCACCTTGTTTGCAGTCTCACCCTGTCTGAGTCAGCCTGCACAAAAGCTCAGCCATCCTGACTCATCAGCAATATTCTCTCTAGAGACACCTACTGGGTTGGCCAAGGCTTTGCCAGGTCTGCTTCACAGTGTGAGATCTTTCTCCATCCAATCTTGCTTTCAACCCTACTATTCCAGATATTCATTCCTTTTAAAACTTCTTCATCCAAAGGTCTGAGGAACCAGAGCTGTAACAATACTTCAAAGTTTTTGACAAAGAATAAAAATTATTTTATTGCTAGTTTAGGAATTTTTGAGTCTCAAGAATCTTTACATGTAAACATACCAAATAATAACTTTTCTGGTAGTCTCAAGACATAGAGTTCCCCCAAATTGGGGTGGGGGCTTGGGGTGTGAAGGTAGTAAGAGGCAGGTACCTACTTAACTCTTCTTCAGACTGAACTGATCAGGTAATTCAGAACCACATCTGGTTTTGACAACATGCTCATGATATACCCCCCAAATGGAAGCCTACCTTATCCTCCTAGGTCTATAGTGTTCCTAGTTGCTGGTTCCATATTATTATTCTAGGCAGTCTGATGTGTGTACCTATGACATCAGTTCCATATCAGAATATTTCTACAAAATTACTTCCAAGACAGTTTTCAAATATAAAGAGATTATCCTCAATATGCTTCAACAACAATCAAACCCTATGCTATGTATGGTATCAATATTCTAAATAGAAAGCATTGACTGACATATGATATAGAATTATCAGAATCAGTCTCTATTCCCGCTCACTTTTCCACCCTCAGGTAGCTTCCCTTAACATCATGCCTCTTCTTAGTACCATTTTACTCTCCATTACTGTCAACTTTGTTTTATTAAGGAGGTCATGGTAATTAAGCCATCTCAATAGAATTCTCATTTTTAAAGAAAGGGAAAGTTGGAACCCAAGAAAACTTTCTAGACTCCAGACAACAAAGCAATCATAGGGAATTAAAAGGCATATGGCTCATATCTGGGGACAAAGAACTTCTTGGCACTGTGGCCAGGCTTGCAGAGGGAATGCATGTTAAAGGAGGAGGTGAGAGGAAGCAGAAGACTTTCCCTCTCCCTCTTTCTAGATCCACCTCACCAGGAATAATGATAAGATGGCATGCCACCCTGTGTTTGATAACAGTTTCAGATGTAAAAACATGGTCTTCATTTCTTATCAATGAAAACTACTTGGGTATTTTGGCGGTATTACTTGGGTATTAACTCAGAAAATTCATAGATATAGGATTCTAGAGAATTAGATAACTTATGCATCATATAAATAAGCAAGTTACACAGGTAATAGCTAATCTAGCAAATATGATAAAGAATCAGTGATAGATATCAAAAAGGGAGAAGAGAATAAAAATATTTGGCTGTAACTTTACAAAAATCACTCATTATTTTAATTATGCATATTTTTAAAAACTAGTCACAAATCATGGATATGGATATTGACCAAGTCATAAACTTTGAGCAAATAAACAAATACACATATTTGAAACTAACATGATCTGTTTCTCTTAAACATAAAAATTTTACAAATTACTTGTAAATTATTCAAATTTTCTTTCAGTTTTTAATTCTGAACTAGTTTTAGCATCCTTTTTACTCTACTGTCAACTTATTTACATTAAAATTAATCTAGAAGTCTACAATTAAGCAGCTCCTAGATAAAATGGGTTACTCAAATGTTTATGTTTTAATGAATAATTGCATGTTGCTTGATACTTTTGTTCAAAGAAAATGTCAACAAAATCTTGTTTTGGATGTAGGTGCTTCTATTCAAGGACAGAAGCTGCAAAGGGGCTTTCTGCAGCACCAGGTGAGACTCTCCTAGGAATTAGAGATGATATTCGTGCTTGGGACCTGACCCCAACAAGGAGTCCAGAGCTCTCCATTCATGCTGCCTTATCTCCTGAGGCTGATTCACAAGGGAGGGCGACAGCCGCTTTAGCTGCTCTTGTCACCACAAGGCACTGACCAGCCTTTGGCTCACATAACAGTGGAACACATTTTGGAGCTTCTCACTTCTTCTGTGCCTGGAGTAGATAATGTTGCAAAGGCTAAAATTTACAAACTCAAATCTATCTTGTAAAAGAAGAGTAGGAAAGCCATGCTAACAGATTAAGACTTAATACTTTCAAAAAAGAATAGTCATTGGAATCACCATTTTTATATACCATATTTGAATCATTTAACACTTTTCTCAGGGTGGTTGAATTCATCAGGAAAAATATATAGAGATATATTTATAGCTACATTCATGAGTTACTTTGATTTTACTTAGATTGTTTAAAGTCCCCCCAAAACTTGCACAACTCTAATAATTAAAAGTTATTAGAGTGAGGGCTGATCTCAAGGTAAGAAGATAAAATTATAGCTAATTCACTCTCCGAATGACTTGACTTTAAAAAGCAAGTTAAAAATTAAATAATAATAATAAAACTTACATTTGAGGGCCATTCTTCACTGTTTTATAGATCCCTAGCCATGCATTCTCCCAGAGCTAACATTAAACTGCCAATCAAAGCATGTTGAGCTCCTACTCTATGCCCTCAACTGTATTAGCACTCTGTTGACTGTAGAATCATCCAGAGGAGAGGTCACTCCCATCAACTGGGTGCATGATTCAGGGCAACTGCCTTGGAATGCTTTTTTTAATTTTATTTTAATTTTTATTTTTTGAGACACGGTCTCACTCTGTTGCCTAGGCTGGAATACAGTGGCATGATCATGGCTCACTGCAGCCTTCATCTGCTGGGTTTAGCAATCCTCCCACCTCAGCCACCTGAGTAGCTGGGACTACAGGTGTGTGCCACCATGCAGGCTAATTTTTAAAATTTTTTGTAGAGATGAGGTCTCATTATGTTGCCCACACTGATCTGAAACTCCTGAGCCCAAGGGATCCTCTTGTCTTGACTTGCCAAAGTGCTGGGATTACAGGCATGAGCCACCGCACCCAGCCTTGGAATGCCTTTTAACTGAGCTGTGTTTAGCCCCTCTTAGCTTTGGTCTTCTCAAGTGTAAAATGGGGATAACTAATTTCTTTTTTCGGGCGATGGAAAAAATAAATAAGACACTATATGTAAGGTGCCAGGCACAAGGCTAGGTATTTATAAATGGTGAATGCTCATATTAGTTAGTAATTGTGGTTGCAATAGTAATTTATGTATGTTGTATGCATAATGTATGTAGTAGCAGTGGTTATTCCATGTCGAAGCTAGCTGGGGGGTGGGAAAAGCATGTTACAATAGCCACAGCTTCCCTAGTATCCCTGAATCTCTGTCAATAAAGTGGGTAGCTGCATTGTGTAGCTGCTTCTCCTGGCTTAATTTCTATAAATTTGTGAGAAAAAAACTCATAAGAGGGAGAAATATCTTCTGTCCACACACCAGGTCACAGGCATAATCAGAGAATATAATCATTTCATAATTTCAGAATCCAAGGTATATACCTATACCTAAATCTTTCCATCATTGGTTATTTCTTGCAGGACAAATAATAATTTGGTCCCTCACATATTTCACCCAACATGTTGTCCACTTACAATGAACCAGGCACTAAATATGGTGGGGAGAGTTGAGTTGTGTTCACTCTTTTCCTTTAAGAAGCTAGTGTCCAAAAGAAAGTCATGTAAACAATAAGAGATCATGAAAAGAGAACAGAAATCTAAAACCCAAGAGGAAAACTGAGCAGCATAGAGCAGTTCAGAAATCTAGCGGACCTCATAGTGAATAGGCTGGAGCCAAACGCTTCTACCATTGCCTGTGTTTCCACTTGTGTTCATTCCTTAAACTTTGCTTTTGAAAGCATACTTTATAAAAGGAAAATGTGGCACATTGGTATCACTTTTGGTTATATGATGTATCATCATGCTATAATTTTAACAAAGGTGCTATGCTAGCCATAGGGAAGGAAAATATTTCATTCCTTACTCATTGCTAGATTCATGGCTGAGGCATCAATTAAAAAAGACAGATTAATAAGAGAAAAGCATACTCATTTATTTAATGTAAGCTTTATGTGACACAGTAGCCTTTATAAGGAAACAAAGATTCAAAAAAACAGGTAACCTAGTGTATTTTTATGCTTAGATCTGATGGAGAGATGGATAGATATGGAGAAGTATGATTGGATAAAGTGGGTATGATCTAATAATAATAAACTGGGGGGAATTTAGCAAGCCCTTCTTGTTCTGATTCTTCTCTGTGCCCCTGTGCCTTCAAAGATAAAGATGTTCCTTTCCTCTGGGTTTAGGAAGAGCACCTCTCAAATGAAGGTCTCATGATCTGCTTCAAAAAAGAAGGGTAAGAGAAAGCCAAAGAGTGATCTTCTTAGGTTTTATTATATGCTTCAGGTGAGAAGGGTGAGAAGAAGGTGAGAGTGGCCTTCCTGCTTCTGCTGTTTTCTCAAATGCCAAGGTGCCATATTTGGGGTAACATGTCCTGAATCCCATTACCACTCTAATCAATTCTAATATTTGATAGTAGAGTACAGAGAATAAATTCCAATTCTTCTATTGAGGCAGAGATATAATTATGAAGTATACACCAACACACATTTCCTAAGTTTATTTGAATATACAGTTGACCCTTGAAAAATGCAGGGGTAAGGGGCACTGATCCCTCCCTGTGCAGCAAAAAAATCCATGTATAACTTTTGACTCCCCCAAAACTTAACTACTAATAGCCTACTGTTGACCAGGAGCCTTACAAATAACATAAAAAGTTGATTAACACATAAATTATATGTTCTATTATGCACTGTATTCTGATAACAAAGTATGCTAGAGAAAAAAATATTAAGAAAATTGGAAGGAAGAGAAAATGTACCTACTATTCTTTAAGTGGAAGCAGATCATCATAAAGGTCTTCATTCTCATCATCTTCACATTGAGTAGGCTGAGGAGGAAGAGGAAGAGAAGGGGTTGGTCTTGCTGTCTCAAAGGTGGCAAAAGCAGAAGAGGTGAGAAGGTGGAAAAGGAGGCAGGAAAGGTAATTATACTTGGTGTATCTTTTATTGAAAAAAAAATACATGTATAAATGGACCTGTGCAGTTCAAGCCCATGCTATTCAAGGGTCAACTGTAATGACGATTGATGTATACAGGTTGAGTATGTATCTCTTTTCTGAAATGCTTGGGATCAATGCGGGATTTTGAATATTTTCAAATTTTGGAATATTTGCACATATATAATGAGATATCTTGGGGGATGGGAACCAAGGTTAAACAAAAAATTAATTTACATTTTCTATATGTCTTATACATGTAGTCTGAACGTAATCTTATAAAATATTTTTAATAATTTTGTTCATGAAACAGAGTTTTGGCTGAGCTTCAACTGCAGTTCATCAAAGGAGATCAGGTGTGAAATTTTCTACTTGTGGCATGATATCAGCACTCAAAAAGTTTTGGGATTTGGAGCATTTTAGATTTTGGATTTTCAGATTAGGGATACTCAGTTTGTATTATAAATGCAAAACATAGATTTTTAAACAAAAGTTCAATGAGAAAATTTGGAAAAGTTGTTGATGGGAGAAATAAATTTTATCTAAGCTTTACTTCTCTGGCAAAAGTAGAGCCTCCTGGAAAACACAGCTGCCATTAACCCCCGTATGGGGGAGATTTTAGGCAAGAAGGAGACTGCCTATTGTCATCAGGATGAAAATGTCCAATAGAACCTTACACGGCTATTGCAACTCTAAATTTCCCCACCCACTTTGTTAAACTGATATATAAATCCTTCTATTTAGGGATTTATTTAAATGCTGGGTCTACTGTCAATTAATTCACAGGTCCCATCACTCAAGCCTAAATTGGTAGAGAAGGAATTTTTCTTACCAACACTGTTCACTCTGTGGCATGAAATGAAGGAAAATAAAATTTCCCCTTCCTTTCCATAGGCAAGCTTCCACAGGTCTGAAAATATAGACTTTAAAGTATATTTTTAATATTTACATTCATTTGCTTTGATTTCTTTTTCAGGATTTATGGGATTAGCAAATTTGTTATAGAATTGGATACAACTCATTTATTTTAGGACCATATCAGTATGTCCTTCTACTATATCTTGTTAATTATGTAAGATATTAAACAATAGAATTTTTGCTTAATACAAATATGTTTGTGATTAACATAATATTTTTGGTATGTCTGAAATAAAATTTCAAATGTGTTGAACTGAGTAAAAGCTGTTTTATAGAATGACAGACATCTTAGTCAAGGCTAAGCATATCTAGAAACAAAGCATGAATATCAAAAGGATAACGTGTGATCTTAGTTTCCTGTACTCATATTTTAAGAATCATATATAAATTGTGATACTCACCACACCCAGAACAGTGATATGTTTCCATAGTAACTGTTGATCTACTTATAACAAAGCAAGGGTGGTGAGGAAGGAGAAACAAAGAAAACAAAGTTAAAAACAGAAGTAATTACCCCTGAATATATAATGACCACAAGAGAAACAGTTTGGTAGAGCATGTTGAGAGGGAATTTTAACTCAGGAAAATATTAGGAATTTGTGATATTTTTGAAGACAAGAGTTATGTTTTCTGTTTCTTTTAAATCTTTCTGTAGTCTGAATAAAAGCCATGCACATAAGGGGCAATCAATAATTAAATGAGAGAAAGACAGAGAAATAGAGAAAGTAAAGAACAGAGGAAAGGAGGAAAAAACTGAAAAATGAAAACATTCAAGAAAACAAACATCTCTCTACCATCAGATCAATAGGCATGAAAATAATAGAACAAATATCAATGATCAGTTTTCAAAAATAATGATCAACTGTGTGAATGCTGAAGGGAGAAAATGTCTCTTTTTAAAACCTATGATTGGGACATGGATGAAATTGGAAATCATCATTCTCAGTAAACTATCGCAAGAACAAAAAACCAAACACCGCATATTCTCACTCATAGGTGGGAATTGAACAATGAGAACACATGGACACAGGAAGGGGAACATCACACTCTGGGGACTGTTGTGGGGTGGGGGGGGGGAGGGGGATAGCATTGGGAGATATACCTAATGCTAGATGACGAGTTGGTGGGTGCAGCGCACCAGCATGGCACATGTATACATATGTAACTTACCTGCACATTGCGCACATGTACCATAAAACCTAAAGTATAATAATAATAATAATAATAATAATAAAAGAAAAAAAAACAAATTAAAAAAAAAAAAAAACCTATGATTGTAGGTGTTCACAAATGCCACTCAAGTCACTCTCAACTCTGGTTGCCACTTTAATAAGAAAGGCTCAGCCTGAAGGTGAATTATTTACATAAGTTTGAGCTTAATTCATTCAGCCAGTTTGAATTTTGAGAACAGAAAAACATGTTTCCTTCCCCAGTGGCATTTTTATACTCATATAAGTCAAAAGTAACTATCCCGTCAGCAACTCAAGTAATAAAAGAAAAGCATGAATTTGAAGATTAACGCATTTAAACACACGTGGACATTTTACAGCATGTTTGTAGGTATTTTGGTTTTCTAAATGTAACCTTTGACGTTTAACTTCTGTACCTTCTTTTCTAAGCTTAACTATCTTTAAACTTTCAATAGCAATTAAAAACTAAATTGACCATATTACTAAGGTTAATTTACTTGTGTTGCAGATTAAAACAAAAATTATTCTGGCTGTACTTACAAAGCAGTTTCCCTATGTAAACTTCAAGGCTTTATAAGAAGATCATCTGGTGATAAGTTTGGAATTACTCTGTTGACTGAATAGAAACTATGTGCTTCTGCGACTTGGCTGTGCACACAAATCACCTGAGATCGTTAAGATGCAGATTTTTATTTAATAAGTCTGGAGTAAGGCCGAAGGTTCTGATTTTGGACATCCAGATGATGTGAAACAGACCACATTTTGAGTAGCAAAGCTTTAGAGAACTATAATCTTTTGTTAAATATTTTCCATTTTCTTTTCCTTTTCGATTTGTGATTGATTCTTTTACAATCTTAACTTGTAGAAGAGTGAAGAGTTCTAGCCCTTTATGTTGCGTAGTACATAAAAAGAACTGCACACATGGACTCTCCTTAGAAATTCGTAAGAATTGCTTCCCCTAAAAATTTTGATTGTTTTCCTACTTTTCTTTGGTAATAATGAAGATCACTGATCCTTTGGAGTTCAATTGTTGGGACAAATTTTGCTGCATTTACAAAAATGTGCTGATGTAAAAGTCTAAAAAGTAGCACAGATTCAAAAGACATCTCCAGACCTGAGTAACAATAACATTTTTGGCGACACACAAGGGAACAGGAAATTGTAATGAGTTTCTTTTAGCCCAAAAAGCAACCACAAACTATATTTCATACTGTTATTGGAACAACAGAATCAACATCCTCCATATGGGCCAGAAAAAAAGACATCTTTAAAATGCTATTGGAAGCCATAAATTGAAAAATGGGGCAGGTTAAGGGTGTAATGATACAAGCAGGACACAAACAGGAAGCCAGCAAATCTTAAGGGAGATCTTCCATGGCTTCAACTCTATTAAAATATACACATGGAAGTAGTTTTTCATGATTTTTTATTTCTGCTTTTAAATTTATTCAAGTGAAGAGCAGGAAAATCCACCTAAACAGATCCCTGAAACTGTGCAGTTGAGTTCTTTTATTACAACCTTGGTTCATTAAAAAATTGTAAAACTCAGGGTATGTTTGCCCCTGTGATTAAAGTCAGAAAATATTGGTATGTGGTCCTTCTACTCTTTCAGAAAGGCAGAGAATATGAGTCAAAACTTGTAACTTATTTTTCTCTGTATATATGTCCACAAGTTTTTAGTACAATCTTAAGTAGATATCCAGGCAATTCAATCTATCTTATTTATCCTGTTAATGTCAGAGATTTTTTGATAAGCTATAGATGGTCAATGAGCAGAATACTCCATAGAAGAGAGTAGAATATAAGTATATTTATTTCATTTTATACTGATAGTTTTTTTTCATTTTCATGAGGTAAAGTTAACATATAGATATGACAGCAACAAAAAATATACTTTTAAAAAATAGTTGGATTTTTAGCCAGTTTTACTACAAATATATTGACTACCTGATTTTACCTTTGTTAAAAGCTAGTGTGGATAATAAAATGCAGCTACTGACCAATCACGCATTCTTCTTAATCTGCCTCTTATTCGTGTCCTTTAAGATGGAGGGGAAAAGATCGTACATGATTAACTATATCTACTAATGTGAGTCAAAAACAAGTCAGGAACAAAAACGATCCAAAAAAATCAAGAAAGCAATCACATTTACAATAGCATTAAAAAATGCTTAGGAATAAATTTAACCACAGTGGTAAAAGATCCCTATGCTAAAAACTATAAAGCACTGATGAAAGAAATGGAAGAGGCATAAATAATTGGAAAGACAGCCCATGTTCATGGATTAGAAGAATTAATAAGGCTAAAATGTCCAGAGGAGCCAAAGTGATCTACAGATTCAATGCAATCTCTAACAAAATTCCAATTTTGCACTTTTTACAGAAATAGAAAAATCGATCCTAGAATTCATATGAAGTCACAAAGGACCTCAAATAGACAAACAATCTTGAGCAAAAGAATGAAGTCGGAAGCATTACACTACCTAATTTCAAAATATTACAAAACTATAGTAGTGAAAATAGCATGGTACTGTCATAAAAACAGACACATAGACCAATGGAACAGAATAGAGAGCCGAGAAATAAACTCATACCAACACAGCCAAAGAATCTCCAACAAGAATACCAAGAATACACAATGCGAAAATGGCAGTCTTTTCAAGAAATGGTGCTGGGAAAACTGGATCTCCATATGCAGAAGAATAAAAGTAGACTCTTATATCATATATAAAAATCAAAATAGATTAAAGACTTAACCCTGAGATGTGAAGCTCTAAAACGAGGAAAACAGGGGGAAAGCTTCAGGACATTGGACTGGGCAATAATTATTTTGGATATAACCCCAAAGCGCAAGCAATAAAGGCAAAAATAGACAAATAAGATTGTATCACACTACAAAGCTTTGCACAGCAAAGGAAACAATCAACAGAGGGAAGAGACCAACCTACATAATGGGAGAAAATATTTGCAAGCCATGTATCTGAGAAAGGGTTAATGTCTGAAATATATAAGGAACTCAACTTGATAGCAAGAAAACAGTGCAATTAAAAAATAGACGAAAGACTTGAATAAATGTTTCTCACAAAAACACATACAAATGGCCAACAGATATATGAAAAAAATGCTCAATATCACTAATTTCTTTTTTGCAAAGAAAAACAAATTAAAGCCACAATGAGATATCACTTCACACCTGTTAGAATGGCTATGATAAAAAGACATACAACACAATAGACACTGGTGATGACGCAGTAAAGAGAATCCTCATATACTGTTGGTGGGAATGTAAATTAGCACAGCTGTTATGGAAAACAGTATGGAGGTTCCACAAAAAACTAAAAATAGAACTACCATATGATCCAGCAATCCCACGTCTGGGTATATATCTAAAGGAATTGAAATCAACATGTCAAAGACATACTTGCACTCCCATGTTCATTGCAGCATTACTCACAATAGCCAAGATAGGGAGTAAACCTAAGTGTTGGTTAAACTGATGAGTGGATAAAGAAAATGTGGTATATATATTCAGTGCCATACTACACAGCCTTAAGAAAGACAGAAATCCTGTCATTAATGACAACATGGAGGAACCTGGAGGACAATATGCTAGGTGAAATAAGCCAGGCACAGAAAGACAAATACTATATAATCTCACTTATATGTGGATTCTAAAAAAGTCAAACTCACAGAAGCAAGGGCGAGAATGGTGATTGCCAGAGGATTGGATGTGGGGATGTTGGCCAAAGGGTATAAAGTTTCAGTTAGGTAGGATCGATAAATTCTGGAGATCTACTCTACAGCATGATGACTGTACTTAATAATATATTGTATACCTGAAAGTTGCTAAAAGAGTAGATCTGGCTGGGCATGGTGGCTCACGCCTGTAATCCCAGCACTTTGGGAGGCCAAGACAGGTGGATCACCCAAGGTCAGGAGTTGGAGACCAGCCTGGCCAACATGATGAAACCCCATCTATACTAAAAGTACAAATATTAGCCAGGCATGTTGGCATGTGCCTGTAGTCCCAGCTACTCCAGAGGCTGAGGCAGGAGAATCACTGGAACCCAGGAGGTGGAGGTTGCAGTGAGCCAAGATGGCGCCACTGCACTCCAGCCTGGGAGACAGAGAAAGACTCCATCTTGAAAAATAAAATCAAACAAACAAACAAAAAAAAAAAAAAAAGAGAGAGAGATCTTAAATTATCTCATCACCAGAAAATGGTAAGTGAGGTGAAGGATATGTTAACTGGCTTGATTTAATCATTTCACAAGGTAAGCCTGTATCAAAGCATCACATTGTATGCTGTAAATATATATAATTTTTAAAAAGCAAATTACATAGTGTTTTGGGTGTTTAACTACTTGCAAAACATCAGTTCATGTACACTGGACTTCCAAATTTTCTAAATTATTATATATTTTAAAATGTAATTTGATTGAATGGGCTAAAAACTTTCAAAATACCATCAAGAATCTAGTGTATGCATTTATGAACAGGATGCAATGACTTAAAATATTAAAGTGACACAAACATTCACATAACATTTATTAAGCAACTCCCCAAAGCCTAGAACTTTTAAAGGAATCAAAATCCCCTTTTAATGTCAGAAGGTAGCTTAATTTTTTTAAATTTTCCATGAAACTAAGGGTAAAAACAAAAATCCCTAATTTATAAGGTTGCATAACCTCCAGTTTCAAGCACTGACTACTAAGAAAACTTGGAGGAATTAATTTCTTTTACATTCCCAGAATTTTCCTTTCTTTTCTAGACAGGGTCTCACTCTGTTGCCCAGGCTGGAGTGCAATGATGCTATTATAGCTCACTGCAGCCTTGATCTCCTGGGCTCAAGCCTCAGTTTTTTGCCTCAGTCTCCTCAGTAGCTGGGACTACAGATGTATACCACCATGCCCCGCTATATTCCCAATATTATAAGTACTCATGCACTTATGAGAAAATAATATCTTAAGCAGTAAGGCATTTTGCTAAACTCAAAATGGAACTATAAATTTTAACATCTGACAGCAGAATTTCTTACACAGTTCAACATTTTCAATTTTGCATAAATATTTGTACTTATGAGTACAAAAATCTGACCTACATCATGATATATTCTCAAGATTCTGATAGCAATTCACATAGTTTTAGTTATAATATAAATAAGAAAAATGTATGCTAAATGTTATGCCTTTTATGCATGTAATGAATCAATTTTTCAAGGATTACTATCAGGCTTAAGTGATATAAATAAAGAACAAAATAAAGTTCCTGGTGCACAATAAGGTCTTCATCTCACCAATAAGTAATCATGGCCATATGAAACTGCCCTTTCAGTTACCTCACATATCATTAGCTCCTCTGCAGGGTAAGACTACCCTTTCTCTAATGCAGATATTGCATCCAGAAGGCCATGGGCCATATTCAATTGAAAGATATGTGTGGCCTGAAGAGTATGTTTTGTTTGGTTTGGGTTATGCAATATGATATTTTGAAGAACTTTCCAATTTGGTATTCTAAGACTATGTTTTGGTTTGCTTTGGTATTTTGCAATTTGGTATTTGGTATTTAGATGGCGCCTAAGCTGGCCACCCCATCCCATTTCTTATTCTTCCCAATTGTTTAATGGCCCATCTAACCCACTCATTTTTGTCACCTGTCTGATCTCTGCACCAAGCCCTGCACTATTAGCAAATCTCAATGGGAAACTCTCAAGTAAAATAGCTTCCACTGTGACATCTTCACATGAAAGAAAAATGTTCCTTTTCCTTACACCATGATTGGTATGTATCCTTTCATTTTATATGACAGCAAGCCAATATTTGAAATGTTAGGGAATACTCAGCACAAACCAGCTTTGGCAGCATCTCAGCAACTCCTGTGACTCTGAGCATCCTGGAAAACTGTCTGCTGATCTGTATGCTGCTCAGCTTTGGATTTCAGTCTGCTTTGCAACATTATCTTGCTCTATTGAATGAAAATGTGAAGCCTTCCTTTTTTCCTATCCCGCTATTCTCTCAAACCCTCAGACAACGGAATTTTCCATTAGAAAGAGAGAACATAGCACTTGGAGGGGAAAAATCAGTTTTTTGTTCTCCTTCTTCTGTCCACTATAATACAAAGCTTTGCTCCTCCTCTGGGGAGAACGTAAGGCTGGCTGGCAGTCAGTTTGACAGAAGGAGAGCAGTGCAGCGGAAAATTGGATAACAGGATAAAAATCTATGGGGCCACAGGAATCCCATCAAAACTGGCTCCTCCTGTCAAAACCCAAACAAGTGACAAGGACAAATATAGAATGTTATTTATATTTAAATATTTCTAACGATATCATAATTATACTTCTGTCTCTGTTAGGCAGCCATTTTCCTGTGAGCCACAACTCTGCAAACCAAATATTGTATGTTGGAGAAAATCTACATAAGAATCAGACAGCTTCAATCAGACATCTGGGAACATTCTATAAACTCCTCAAATAGCTATATTTCTAAAGGACAGAGCATAACAATTTGTTTTTTCAAAGACTTTTTTTAGAGTGCAATAGCCAAATTCAATAAATATGGGTTATTCCCAACTCTTTGGGCATGGGAAAACCAAACTCTCTGGAAGGTATGTAATAAATTCATTTTACTTAAAATTAAATTTGATATTTTGAAAAATGTTCTATTTTATTTTATTACAATGCATCATATTGTGTCATTGGGTAGGTCAATTTTCTGACTAAACTTTAGAGTAAGTCCAATAAACTGACATTTAAATTGTCAAAAGATATACATTTTCTTATTTTAAAACTTGGAAAATGGGTTTAATATAGATATTCTATATATATTAAAATTAATTTTATTATTAAAACCAGACATTTCAGAATACTTCTTTGAGAGAATGCAAGTGATATCAAAGAATTTAGCACCACAATGGAAGACAAAAGTGAACAAATATATAGACTATATAGGATCTACTGTATATTATACTTCTACAAAACTTTAGTCATAATTCCTAAGGACTTATTGGTCGTCTTTATCAAACACATAGTCTTCCTCTTTCATAGAGGGATAGCTATGCATATACATATACACACATCAGACCTGTGCAACAGAAAGCAAAGCAGAGGACTGTCAGCATGCAGATTAATTTATATTGAAAACAATGTATTTATTGCCCTTAATATTCAAGACAATGTGTCAAGTGCTGGCAGTAAAGGCTAAT
Source organism: Pongo abelii (assembly GCF_028885655.2). NCBI lineage: Eukaryota > Metazoa > Chordata > Mammalia > Primates > Hominidae > Pongo > Pongo abelii. Next base: position 83,893,438 of record NC_071996.2, on the reverse strand, counting down.
ATTAAGGGATACTTCAGTCACAATAATATGTCATCTAAACGTCTGAGAGTGCTCTATACAGAGATCAGAGCAATTGAGGATCCTCCATTCTATGGGTCATTTTCAGTTGAAATATCTCTGACGTGTAATCAATGCTTCCAATTATCTGAACCCATTTTCCAGAACAAACTTAATTTCCCACTGCTGCCAACTCTCTCCTTCTACTTAGCTCTAACAAACAGATTTCCTCATTTTTGCTCATATGTGCCATCGTCATTTCTGCCTTCTCTTGTTTATGTTCTTTCTAAACCTAAAGTGGTCTTGATCTTTTCCTCTTTCACCCAAAGTCCCATCCTCTAAAGTCCAGCTGAAGTATCACTTCCCTTTGAAGCCTTTTGACAAATCCAACGGTTGTTTACCTTGTGTAAGGCAATGTTTTCGGTGCTTAATGTATATGACCTTATTTAATTGCCACAATTCCACTAAGAGTGGTAGGATCCCATTTTAAAGATATGAAAAGATCAGAGAAGTAAATTGTCTCAAGTAACACAGCTAAAAAGTAGCAGAAACCATATTCAAGCCCCATCTGTCTGACTCAAAGTCCTATGTCCCTAACTGTTCTATTATTTTGCTCCCTCTTCTAAGATCTTTTTTCTCTAAACTCATGTTCTAAATGGTACCATATGGTGTAGGGTTTAATTGTTCTTTGGTTCATATATTTCTATTCTGGGTTCTTCAGTTAGTTAATAAATGTGTAAAAGTTTACTTATCTCCACCCCAGCCTAGTACCAGGCATTTAATCTGTTAATGGACTGAATCTAGCAAATCTATAAGAGTTTAACAAATAAAAGGGAAGCTGTATTTCTCAGATTATTGCTGTTTGTCATTGATTTGGGTAATTTATAGTTCTATTAGCCCTTTGGGACTATTTGCACTCTAGTGCACTATAAAATGTGAAGTCACAAAAGAATATCTTAACCTGTATTCAGTAAGTCTTTACTAAGACTTTGTGAATAGCATTTTACCAGGTACATGGGGGAAAATACTAAAGATGTCTATAACATAACCTCTGCTATCAAGAAACTTGTGATCTTGTTGTAGAGAGGTTTCATATATTTTAAATTATTTATGTGTTAGAAAGTATATGGTCCAGCCAGGCATGGTGGCTCACGCCTGTTATACCAGCACTTTGGGAGGCTGAGATGGGTTGATCATTTGAGGTCAGGAGTTCGAGACCAGCATGACCAACATGGTGAAACACCAGCTCTACTAAAAAAAAATACAAAAACATTAGCCAGATGTGGTGGCACAGGCCTGTAATCCCAGCTACTTGGGTAGCTGAGACAGAATCACTTGAACCCGGGAGGCGGAGGTTGCAGTGAGCTGAGGTTGCACCACGGCACTCCAGCCTGGGTGACAGAGTGAGACTCTGTCTCAAAAAAAGAAAAGTATATGGTCCATGTAAGTACATATACTACGTATTATATATGTATATGAGTTAATATATAAAACATGAGTTTATACATACAATACACTTTAGTGCAGTGCCTAGCACACAGTAAGAGCTCAATGAATATGTACACATCCAAGATATCTAATGTATAGCATGATGACCATAGTTAATAATATTGCATTGCACACCAGAAATTTGCTAAGATCATAGATTTTAGGTCCTCTTATCACAAAAATAGTAATTATGTGAGGAAATTGATACGTTAATTTGCTTGGCCACAGTAATCATTTCATTATACATATATCAAAACATGCTGTATACTTTAAATGTACACAACAAAAATATATCCATCTAGTCATACCAAATGGAGGCTACTGAGCATTATTTAATCTGCCACTACTCAGGATTTGTAGGGATCTATTACTATTGTTATCATTTATTATCAGACATCATTTAATAAATATTTATTGTGTTTGTATTCTGCGCTTCCCAGAATGTATAGTCTAGCAAAGTCAGTGTTGAGAAAGGAGTACATAAAATATAAGAAATTAAACTTTGTATTAAGGGGCTATATTAGTTCATTTTTTGTTGCTTATAACAGAATACCTGAAATTTACAAAGAAAATGAATTTACATTTTACAGTTATGGAGATTGAGAAGTCCAAAGTCAAGGGGGCCATATCTGGTGAAGAATCTTCTTGCTGGTGAGGACTCTGCAAAGTCCTGAAATGGCACAGGAGATCACATGGCCAGGAGGCAAAGTGTGCTAACATTAGTCCATGAATGGATTAATCTATTCATGAGGCCTGAGTCTTCATGGTCCAATTACTTCTTAAAAACTCCCACCTCTCGTTACTGCAACATTGGGGATTAAGTTTAAACATGAGTTTTGGAGGGGACAAATATTCAAACTATAGCAGAAGTCCTCTACTGCAAAATGCTTTGCAGATGAAGTCTCTCATATGAGCTGACTTTCTCCAATATCATTTTTTTGTTTGCTCCTTAAAAGTTCATCAGAAAAAGGATAATTTTTGTACATCTAGTTTGGATAGACTCTGGCTATGATTTTATTTTACTGTTAACCAAAATGTATAAGTGCTCTCTCTCATGTTTATTTTTAATATATGAATTTGGATAAATTAGCCTGGGGTTAGGTAAATTAAATGGGAAAATATCCCTGATAGGGCTAGCATCAAAAACAATATGTGGTTCTTGAATTCTGTGACTTATTTAATGGATCACAATCAAGTACCAGCTAAAGGCTGGTAATTTAAATTATAAGCAGAGGGGTTCAAAGCTATGGCTAATTCATTACTCAGACATCTCTAGTTGAAGTAGTAATTTAAAGTCATGTGTGTCCCATTAATTGTAATCTTGTTTCCAAATGACAAGATAAATATCTCAAGGAACATAATATATTATGGTCATAGGTCAACCCAAATGAATGTCTAAAATAGATTAGCACTAAGTGCATGCAATATGTCATGTTTATAAATTTTAAAAAGGATAAATTATATTAACATTTAGCAGGCTGTTCATTACACATCATCAATGTTTAGCTTTAAATGCATTAATAGTCTATTCAGTTACATTATTCTTTGAAAATACCACACACAGAGATGCTACAAAATCCATGACTGAAAATCTAATAATTGAGAAAAAAAAATAGAACAAGATAATTGTGCCCCCTTCCCACCAAGATTTCATTGCTTTGTTTTGCATAAATGTGAAATAGATGTATTTTGGCCCTGAAGTGATTCAAATAAGGGCAATGTTAAAATTATCAAAAGGAGAAAATTGTCAAAATGCCAGGTCCCTGCCAATCTCTACTTGTATCTCTTTTTAATTTAAGCCTCTGCATCAGCTTAGAATGGATCAGCACTTCATCCACAATCTTAGATTAGAAAACCAAAATCTACAGAACTCTCCACCCCAAATCAACAGAATATACATTTTTTTCAGCACCACACCACACCTATTCCAAAATTGACCACATAGTTGGAAGTAAAGCTCTCCTCAGCAAATGTAAAAGAACAGAAATGATAACAAACTGTCTCTCAGACCACAGTGCAATCAAACTAGAACTCAGGATTAAGAAACTCACTCAAAACCGCTCAACTACATGGAAACTGAACAACCTGCTCCTGAATGACTACTGGGTACATAATGAAATGAAGGCAGAAATAAAAATGTTCTTTGAAACCAACAAGAACAAAGACACAATGTACCAGAATCTCTGGGACACATTCAAAGCAGTGTGTAGAGGGAAATTTATAGCACTAAATGCCCACAAGAGAAAGCAGGAAAGATCCAAAATTGACACCCTAACATCACAATTAAAAGAACTAGAAAAGCAAGAGCAAACACATTCAAAAGCTAGCAGAAGGCAAGAAATAACTAAAATCAGAGCAGAACTGAAGGAAATAGAGACCAAAAAAATCCTTCAAAAAATTAATGAATCCAGAAGCTGGTTTTTGAAAGGATCAACAAAATTGATAGACTGTTAGCAAGACTAATAAAGAAAAAAAGAGAGAAGAATCAAATAGATGCAATAAAAAATGATAAAGGGGATATCACCACCGATCCCACAGAAATACAAACTACCATCAGAGAATACTACAAACACCTCTATGCAAATAAACTAGAAAATCTAGAAGAAATGGATAAATTCCTCGAAACATACACCCTCCCAAGACTAAACCAGGAAGAAGTTGAATCTCTGAATAGACCAATAACAGGATCTGAAATTGTGGCAATAATCAATAGCTTACCAACAAAAAAGAGTCCAGGACCAGATGGATTCACAGCCGAATTCTACCAAAGGTACAAGGAGGAACTGGTACCATTCCTTCTGAAACTGTTCCAATCAATAGAAAAAGAGGGAATCCTCCCCTAACTCACTTTATGAGGCCAGCATCATCCTGATACCAAAGCCGAGCAGAGACACAACAGAAAAAGAGAATTTTAGACCAATATCCTTGATGAACATTGATGCAAAAATCCTCAATAAAATACTGGCAAACAGAATCCAGCAGCACATCAAAAAGCTTATCCACCATGATCAAGTGGGCTTCATCCCTGGGATGCAAGGCTGGTTCAATATACGCAAATCAATAAATGTAATCCAGCATATAAACAGAACCAAAGACAAAAACCACATGATTATCTCAATAGATGCAGAAAAGGCCTTTGACAAAATTCAACAACCCTTCATGCTAAAAACTCTCAATAAATTAGGTATTCGTATATCAAAATAATAAGAGCTATCTATGACAAACCCACAGCCAATATCATACTGAATGGGCAAAAATTGGAAGCATTCCCTTTGAAAACTGGCACAAGACAAGGATGCCCTCTCTCACCACTCCTATTCAACATAGTGTTGGAAGTTCTGGCCAGGGCAATTAGGCAGGAGAAGGAAATAAAGGGTATTCAATTAGGAAAAAAGGAAGTCAAATTGTCCCTGTTTGCAGATGACATGATTGTATATCTAGAAAACCCCATTGTCTCAGCCCAAAATCTCCTTAAGCTGATAAGCAACTTCAGCAAAGTCTCAGGATACAAAATCAATGTGCAAAAATCACAAGCATTCTTATACACCAATAACAGACAAACAGAGAGCCAAATCATGAGTGAACTCCCATTCACAATTGCTTCAAAGAGAATAAAATACCTAGGAATCCAACTTACAAGGGACATGAAGGACCTCTTCAAGGAGAACTACAAACCACTGCTCAATGAAATAAAAGAGGATACAAAGAAATGGAAGAACATTCCATGCTCATGGGTAGGAAAAATCAATATCGTGAAAATGGCCATACTGCCCAAGGTAATTTATAGATTCAATGCCATCACCATCAAGCTACCAATGACTTTCTTCACAGAATTGGAAAAAACTACTTTAAAGTTCATATGGAACCAAAAAAGAGCCCGCATCACCAAGTCAATCCTAAGCCAAAAGAACAAAGCTGGAGGCATCACACTACCTGACTTCAAACTATACTACAAGGCTACAGTAACCAAAACAGCATGGTACTGGTACCAAAACAGAGATATAGATCAATGGAACAGAACAGAGCCCTCAGAAATAATGCCGCATATCTACAACTATCTGATCTTTGACAAACCTGAGAAAAATAAGCAATGGGGAAAGGATTCCCTATTTAATAAATGGTGCTGAGAAAACTGGCTAGCCATATGTAGAAGGCCGAAACTGGATCCCTTCTTTAAACCTTATACAAAAATTAATTCCAGATGGATTAAAGACTTAAACGTTAGACCTAAAACCATAAAAACCCTGGAAGAAAACCTAGGCATTACCATTCAGGACATAGGCATGGGCAAGGACTTCATGTCTAAAACACCAAAAGCAATGGCAACAAAAGCCAAAATTGACAAATGGGATCTAATTAAACTAAAGAGCTTCTGCACAGCAAAAGAAACTACCATCAGAGTGAACAGGAAACCTATAAAATGGGAGAAAATTTTCACAACCTACTCATCTGACAAAGGGCTAATATCCAGAATCTACAATGAACTCAAACTAATTTACAAGAAAAAAACAAACAACCCCATCAAAAAGTGGGTGAAGGACATGAACAGACACTTCTCAAAAGAAGACATTTATGCAGCCAAAAAACACATGAAAAAATGCTCACCATCACTGGCCATCAGAGAAATGCAAATCAAAACCACAATGAGATACCATCTCACACCAGTTAGAATGGCGATCATTAAAAAGTCAGGAAACAACAGGTGCTGGAGAGGAAGTGGAGAAACAGGAACACTTTTACACTGTTGGTGGGACTGTAAACTAGTTCAACCATTGTGGAAGTCAGTGTGGCGATTCCTCAGGGATCTAGAACTAGAAATACCATTTGACCCAGCCATCCCATTACTGGGTATATACCCAAAGGACTATAAATCATGCTGCTATAAAGACCCATGCACACGTATGTTTACTGCGGCATCTATTCACAATAGCAAAGACTTGGAACCAACCCAAATGTCCAACAATGATAGACTGGATTAAGAAAATGTGGCACATATACACCATGGAATACTATGCAGCCATAAAAAATGATGAGTTCAAGTCTTTGTAGGGACACGGATGAAATTGGAAATCATCATTCTCAGTAAAGTATCACAAGGACAAAAAACCAAACACCACATGTTCTCACTCATAGGTGAGAATTGAACATTGAGAACACATGGACACAGGAAGGGGAACATCACACTCTGGGGACTGTTGTGGGGTGGGGGAAGGGGGGAGGGATAGCATTAGGAGATATACCTAATGCTAAATGGCGAGTTAATGGGTGCAACACACCAGCATGGCACATGTATACATATGTAACTAACCTACACATTGTGCACATGTACCCTAAAACTTAAAGTATAATAATAATAAAATAAAGTAAAGTAAAATAAAAAGAAATCCAAATTGTCACCTAAAACCACATAGCAAAGTAAGTGGAGAATCAGGATACAGACTGTTAATTGAGAGTTGGTTTTCTGATTTAGGCTGAAATTAAACTGTTATGACTTCACATGGATGAACCAGTTTTCCTACCTATAAGCCCTAAAGATCACACGTGAAGTATTTGACTCTCATCATGTCTACATGTCATTATGCGCTGCTATTAAATATTTTCCTCCTTAGAATGATCTGAGGAGGAAAATATTTTATAGCACCACATTCTAAGGAGGGAAGCAAGAGAAAGACTCAAAATATATAAAGGGAATTCAAAATACTTGTAAATATAACACAGATTCTTGACTCCTGAAGAATCTGTTACTCAAAGTATTTTCTACATAATACAAATGAATTTCAAGCATACATGTAAAAACCAATACTTGTCACCCTAATGTCATTACTTCTGAAATAAATGAGCACATTCAAACATTGCACAGAAAAAAAAAATGTTTTCTTACCCTAGAATTCCTGCTCTGAAAGAGCCTCATATTTCTTGGGTGAATATTTTGAAAAAACCATTTAGGGTAGAGTGAGGTACAGTGAAGAAGAAACAGCAAAACAACTAAATCTTGCCCTTGGAAATATTTTGGTTAGCTAGCATAAGTGTTCTTTTTGCTTTTTACTTTTTGTTTGGATGTTTTTTACTGAATTTGAGTGTCTTTAAAGCAAGGCAGGCAGCCTGGAGTTGTTCAACAGTTTCCTCTACATCCTACTTTCTTATACAATGCCCAATCCCACACCAACATTACCTGTAGACAGTAGTTTTTAAAATAATTTTTTAAATAAAATATTGTTATTCACTTTTTTTTTCCAATTTTATTTCAGTTCAAGGGGTACATGTGAATATTTGTTAGATGGGTAGGTTGCATGTCACTGGGGTCTGGTGTACAGACAGTCTAATCACCCAGGTACTATGCTCACTAACATAGTATCTGATAGGTAGTTTTTTGACCCTCACACTTCCCCCACCCTCCTCCCTCAAGTAGGCCCCAGTGTCTATTGTTCCCCTCTTTGTGTCCATGTGTACTCCATATTTAGCTCTCACTTATAAGTGAAAAGTGCAGTATTTAGTTTTCTGCTCCCATGTTAATTTGCTTAGGATAATGGCCTCCAGTTCCATCCATGATGCTACAAAGCACATGATTTCATTCTTTTTTATGGCTGGGAGGTGTTCTATGGTATATATGTACCACATCTTTATTTTCCAGTCCACTGTTGATGGATATCTAGGTTAATTCTATATATTTGCTATTGCGAATAATCCTGCAATGAACATACCCATGCATGCCTTTTTGTAGAATGATGTATATTCCTTTGGGTATATACCCAGCAATGGGATTTCTAGATTGAATAGTATTTTTGTTTTAAGTTCTATGAAAAATCTCCAAACTGGTTTCCATAGTGGTTAAACTAATTAACATTCACACCAGCAGTATATAAGTGATCCCTTTTCTCTGGAACCCCACCAACATCTTTAATTTTTTGATTTTAAAAATAATAGTCTTTCTGAGTTTTCAAAATAATAGCCATAAGATAGTATCTCATTGCAGCTTAATTTGCATTTCCCTACAATTAGTTATGTTGAGTATTTTTTCATTTGCTTTTTGGCTGTGTCTTCTTTGAAGAAATACCTGTTCATGTCCTTTGCCCATTTTTTACGGGGTTGTTTTTGTTTGTTGATTTAAGTTCTTTATAAATTCTGAGTATTAGACCTTTGTCAGATGCATAGTTTGCAAACACTTTCTCCCATTTTGTAGATTTTCTCTTTACTTTGTTGATAGTTTCTTTTGCTGTGTAGAAGCTCCTTAATTTAATTAAGTCCAATTTGTCTATTTTTGTTTTTGTTGCTGTTGCTTCGGGAAACTTGGTCATGAAATCTTTTCCAATGTGTATGTCCAGAATGGCATTTCCTCAGTTATCTTCTTGGGTTTCATAATTTTAGGTTATACATGTAAGTCTTTACTCCATCTTGAGTTAGTTTTTGTATATGGTAAAAGGAAGGGGTCCATTTTCACTCTTCAGCATGTGACTAGCCAGTTATCCCAGCACCATTTATTGAATGGGGAGTCATCTTCCCGTTGTATGCTATCAACAAGTATTTACATATATTTTTCACATGTATTTATATGTGTATATTAATTTGCATAGACTCAACAAATCTTGCATCTGAGGAATAAAGCTAATCATGGTGGATTAGCTTTTTCATGTGCTACTGAATTTGGTTTGCTAGTATTTTATTGAAGATTTTTGCATCTATGTTCATCACGAATATCGGCCTGAAGTTTTCTTTTTTCATTGTGTCTCTGCCAAGTTTTGATATCACAATGATGCTGGACTCACAGAATGAGTTAGTGTGAAATCCTTTCTTCCAGGTTTTTGGGAGTAATTTCAGTAGGATTGGTACCAGCTCTTCTCTGTACATCTGGTAGAATTAACCTATAAATCTGCTTTGTCCAGGGCTTTTTCTGGTGGTCGATTTTATATTACTGATTCAATTTCAGAACTCATTATTGGTCTGCTCAGGATTTTGATTTCTTCTTGGTTTAATCTTGGGAGGTTATATTTTTCAGTTCATTTCTTCTAGGTTTTCTAGTTTGTGTGCATAGAGGTGTTCATAATCATCTTGGAGTTTTTTTTTTTTTGTATTTCTTTGTGGTCAATGGTAATGTTAGCTTGTCATTTCTGATTATGTCTATTTTGATCACCTCTTTTTTTCTTCATTTAGCTAGCAGTGTATCAATCTTATTTATTCTTTTGAAAAACCAACTTTTGGTTTTGTTGATCTTTTATCTGGATTTTTATATCTCAGTTTCATACAGTTCAGCTCTGATTTTGGTTCTTTCTTTTCTTCTGCTAGCTTTGTAGTGATTTGCTCTTGTTTTTCTAGTTGCTCTAGGTGTGATGTTAGATTGTTAATTTGAGATCTTTTTAACTTCTAGATGTAGGCATTTAGCAGTATAAACTTTAGTCTTAACACTATTTACCTGTGTCCCATATATTCTGGTATGTTGTATCTTTGTTTTCATTAGTTTAAAAGAATTTCTTGATTTCTCTTTTATTTTCATTCTTTTCCCAGAAGTCATTCAGGAGCAGGTTGTTTAATTATCATTTAATTGTATGACTTTGAGAAATCTTATTGGTATTGATTTCTGTTTTTGTTGTGCTGTGATTCAAGTGTGTAGTTGGTATAATTTTGATTTTTTAAAATGCATTGAGAATTTCTTTATGGCTAAGCATGTGGTCAATCTTAGAATACATGCCATGTGCAGATGAGAAGAATGTATATTCTGTTAATGTTGGGTGGAGTATTCTGTAGGTGTCTGTTTGGTCAAATGTCCATTTGGTCAAGTGTCAAGTTTCAGTTTTCTGCCTTGATGATGTGTCTAAAACTGTCACTGGAGTGTTGAAGTCTCTATTATTGTGTGGTCATCTAATTCTCTTTGTAGCTCTCTAAGAATTTGTTTTATGAATCTGGGTGCTCCAGTATTGGGTATATATATATTTAGGATAGTTAAATTTCTTGTTGAATTGAACACTTTATCATTATATAATGTCCTTCTTTGTCCTTTTTGATTGTTGCTTGTATAACGTCTGTTTGGGCTAAAATTATAGCAGCCCCCGTTCTTTACATTTTCTGTTTTCTTGACAGATCTTTCTCCATCCCTTTATTTTGACCCTATGGGTATCATTACATGTGAGATAGTCTCTTGAAGGCAGCATACACTGGGGTCATGCTTCTTTATAGAACTTGCCACTGTGTCTTTTAAGTGAAGTGTTTACACTATTTATGTTCAAGGTTAATATTGATATGTGAAGATTTTATCCTGCCATTGTGTTGTTAGCTGACTGTTATGCAGACTCGTTTGTATAGTGCTTTATAGTGTCAATGGGCTATGTAGTTAAGTTTGTTTTTGTGGTGGCAAGTAATGGTCTGTCATTTCCATATTTGGTACTCCTTTAAGGACCTCTTGTAAGGCAGGTCCAGTGGTAACAAATTCCCTTAGCATTTGCTTGTCTGAAAAGATTTTTTTCTCCTTCACTTATGAAGCTTAGTTTGACTGGATATGAAATTCTTGGTTGGAATTTCTTTTCTAAAGATGCTAAATATAGGCCCCCAATCTCTTCTGACTTATAAGGTTTCTGTTGAAAAGTCCGCCGTTAGCCTGAGTAGGTTCCCTTTGTATGTAATTTACCTCTTCTCTCTAACTGCCTTTAAGGTTTTTTTCTTTCACATTGACTTTGGAGAATCTGATGACTATGTGTCTTGGAAATGGCTTTCTTGTATAGTATCTCATAAGAGTTCTGAATTTCCTGAATTTGCATATTGACATCTCTAGTGAAGTTGGGGAAATTTTCATACACAGTATCCTCAAATATGTTTTCCAGTTGCTTGCTCTCTCTCTCCATCTCTTTCAGGAATGCAATGTGTTGCAGGTTTGATCTCTACATCATCCTATATTTCTTTGAGGTTTCTTCTTCTTTAATTCTTTTTCTTTATTTTTGTCTGCCTGCATTAATTTAAAGGAGCAGTCTTTGAGCTCTGAGATTCTTTCCTCAGCTTCACCTGTCCTGTCATTAATGCTTCCAATTGCGTTCTGAAATTCCTTTAGTAAATTTTTCATTTCCAGAAATTCAGTTTGGTTTTTTCTTAAAACAACTATGTTGTCTTTCAACATTCATTCTACTATTTTCTTTGATTTGGGTTTCAACCTTCTCCTGTATCTCAATGAGCTTTCTTGCCATCCAGATTCTGAATTCTATGTCTGTCATTTCAGCCATTTCAATCTGGTTAACAACTATTGCTGGGGAGCTAGTATAGTCATCTGGAATATAAGAAGACACTCTGGCTTTTAGAGTCGCCAGAGTTATTGTGTTCATTCTTTCTCTTCCATGTGAGTTGATGTTCCTTTAGTCTTTGAAGTTGCTATCTTTTGGATGAGGCTTTTTGCTTTATATTCTTCAATGTCCCTTGAAGATTTGACTGTGGTATAAATTGGGTTTAGTCAATTGGCTTCATTTCTGGATGCATTTAGGTTGTCAAGGCTCAACTCAGCACTCCTGAATCATGTGATGTAATGCTGGGGGGCTAGGAGTAAGATTGCAACTTTGTTCTTTTGCTCCTTGAGGTTAACCACCTGCAGTGCTGGAGGGGCTGAAGTATTCCAAGTCCACTAGCAACAAACTTTCAATAGGGGCTGACAGCAAAAGTGTGCCAGTAGGGCAGTGGTGAGTTCCCATGAACATGTGAACCAGCAGGACAGGAAGGGGTCCATGCACACAACAGCAAGGCACTAGGGGACTGGAGGCAAGTGGTGAGTGTGTGCCACTGGGGGAAGGCTGTGGGTAAATATATGCTTGCAGGGGTCTGTCTGTAAAAGTGCTCTGACAAGTAGGCTGGGTCTGCCAGCGAAAGAGCTATGGCAGTGGCCACTCATGAGCACTTTGGCTAGGCAGCTGAGCCTGTGTTGCAAGTGGGTATGGACAGGTAGTGACCCTGGGAGAGGCTGAAAGATGGAAAAGGGACACTCAGATCAGACTGGCCCCATTCAATAGACAAGACAATCCTGCTCTGTCTAGGTCCAGCAACTAACAAATGCTACAGCCATCTGGAGGAGTAGAGAGAGTCTAGGGGTATGGGCATTCATGGCTGTTCTACACACAGGTTGGAGTTCTGTCTCTGCCAACTGCCCAGGAAGTTCTCCCTGCCAACTCAGATGTCCATGGGGGTCATGGCATCTCCCACAGCTAAGATTCCAGAGGTCCATAGCAAGAATGGGCCACTCCATGCCTACTTCACTTACCCCTTCATCTTAGAGCCAGGAACAAGTCTTTGTGCTAGGCAATCCCATGCAGGGTTCCCAAATTCCTCCTCTTTCAGCCCAGGGCTTGAAACTTCCCTCCGTCCAGTCTCTATGCCTTCTTTCCAGAGATCTTTTCAGAATATGCCAGTCTACTTGATGGTCTGGTCTCTTTCAGTTGGAGAAGCTCTCCCTGGCTGCATCTAGTGGGACATCTTGGCTCCTCACCTTTCCTTTAAATTTTTTAAAAATTGACCAATAATAATCATACATATTCATGGGGTCCATAGTGTTGTTTTGATACATATGTGTAGTGATCAGATCAGAGTAATTAGCATATTCATTATCTCAAACATTATTTATGTTGAAAACATTCAATATCCTCTTTCTATTAATTTGAAATATATTTTATTATTACCTACATTCATCCTGCAGTGTCATAGAACACTAGAATTTGTTCCTTCTTGATATCTTGATATGGTTTGGCTCTGTGTCCCCACTCAAATCTCATCTTGAATTGTAATACCCACATGTAGAGACAGGGAGGTAACTGGATCATGGGGGCAGTTTCCCCCATGCTGTTCCTGTGATAGTGAGTGAGTTCTTACTAGATGTGATGATTTTATAAGACAGTTTTCCCACTCTTGCTTGCTCTCTCTCACCTGCCACTATGTAAGATGTGCCTGCTTCCCCTTCCACCATGACTGTAAGTTTCCTGAGGCCTCCCCAGTCATGCAGAAATATGAGTCAATTAAATCTCTTTATTTTAGAAATTACCCAATCTTGGGTATTTTTTTATAGTAGCGGAAAAAGAAAATAATACAGTAAATTGGTACTGAGGTACTGAGGAACTGCTAAAAAGATACTCAAAAATGTGGAAGTGACTTTAGAACTGGGTAACAGGCAGAGGTTGGAACAGTTTGGAGGACTCAGGAGAAGAAAGGAGGATGTGGGAAAGTTTGGAACTTGCTAGGGACTTGTTGAATGGTTATGACCAAAATGCTGATAGTGATATAGACAATGAAGTTCAAGTTCAAGCTAAGGTGGTCTCAGATGGACATGAAGAACTTATTGGGAGCTGGAGTAAATATTACTCATGCTAGGCTTTAGCAAATAGACTGGTGGCATTTTGCCCCTGTTCAAGATCTGTGGAATTTTGAACTTGAGAGAGATTATTTAGAATATCTGGCAGAAGAAATTTCTATCAAGATATGTCCTGGATTATTCTAAAAGCATTCAGTTTTATGTGTTCACAAAGAGATGGCTTGAAATTGGAACTTATGTTTCAAAGCAAAGCATAAAAGTTTGAAAAATTTGTAGCCTGACCAAATGGTAGAAAAGAAAAACCCATTTTCTGGGTAGAAATTCAAGTCCACTGCAGAAATTTGCATGAGTAAGAAGAATTCAAATGTTAATCACCAAGACAATGGGGAAAATGTCTCCAGGGCATGTCAGAGACTTTCACTGCAGCCCCTCCCATTACAGAGCTGGAGGCCTAGGAGGGAAAAATGGTTCCCTTGGCTGGGCCCAGAGCCCCACTGCTCTGTGCAGCCTCCAGACTCGGTGCCCTGCATCCTAGCCATAACTAAAAGGGGTCAATGTACAGCTCAGGCCATTGCTTCAGAGGGGTCAAGCCTAAAGCCTTGGTGGCTTCCACATGGTGTTGGTCCTGTGTGGGCACAGAAGTCAAAAATTGAGGTTTGGGAACCCCTGTCTAGATTTCAAAGGATGAATGGAAATGCCCAGATGTCCAGGCAGAAGTTTGCTGCAGGGGTGGACCCCTGATGGAGAATCTCTGCTAGGGCAGTGCAGAAGGGAAATATGGTGTTGGAGCCCCCACACAAAGTCCCCTCTGGGATACTGCCTAGTTGAGCTGTGAGAAGAGGGCCACTGTCCTCCAGAATGGGAGATCCACCGATAGCTTGCACTATGCTCCTGGAAAAGCTGCAGACACTCAATGCCAGCCCATGAAAGTAACTGGGAAGGGGGCTATAGCCTGGAAATCCACAGAGGCGGAGCTGCCTAAGACCATGGATGCCCACCTCTTGCATCAGTGTGAGCTGGATGTGAGACTTGGAGTCAAAGAAGATTATTTAGGAACTTTATGATTTAATGACTGTCCTATTGGATTTTGAACTTACATGGAGCCTGTAGCCCCTCTGTTTTGGCCAATTTCTCCCATGTAGAACAGGAGAATTTACCCAATGCCTGTATCCACATTGTATTTAGGAAGTAACTAGCTTGCTTTTGATTTTACAGGCTCATGGATGGAAGGGACTTGCCTTGTCTCAGATGAAGCTTTGGACTGTAGACTTTTGAGTTAATGCTAAAATGAATTAAGGCTTTTGGGGGACTGTTGAGAAGGCATGATTTGTTTTGAAACGTGAGAAAGACAGAGATTTAGGAGTGGCCAGGGCAGAATATGGTTTGGCTCTGTGTCCCACCCAAATCTCATCTCGAATTGTAATTCCTACATATTGAGAGAGGGAGGTGATTGAATCATGAGGGTGGTTTCCTCCATGCTGTTCTTGTGATAGTGAGTGAGTTCTCACTAGATCTGATAGTTTTATAAGGCAGTTTTCCCTGCTCTTGCTTGCTGTCTCTTGCTTGCCACCATGTAAGATGTGGCTGTTTCCCCTTCCACCATGATTGTAAGTTTCCTGAGGCTTCCCCAGCCGTTTGAAACTGTGAGCCAATCAAACCTTTCCCTCATAAATTACCCAGTCTTGGGTATTTCTTTATAGCAGTGTGAAAACAGACTAATACACACCTATCTAGCTGTAATTTTATATCCTTTAACAAATCTCTTTCTATCACTCCCTTCCCCAACCCTTCCCAGTCTCTAGTATACTCTGCTCCACCTTGTACTTCTGGGAGATCAACTGTACTTTTTTAGCTTCCACATGAGTGAGAACATGTGGTGTTTAAATCCCTGTTCCTGCTTCTTTCATGTAACATAATGTCCTACAGTTCCATCCATGTTGACTTGAATGACAAGATTCTTCTTTTTATGGCTGAATATTCCTCCATTGTCTATACCACATTTTCTTTATTCATTAATATGTTGCTGGAAACCTAGGTTGATTACATACCTTGGCTATTATAAATAGCACTGCAATAAACATGAGAGTGCAGATTATCTCTTTCATATAGTTATTTTTTCCACTAACAGAGCTTAAGGGTTCCCTTTTCTCTGCATCCTTTCCAGCATTCACTACTTTTTGTCTTTTTGATAATAACCATCCTAACTGGGGTAAGATGATACTTCATTGTGGCTTTGATTTCCATTTCCCTGTTAATTAGTGATGCTCAGCTTTTATTTTCACATATTTCTTGGCCACTTGTATGCCTTCTTTTGAGAAATGTCTGTTCAATTATCAATTATTTGTCCATTTTTGGTCATTTTTTTTTTTGCTGTTGAAATGTTTGAGTTCTTTAATATTCTGGATATTAATCTCCTGTCACAAGAATAGTTTGCAAATATTTTCTCACATTCTGTAGGTTGTCTTTTCACTAAGTTGATTGTTTCCTTTACTTTTTAGTTGACATAATCCCACTTGTTTATTTTTACTTTTGTTGTCTGCACCTTTTCACCTTATTTATAAAACGTTTTCCAAAACCAATTTCTGGAAGCATTTCCCATATGTTTTCTTCCCATAGTTTTATCTTTTGGGTCTTATATTTAGGTCTTTGCTGCTCTACTGAAGATAGGGCATTTGTTTTGTTAACTAAAGTTTGCACAGAACTGAAAGGATCAAATAGCCAAGGGGGCTTTTCAGGGTCTGTATAAGTGAAGGAAAAAAAATAACAGTTGAAGCTAAAGGCAAGGAGAGGAACTTTGAAGATAAAAATGAAATAATTTAAAGTAGAATTTTATAAGGTTTCTGCTGGGCTTTATGCAACAGCAATCCTACCCTCCATAAACAATATTTTTAGAAAAATATAAATTTCTCACTATATTATAAAATTGGATGTATTCTCGAGAACCAACAAAGTGCTGAGTGTCTCAGTACAAGGCAAGTGTTGAGAATATCTTGAACCACATTTGGGTTGCATTCACACAACAGGGTAAATTCTTGCATTTAGTTATTTTTCCCCTCTCTATTCAAGGATATGACTCAATTTAGCCGGCAGATAGAAATTGGGCTTGACCAAGGCTCAGCCCATTGGATGCTTCTTCTGTCTTTTGGACACTTTATGGGGTTAAAAAAAAAAAAAAAGGAATACAGTGACAGCGATTATTTATAGCTCAGCATTTCTCAGGCATGCATTCAAACATTTCTAAAATAAAAATTTTCAAATAGTCCAAGAAATTCAGAATGGATTCTTTAGTCCATTCCAGTGAAAACCAAAATAATTTTTTAAACTTCTTATGAAGCCCATTTAGAAGCTATACCAACAATTCCTTTTTTAAAAAGGTACTGGATATAAAGTTCCCAAGGCAAGCATACTTTTAAAATCTCCTTACCTGGTTGAGATACAGCATGAGAGACTCATTTAGAGTTCAAATCCCAACTTATCACTTACTAACTATGTAATCTTGGATACCTTACTTAACTTGCCTGTGCCTTAGATTCTTTATCTACAGCCTCATCATCAAGGGCAAGGGTGGGGTAATTACTATAACGGATAGCAGTTAAAGCAGCAATCAGAATAGTCTGACTCATGCATGCCTATGGCATTAGCTAATATTAGTTGGATGGGACTGCCATAACAAAATGCTACACACTGGGTGGCTTGAATAACAGGAATTTACTTCTCACATTTATAAGGATAGAAGTCCAACATTAAGTGTTGTCAGTTTTGGTTTCTTCTGAGGCCTCTCTCCATGGCTTGCAGATAGGGTATTCTTGCTATGTCCTCACATGGTCTTTTCTCCGTGGACATATATCTCTGCTGTCTCTTCCTCTTCTTATAGGGACATCAGTCATATTGGATTAGGACTCCATCATTATGACCTCATTTATGCTTTATTACTTTTTTAAAGGCCCTATCTCCAAATATAGTCACATTGTGAATCAGGGCATCAACATATGAATTTGTGGCACACAAAATTCAGTCCATAACAGATAGTAATAGTGCCTACCTCACAGGGCTGCTATAAAGATTTACTAAGTTAGTATTTGTAAAGTATTTATAACAGTGTCTGATAGGTAGCAGAGCCATGCAAGTGTTCATTAAATGATTTTGAAAAAAAATTAAAGATTATTTTCTAATCTCTTTGAGTTAATTTTCTCATCTGCAGAAAAAATCAACCTCTCTCTTTCTGGCAAATAAGAATCAGGCATGTGTACTAGTTATTTCTACACAAAAAAATTACCCTAGGCCAGGCATGGTGGCTCACGCCTGTAATCCCAGCACTTTGGGAGGTGGAGGCAGGTGGATCACGAGGTCAGGAGATCAAGACCATCCTGGCCAACATGGTGAAACCCCATCTCTGCTAAAAGTACAAAAATAAGCTGGGCATGGTGATGTGCACCTGTAGTCCCAGCTACCTGGGAGGCTGAGGCAGGAGAATCACTTGAACCCGGGAGGCAGAGGTTGCAGTGAGCCGAGATCGCACCACTGCACTCCAGCATGGTTACAGAGTGAGACTCTGTCTCAAAAAGAAACAACAAAAAATAATTACCCTAAAACTTAGCAGCTTAAAACAAAAATAAACATTTATTATTTCACATAGCATCTGTGGGGTAAGAATTCAGGAGCAGTTTAGCTGGGCCATTTCTTGCCCAGTCTCTCATGAAGTTATAATTAAGATAATCATAATTATCTGAAAGCTTGTCTGGGGCTGGAGGGTACACTTCAAGATGTCTCACTCATGTGGCTTACAAGTTGGCTGACAAGTTGTTGCTAGGACTGGCAGAAGGACTCAGTTCCTCACTGTGTAGTCCTCTCCAAAGGGATGCTTAAATGTCCTCACAACAGGGCAGCTGGCTTCTAAGTAAGTGATCCAAGAGAGAGCAAGGCAGAAATGACAATGTCATTTATGATCTGGCCTGAGAAGTTACATACCATCACTTCTACTGTATTCTATTGGCTGCAGCAATGAACCCTAATATCACATGAGAGGGGACTACACAAGAGCATGTATACCAAGCAGCAAGCATCAGTGGGAGCCATCTTAGAGAATGGCTACCATATTTTGCCAGTCAGATGCCCCTGTCAGGACTTTGAAACATGAGAAAGTGAAGTAAGGACACAGTAGCAGCAAAAACTTACAGCTAATCACAAATATCAAATGGAAACAAGGCTAGTGATAGCATCCCAAGTAAACAATTACCCTGATGTTTTCTGGACTGTTTTCCATTGTCTTACATTTTTAAGTCCTTTCTCGTTCTCTAATCTTGTTTCACAATACCCCAATTGATTCTACGACATGTTTAATACTCTTTCAATAATTTCTTTTTGATCCACTGGTTAGTCATTTGGTTCCTATTGTTTGTAAACAAGAACCCTAACTCATACAATGTAGAACTCTCCTTCTCTGCCCTCTACTACAATTTCTCATCTTCCTTCAGACTTCACATCCTAGAGCACATGTTATTTCCTCCAGGAAGCCTTCCCTGACAAATCAGAGTAGAGCCAATGCCACACTCCATGCTTTAATTGCACTTTTTATTTCTCATTTTCATCTGTGTTACTAAAAAGTAAAATCAGTTAGCTAACTGCCATAATATAATCAATTTTCCTCCAGTATAATTTTTCTCCATAAGGGCAAAGAACGTGTCTTGTTCATTGCTGTATCCCAGCACCCATATAGTAAGTCTCCCCAAAAGTGAATAATAAAAGCCAAACACAAATTTTGCTATTTTTCCTATCTTTATGAGAGAGCTGTCATCCTTCAATTATCTGTTTTAGTTTGAGTTGAGAATTATGTTGTCTTCATTTACTTTTACATTTTATAATGTATTTTTCTATTAATTTTTACTGTACTCTTGAATAATTTTTAAATCAGCATTTTCAAAGGCCAGCTTGATGTTGCCATCCTTTGACACCAAGGATTCCCAAAGAACATATTCCCTATTCAGTGAATTCTTTTCCTATGGGGAACCCAAAATATAATTAGAGGTTTGCTTCATTAACATGAAATTTGAAAACGAACTGAGTTAATTATTTGATTTGATTGTTCAATGGCATCTGGCTAACGGAGCTTGACAGAGAACTGAGATATTCCTGCCAAGATGTCTGACAGGTCCATGAGCCAGCATTCCCTCTACAGGGTTGGGAAGTGCCAATGCTTGACTCTCTGGACCTCATTTTTCTCTGCTGACCAACTATCCCTCCCCTATTTCTCTTCTTCATTCTTTCTTTTGTTGTGTTATTACCATCCAAACTCACATTTGATGATCTGGGAACAATTTATTTTAAAGTAAATTTTATCTTTGATCAGGCTTGAAGTTGAGGAAACAGGAAATGCAGAATTTTTACGAATAACTCCTGAAGTTTTGAATTTTTTTAAAATCAGGTAAAAAGCAATGTGGCCTGCATTACAAGCTTGAGGTATAATTATGATCATAAATCTTTTTAATAATCAAATTAATCATTCAATCCCCCACAGGACCAATTTAAAAGGAAATCCAGTGGCTACCTCTTGAAACCTACCCTCCACTTAACCAAGTTGACAAGAATCACAGAAGCTTACAAAGTCCAAAGGGACCATCTCAGTTACTCATCTTTTACAGGAGTATTAAAACAGTTAAGAAGAAGAAGGGAGGGAAAGAGAAAGACTAAAGGAAAGAAGAATGGAAGGAAAGCTCTCAAGCTATCTGACCCGTTTCTTCTTTTCTTTTCTTTTTTTTTCTGAGACAGAGTCTCCGTCTGTTGCCCAAGCTGGAGTGCAGTGGCACGATCTCAGCTCACTGCAACCTCTGCCTCCTGGGTTCAAATGATTCTCCTGCCTCAGCTCCCCAAGTAGCTGGGATTACAGCTGCCCGCCACCAGGCCTGGCTAATGTTTTTGCATTTTTAGTAGAGAAGGGGTTTCACAACGTTGGCCAGGCTGATCTCAAACTCCTGACCTCAAGTGATCCACCTGCCTCAGCCTCCCTAAGTGCTGGGATTACAGGTATGCGCCACCACACCTGGCCTACCTGACCCATTTCTTACTAGCCAATTGCCATTTCTGCTGTCACTGCCATATGAATTCACTGCATTTAACTGACTCAGTCCAGCACATTCCTTTGAGCCCTTTTGCTTCTCTCACAGTGATACACAAGCTACAGATGTATACTATCTGTCTTAGTCCATTTTCTGCTGCTATACCTGTGTATACCACAGACTGGGTAATTTGTAAAGAAAAGTTTATTTGGCTCATGGTTATGGAGACTGAGAAATCTAAGAGCATGGTGCCAGCACCTCGTGAGAGTCATCCTATGGTGGAAAAATAGAAGACAGATGTGAGCACTGAGGCAGAGAGAAGTACCAGGGACAAGACTCACTTTATAACTACAGACTCATGATAACTAACCAGCTCCCATGATAATGACATTAATGTATTCATGAGGGCGTCACCCTCAGGACCAAACACCTCTTATTAGACTCCACCTCCCGACATTATTGTACTGGGGATTGTTTCTAACACATGAACTTTTGGGGGACACATTCAAACCATGGCACCATGCTTAGGCTTCCAAATTTACAGCTCTCTTTTTACCCTTCAAGTCTAGGCCATTATTCCCACAATGTGCGTATTATGAGATGGGGTCTTACACCCACAGACTGTTTATACAATCAATCTTCCTTCATGATTTCCTAAAATTTGCTAGTCATCTATCTGCCTTCCCTCAAAACAAGGTTTCCATTGGGGACACAGGCAAATTTATTTGAAATCATCATAATCTATCTGATGTTGCGATAAGGTAAACTCAAATTAAGTAGGGAGGAGATTCTATTTCCTTCTAGAAGGCTTTGATGATGCAAACTTACTTGGACTTTTCTCCAAGCTTGTATAGCAAAAGATACATGGGGAAAAGTTCATCAAGTCATGAAGTATCCTAATCCATGCTTTTCCTGAGTCAATGGGTTGCTACTTCATTTACAAAATACAGGTAGACCCTCAGCAACCCTTCTCTCTGAATTAAAAAATCTGGTACAAATTGACTGCTTATTATCCTTCACCTGGCAGAAAAGTGGCTTGCAGCCTCTTCACCAACAAAGAAACAAAACTGTATCTCTTGCCAAGAATCCCTCTATAGCTCAATAAAAAGAAACTATACAGCCCACAATGATTTTGAAAACTGTAAGAAAATGTGAAATAGATTTGAAGGGTATAATATAGTAGATAATTAGATGATTTAGCATAGATTTACCCCTAGTAATAGTACCCTAAATTCTGTGTAAGTCTCAATCCTTCTTAGATGTAGTCTATGTATTTGGAGGCAACTGACTCCCCATTCCCATGTTTTTAGAGGCATGTTTTCTCAAGCCTTAACCAATTCAATTTCCCACACACAGTAGTTGGTTAGGGATGAGCCCAAGACTAAATGTAAGCCTATGAAACCAAGTTTTAGCTCTATTCTTGAAGTAGGGGAGCTTTCTTTCCTGTTACATAAGAAATGTGCCCACCACAAAACAGCTTGCTTTAAAGTAGAGCCAATGCAGAGGAAGCAGAACTAGCAATAAATCCTAGTCATATCAGATACAGAGTACTCCATTAAACAGCAGCATTCCCTTTTGGCTGACTTAGTTTGGATAGGGATTCCTGTTACTTTCTATCAAAAGATTTTCATCTGATACACATGAACTAATTTGTATATTAGGTTCAAATTGGTGATGTACTATGTAGAAGGGAAAGGGTGGGGACACACATTTTCTTTTTCTCTTTAAACTTGTGCCTATTGTAACCACTATAACAACAGGAAGTACAGTTTAATTGGAAATAGGCTAAGATGGTTCTGAGAATAATCATCTAAGGCTAACTGCCTGGGTAGTTTTCATGTCAGATAAATTGGCTCTCCTATTATAAAGTACATTTCTCCTGATTAGTACTTGATTAAACAACACAAACAAAAATAACCTCTTAGAACTGAATATCAACAGCTTTCTGGATTACCTTTTTCTCAGCAAGATAATGAGCATAGCACATTGTTTAGCATGTTTTTAATTGGATGAATATCAGATATACAATGTTTTTCTATCATTGATGCCTTCTGTGCTGAGAATTTCATTACATTGTAGAATTACCACATAAAGAATTTCTTTGTATTTGTCACAAACATTCTTACATACAAAAATAATTGTCACAACTTGACAACTTGTGTATTAAACTTTTTTTAAAAGTTCCAACTTGAACCCATAGAGCACTTAACCTGGTTCAAAGACTCTACTTTTGATCATGATTTATTCTTTCCTGAATAGATATTTTTGTGAAGAGTAAAATTCAAGTGGATTTTTTTCATCATTAAGTCCTAAAGTAGTTACTTATTTCTTACTCTATGTAGTTCTAGAAAAGAAAAAGGCACCTGAAAGTATGGTTCTTGCCCCCAAAAGTTTGCAAGTTGGCTCTAGTTAGCAAAGTAGGCAGGGTAAAAACATTTTAGTACTATTCACATAGCAAAATACAAATGAACATAACTCAGAATCATTGAGTGATGAGAAAATAACTGGTAAAGTGGTTCTTGGTAAGGATTTGTTATTTGACTCATCAGAGGTAAATAGGTTAGACAGGAAAGACTGCTTAAAACCTAGTCAGTCACATAATACTCTGAAACTGATTATTTTATCATTCATTTATTCAACAAATGATTACATACATTCTCTGTGTTAGGTGCTGTGTCAGATACCCTTGGTCTCTATTGTTTCATTTAGTCTTTTATTTTGAATGTACATCAGTTGTATAGAATCATTATTCTTGATGCAAGACACACTACCATTGTTGATTTATTCAGGGACCACAATTGGGTTGTCTCCAGTGTGAGGCTATTATAAACACATGTACATGCTTCCTGGTACACATGGCTGTAAACACATAAGGAAGTGGAATCGCTGAGTCAAATGGTATATAAATGCTCTAATTTACAAGATAATATGAATTTATTTTATAAAGTAGTAGAACCCATTTATTTTCCTACCAGCAATGAATAATACGGCAGTTGTACCACATCCTCACTAACACTTGGTAGTTTTAGACTGCTTAATTTTTGCGAATTTTTTTTTGTGTGTAAAATGGTTCTCATTTTGGTCTTAATTTGTTTACCTAATTAAATTTAGCTTGGGAATCTCTTCCTGTATTTTCTGGTAATATATAAGCTTTTTTCAATTACCCATTTTTGACTGTTAATATGCTTAATATTATAGCTATGGGTAGATATAGAATAGCAAATACTTGCTGAATATATTCCAAGAGGTCATCAAAATATAGAGGGTCACTTAAGAGCTCTCATATTCTTTACTTCTCGGGCAATATGTGAAGAAACATCAGCACTTTGACCCCCCAACTCTCACTCACCTTATATGACATTAGGCAAGTTTGTATCAGATTCCTCAATTTCTTAGCCTTTCCTATATCTTATCTCATTCTCCCCAAAGCACATAGGATCCCAATCAAACGAGAAGAGGAGGATATGGGCAGAATACAGAATGACTCCGAGTGATCTATCTATATACCATCTGACTCAGTGATTCCACTTCCTTATGTGTATACAGCCATGTGTACCAGGAAGCATGTGTATGTGTTTATAATAGCCTCATACTGGAGACAACTCAACTGCGGTCCCTGAATAAATCAACAATGGTAGTGTTCCTTGCATCAAGAATAATGATTCTATACAACTGAAAGACCTTTACAGACTGAAGGGTTCATGAGTTCTGGTCATGGTTTGAAGACTAGTTTACTGGTCAGAACCAGAATTCTCAGGGCATCCTGGAGCCACCCTAATAGCCACATAAGGAAGATCTGTACTGTAAGACTATAGAAAATCACTTCGAACAAAAGTAGAATTGGAATATACATTAGAGGCAGGCGGCAAGGGACTTTTGCTTTGTGCACATGGTAGAATACCAATGAAATTTATGCCCTTTCACTTTTTCAATTTCCAAATATGAAAGATAAAAACGATTGTACAAAACTTGCTGCTTCAATGAATGCCTGATGCTAATTGAAAGCATAAAATACTAGAGACATTTTATCGCTATAAAGATAAAACAAAAATAATTTAATAAATATAAACATCAAAAATGATTTTAAAAGGTAGAAACAAAAGTTTACATATTCCACCCACATTCAGAACCTCTAAACTTTTAAGATCATGAGTATTTTCCTCCTCTAATAAAAATTAGAAATTATAAAGCTTCAGAATCCAGAGTTGCCAGAGTAAATATAAAAGATAGAAGTTTCAAATGTAATGGTCTTCATTTGCATTGATAGGTTCTATCTCTAGCATATTTTCTTTCTTAATATTTCAGTATATTTGGAATAAAGACATATTTAAATTTGCTTTTTAACCAGTGGACAAATTGAGTCAAAGAGAAATGAGACAACTTTCCCAAAGCAACTTTCCCAAATCCCCAAAGGGGATTAATCCCACAAACAGACCTTGAAGTCACATCTCTAAAATCCTACTATGGCCATGATTAGGCAATCCTCCTTCTGCTCTTCTCATGATAAATAGGTTAGGGGGAAAAAGGTACATTTCCAATATTATAAAAATTTAAAGCTTCTTTTTAAAAAGAGCGTAAAAGTGCCATGTGATCAGCTATTTCAACTCTATGTGTATACAAGGAATCTGTGAAAAGCTTATGTAACCAGTTAGCAGCCACCTCACCTTTTTTTGTATGTGTCTTTATAAACATTCCCAGATGTCACAATTGACACACCTACTTGTTAAATTGAAGAAATTCTTGAACCACAGTAAGCAGATGCTAGAACAGATGGAAATTTTCTTTTTGGGCTGAGAAAAAAGAAAATTCCAATTAAGAAATGCCTGGACAGTATTTTATCTCCCTTCTAGTTGACTGAACTATGAGATTTCCTTATGTCACAGTTTAGAATTTTTTTAAAAAACTTTCTATTTCCCTCAAAATCTTTATTTCTCATATATCCATAAGCATTAGCTTAAAATCTGCTCATTTTATGTCCTTCTTATAAAATTACTATGGCACTTTTGAAAAATGAAGTTAAATGAAATATTTCCGTATAATGGTTATAGTTACTACTTTTATCCCTATCCATCTGTCGTCAAGTTTGCTTCTTATGTTTTTCTCCCCATTCACTTACAACTTTATACAGTATCTATTATCTGCCTAACACTATTTCTTCAGTACATTATCCTCTACATATTCAAATAGAGGCATTACAAAATGCAAAATAAAATAGATCTCCTGCACAAGTATAGAAGCAGATGTCAGCTTTTCTGTCAACTCTCTTCCCAACACACCAAATGCAACATCCGAGAGTTTGTTAGTATCATTCCGGGAAAAAGAGAAGTGGGCTCCATTCACTCCTGAGCCATCCACCTGGCAGCTGCTTCTGTGACAGGTACTCTCGCCATGCCCGGATTCTTCCTGAGAGCCCTTTCCATGCTAGGTTCCTGCCATCATCCCAAGCTCTTTACTCCCTCCTAATTACCACTAACTGGAGAATACGCAGAGCAGACTGCGTAGATGGTCTGAGGCAGTGGAGCGGGTGCTGTACAGCTGCTCATAGACTAACATGTATCTTATGGTAAAATATCAGTCCTGTTCTTTAAATGTCCTCAGCTATTTTTAAAATAAACTTTATTTTTAGATCAGTTTGAGTTTCTCAGCAACATTGAGTAGAAGGTACAGAGAGCCCACTGCCTCCACACATGCGTAGCTTCCTCCATTGTCAACATCTTGTGCCACAGTGCCCCATTTGTTACAATCAATGAACCCACACTGACACATCATTATCACCCAAAGTCCCTAGTTTACATGAAGCTTCACTCTTGATGTTGTACATTCTATGGGTTTTGAAAAAATGTATAATGACATGTATCCACCACTGTAGTATCATAGAGAATAGTCTTACTGCCTTAAACATCCTTCATGTTCACCTATTTACCTTCCTCCTGGTAACCTTTAATCTTTTTACTACCTCCATAGTTTTGCCTTTTCCAAAATGTCACATAGTTGGAATCAAACAGTGTGTTGACTTTTCAGACTGACTTTTTTCTCTTAGTAATATGCATTTAAGTTTCCTCCATCTCTTTTCATGGTTTGATAGCTCATTTCCTTTTAGTGCTGAATAATATTCCATTGTCTGGACGTACCACAGTTTATCCATTTACTTAATGAAGGAAATCTTGATTGCTTTCAAGTTTTGGCAATTATGAATAAAGCTGCTGTAAACATTCATGTGTAAGTTTTTGTGTGGATATAAGTTTACAGTTCATTTGGGTAAATACCAAGGGGTGCTGTTACTGGATTGTATGGTAAGACTATGGTTAGTTTTGTAAAAACTGCCAAACTGTCCTCCAAAGTGGCTGTACCGTTTTGCATTTCCACCAGCAATGAGAGTGAGAGTTTTTATTGCACCATCTTCTCACAGCTTTTGATGTTATCAGTGTTTGGGATTTTGGCCATTATAATAGGGTTGGCATTGATATCTCATTGTTGTTTTAATTTGCAGTTCCTTAATGACATATGATGCTAAACATATTTCCATATGTTTATCTGCCATTGGTATATCTTCTTTGATGTCTAGATCTTTTGCCCATTTCTTAATTGAATTGTTCCTTTTCTTGTCATTAAGTTTTACAAGTTTTTTGGATATTTTGAATAACAGTCCTCTACCAGATGTCTTTTGCGAATATTGTCTCCTACCCTGTGGTTTGGTTTGTCTTCTCATTCTCTTGACATTGACTATCTTAGGGAACTTTTTAATTTTAATGAAGTCCAGCTTATCAATTATTTCTTTCAAGCATAATGCCTTTGGTGTTGTATCTAAAAAGTCATTGCCATAGTCAAAAATCATTTAGATTTTTCCTATGTTATCTTCTAGAAGTTTCAGTTATGAGCTTTACATTTCTGTCAATGATTCATTTTGAGTTAACTTATGTGAAGAGTGTAATGTCTGTGTCTCATGCATTTGTTTGCATGTGGATATCCAAGGGTCCCAATACTCTCAGCCATTCTTTTAATGACTGAGTTTCCAGCCTCTCTAAGATCCCAACGTTCCCACTCATGTTTTATTGTGAAATAGTTTTCCTGTTCATCTCACTAAGCCATCCCTGATTTTCCGAGGGTCTCATGTTTATACCCAAACTCACTGATTTAGTCACATCGAAGTATTTGAGATGTGCCCTGACTATATGTCCTCCATTAGAATACCTTAGCAAACATCTGGGTGGGAGAGGTGTTCAATGACTTTGTCATAATTTTATTTCAACTCAGTTAAAACAGACTTAATACCATCATGTATGAAAATTATTGTTCCTGACAGCTTTCTGAGTTTCATCTTATGCTTCCTTCTTTCTTTTTTTTCCCATGTTTTGTGAAATAAAGCCACAAAGAGGTTTAATAACTAAATTTTGCTTGAAGAATTTAAGAGAGGGATTATTTACTGTGAGATACATATAAATGTAATAAATCTCTATATTTTACATTTAAAACTTGTTAGCCAATATTAGATAAACTTTCTTGATTATCACATTTCAAATGTTTATTGCTTTATCTTGATTACAGCAATTCTTAGCACTTCATTTTCTATGATTTTTTGGAATAATCAACTCACTGTAAAAAAAAAAAAAAACAGTTTAATAAGTAAAAAAAGCATCTTTCCATCTGTTTTCCAGCTTCAAGAGGGCATTTTAAAGAACAATTATTACATTTCCTACACTATGTAAGAAAAGATTTGAAAGACCAATTATTGATGTTTTGTTTATAAGGTATAAAAGTTTGTTAATAAATTAAATATTTCTGTCCTATAAAATGTAAAAGGAAAGATAAAGTAGCAAGAGAAAGTAATCAATGGCTATCACAATATAACTGAACTCTCAGAAGTGTGAAGAGAGTATTAAAACAAAGTGGTTGTATAATTAAAGAGTTGAGAATTACATAATGAACCCTTTTTCTTGGAATTCCAACTACTATCAGGAACCATTAGTTTTGGGCAAATGAAGTTCCACTAATGTTTCTTAGAGTCTTTAGCTTCAAGCCTCTGTAAAAATACACCTTAATTGATTTTGAAGATTTAGGAAGATTTCACAGACACTAACTCCTAATGAAATAGGAATAATCATTATTCATTTTGTTTCAACATCACTTGTTAAGGCTTTAGAACTATTGTAGCCAACAGTACTTATAAGTATTTATAAAGAGTTTCTCATATCCGGAGTTAGTCTGTTGTTTTCTGGCCTTCTGTGAAAGCAGGTAAAAAGAAACATGAAAAATTAAATAAATTTTTATAGGTAAGAGAAGGCTAAAGACACAAAAGTAATCAATCTTAAGCTATCTTCCCTAGAAACTGTCTCCTTTCTACCAAGATTCTTAAAAGGGTTTTCCAATTTAAAAAAAAAAAAAAGATAAATGTCTAAATTTCAACAACAAGGGTAACATATAAACCTCAACACATTATTTTCCTCTGACAATTCAAGCAATAAATTGCTAAGGCTCTGTAAGACTGGCTCCAAATTAAGAGGCGATATCAATATAGAAGACTAAAAAAAACTTTAATCTCATTACAGAATTAATGAGATAAATCATTCAGTTACCCTCTTTCCCTTATTTCTATTTAATTTTCCATATAGTTTAGATATTCTGTTATTTTTCAATAATGCCTTTTTTTCCAAATAAACAATGTAAAGATCCCACAGTTCTTTTCAAATTAAAGTTCTACAGCAAAACTGCCATTACCTCTTTATTTTCATTGCTTTTCTTCAGAAAACAAGTTTGAAAGTTAAATACCTCTATTATAAGCCAACAAATTAAGATCATTTCTTAAACTTGTGTGCAAAGCTCCATTTGAGGCCTCCTTTGCAAAAGCCTGATTACATTTTCATGCAATCAAAGCGATAACAATTCTCCTCCAAATTACTTTGGATCCCCACAACCACGTGGACGTTAGTATGTAAAAACAAAAGCTTACTGAGTTTGGGGGGATTGTCCTATTCAGAGCCTTGGCTGCTTTAATTTGAAATGAGCTCCTCTTCATTTTTTTACCCACTGCAAACAAAGAGCTCCTAGCTTTTTATTAGCAACATTGAGAAACAATTAAAGACTGGTGAGTAGCTTTTCAAGTCATCAGCCCAGCTGAGGAATCAGCTCTTGACAGCTGGACTGATGGAATATATGAGTAGTCAAAGGAAGCCCATAAGAACCATATGGAGTGACATACCACCACTTTCAACGTGCCCAAGGGAAACTCCCACAGCTGATGGTGTTCACACAGCTGTGGGTTATTAGGAAAGAGCCTTAAATGAATGAAGGAGCCCTCTTTAAGGTCATTCACTATCATAATAATGTTAACTAAAACCTGCTGGTGGTGAAGCAACTTAGTGGAAAAGGACAATACATCACTGTTTTTTGACAGCTGACAAAAGCTACAGGGAGTTCTATCTCTTCTTTCTGTGTGTTTTGAGAAATTAATTTTATGTCTGAGTTTTACGGTTATCTACTGGGGCTAATAAATGTGGCTTTTTACCTGACTTACATAGCTGTTAAAATTCTAAAATATGCCTTTATTAAACATTTTATTTGAATTACACACAGAGAGTCTCTACCAATTTTCTTGAAAACCTCAAGTGAATAGTCAAATAAAATTATTTTCAGCCAACATGAGGGTTTTGGAATACCATCATGCATAGCCAAGACTCCATTTGAAATGACTATGTAGGGTTAGGTGTACTTCTCCCCAAATTATTTCTTTGATGTTATTGATAATGGGTTAGAAATATATTACTCATTAACCAAATACAATCATTAAGTAAAAAAATACCTTTAAGAGAAACTCAACCTAAAACTGTCATTTTTACAATGGAGAAGTCAGTTTATTTTCCCCCACTGAATTTCAAGTATGCCATGTTCAGAAATAAAATTATAATAAAATAAGGATCACATATCACAGTCTTAAAATAACTGATGACTCCCTCTATTGTTCCTTCAACAAACACTTAGCAAGCACCTGTTATGTGTAAGAGCCTGAGATCCCCTGTGATTAATAACTGTGGCTCAGTGTAAGCATTTCTGTTTCTGGACATAGCTAAGTGAAAAGTCAAGTGTTAAGCCAAATGCACTGCCTTCTGCTTCAATCCAGAAAGGGGAATGCCAAAGAATCACTCTTCTATTTCATTATAAAATAATGATCAGATTTTTCTTATATGTGTAGATACTTTACTCAATAAGGTTAATATTGTGGAATCAATAAAAGTATGTAAATGAAAGCACAATTAAGAAATCTATTAAGTGGAAGAAATGTTATGTCTTCAAGTTGTCTTTTTCAATTTTAGTGCTTGTCTATAAATGAATGGCACTTGAATCAGGACAAATCCTAATAAAAATGTGTTACTTTTATGCAATACCAATCTTTCTCTTTACTGTGTACAGTTGTCATTCTTCATTCACAGGCAATAGCAGGTGACATTCATGGCAGACAATGAGTTGTGCATTGAGGAGCAGGGTTAGCTGCTGCTGACAGTCGGATGAGCAAGTCTGAGAATAACATTTTGCTGCTGTTTGTTGGAGAGTGTCTCCCCAGCCTCAGAACACTCTATTAATTCTCCTTTTTCACTTGATATTTAAATATTTATTTTCAAATTTCTGGACTTAAAATGAATTCCATCCAAAAAGACAAAGAAAGAGAAACCTTACATTCATCTATCTTTTCACAGAAATAGTAGCCAGTAATGGCCACTTATACAAAACATACTTTTCAGGATGCTTTAAGAAGACTGGTGTTGATTTGTTCCCCATCATATATATTTTTAAGCAGCAATTTTTATTATTTATAAGTCATCAAAGAAGCCAAACAAGGATTCAGAAGTCACATTGGTCTCAACTTCACAGCTCTCTCACTTTTGAGCTATAAATTTCAGAAACCCCGTTATTCTTTCTTTCATCTTATACTGAGTGAAGGCTGGGGTATGTAATATTTGTTTCCATCTAAAAGGGAGCACACTGTGACAACCAATTCTCTTGAGACACACACAGTTAGTGCTGAGGCTTCTCTGGCTGAAGTCC
Source organism: Pongo abelii (assembly GCF_028885655.2). Lineage (NCBI taxonomy): Eukaryota > Metazoa > Chordata > Mammalia > Primates > Hominidae > Pongo > Pongo abelii. The sequence goes on along the minus strand of NC_071996.2, from coordinate 83,861,599 downwards.
AGGCATCACCAAGAAGACTCAGAGCAGGGAAAATTTGTGGTCTGCTTTGATAGGGCTCTAGGTGCTGGGTTTCACACTGATGTGTGAATGATTGCTGGAAGCTAGATGGAAAGGAACTAACTATACATTTCCACAAATTAAAGGATGTAAACACTCACAAGAAACAGATTATGTTCACCAGTTCCAAAGCGATAAAAATCCTTGGGAAATGTTGCTTTCTGCATGTTGCATGGCTAGGTAGTTACATAGCTTGTTTTTTCTGATTCCCTGCTGGTTTACGCATGTTTCCCCAGAGTGTTTTGAATAGTACTCCCTTTGTTTTCAAGTATATTGACTGCTTGAGTTCAGATTCTAGCTCCACTATTTTCCAGGAGAACTAGGACAAAAAGAAAATGGAACTCTGTCCCATTTTTATCATGTGCAAATAAGGATAGCAGTTCCTCCCTCACAGAGTTGTCCTGAGAGGGTTGCTCTGAGAACCGTGTCTATTAACACCTACAAGGTGCTTAATGCTGCCTAGTACTTAGCAAGTACTCAGGAAAAGTTAGATATAATTTTATGTCATGGCATTAGTTTTATCACTTTAAAAGTATTACCTAATGGTTGCTTACATTTTGGATTTACTATTAGTTATCTGGTTATATGTATATGTGAAATAAATATCAGAAGATACAGATATCTTTTCTCTCAAAAATACCCACATTCTCATTACATATAATGTATAATTTTTTGGCCTGGGAAAAATAGGAAATGATCAGTTGACTAAAATTGGAGTTTCTTGTGTACTGAAATAAATCTAGAATGCAATATTTCTTTAATACTAAGGTGAAATTTTTCTTTCTTTTAATGATTCTCAATTTCGAAAACAACCTGTAATTAGTCTGTATACATGCTTTGGTATCCTCCATTCTACAAATAACTTGTTTTTGGAATCATGAGATTTGGAATAATGAAAATAATCATATAGTGAAAATATATATACATATACACATGTATTACATGCCTATATATGCCCAATACTATCTTTTCATATGTGTGTGCACATCTTTGCTTGTAGTTTAATTCATAAAGATATTGATAAATTTGGGCATATTAAAATTAAAAGACATTATAAAGAAGATGACAGGCTACAAAATAGAAGATAGTTCCAACACATATTCTGAAGGGATTAGTATCAAGTATATAGAAAAAGTCATTTCAATCAGTAAAAAAAAAAATAAATTAAAATGCAATGGAAAACTGGGAAAAAGATAGAATATTTTAATCAAAATAAATATATTTGACAAACAGATAAAGCGATCAATCTTATGAAAAAATCTTGAAAATGAATAACAGATCACAATATCATTTTTTAAAATATTTGGCAAAAATTAAGAAGTCTGACAATACCAAGTGTTAGAGAGTGAAGATAAATCAGTTTGTCAAAAATAATTTCTAGAGTTGTAAATCTTGTAGAGTTTAATATTTTGTACCATGGCCTTCCAAGGTATAAACACAGAGAAACAGTTGCATGTGTGCACAGAGACATGCATAAGAGAGCTCCTACATCACAGCTAAGAATAACAAAAGCTTCGAAAATTCCAAACGTCTATTGACAGGAAAATGGATAAATAAATTGCAGTATATGTTCATTGTATATTGTAAAGTAATTGAAAACAAATAAGTTACAGATACAGCAATGTGGATAAATCTCAATAACAATGCTGAACAAAAAGGAGCAAAACCAAACAGACATAAACAATGTATTGTTTAGGGATATGCATGTCTTTTTGTTTATGTGTATGTGACGGAACTATTTTTAAAAAGAATAATATGTACAAAATTTGGGGTAGTGCTTATCTCTGAGGGGAGAGAAAGAGGTTAGAAAATAGTGTATAGATAAATACAAAATAGTGTATACATATAAATAATAGTATATAGATAAATATAAATTCCAGTTCTTTGGGGTGGGGGGGTTGTAAGCTCATGGGCATTTTTATATTATTAAAACAAATAAAAGATGGCCTGCTTGGTCAAATGACGATAGTGTATCCTGGACTAAGAATGATAATTAATCTAATTCCAGATATTGGGGGTCCAGAAAAGATGGCAGCTCCCTTTAAGAAGGTTAGTAGGCTGTCTTTTTTACTAACTTTGCATGTTCCATTTTGTGTTGTATTTGGTATCTTATGTAAGTCACTCCACAAGCCATTACTTCTTTTTATAATATATGTCAAAAGATAAAATTATACAGAATTTCTTTTTACATTTTACAAAACGTACTTTGGTGAGCCCTATTTAGTTGGCAATAAACACTACTGCTGATCCCTTCAAAGATTCAGCAAGCAACTGGGAAACTTGAAGAGATGGCAGAAATAACAAACTTATTTTAAAAAGACAACTTGAAAAAGCCTATTTGCTTTTTCTTCCTGCCAATCACACTTATTTTGTGATACATTAGCTGCTGCATGTGCCATGTGCTCCATGTTTGTAGTAGTAAGTACTAATCTGGTGGAGGAGAATAAAGTCTGCTGTTCAATTTTAAAATATAAATGTAAATATTCGTTTTCAGATAGAATCAGAAAATGTAAGGCAAAATAAACTTTTTTAAAAGACTCAAAAAACCTTTCGAAATTCATTAATCTTCTAATTATTACTATCCACATTTAGGTTAAAACATTGTAGAAAAGCACGGCTTTTAGGTGTGTTATGCTTTGCACTTGATAATTTTAACTTTGAAATTCAAAATTGCTGTTGTGATCAAATTCATGTCAATTGAACAAAGAATATAGAATTCAGAGACGCAGTAAAATGTCGATGAACTATCATAGACATACCAATGTAGAGAACATAGAAACATAAACCCTTAAATTTGAACCAACCTTACAAAACTATTCAGAAATATGTAGCTGATGATTCACTCTACATAGTATGGTCTTGACTAATTCCAGAAATGAAAGAGCAGAAATGATCTCCCCAGAACTTTAAGCAGACTATGACAATAGATTTGGCATTTAATTATGATCTCCAAATTGGTAATATCAAATTCAGCCGAGGTGCATATGTGCATCTGTTTGCTCACATGGTTGCTCCTGTACACATGCTTCATGACTGATCAGATTTCAGCAAGAGAGTTTTCTAGTTCAGGAGGAGCTTGGAGTTAGGTATAAAGAGTAGAAAAAGGAGAAAAGACCTATATATGTCATTCCCTTGCTTATGCAATAAATATTTTTTCTTTATCCTCTGTGTGCCATGAACTGTGTCAGATGCTAAGGAGTAATGTCGGGCAAACATGGCAAGACCTCTGTCCTCATGCAGGCGAGTGAATGGAGAAATGATTACAGAATGGTATGTGTTTTGAGAAAGAAGCACCATGTGCTACAATACTTTCAGCAATCTGGACTTTAAGAATCCACAAACACATTCCCAAATCAAAGTCTCCCTGTGAAAGAGGAAGCCGAACTTCGTGGAAGAACTCGCAGGGCTTGGTGCTTCTAAGAAACGGGAAGTCCTAAGAATGAAGCTTAAACGGTGGGCTGACAAGAGTTCACCCGAAGAGGCAGTGGTTAAAACATAAACTCCTAGAGCAGGTTAAGTAGTTTAGATTTCATCCCAGGGCTATGGGTATCTCTGCATGATCAAGAAGTGAAATGAACACATACATATTTTATGAAGATCACTCTAGTGGCTGTGCGAAGAATGGATTAAAAGGGAACAAGTTACAGTGCAGGGAAACCAGTTAGAAAACTATTGCTGTAATCTGGGTAAGAGACGCTGGTCTGAACTAGGGTAATAGGGAGAAGCAGGAGATTCAAGTCCCTTAAAACGTAGTATGAACTGAACTGGGTGAGTTCAAAGAAAGGGGAGAATCAAGTTTTCTTGCTAAGCTCTATGTGAGGCTTTAAGAATAAAATAAAGTTTTAGTTAGGACATGGAAGAGATGTTAACCTATGCTTAGCTTCTACTTACAAGGAATAGTGGGAGAAGATACTCTGCCTAAAACACTAATCTAGGATATGATAAAGAAAATAAAGATATTTAGATATTTCCCCATCCAGTATGTATATACATAATACATTTTACCTATAAACATCTAATTATATGTAATTCAAAAACAATTTATATTTAATACAACTCATATGTTAACAAGACTGCATTTTGCAGACAGCTATTGGTTATGAGACTGTAGGAAAGATCTTTTTACAGTTTGTTTTCTGTTTCATTTTGGAGCACAATTATCGCATAATAGAAAGTAAGCTACAATACCAAAAATGCATTTGAATTTTTTTAGTTCAGAACTGGTCATCAGGAGTAGATAGGTGCCTTTTATTTTGGAAAGGCACAAAAATGAGCCACTTAATTTATACATTGACAGACCACTGGAAATGTTCTAGAACAGTGATTCCCAAACACAGCTGCACATAGGACTTTCTTACTGCATCCTCACATCATGGAAAAGGCAAGAGATGATGAACTCATTCCATCGAAGCCCTTTTATAAGGGCACCCAATCCCATTCCCGAGGGAGGAGCCCTCATGGCCTAATCACTTTGTAAAGGCCCCACCTCTTAATACTACCTCATTGGCAGTACCTGGATTGGAGCGGCCATGCATTGAAACCATAGCACCTGTGGATCACTTAAAAATGGCAACGCTTAGCACACACTCCAGATCATTTAACATGACAATCTTGAGCAATGGGACGCAGGCTTTGGCAGCTTTTTAAGCTCCTCAGGTGATATCAATGTGCAAACAAGTTTGGGGACCACTGTTGTAAAACAGAAAGATAAATAAAAGAGAACTGAAACTGCTCTCTGTATATATTGGAGCTGGTATAATTTTCAGGCCACACACTTAGGTGTGTAAGAAATGTCTTTAATTTCTCTTTTAAGCCCCCTATTCCACACAGTTGCTGAAATATACTCTGTCAATCCAGGGCTTCTTTCTTTCTTCTGTCTCTCAGTTGCCCCTTTCTTTTTTTCTTTTTCAGAGACAAGGTCTTGCTCCATCACCCAGGATGGAGTACAGTGGCATGATCATGGCTCACTGCAGTCTTGACCTTTTGGGCTTCTCAAAACTGCCTCAGCCTCCTGAGTTAGCTGGGACTACAGTGTACACCACCATGCCATGCTGGGCTTCTGTTGTTTCTTATTTGGGGATGGAGGGAGTTATAAAATACCAGGGAAAAGGGGTTAGCAGGGATGAGCATCCAGCTAATATCAATCCATATTGACTTCACTAAGTCCCCTCAACACATGGCTTCTTCAGGTGTCAGTTTCTGAGATCCCTAATGCATCTGCCTCATCCCACCCACACAGTCTCTCAGGTCCCCATGCTTGCTGGTCACAGCCTCACTGCTCCTGGATGCGAGGCAGACATTCTGCTCCTTCCCACTTCACACTCAAGGAATAAGAGTGGGCTTTAAAAATAGTGTAGAAAGAAGTTATTGAGAATGAAAAACTATTTAATAACATATCAAAATATAAATCATGATACTCTGCTTATTGCCTGCCATTTATGTGAAGGATTTTTATATTTGTTAAAATTTGCTTGGCTTCTGTTATTATCATCTTCAACCTTTAGTTTTTTTTCTGGAATCTTTTAAAGCCACTTATCCCTTTTGTGAGGGCAAATTTTTCAAATTAAAACATACAATCCATAAAGGTACTTAACTGCATGCACAGGACAGCAATACTACACAGTACATTAAAGTTAACAGCAAGGAGGATGGTCCTGTCAGCCTTGCCACTTTGGGGAATTCCCAGGATTCCCTCAGAAAAACTCCTAAGGATAACTCTTAGACCATAAGTGACTCATGACTGGCTGATGTGACACCAGTGTCAGTTCTTTTCTAAGAGTAGTCAAATTTTTCATAAATACAAGTTACACTTGTTTAAAGATGAATACTGTAGAGCATCTGCCTTTCAATATTTCCTCAGCTCCTCTATGAATCTATTCTATATAGTGATCTCAGGACTGCACTTCCAGCATCAGCAAACAATACACTATTGAAGCGAGAGCCTGTGTTTTTAGGGAGAGCCTATAGTCATTGTTGATTTATGATTCTATATTTTTATTGATTTCTATAAAAACAGCATCCTTCAAAATATAGATATTTAGGTTCTATTATATCTATAGATAATTTTCCATCAAAAGATAAAACAATCTACTGGAATATGGGAAATGTAAAAGAGCAGTCTAGCAAAAGTTTACATAAAGTATACTTAAAACTAGGTAAAAAGTATTTGCATATTTGGTGTAAACCTGAAAGAAATCAGAAGACATCAAATTAATGATTATGTATTAGGTGGTTGGGAAATGGGTATTTTTATTTTAAATATCCCTGAATCTTTTAATAATTTTAACACTAAATGTTTGTAATGGTCCCTTGATGTTTATTATGCCAGATATAAACAGAACTACAACTCTGCTCATTAGAATATAGCTTAGGGCATGTCCTGGCTACAGTAAAATTTCTTAAACTATAATTAAAGCCCTCAGCCTGGTTAGTGAGTGAAACAAAAGCATGACTTTTTATAAAGGCTTTTTTACAGTTAAAAGTTGAGGGACTAACTACCGGGATGTGTTTAAATTTAAGTAGCAAGATGGTGGTATGTCAAAGCATTTATCGTTCATCAATAAAAATGTGCTCAGGCTAAGTGCTTTTAAATATGCATGACTAAGTTCCCAATGTAGTCTGCGGTCATTTACTTGCTGTGCGGCGGCCTACCTGATTGCCTGTCATCTGATCAGGAGCTCAGAACTTAATGTGGTATATAGCAAAGAAAGTTCAGGCCCAAAACATCAACTCTGAATATTGAATAATATTTCATGGTATCAGAAAGAGGAATAAAAAGGGCTCTAAATGAGAAGGAGAATGAATAAATCTGTTGCCTTTTTATTGAGGAAGGAATAGGCACATCATCCTGGCTAGAATCAACTTTCTATATACCAGCTGATCTTCCTGTACAGTGATGCTTTTCCTCCTTAAAAGTAGATTCCACATCACATTATGTGCCACAAAAGTGAGTTCTGACATATACAGTGCAATGGTATCTGGGCTATGGGGAGGAAGAAAGGGATTGGGTGAACCCACCTACTTTTAATAAGCAGATGACCTACAGTTTTTAGGTGGAAACAAAAATGCTCAAACAAAGAGAATCTTCCTTCCCAACTCTTGGCAAGTTCAAAATCAGATTTGAGTTTCATCTATATTTAGGTGTTATTTGCAAAGACAGTGGAGTTTCCAGAGGTGGTCTTGCCTCACGCATCTTACAGTGAAGTAGGAGCATAAAAGTATAAACAGCAAATGTACAAGGCAGAGTTAAGCAATGGACCACAAAAGAGATTACTCAGGAAATGTATAAGGAAGTGAGATGCCTGGCAGAGAGGATTGAGAGGAGTTTTATGGAGGACATAGAATTTGAGGTAGCGACCGGGCGCGGTGGCTCGCGCCTGTAATCCCAGCACTTTGAGAGGCCAAGGCGGGCGGATCACAAGGTCAGGAGATCCAGACCATCCTGGCTAACACGGTGAAACCCCGTCTCTACTGAAAATACAAAAAAATTAGCCGGGCGTTGTGGCGTGCGCCTGTAGTCCCAGCTACTCTGGAGGCTGAGGCAGGAGAATGGCGTGAACCTGGGAGGCGGAGCTTGCAGTGAGCCGAGATCGTGCCACTGGACTCCAGCCTGGGCGACAGAGCGAGACTCCGTCTCAAAAAAAAAAAAAAAAAAAAAAGAATTTGAGGTAAATTGTGATGGTAGGTAAGTTTTCAATAAACTGGATGTAAATAAGGCTTTCCTAGGGATAAGAACTGCAAGAACAAAGGCAAAGACGCAAGACCATGGAAGTCATGATAGGAGAAAGGTTGAGCACGGAACATAAAGCCTATACAGGGAATAAGAGACACGTACTACAATACCTAGGGAGTTAATGTCAGACCAGAGCCGAGCTGAGCAAATTGATGACTTGTTTGACCTGCTCAGTATTTAGTTTCCTAACTATAATAAGAAGGAGAGAATGAGCAAGAGAAAGAAACTGTGTTTAACAACCAGTATTTAAATATTGGGAGATTACACATACAACTCTAAATGTTTGGCTTCTCTTGAAAAATCTAAAATTCTGATAGCAATGCTGTGTTTGCATCCCCACTTGTCAGTAATCAATGAATCTGAGCAGAAGTAGACCCCTGGAGGTCAGGGCAGGTACTCGGTTGAAGGCCACAGTCCCTAACACTTCCTATTACCTCTGCAAATGTCCGTTGCCTTCTATTTTTATGACTAGGCTGTGTTTTTGTTGTTGTTTTGTAATAAAGATAAACATTTTTCATAAATCTTGCTTCAACAATTCTTAGGTAACTGATTTCAGCAGGTATTTGAGCTTTCTGACCTCCACCATAAAGGAAAATCAGGATATTGAACACCAGCTGGAAGCATTTGTTCTTCATCTGGTAGCTAATGACAAAGCTTTGAAATATTTTGAGGATTTAAGTAACTGATTTAAGACAAGTTTTAAGAAGCATAATCTGAAAAAGAAAAATAGATTTCAAACAAGAATTTTAGTTTCAATTTGCCATTTAGCCAATTACTTCTGCACCTTGTCACATAAGTATGCCTTAGCAAGAATGTCACTAAATCACCCCAGTCCTGTTTACTTAATAGATAAGAAAAGAGGTGAGCAATTTGTAATAAATGACCTCTACCTCTGAGAACTTTCTAGGTCTGACTTTTCTGACCATCTCTATATGTGGATTCTGCAATAGGTATTGTGTTCATGTCACATTCTTTTTTTACACTCCTTTAAATTGTCTGTTTGGAATGAGTAAAAGAGTCTCAGCTGCCTTCACAGAAGAACTTGATTTCTGTTAATCTCCCCCAGCGCTAGGTTTCAGAATGACTGCTAAAAATGGAGCCATCAGGCGAAGGCAATTTTCCAAGGCTGCTCATTATGTGTGAGTCTAGAGGTTGCCTCCTAAGAACAAGATATACTTTTGAAAAATTTCGAACTAGCCAAGAGAATCACAAAGGGTCCCTTTCAGCTGCTTCTTGTACACAGTATAGTTTAAGCCCTTGGCCTTCTACTTAGTTCCTCAACAGAAGCCAGCATCAACCTGGATTTTGCTATGTTTGTCAGAATTTTCTTATTCAAGTAAGAGCCAGTGGCATAAAGTTTCTCCAAAACAGAACCCCAAAGTCCCCCAAATTAGGATTATAATCTGTTTTTGTGGTTCAGTTTTATTGACCAAAACCTTGTTAAACAGAGGGCAGCACAGGTTGCAGGGCCTGGTCTCTAGCTCCTTTACACATGGTTAGATTCAGCTTGAACAGATTTACACAAAAAATAATATCATCAGAACTTGTTTTCCCAGGGATACATTGATTGCTGTTTTGAACTTAATTCTTATTCTCTTAGTATACTGAAAAGTGGCTTGTGGTAAGAAAAAAAGTGGATATTTGTCAACAATATTTTTATAATTTTAAAGTTGAGGAGTTGAAAATATATTTTGAAATATTTAGCCTAAACAAGTTAAATTTTGACTAATTTTAGAATACAAATTCGTAGGACAAAGCTCTATTCTCTTTGGCTCCCACCACAAAAATGTTCACAATCCACAATGTTCCAAAACAAAACCATTCAATATCAGACTCAGAAATCTGCTCTGCTGGCTGGATCTGACTGCTAAAACAGAAACATCTTCAATACATAAAACATTTTATTGATTTGAGATGGGCTGGAACCCCTTACAGATATTACAAAGCATGCCAAATTGATTTCAGGTAATCAAGATCATAGTAAGAAGTACATCCAGAATATCAATATTTTACAAGAAGGAGGCATATTATTTCTGACAAATTTATGGCATGTACTTTTAACAAGTTCTAATATTTCTTCCATGAATAAAATGTTCACAGTGAAATTGGATAATAAGAATTATACTCTGGGTCACAAAGTACTTGTGAGATTTTTTGGAGTAGCATCTAAAAATATTAATGCTACTAAATACTCCCTTCCAGGTTACAGCCCTCTAAAATTTAATACACTAATCAAACAAAGCTATTTGGAGGCACCCTGATTTCTCTTGCTTCTGTAGCTTATTATACTCATTACCTCACTTCAATCAGGTTTTGGATGACTTGTTTCTATTCTACGTAATGCCTGTATTAGAATGGTTTAATCTTACTAATAACGGTTGGCTTGATTCTCCCATCCTATGCCCATGTAACTTCCCTAAAGTCAAAAATCCCTTTCAAAGTGCCTTAACCTTGAGAATTCATGTGTTGCCCATATGAGAATATTTGTACATCTTTAAGATGATTGCTTCTTTGTTGCTATTATCTTCTTCTCAAAACAAATATAACAAACAGTGCATGTCGTGCCCATATTTTTCAGAGAAGAAATCTCCAGAAAGTACTTAATGGTCCAACTGGAAAATGTTGTAACAATACAGTGTTTCCTGGTTTTTCAATTTACTACAGGTGAGTAATCTCTGAAACACCCAAGACAGCGAACAGATTGAATCAGTTTTAACAATTTGAATCTTGAATGATTTCCAGTGTGCTTGTATCCAAGCTGTTTTTGCCTTTCTTTAACTAATACTTCAAATAAAGATTAAATAGTTTTTCTTTGAAAGTTAGCTGAAAGTACTGGAAAATTTTGTGCTTTAGAAAACTACATTCATTATAAAATGACTGGGCATTGTAATCACACTGATATTTTAATTGGTGTTGCCATAAATTTGGGGGTAGGGATTTTCTCTTTAAATTCTTCTTTGGTATGCTGATATTCTCTAGAAAAGACGTAATTCCAATCAATTCAGACATTTCAACATTACTGGAACATTTCATTATATAAGTATTATAACGGGGCTTTGGAAAAAAGTTGCAGACTTTCAACACTGAATATACTAAGGTATTTTCCAATCTTCCAAATAGGCCTTAGAATTCTAGTTTGGAATAGAGTCCTCCACCAGCACATTACAACTACTCTAAATTTAGCACCGACCACTATATTAAGCTGAATTTGCCATCAACTGAAATAAAGGCAGAAAAAGTAAAAATATATATGGTTTTGAAAGATGGTGTATGTTCTATTAAATTATATTGCATCTAACGAAAGTAATCAAAATATAAAGTTTGAACAACTGGGATGAAATTTCTAAAATTTGATTTCAGTATATCTGAATTTTTTTTTTTTTTTTTGAGATGGAGTCTTGTTGTGTTGCCCAGGCTGGAGTGCAGTAGCGTGATCTCGGCTCACTGCAAGCAAGCTCTGCCTCCCGGGTTCATGCCATTCTCCTGCCTCAGTCTCCAGAGTAGCTGGGACTACAGGCACCCTCCAGCAAGCCCGGCTAATTTTTTTTGTATTTTCAGTAGAGATGGGGTTTCACTGTGTTGGTCAGGATGGTCTTGATCTCCTGACCTCATGATCTGCCCGCCTCAGCCTCCCAAAGTGCTGGGATTACGGGTGTGAGCCACCACACCTGGCCTGAAAATTTTTTTTTAAGTACATTTAGATGTCTTAAAAATTTGCTTTGGATTCCCATTGTTAATGAACACAGCCAAAATCACCTTTTACTTCTTTAAAAACAGCAAATGCTAAGGAGAAAGATTACTGATTCTGAACATAAAGGAAGAACACATTAGCAATCATGCCTGATAGATTCATCACAGAATATGAAAAAAATGAACTTTTTATGATCATCTTATGTCAAGGAAAACCTTTCACTTGAGCCATCTCATTCCACCACATGCGTAGAAAACACTGTCATAATCACAAGGGTCACTGAACACTGAAACCACATCAGGAGGTCAAATGAGCACAGACTTTGTAAGCTTTGTAAGCTAGTAAGTCCCGGCTAAACTTACATCGATTCTTGAAGAATACGAGCTATTTGGGGAAAGGACGGGGCATAGCATGAAGAAATTTATCCTGGCGGTTGTTTTGAAATTTTAACATTTGAAAAAAATATCAAAATTGGTACCTGTGTTGTACAAAATGCATAGCTACTTAAGAAAATCTTTTTGTTTTTTTGTAAAACCTTGTTTCCCCAGTTGCACTGTTTGAAAATGAATCATGTAACCAGAAGTTTGTTCAGGATTATGAAACTTAATGCATTTTATCACAAGCAAATATAAACATTTTCAAGGAAAGCACAGGCAAGAGACATGAAAGACCATATGTTTTCAATGCACTCCATGTCAAAACAATACCAGTCTCCAGAAAATAACTGCTAGTCATATTGAATTATTTTGCCTGATATCTTCCAAAAGTTACTTAGAAGAAATTACAGTGCACTCCATATACCATGTAATGGATAAAAATAGATTTCCCCAGACCAAACATATTACGTTCATGAATTATTTTATTGGCCATAATGCTTTATAGGATTTCCCAGTTTTATTGCTCATGGGTTAGTGTCAAAGTTAAAAAGAAGATAAGAGAAATAGAAGCTTAATTTTCTGGAAAATATTTCTCAACAAGCTATGTAAACTCCTTTTATTACATGAATAGTCTTACTATACAAAAATAGGCAGGGCATGTTCTCTTCCCAGAGACTCAGATATTTTTTTTCTTCTGGTGAGAGCCTGTAACCATGCACAGGTTCACAATGCTCCTGCCATGCTCCACTTTGAAGTTCAAACACACACATGCTCAGAAAAAGAGAGAACAGCAGCAAATCCACTTGAAAAAGGAGAAGCTGAAATAGCCCTTCTCTAAGGAGCCTTCTGGCTTTAATATTTCACTAGTCTCCCTTTTTGACCTGTGTCAAAATACGGCTCAGGTGATTAGATGGGGCACTGCAAAGGATTTGTTCGACATATAATCCTTTTCACACTGCTCTTAGAAATGGCCTCTTGCATTGCCAAACCACTTTCTAAATAATTATATCAAAAACGTGGTAAATAAATCGTCAAAAAAAAAAAACTTCAATATCAAAGAGTCAAATCATGCCCTAGAAACAGCCTCTCACACTGAAGGGAGGGGCAGGGCAGGGAGAGCGAAATGGAAGGACCCTTCCCTAGTGATGCTGGTAGGATTCTTTGTCCCTTTCATGATATCCTTCCTAATCTTTTTCTGTGTTTTGGGCCCACAGTTGACTTCCAATAATCCTTCTATTTTTGAAGGCCTAATGTGTACCAGACCCTTTGCTAGATATTTACAATCCCTTATCTCATTTAATCTTTTCAGCAACCTAATGCACATCTTGACACTTAGTACAAGCTAGATAACTTGCAGGGCTTAATACAAAATGAAAATTTGGAGTGTGTGGTCCTAAAGGCAAGTAAAATTGTCATGACAGATTATAATATATAAAGCACTTACTTTTCTTTCACAGCCTCTTTCTCAGGACCTTCTTCATTTGCTAACTAATGTTGTGCTCCTTGAGCACGGGAACACTCACCAGACTAGTGAAGACGCTCACAGATGCTCACAGGTGTCCCCAGTCTCGCCCTGTGTTGTGTGCGCTCACCTGAACACGTGCAGCTCATCAGGTGCTAGATTGCCCCTCTTGCTGACTACCCAATCAATGCATCACGCCCCAGCTCTGGGGTTAGGGGCATTGGGCCAGGCATCTTCCCTTTCCTATTAGCCCAACTCCAACCCGAGGCAGATGGGACACACTAGGAAGGTACCTGGATCACAAGTGGATAAAATGTTCATTCCCACCTGTGCAATGTACCATGACACCACTCTAAGACACTGTGGGGCATGAAAGACCCTCCCCACGTCTTCACCCTGGCCCTTGACAAGGGAAAAGGGCCCCAACAGGCACCACGGGGTGAGGGAGGCCAGTCAGGGCCCAGGGTGCAGAGGGGAGGGGAGCTGGCAGCCAGAAACCCATCTGGGGTGGTGGGGGAGCCCCCAGCACTTGCTCCATTGTTATTTCTGACTTCATTTACAAATCACCAAATGAAAGATATAATTACTACGAATTTAGAATGGTGACTGTAGAGCCTTAAACTAAGTTCAGGACATTTCTGAGGGGGCATGGAGCTTTGTGTGACTGCACTGGCCACATGCCCATGAAGTCAGCTTTGCTAACAAAGAGAAGACATCTAATAAATATTAATTCCTTTCTCTTCCTCAACTATTCTCTCTAATAGCCCATAGGGCCCCCACCCACCCAATTGAAAGCATGAGGTTTCTTTGACAAAAACATGGTAGATGTATTTCCACCAAGAGAAAAAAAGAATCATTATTTTCTATTTACTCCTTTCTTACAAATGATGAAACTGACTCAGAGAAAGATTAAGTAACATGGTAAAATATCCATCTGGTATGTACGTGGTAGACCTGAGTCTGAAACCGGAGTCCTTGGCCTTTCTGTTATGTGCAGCTGTTGGGTAGTAGGAGTGGCAAGTGCATGATGAACACTTCCTAATAAATGTGTTGATATCTGATAATGTTTTTACCTACTTTTACCACTGACTTTTAGGAAAAAAAAAAAACGAAAACATCTTGACACTTTAAGCAGATGTTTATGACATGTCCAACTTGTATATTATGGTTTTAATGTGAATGCATCACTTTTTGAGAAAAATAAGTCTCCTCCTCATAGATGGCCATCACTAATTTGTTACTTGTTCATGTACAGTACAATGTATAGATAATGTTTCACTGACTCATGCTTTAGAAATAAAGGGTACCTAGTTTTTGTAAACTCATTTTTGTAATAGTCTTATATTATAAGCTTAACCTTGCACTAGTCTTGAAATGCACATACATGCCATTATATAAGCCTATATATTTTAAATAAATTTCTGTTTTCTTCTTTAAATTAATACTAATCAAGACAATATATTATATTATCACAAAATTGGAATATAATGAAAAGATAATAAATACCTCAGCACTCTCACACAACCACACTTAATTTTGGTGTATTTTTTTCTAGTATTGTATGATAAAAATATGCAGTTATAGTCTAGCACTTTGTTTTAAATGAAAGGAAAATCTAAAACCAACAAGCAAAGTCCACACATATGATTTTATTATTTTGCCAAAGGCACAGACATGGACTAGAAAGTTTTAAAATATCTCTTCTATATTGAAACTAAAATTACAGCTTTTTATTTTGAAAGATGCTAAAAAGAAAATGTAAAAATCTCCCAGAACTCACCTATGAAGTAAAATTTTCTTCTACTCCGCTCACTCAATTCTCTATGCTAGACTCAACTATTTTTAAAGTTTGTATAATCTTTAAAAATAGTTGAGTCTAGCATAAAGAATTGGATATAAAGGTATATATCTTGCTGAAAAAATTTCTCAAATTCATGCTAGATATATGTAGATACACATGAATATACACATTATTATATAATAGGAATAATACTATACATATTGATGTGTAACTGTATTTGTATATTCAATAGCTTGTAACCTCTATCTGGTACTAAAATGGTATATCATATTTTGACCTTATATATTTATTAATGTCTATAAAAGCAATTAAAGCCTATGGGGTAAGATATTTTCAGGTCAGAAAATAACATTTTTAACATTGATATAACTAGAAGTCTGTTGGACATGAAGATCCTTTTTTTTCTGTTTTTTTTGAGACAGGGTTTCACTGTGTTGCCCAGGCTGGAGTGCAGTGGCGCAATCACAGCTCACCGGAGCCTCGACCTCCTGGGCCCAAGCAATCTACCCATCTTGGCCTCCCAAAGTGCTGGGATTACAGATGTGAGCCACCATGCCCAGCAAGATACTTTATTGACCCATTATCAATGGGGCATCCTTTCAAAGCAAAAATACTTCATTCTACCTCCTAACCTCTCTAGACCTTCATTTGTGCCTTTCTGGTAGAACTTACTGCAGTCTGTTTATATTACAGTTAAGAACCCAAGTCAATCCTCTCAACTGAATTACAAAATATTGAGGAAAAGAACAATATATCTTGTTTCTCCTATAGTCTTTAGAAAATAGTGTCTTGCACAAGTTATTTCCTTAGTTAATGTTTATTGCTTAAACAAATGCATAAATCAGTAACTCAATTTACTTTGAGTTGCTTCACTAACAGCAGTATGAGGTTTGCACTAATCAAACTCTTAATGTAGTTTTTCTTTGTGATGCACATTTGAGATGACAGGCCAAGTTCAGTGTGTGAGCACTGCCAAAACAATGAATGCACCCACGTAACCACTAAGCCTGAAGTTGTGGTCTCATATGCTGGTAATTAGCAGGGAAATTTCATTATCACTGTAGCCTTTTAAAATACCCCCTCACACTTGACAATTTTTAATTTACTTGAAGAGATCATGACAGTGATAAGCTTCTAAAAACTTTAGCCTTTTTAGTCTCTGTAAGTAGAGACTAAAACCTTATATTAATAAAAAAAAATCCTTCTGTAAGATTTTGAACTCAGAGTTTTATCAAATTGCACACATATGCTTTAATTTCTTAGTAAACGCATATGCCATGTTTTTGTGTTTGTTTTTCTATTCTTATATATGCTCAACCTTATAAATAGTATTTTTCCTTGTTTCGAGTCCCAATTTCTTCTAGATTTTGATTATGTAAATTTTCAAATGTACCTAAAAAGAGTAGTATAATAAACTTACCCCCCAAACTTCAACAATAATTTAATAAATGTTTAGAGTCCTAAAAGTCAGATAATTTGTTTCCTAGAAAATTTTATGAGATTTCTTGTCAGCCTCCCTTTCAAACTCTAGACAAAGTTCTACACAAAAGTAAACAGGAGAAGAGTCACCTCAAAACAAATAAGCCTCAGGAAGCAAAAACCAGAACCACATGTGCACCCTGAACTGCATCTTTCAAGGAGAGACTGGCCTTATACTTAGGCACCTTGTTTGCAATATAAAGCAGTGGAATGAAGAGTTAAGAAAAGAGAAGGATGCACGTGATCAATATGTCCTAAATGCTAGTGAAACTTTATGCACCTGGAACTGTACTGCATCCTCTAGACTACACAGAGGTGGGATGAGGCACGATCCTTGCCATCAAGGAGCTCACACATTTGTAGGAAATGAGAAATTACCTAATTACCAGGAGAAATGTGTACATGTAATTTGAAAAGCCAGAAAGATATCATTATGATGGTGTTGAATCATTTATTTACAACCTATGTACTTTATTTTTTCTTTCAAAGCAATAATTCCTTTTTACTTTATATTACTAAGAGACATATTAATGATAATAAACATTTAGTGGTTTGGTAGAAAATTCCCACTTTCCTGCCTTTAACTATCAACAAACCATATTGTTAAAAAAGTTTTCATGCAATACATATGTTACCAATGATCTTTTGTTTCTCTTGTAGCCCATGAGCAACTTTGGCCAGCTAAGTGAAAAGGCATGTAACTTCTTTTTAGTTGACTTATCTACATCAAAGTTTTATAGAAACTCTTCCTCAGCTTATCCTTTCAGTATGACAATTTACTCTGACCTCAGGCTGACTGCTGGGAGAGAAGGGGGGTAAAGTAAAATGAAGTGGAATTATGAACTTATTCCAAATCATCACTCGCATTACATAGTGTGGTCCAAGGGCCAGGAGCATAGGGATTCCCTGGGAGCTTGTTAGAAATGCAGGCTCAAAGGCCTTAGCCAGCTCTCCTGGAGAAGAATCTACATTTTAATAAGATCCCCAGCTGATTTCGTATGCCCACTAAAGTTTGAGAACAACTATTCTAAATTGTATTTGATCTCTATGCAGAGCCTGTGACATCATTGCATGATTTTACCCCTCCTCTGATAATATGGTTGCTTAGGATTAGAGAAACAGGTTTCACTTACCTTTTCTAAATGATATAATCTTTTACATAGAAATCTTAGGTTTAAAGCCTTTTTAGCTGCTCTCTATAAAAATTAATACTTGACGATAAGACCTTTGATTTTTGGAAATCAATTAGAATTCTCAGCTAGAAAAGAAAGTCATTTCACATTTCCATAATAGTCAACAGATTTCTCTATGTAATACTCAGCAAGAGAAAGTAAAGAAAGAGTAAACACTAAAACCAAAAATATTACATAGAATAAATAGAATTCTTGCCATTAGCATACTCTAACCCAAGCCATTTTGAAAACATGTACACACATAATTTCATAGCATATTCCATACCCATTTTCTGCAGAGCAAATGTGGATTTAGTCTTTAAAACCTTTTGTTTTCTGAATAACTGCAAAATGTCTTTTTTTTCCTTTGATTTTTTGGGGGGTTTCTTGTTTGTTTGTTTTGTTTCTTTGTTTGTTTTCTTTGAGACAGGGTCTTGCTCTGTCACCCAGGCTGGAGTACAGTGGCATAATCATGGCTCACTGCAGCCTCAACCTCCCAGGCCCAAGTGATTTTCCCACCTCAGCTTCTCTATTAGTTTGGACCACAGATGTGTGCCACCACACCAGGCCAATTTTGTTTTTTTGAGTTTTGTAGAGACAGGGTTTCACTATATTTTCCAGGCCAGTCTCAAATTCCTGGGCACAATCAATCCTCCCGCCTCAGCCTCCCAAAGTTTGCAAAATACTTTTAATTGGAGAAAACTGAGAAGGCTAAAGTGCTTTTCATTTTATTATATTCCCTTCTCACATTTTAGTGGAGCAAACTCTGGCTTTTAAAATTATTTAAAATGTGAATAAAATACTTCTTAGTTGACTATTTGTTTCTTGTTCATCTCTAAATGTATTTACACTTCAGCAATGATAGATACATCATATGGTCTCTTGTATCTGGGTTAATATATGTAAGTTACAACTATCTTTATCAGTCCACAAATATTCAACAAACCTCTCCAGATTTACCCCTATTATTCAAAACACACATCTGATTTTAATAAACTAACAGGTCCTTAGGTAAACTATAATTGAAGGGGTAGAAATGAGATGAACTGGTAGGACTAAAGGAGAATTTGGCTTTGATGGTAAGTGAATGGATCCAGATGTTAGTCATGTGGTCAACTCTAGTGTGGTGATGTGGTTTGGCTGTGTCCCCACCCAAATCTCATCTTGAATTGTAGCTCCCATAATTCCCATAATTCCCAAGTGTCGTCGGGGGGACCTGCTGAGAGGTAATTGAATCATGGGGGTGGGTCTTTCCCATGCTACTCTCGTGATAATGAATAAGTCTCATGAGATCTGATGGTTTTATAAAGGGGAGTTCCCCTGCACATGCTCTCTTGCCTGCCTCCATGTAAGATGTGACTTTGTTGTTCCTTTGCCTCCCACCATAATTGTGAGGCCTCCCTAGCCATGTGGAGCTCTGAGTCCATTAAAACTCTTTTTCTTTATAAATTACCCAGTCTCAGGTATGTCTTTGTTAGCAGTGCAATAACAGACTAATACAGTAAATTGGTACTGGTAGAGTGAGGTACTGCTATTAAGATACCTAAAAATGTGGAAGTGGCTTTGGAACTAGGTAACAGACAGAGGTTGGAACAGTTTGGAGGGCTCAGAAGAAGACAGGAAAATGTGGGACAGTTTGGATCTTCCTAGAAACTTGAAGGGCTCAGAAAATAGGAAGATGTGGGAAGGTTTGGAACTTCCTAGACACTTGTTGAATGGCTTTGACCAAAATGCTGATAGTGATATGGACAATAATGTCCAGACTGAGGTGGTCTCAGATGGAGATGAGGAACTTGTTGGGAACTGGAGTAAAGATAACTCTAGATATGCAAAGAGACTAGCAGCATTTTGCCCCTGCACTAGAGATCTGTAGAACTTTGAACTTGAGAGAGATAATTTAGGGCATCTGGCAAAAGAAATTTCTAAGCAGCAAAGCATTCAAGATGTGATTTGGGTGCTGTTGAAAATATTCAGTGTTATATATTCAAATATACGGTTTGGAATTGGAACTTACATTTAAAAGGAAAGCAGAGCATAAAAGTTTGAAAAATTTGTAGGCTGACAATGCAATAGAAAAGAAAAACCCATTTTCTGAGGAGAAATTCAAGCCAGCTACAGAAATTTGCATAAGTAAGGAGGACCCAAATGTTAATTGCCAAGACAATGAGGAAAATGTCTCCAGGACATGTCAGAGGTCTTCACAGTACCTCCTCCTATCACAGGCCCACAGGCCTAGGAAGAAAAATGGTTTCATGGGCAGGGCCCAGGGCCCCCCCTGCTGTGTGCAGCTGAGGGACGTGGTGCCCTGTGTCCCAGGCATTCCGGCGGTGGCTAAAAGGGACCAAGGTACTGCGGGCCCATGGCTTCAGAAGGTGCAAGACCGAAGCCTTGGCAGCTTCCAAGTGGTATTGAGCCTGCAGGTGCACAGAAGTCAAGAATTGAGGTTTGGGAACCTCTGCCTAGATTTCAGAGGATGCATGGAAATGTCCAGATGTCCAGGCAGAGGTGTGATACAGGGGCAGAGCCCTCATGGAGAACCTCTGCTAGGGCAGTGGAGAAGGGAAATCTGGGGTTAGAGCCCCCACACAGAGTCCTCACTGGGGCACTGCCTAGTGAAGCTGTGAGAAGAGGGCTACCATCCTCCAGACCTCAGAATGGCAGATCCACTGACAGCTTGCACTCTATGCCTGGAAAAGCCATAGTCACTCAATGCCAGCCTGTAAAAGAAGCGGGGCTAGAGGGGGAGTCGTACCCTGTAAAGCCACAGGGGCAGAGCTGACTAAGTCCTTGGGTGCCCACCTCTTGCATCAGTGTGACCTGGATATGAGACATGGAGTCAAAGAGTATCATTTTGGAACTTTAAGTTGTAATGACTCCCCTGTTGGATTTCGGACTTGCATGGGGCCTGTAGCCCCTTTGTTTTGGCCAATTTCTCCCATTTGGAATGAGTATATTCACCCAATGTGTGTACACCCATTGTATCAGGGAAGTAACTAACTTGCTTTTGATTCTACAGGCTCATAGGCAGAAGGGACTAGCCTTGTCTCAGATGAGACTTTGGACTGTGGACTTTTGAGTTAATGCTGAAATGTGTTAAGACTTTAGGGGACTGTCGAGAAGACACAATTGTGTTTTAAAATGTGAGGACATGAGATTTGGGAGGGGCCAGATGCAAAATCATATGGTTTGGCTTTTTCCCCACCCAAATCTCATCTTGAGTTGTAGCTCCCATAATTCCCATACGTCATGGGAGAGACCCGGTGGGAGGTAATTGGATCATAGAGGTGGGTCTTTCCCATGCTGTTCTCATGATAGTGAATAAGTCTCATGAGATCTGATGGTTTTATAAAGGGGAGTTCCCTACGTACTCTCTCTTGCCTGCTGCCATGTGAGACATGAATTTGCTCCTCCTTTGCATTTCACCATGATTGTGAGGCCTCCCCAGTCATGTGGAGCTTTGAGTCAATTAAACGTCTTTCTGTTATAAATTACCCAGTCTTGGTTATGTCTTTATTAGTAGCATGAGAACATACTAATACATGTGGGGAGTTGGAGGTGGAAGGGGGTAAAGAAAGTGAGACAACTCTTCCTCTTCTTCCTCCTTCTTCTCCTCTCCTCTCCCTCCTCCACCACCACATTCTACATTCTTTTCTTCACAGTTCAAAGGACTTCTGTCCTCAGCAGTTGGGGAAAGCCAAGACACATCTTCTATAGACTATTCTCTACAATTAGCCACAGGCAGTTTGCTACTAACTGTCCCTAAAGACAGATATCTGGCGGTCTCCACTGTAAACTAATTACATTCATGTTTTTAACACTACACAAAATCACGGATATGATCTTAGTAGTTAGGAAACCCCCCTTAAGTTTGTATTAGGACACGTACGTACCCAATACTGAACCAAAAGCATAAGAGCAACTCAGCATCAGGCTTGACCAGACCCAAGCTGCCTAAGAAAGGGATGACAGCCCTAGGGCTGAGAAATGAAACTAACTTCATCATGGTTCCAGAGGATGTGGGTAGAAATCAAAATTAGGCCCTCTAAAATGGGTATGAATAGGTTAACTCAGGCTTGGCCCATTTTAACATCCATAAACTTTGGGATCCAAAGTAGTAGGCAGCAACAGGAGCTGCTGGCAGTGGCCATCCTGTAGATAGCCAGGTGGTAGCATCCTCTTGAAATATTTTCTTCCTTTATTAAATGATTTTATTCCCACATTCTAAAAATATATGTATCTTCAATTCTATATTCCCTATATTTGGGAATTGGAACATAGGTATCTGAGGGTACAATAATGGTTTCTAATCATTTTTCCTCCTGAGAAATTCTTGGTATCTTCCTCTTTTTGCTTTCCCTATGCCAAACCCTCTCAATTCTTAAACACTCTTCAACAATCTAAGGTTATTTTGACAGACTTGCATGCTGTAACAAGATGTTTCCGCCTCTTGTCAAACCCATGTGTTTTTCATCCTGAGCAATGGCATTTTAAAAAATTATGTTCTTCAACATTGTTTGTAGGGTCAGTGTTTCACTTCCCTATTCTTTCTATGCCAGACTTCACAAATGCAGAAAGAGTTTTGTTGTCATTTTTTAAATTCCACCTGTAAATCCAACCTTTTCAGTTTCTACCTTAGAATTAAAATTTATAAGAAATACATTCTAAATCATTTTCTCAGTGGTATCATTTTCTTCTCAGTATATTCACAAAAGCATGAAGCAGTTGGTGGGTTGTAAGAATCTTGGTACACCTCGTGACTTACCATGGAAACTACCCAGAACAGGTGGTCTCCAAATATCACCAGGATTTTTTTCTCCCGAGCTGACATCAAAAATCATTATTATTCCATAGAACGTGAAAACCTTCTGTTTCATCAAAAGACCAGTTTATATTTTGTGAGAAGAGCCTTATCAAACTCCACAAGCACAGTTTCTTCAAATTTTTCTCTGTGGCATAATATCTACCTTCACTTGCCAATATTTTAACTCTAATTTGTTTTCATCTGTCTCCTCAAGGTAGTTTATAATTTATTTATAAGGTATTTATAGTTTATTTTGTTTCTGTGTTGTGTATGCTAGCATTTTGTCTAGGAGCTCTTCATTCTTCTAAATAAACTGAAGCCAAACCAGACGTTCCTCAAGAGGTTTCTAAAAGTTTTGTTGTGTTTTCCTCTACCATGCAGTAGTAATATTTTTTGCACACATTTAGTGTATTTGAAAGCACTCTATATTTTTAAGCCTACCTTCTCTCTCAAAAGACTATATTCTCCCTAGAATACACTATTTATTTTCAAATACACCCATCCACTATCACCACCACTGCACCTAATACATTCATGACACCAACTAGTGATCCAACAAGTGTTTGTTGAATTACAAAATGGAAAAAAAAAACATTCTTTTGGTGGCCATAATTACAAGTGAATTATAATTCTTGTAGTAGAACACCAGTGAAAATTATTGAATGATTTGGGGTGGTGGGTGGTTCTTTGAACTCTGAATGTTCACTTCTTGGGTACGAAAGTTACTAATTTTCTGAGTGTTAGAAATTAACACTGATGTGCCTCACCCAATGAGGCCAAACTCTTTCAGAAACCACAATAGTGTTGTAACAAAATCTAGCTTTTCCTGCCTTTATCTGTATTTCCTATTGTTCCTTGCTTTTGGTATATCAGATTCCTAGAAACACTATTTTAAAGACTTATTTGGCTACTTTCCAATCTCTTGATCTTTCCTGTTAGAAATTTTTCATTTTTAATTGAAGATGTTAGATTCCAAAGAATAAAATGCATTTATGCCTTATATTTATATATCTTTACTTTTACCTAATCACAGTGAAACAGAAAATAAAACTAGAAATCCTTGTGTAATATTTTGGCAACTTGCTCTTGGTTTTCTTTTTTTTTTTTAGATGGGGTCTCACTCTGTCACCCAGGCTGGAGTGCGGTGGTGTGATTATGGCTCATTGCAGTCTTGACTTCCCAAACTGAAGTGATCCTTCCACCTCAGCCTCCTGAGAGGCTGGGACTGCAGGTATGCACCACCAAGCCTAACTAATTTTTTTTTTTTTTGCATTTTTTTTGGCAGAGTTGGGGTTTCACACTATTGCTCAGGCTGATTGCCAACTCCCGGGCTCAAGTGATCCACCCACCTCAGCCCTCCACAGTGCTGGCTGGTATTAGAGGTGTAAGCTGCCACACCTGGCCCAGTTTTCAAGTATTTTTAAAACCCCTTTTACGATTGTATAACAACAACAGGAAAAAAAAAAAACAATAGATTCTGAAATAGATCTGAGAAACAGAGAGTAAACTCTAATAATTAGAATTAGAGATCAAATTCCAAGGAATTTACAACTCAGTAAATACAAATTATCACCAACATACTGTTCATTGAAACTACTCTTTGGTCTATTAATGTTTATAAAAATTATTCATCTTGAAACCTCCAGGACTTAGCATTGGGTCTAGTATCTAATAAGTAAGTTTAGTGAATCTATAGACAATATTGAATCACGTACCAAGGAGAGTTAATGATAGAAATAGAGAACATTGATTTATTCTTAAGAAATTTCAGTTTAACAAAGCTGCAACATATAACAAATGTAATATGAATGTTAGAGCATATATATTTATAAGATTGGATACAGAGTTAAATTAGTTTCTTCATTTCTAAAGCACATAAAACTTTTTTTTTTTTTTTTTTTTTTTTGAGATGGAGTCTTGCTCTGTCACCCAGGCTGGAGTGCAGTGGAGCAATCACGGCTCACTGCAACCTCTGACTTCCTGGTTCAAGCGATTCTCCTGCCTCAGCCTCCCGAGTAGCTGAGATTACAGGCACACACCACCACACCCAGCTAATTTTTTTGTATTTTTAGTAGAGATGAGGTTTCACCATGTTGGCCAGGATGGTCTTGATCTCTTGACCTTGTGATCTCCCTGCCTTGGCCTCCCAAAGTGCTGGGATTACAGGCATGAGCCACCACACACCTTAAAACTTTTAATGTGTTTAGGTACACTGAGAAAGGTAGATAAAAGTGAGCAGAATTACCCAAGTTTAGTATGGCACAAATTTCTTCCCTCACCCCTCCCAAGGAACACTTATTAACATCTTTCAAGAAAGCAGCATTCCACGACCTGGTGCAGTGGCTCACGCCTGTAATCTCAACACATTATGAGGCCGAGGCAGGCAGATCCATCAGCCCAAGAGCTCGAAACAAGCCTGGGCAACATGGTGGAACCCTGTCTCTACTAAAAATACAAAAATTAGCTGGGCGTGGTGGCGCACACCTGTAGTCCCAGCTACTCGGGAGGCTGAGGCAGGAGAATTGTTTGAACTGGGAGGCGGAGGTTGCAGTGAGTGAAGATCAGGCCACTGCACTCCAGCCTGGGCAACAGAGTGAGACTCTGCCTCAAAAAAGAAAAAAAAAGAAAAGAAAGAAAAGAAAAGAAAAAAGCAGGGTACAGGGTTCCATAAAAAGCCCTTTCTGAAACTGAACTAATGTGATGGCAATGACTGAAACAAGACATGACTAATCAAAAAAAGATTCATAGACAGGAGTCCTGAACTGTGTCTTGAAGAAGATTCACATGTTCAGAGAATATGGGAAAAGGTATGACAAGGCAAGACTAATATTATGTTCTGTAACTCTTATTTATTATAGAAGGGATGTAAAGAATTGAATATAGATTAGCTTAACTTTATGAATAAACCAAAGATGTCAAGAAAGGAATGTTTAAGTAGAACTTACTAGAATAAATGAATAGTCCCTACTTTAGAAACAGGTTTCACAAAGATTGTACTGGTGAGTATACCTATATAGATGTGATTATGGGTACACAAACCATAAAAAGATGAAAATAAATGCAGTTTGCTAACTATACTAGGTGACACAAATTTAGTAGTATATCCTGCTAGTCCAAAAATGAGTTCCATTATCTGCTTAAGGGACTGAGGGTCATGTTTCAGAGTGTCTATTTGGGTGAGGTGAAATGTATTCAAGATTTTGTACTTTTTTACTGAAAGGAGGAAAGATTTTGTACTTTTTTACTTTTTACTGAAAGGAGGAAAGAGAAGTACGTGGGAGTTGGAGATTGGAGGAACATGAGGAAAGATATGAGAAAAAATGATTAATAATGGCATGGCCTGGTGCCAAACAGTTCTAAGGATGGGTTGAGCAATGAATGAGGAAGAATAATTAAATTCAGCACTAAAGAAACCATTGTCCAGTGAAACTCTGAGAGTATGGGCTCTGGCACCTAGCAATAAGTTTAAAACTAACATTGAAAAAGGAATATCCCCACCTCTGGACTGAAAGAGAGTAGCAATATCTGGTGGGGCCTGAACAGCAGTGGCCAAGCAGTGGTGGCCACCCTCGAGTGCGATGGAGTCTCAGTGAAGGTGCCTTCCCCACGAGGGCATCAGCTGCAGCAGCTGTGGTAGGACTGCTCCCTCCAAAGACTTTCTGGCAGCAAGGTAAAAAACATGAGTGGATTTTTTTTCTTGTACGGATTTGAGATATCCCTGGATATATGCAGAAATAAGTGGTGCTGAAGTTCTGTAGTCATATATGTAGAATAAAAGAAACATAATTAATTAGTATTAATATTAATGAGACTTTATTTGGACTTAAAGCGTGGTCAGACCTGGTGATGTTTATGTAATGTAAAGATAGAATGTTTCTATATGGTCCTTGAAAACGTACTTCTGGATCAGGGATTGCAAACACTAATATCTACAGGGGATGCGCAATAAACACAAATATTTGTGATATGTCAGGTAGAACACAGTAGGTGCAAAACAGCTCGTATTCTAACTAAGCATCACTCTTGTCATGGGATATCACCTTTTAAAACATTATCCAAGTATGATCAGAAGGCTGTGTAAAGCTGACAGACCTCCACAATTTCACCTTTGCGTTTGATGCTTCTCTTGATTCTTTAATTGATACTCTAGAATCCAGCTGAAAACATTGATGAATGAATGCATAATAAATACATTATTTCTTACTGCTAAAAACATGGTGGTGATAAAAACTAAATTTTGTAATTTTTCATCAAGAGTTTGATCCCATATTTCTTCATGAAATGGACATCAACTATAGAACAAGGATATGACTTAATTAATGTTACAAGGGAAAGTAAGAACACCTCTAATTCATTTCCAGCGTCCCGTCATTTGACTAAGAGACATGTACACCAAAATTTCTGCTCCAATTCCTCACAAAACTGTAAAACCTTCCAAAAATGGTTCTGCATTCTTCTTTAGCCGGTTCAAAGCTAAAGAGACTGACTTTTGCCCTATAGACTGGGCTTGTGCATAGACTCCATAATGTCTCCATCATTTCAGCATCGCCTTCCTCCATGGCCCCAAGATTCAGCACATCAAACTTCATCCCTATAGACCCTTTCCATTCCATCCAAACAGATACACACCAAGGGCAGTCACTATCCCCAAATGCCCAATTTCAGTGCATGCTTTAATGAAATCACACTGCTACAAGTCTATAGAAATAATTGTTCTCTAGTTTGGCTAAATTAATAATGTTAATAATATTCATTCCATATTCCTCTCTATAATAGTCATTGAAATAAAATCCATGCACCATAAAGAAAGAAGTGTAGCTTTGAACACATTCTATCTTTGTGAGTGGTGCCCATCACCATAATTAAATGGACAAGCAGTCCCCAAATTCTCATCAAGATGCTATAAATAAACTACTCCATTAAAATTAGCAAATGTATTTCGTCAAAATCACCAAGACTCACATATCACCACAGTAGAAATAGCTTTTCTGGGTTCTAGCCTAAGAAAGTTCAAAAGCAGGATTTTGAAATACCATTTTTGGCCACTCTGATTTCTCTCACAATAACAAAAGTTGAAATGTAATAGTATCTTTTAAAATTTGTTTCTCTTAAAATTATTTTGAGTCCTTAGGCATGCTTGAAAAAAATGAACAATGGCCAACGCATGACTATTTACCAATTGAGCCAGAAAAGTAAAATGGTGTTAAATGTAACCTTGAGGTTGTAGAGTCACTTTCTACAAGAATCTATGTTGTGACAACTTAGCCAGGCTCATCATCCCACTTTTACTGATGAAAAGTCAACTCAAGAAGCTTCCTAGTTCTCTGGTGCAGACGCTGCCTCCTGACAAGTCTTTCTTGTCTGTAACTGCCCTGGCAGACATGCCGATTACGTATGCTTAGTGCATGGATGAAGTTTCAGATGCTTGGGTCTTTAAAAGCACTCCAGCCCATAGGATCTGGAAAGGTTACACCACAATGACCCCTCTGGTAAAGCATAGTTGATTCCGCTCGTCATTCAAAAGGTCAATTCAAATCCATCATATTTTTATGTCCCATATCCAACATCCATTTAACAGACTAAGTGCACTAAATCTAAGAACTTCAAAGAACCACAGGCTTCAGATGGACTTTGAGAAATCACTGAAGACAACTTCTTGTGTATAAGCAATGCTATACTTAAGCCAACCCAGAAAACTATCCTATTTTTAAAGACCATCATAATTTTTCCAGTCTGCCTATATATCCCATTACAAGCCCCTAGCAGGCTTCTTTCTCAAAAAAAAATTATTCCTTATAGATTATCTAAATCCTTCACATCCTGGCTGAAGCATGCTTTTTCTACTCCAATTCTTTGCCAACTCACCATCTCTCCTACAAATTTTCATGGTTTATTTCAGTTGATGGCATCATTTTCTTAGTTATCAATGGTCTGAATTGTAAACATCTATCTATTGTGACGTCTTAGCCATCACTTTACAATGATCACCAGTCAGTGATTGCTTTGTAACTTTCCTGAATCCATTTGCTTCCTCTACAAATCCAGAGTCCCCAACCTAGTTCACTGTGCTATGCAGTAAGTGTGGTACAGTGGAAAGCATTTGAATAGAATCCTGGAAACATCTCCAACCTTGGTTCTGCCCCAAAACATGAATAGCGTCTGATAAGTCCCTGCACCGTCCAACTCACTGTCAATTTTCTCCTCAAGAAAGTAAAATAATTAAATTTCTCAGGTCAGTTTAACCTCTATTGTTTTGTGAGTTATGAGACACTTTCAAATCTTGTTAATGGGCTTTTTATTTGTATGTTCCCTTCACCCTGCACACTGCCATTACATTAAAATTACCAGTACTTCTTCATGAGGAAACTGAGGCTTAGAGAGAGTAACTTGCATTTCCATGGTCACACACTCCACAAATGATAGAACTAGGATATATTGGGGGTCAGGACTAGGGTCAGGCAGACAAGGTGTACAGGGGACAAAATGTAATGAGATACTCTTAGGCTAGCACAAGTGCAGAGCTGGAATCTGAAGGTGCACCCTGGGTACCTTGCTTGCCACACCTTAAAGACACATGTTCTCTTACCTTTGTAATCATGTGATCATCAAGTTTTTAAATGCATTTTACTATTACTTGTAGTCTATTAGAATTGGAAAGATACATAATTTTGTTCATAAAAGCATTTACACTATTATTCATTTTGAATAAAATGAAGAAACATGCATTCTGCTTCATTTTGAAATACAATAGACTTCCAAGGTAACTAAACAATAGGGTGAGATATTATATTTACAGTATTTCTCTGTTTACCTATCAGTAAACAAATATGACTTATACATGATGTTCACATTATTACATTTTGAACAATACACCATCATGAAATATGTAATACTATATTTTGTAACCATCCCTTGAAACTGTTAAATCAGATGGGCCAGGTTCCTTGTGAGGGAAAAATGAAGTTTCCTTACAAAGACCCAGATGGAATCACTAATCTTCTGATGTGCAATGTTGGTATAAATTGTGGTTAATAAACACGTGCTAGGGTGCGGTTAAGTTGTGCTCACTCTAGGATTTAAGTGTGAGTAGTCATAACTACTCGGTTCCTGAAGAAACCCAGTCTCCTAGCCTGAGTGCCTAAGAAGCCTCTCAGATAAGAAAGAGAAGAGACAGTAGAGCTGTAAATGTCTCTTTCAAGAAAAGCAGGTCAGCTTCCAAGGAGAGACTTTCTGTTATGTGGATTGCCCCCTGCCCTGGGCTCATGAATCTATATAAAAGGCTAATAATCAGAAAGCACAGAAAAACGAAGAGAATTGCTTCCCAAGAATCTCCACAGGCAATTAAGAAGATAAAGTATCAACTTCATTAGTACTAATAGTTTCTGCAGTGACAGGAACACAGTACCTTCAATGTCCTTGATGGATTAATGAGTATTACTGATATAGTGTAGATGATTGTCCCCTCCAAATCTCACACTGCAATTTGACTCCCAATGTTGAAGGGGGCCTGGTGGAAGGTGTTTGGGTCATGGGGGTGGATTCTTCATGAACGGCTTGGTGCCACTCTTACAGTAATGAATGAGTTCTCGCTCTTTTAGTTCCCTTGAGAAGTGATTGTTTAAAAGTGCCCCAGACCTTCCTCCCCTTCTCTCTCTCTCTTGCTTCCTTCCTCTTGTGATGTGATGCAAATCCCTTTCCCCTTCCACCATGATTGGAAGCTTCCTGAACTCCTCACTAGAAGCAGATGTTGGTGTCATGCTTCTTTTGTACAGCCTGAAGAACTGTGAATCAAATGAGCCTCTTTTCTTTATAAATTACCCAGCCACAGTTATTCCTTTATAACAGCACAAAACAGACTAAGACAGGTATCAACAGTAATCTTAATGTATTTACCTGACATTAATAACAAGTATGTATAGTAAAGAATTTGGCCTAATGTATCAATTTAAATTTTTTAAAAAATATACGTTAAAAAATAGAATTTGATCTTGCCCACCAAGAAGGGCTGACCTTTAGGAGATAATCTCAGCCAGGAGAATCTTGGAGGGTCTTTCCTGACAGAAGTGTCTTTGTTTACCTTAGGCCATGCCAGATTGTCCAACAATATGATTTAGGTTGGAAGCCATACCAGATAGTATTTAGGGTGGGGAATAACCACATGATAAAGACCAATTATACAATGTAGATTTGGGGCTTCAGGTCATGCCCAGAAGGGTTGGAGAATTCGTAATGGAGCCACCAATAAAAACTCTGAACACCAAGGCTCAGGCAAGCTTCCCTGGTTGACAATACCGTATGTATATTGTCATGCACCAATGGCAGGAGAGTCACGCATCCTGACTACACAGGAAGAGGACAACAGAAGTTCCACATTTGGTACTTCTCCTGGATTCTGTGTATATGTTTCTGACTTTCACTAATTATAATCTGAATCCACTCTCTGTAATGAACCAAAACCATGAGTATAATAGCTGTCCATGAGTTCTGTCAGTCCTTCTGAGGGAACACAGTGTTCTTAGAATAAACGTAACATAAACTACAGTTTCTATAATAAATCATTCATTATGATAACGCTACAATATAAAACTATTTAATATACCAAATAAAACCCAAGAAAATATAACCCATTATTAAGAGAACAGAATTAAAGCCCACTCTGAGATGACACCGAGGTCATTATAACCATTCTCAAGAACATAAATGTAAATATATGTAAAATGAATTAAAAAAAAACACCTCAGAAAAATAGAAAGTATAATAAGAACCAATTGGAAATTCTAGACCTGAAAATTCAATACCTGAAATTTTAAAAATTTACTGAATGAGCCTGAGAGCAAAACTGAAATGACAGAAGAGTCAGTGAACCTGAAGATAGATCAATCTTTTCTGAAAAACAGAAAGAAAAATAATTAGAAAAAAATAAAGTGAGACTCCATGTTTTGTGGAGTATTATTAAAGGCTATAACATGGATATAACTGGAGTCCCAGAAAAGTGAAAGAGAAAGAATGGAATAAAAAATTGGAATAAATAATGGCAAAAATTTCCTGAAATTTGGTGAAAAGATAAATTTATAGATTGAAGAAGCCAACCACAAACAGAATATCCTCAAAAAAACCCATATGCACACACATCTAATCTGTCGTAATAAGCTGCTGAAAATGAAATAAAAACAGAGACATGTTAAAAGAAGCCAGATAAAAATGATATATTTTATATAGGAGAACAATTCAAATGACTGCAAGTTTCTTATTAGAAACAGAAGAGGCTAGACACAGAGAAAGAATATCTTTAAAGAGTTGAAAGAAAATAACCTATCAACCCAGAATTTTATATCTAGTGAAATTTGAGAATGAAGGCAAAATACATACTGGTGGATACCATGCCAGGAATGCCAGGTACCTAAAAATTATTTTTTGTTTTACCACTAAAAATTATTTTCTGTTTTACCACTGCCTCAAATTCCATAGAAAATTGTTTCCCTAATCTACCTCAAAGACTAAAGATTTAGAACTACTAATGTAAAGCATTCCCCACTCCTCCAGTCAGTATTGTGGGGGTTACCTGCTCGTTTACCCATTTTAATAATAACATTTATGGGATTGCAGAGCTCCTTCTATAGGTTTTATATATCTGCTACAGTTATGTCATTGAGTTTTACGATTGTGAGGCATGCTTCTAACTGCTAATTTCCTACCAACAAGAAAGCTGATAATATTTCTCTCAAGGAGAAAGGTAGATAAGGCCTTGGGTTGCCTCAATATTTTGAGAACCATACGATAAAGGACTTCAGAATGTTTTTTACAGTAATGTTAAAAGAGCAAGCTGTTTGGCACTCATGTGGATACATAGAGGTTTAAATTTATATAAATTATTTTTAATTCCTAGTATAAAATAGTCATGTAAATATGGCACATTATTTTAGACAAATTTAACATGAGGATAATGTTAATAAATATGAACAATACTATGTCCACTTTTAACCTCTCATTCCTAAATTTACCAAAAATATCTTCTTTTCAGAAATCTGATCCAGATAAAATTTTCTTTTTATTTATTTTTTCTTTCTACAATTATTAATCCTTAGTGAGAGGAAAACACTAAGTTTTTATGCTTAGAGTATTTGCTAAGATTCCTGAAGCCTATTTTCCTTTCTGAAACATGTGGATGTGAAATCAGAAACGTTAACTGATTTCCAAGTTTGAGAATCAAAGTAAGGAAAAAATTTTTTTCTCAGTAATACTTGTTTCAGAGAATTGTCATTAGCATTTCTGGTGGGAGTAGTGACTCTAGAACTGAGGCAAGCCACATGGAGAATTCTATTGTTGGCTGAAAGGGTCTAAGCCAAACAATGTTTGGAGAACTTTGGCTTTAGGGGTTGGTTTTATACATCAACCATCTCACGTTACATTCACTAGTCTTAACCCTGATATGAACCCTTTAAAATTGAAGAGTGATTTTAAATAAGTATTTTCCCACCACACAAAGCATTCTGTAAGAACTCTGTAATCACAAACCACATAGTAAGATTGATGTGTTTGAAACTCTTCCCACATATTGGGCATTTTCTTTCTCTTACATCCTACTACCCTGAGTTATTTTTAAAAACCCCCCTCAGTACTTGAGAACCTCAAATTATTTTCCTTGTCTTAGAATTTTGTAATCCATGCTTTGCTTCTAAAACTCAAATTATATATAACAAAGTAGTTCAATGTGATCACTAGAATTAGGACCATGCCAGTGAATATCTCCACACTTAAGAAGACTCCTACCGCTGCTGAATATTTCCCCCTCTCTCCTGCTGCTAAATATTGCCCCGTCTCGCCTTGGTCTTCTATCTAACATTTACTGTATGCTTACCAAGTGCCAGCTACCTCACTAAGAATTTTGTATATGTCCTTTATTTCACTCTCACAAAAAACCCAAGACAGTGTTATTTTTCCCATTATAAGGTTGAAGACTAAAACTTAGGGAAATTAAGAAAAGTACCCAAAATAGTGTAGTTATTAAGGGTCAATTCTAAACTCTGATACATGTGGAGTTAATAGTAACCCTTGTATATACTTACACAGTTTAAATTTTTCTGTTTTTGTGTTAAAGTGACAAAGATAAAGCTTTAATAAATAGTCCTAACCCTCATATTTTATGCATTATAAACATTTGATTTAGAAACAGCAGCATGTTTCTTTGTGGTCCCTTCAGAAACTCACTTTTAAAACACACGAGTTTAACTTAGTATTTTGACTTGATTAGCTTGTTTCTGCTAGATAAAAATACATAGTCTAATGAAACATGACATTGAAATAAAGGAGATTGAGGAACTAACTTCTTCAAGATCAAAATTTTAAAGGACTAAGATCAGCTTGAAAATTATTTAGTTTTTAACAGGTATGCACTAACATCGATGTACCTATGTAGGATTGATAAATATACCTTCTTTTTTGTAGCAGATGAAAAAGGTTTAAAATATAAATTTGACAGTTTGAAACATTCTTTGCATAAGCTGATGCTTGGAAATATTTTTTAAGCTAAGATTGTAACTTGCCAGAAATGAGCTTCCTTATATTTACCATTCCTTAATAGCATGGCATGTCTAGCAGCAATTTCAGACAGAAATGTCATTGTTTTCTGCATAGTTTTTGGCATGGCAGGCAGTTTTATGAGGCTTAAGCCAGGAGGAATACAGGCAGAATACAGGAAGTAAAACTGATGAGCTCTGGTATAAAAAATAAACTGTGAATCCAAGTTAGCAGTTGGTGAGAAAAATACATACAAAAAATACAGGGGCAAGATAGGAAGATAGGCAGCCATTAGTTTATTAATATGTGTGAATATAACTTAAAACACTTGAAGGGAAAAAAAGTATAAAACAGAGTGTCAAATAAATTAAGACCATGTTTACAACACTCACCAACCAGGCTAAGTAAAGGTCAAGGAGCCTTACAAATACTGACTACCCAGAGATGATATAATTTCCATAGCAGTAACAAATAGTAGTCCTGAAAAGGCTATGAACTACAATCTTCATTGGGTTACTGGCTGAGGGAACTTTGACATTTCCTGTTAAGCGTTTTTATAACTTTAAACTCTGCTCTGTTTAACTTACAGTTGAACCATGAAGAATTACAGTATGCATTTCATTCCCAAGAGATTAAAAAGTATGTCTGAGTAGGAAGACACAGTTCAATTTGCAATCTGGAAGAAGTGTGGGAGACAAGACAAAAAATGATGGGTAAACACTTGAAATTTTTGAGGATTTTTTCTCTAGTTTAGATTTGTCTTGTACTTTTTATTATTAACAAAATTCATACTTGCTCTTATGCAATTTATTAAATTTTTGGCTGTAAAATAGCTCATAATTCTTTACAATCAGTGAAAGAAATTATTTATTATCTTAGACTCTTCTATTTTAATTTCACCATTCCATACATTTATCTTTTCTAGTTCTTCATTATGGATATTGGAGACATAAATGACGTCTGACAAAAAGTAAAAATTGGATTGCCACATTGATTTAATTAATGACCACTAAATGAGTTCCTTAAGTCAGAATTTTGCTTCTGAAGAAGCCATTCTCCAGTGATAATCCTTAAGCAGTTTTCACCCATGTGGTCTCCAAGGAGCATAGCTTCCATATTCCCCCTGACTGCGTATAGAGGCTGGGAGAAGTCTCATTGTTTTCTTTCCCAGTAATCTACCTACTGTATTTTTCCCCAATAGGCTTCTCTATCTACAGAGACGAGTAGAATTATCACACAAAAAGCACTGTTATTTTTAGACTTTTCTATTAATTTTTTTAAAGATCTTTCATGAGGAAATTTGAGAATGTCATAGAACATAACTATTCTCTGTGTTTTATCGTTTTCCTCAACTCCATCCTCCCCAGCGATAGCAGGATAACCTATCTAAAATGGAAGTTGAGGGTTTAAAATTCTCAAATAGGGTTTAAAATTCTCAACTAATCATTCCCCTCCCTTCAGAATATCTGGTCTTCCCACCTCACAGATAGGCACCAACAACAGAACTAGCATACCATACTCTTGCTGCTTCCGGAGTTTGGTTTATACATCTTCTTCCACCCTCCATGACCTGACTCCTCAGGGTCATACAATTCGGTGTCTGCTCCCCAGGAATCCTTCCCAGAAACTGTACTCCCCACCCTATCTCAGGTGGTACTACATTTTCTTTCTCCCGAATGTTCTCAAAACCTGTGTCTAAAACATGTCACTGCTTTTGCAGTGTCGTATTTTCATTATCTATGTGTGTATCTGTCTACACTATTACACTATGATCTAGGGCAAGGACTTCACAAATTCTTTTATTTTTAAATTCCAATGCCATAGCAGATATTCTAGCATATAGTAGACACTTAGTAAGTACTTTTAAGTAAAAAAAAATCAAATATATTGAAAGCTCAGCTGAACTATCCAAATTTAAGGCTGATTCAATTTGGCTAATGCGCATCTCTCCATGGATGCTATTTGCCTCAATTCTAGCATCATAACTTTTCTTTACCACAGTA
Source organism: Pongo abelii (assembly GCF_028885655.2). Lineage (NCBI taxonomy): Eukaryota > Metazoa > Chordata > Mammalia > Primates > Hominidae > Pongo > Pongo abelii. The sequence continues at coordinate 83,825,507 of NC_071996.2, read as the reverse complement.
TCTGTTATGAACTCTAGAGCGTGTGTGTGTGTGTGTGTGTGTGTGTGTGTCTGTTTAATTTTATATTGTTCTGCTTCTCTAGGGTGTTTTTTGGTTTGGTTTTGCATTTTTCTCAAACATTGTTTTTCATTTTTCTTTTGCTCTAAGTTTTAATATAGCTATTATACAGTTAGTTAGTAATGGATTAGAGTAGTTGGCAAAAACTACACCATAATTTAAGTCTTAAAAACTGCCTTTAAATAACTGTAAATGCAAGATGTTAGAATAACTACATTAAAATTATTTCAATGTATGTGTATTTGCATCTATTTTGATCACCTTAACACTAAAAATCAATATTATTCTATAAATAAGCTTTATTTACTATTGGTTTCAGATTATAATAATCCATGGGAGTTTCAAATTTCTGTGTTCTTAAAGCTGGGAGTTTTGTTAACTTTTCCTCCTCAACCTCAAATTTTCACAACTATCTTTCCCTCCTACAATTAATGTATATGAACAAATAACATACTGGGGAGAAGAATATTTTGATTGTTTATAAAGCGATTTTTCATATATGATTTATAACATAAATCACATATTATATATATCATGTATGTTATATCATATATAAGATATATTATAAATTACATATACTATAGTATATGATATAATATATGGTGTCTGATTTGATGATGAGATTAAAGGTAAATATGGCTATCTTTATGATAGTTTTTAGTATCTAAGAGTAAAACTCTTCATCATCCACAAGTATAAAACAAAAGTTGTGCATTATATTACACTGAAAGGCAAACAAAGCAACACATAAATCATGCAGAAAAAAAAACACATTGTAGCACAAGTAAAATAATTATCTATCCTCTTTGTGATATACACACATGCATTCCACATGTGCCTATGCGGGTGTGTGTATATATACATATGCTTGTGTAATACATAAAAAAAGAGATTGACAATCATGACTGAAAGAATAATTGTTTAAACTATGTTTTAGATTTGGTATGCTAGCAGTATGCAAAAATTAAAACAAGGCACATAAATACCGTATTACATTTCTATTTTATGACTTAATATAATAAAATGCATAGGAAAATAAATTAAAATATGACAAAATGTTAACAATATTTATCTTTCAACAGAAGAAATACAGATTTTTTTCTTCTTTCTGCTTTTCTATATATTCTAGTTTTCAAAAACAAATCTATTCTAACAGAAAATATAACTTCTGTTTAAAAAAAGAAATAAGGGGATGATCTTTTCCTTTCTAGCACTCACACTTCAAGCTACTTGCATACTTTAAAGCATTTTCACATTAATATATCATTTGATCCTTACAAGAAAACAGATTCCTACAAAAGAAAACACAGTGGGCTGAGAAATTAAGGAACTTTCTCAAGATTGCCCAGCTATTGAATGGCAGAGACACTTTTAAAACAAATTGTAGATGTATTCTAAGCTCTGACTATTTGATGAAAGAGGGAATCATAGAACAGTGAAGAAGGTATAAGAGGAAGAGGGAGAGTTACAGACTCAGGAAACAGGAAAGGCCCCTAGATAGTAAAACCAAGGAAAAATGCACATTGAATGAGGGTATACCATGTGCTCCACTGAGTTCTAAGCATTTGGTACACATAATGACCTTTAATTTTCTATGAGGCACTTAGTATTACCAACCCTATTTTACAATGGGAAATTGAATTACAGAGAAGTTTTTTCAATTGATCATAGTCACAGAGAGATAAGAGGCAGAGCAGAAACTCAAACCCAGGCATTCTGATCTGTTAATCCAGACTCTTAATCACCACCCTGCAGTGCTCCAGCGTAAGCCACAAAAGTCACCATCTAACACCCTCCACCGAGTTTCAGGTTTTCCTGAGAGACCTCAATGGTCAGAAATAAATCAATTGTTAACCATTTCAGCAAACTAAAATGTTTAAAATGTATTATTTTCCTAGAATATTATTTTTAATTTCTTTTAAAAGGTAAAAGGAAATCAAAAGATTAAATAGCAGAATGTAGTAGCAATTTAACAACCTAATTTTTTTAAAAACTCATTATGGGAGAAAAATGCTTTAATTGCATGAAAATATAAATCATCTAGATATATTCATCATTAACTATATTCAACAGCTGAGTAAATAGTAACAGAATAAATAATAATAAATAACTATCTAAACTTGAAACTACAATATAGAAACACCTTTAACATAGGCATTTATCAATAAATCTAACATCCTGCCTTTGGTTTTTCTTCTGCTCAGAGCTGTAGCTGTAATCATTTTAAATGGAGATGGGGTAATAGATATACAGTCTATTGTATTGGTATCTGTGGAGGTATCCAGAAATAAATATGGCTATCTGTGGATCTGCTATCTGTGGAGGTATCCAGAAACCCGCACAGATATCAGATCCACAGATGCCCTAGTCCCTTATATAAAATGGTATAGTATTTACATATAACCTACACCTATCCCTCCCTTTACTTAAAATCATTTTTAGATTACTTATAATATCTAATACAAGTACATGCTATGTAAATAGTTGTTATACTGTATTGTTTGGGGAGTGACAAGAATAAAAGTCTGTGCATGTTCAGCTTAGATGCAGCCATAGTTTTTTTCTCCAAATATTTTCCATTCATCATTGGTGGAACACAGGAATGTGGAACCCCTGCACATGAAAGGCTGACTCATGTGTGTGTGTGTGTAACAGAAATATATTGAGAGACTTTTTCTTGACAGAGAGACTTTTTAGGAGTCTTCTTTTCTCATACTAAACCCACAGAGGGAGAAATTTTAACCTTAGACTTTTACTAGACTTTGTTGAAAATAAAAACATTTTCTCACCCATGACTACTCAATAAATCAGAAAACATTTATTTAAATATTTAATTTCTGTAAAACTAGACTTCAATTTAACCACTTAGCCTTTCCAGATTATATGTCCCTGTTCCTACTGACTGTAGACCAGTTGAAGATAAATGATTATCTATTTCAATCACACTTGAACATGGTACAGACAGTAATAATTAGTATAAGAGCAATGCAACTGGATTCTAGTATAAATAAAATAAAATATCTCCACTTTATTTCATTTCCTTTAGGCTTTCTTGCAGAATTTAGTGAATCAATTATTAAATATTAGTATCACTCATTGAGTTAGATAATCTACTATCTTCATTATTCTGGTCTTAACCTATTCACTCTCTTTGTCTTGACTGGTTTTTCATAGAGACACAACATAAATTGGCTGGCTAGATTTAAAGCTCTTCACCTTTAGGCATTTGCTTTACTATTCGTTTTAAAATATAATCCTTGCAAATTTAGACACCACAGAAAACTGTTATTTGCCTCATAATAGCCTCTTCAGTGTGTTTCACAGTCTTTTGTGGAAAATAATGACATAATGATAGTGTTCTCAAACCTATATTTCTACTTGATAAACTAGCAATTATATGATTAAAGCATTTTTAGAAATTCACATTAAGTATATGATACTTTAGAAACCAGTCCATCATGTAATTACACAGTCAGGGGAGAAATAATTTACATAACTAAAAACCATTTGAAACACTGTTCAAGACCAGTATGTGATTTTTTTAATGAATAAAAATTTAAGAAATATTAAATTATACATATAATACACTTTAATGTTGATTGGAACTATACATTTTATATTTTATAAGTTGGGTTTAAACTATTATAAAAGATTTTACTAAAGGGATTGGTAAAAAGAAGCTATGTTAAACTCTATTGGAAACAAGTGTTAATGTGCTGAATACATTAGGATGAACCCAGATAAACATGATGATTTCTCTTTAAATAAAACACATGCTTACTGAGAACAGAGGCAGGCAATCCTTAGGCATTTGAGCTCTGTAATGCACACAAATTTGCCAACGATTTTTCTTAGCTATATATTAAAGACTAATTTAACTAGATTTTTGTGATTTCCTTGAATATCAAATCATTACACCAGCATTGTACTGAGTTGTAAGAGATATAAATATATTTATACACATCATTTATGAGTCTTTTTAAGAAAGAAAAATAAAATACATTTATATCAACTTACAGCTATAAAAAAATCTATCTCTTTAAGGATACACAAGAAACCTACAACACACACTACCTGTTTGTGGCCACGATGGGGAAGAATGTGTGAAAATTAAACAGTGGGATGGGAAGGAAAGAAGGCTTTTCACAGATATCTATATACTTTCTGGGTTTTGAATCATTTGAATATATTACCTACTCAAAAACTATGTCAATCATAAAAAAGAAAGAAGCTTGGTCCTTGTGTGGAATAGGGACTGTGAGCTAGATCAAGTACATTCTTTGCTAAGATACAAAGTGAGCTTTAAGAGTGAAAGGCACCAAAGTTAGATGCCCCTTGTTACTGGTGTATTCCACCACTACACTCCTCAATGGCATTGGCTTGTATGTTTTCTAACTTAAGAGAAATAGGAAAACATGCCATATTTTATGTTATAATTATAGCAACATGGCAGAGTCAGGCCACCACAGGAAACTTGGGTATCCACGCCTGGTAATCAGCATAATAATACGTACTTTTGACAGTTTTTCACACAGATGGTGAGGAAACCAGTCATGGCCAACAACTAAGTACCACCATTCTATATAATGCTTAACCTCAGCCCTCAGTAACGTCATTGGGACACCCATTCTCAAAACCTCTGCCATTTAAAGCACTACAAAGGGCTGAGAATAAAAATAAAGACAGCTAACAAAGTACACCCACAACATAACAACCATGCTGATCTCACCAAACTTACGTGCAATTATTTGGTTCTTCTAGATCTACACTTCCTGAGTCATTCATTTTGTGACTATGCTGGTATTTGGAAACAAGGTAAAATAATTGTTAATTTGTGAGCTCTTGTATAAAGGATAAATATGATTGAGAAACCATGTAACAGTAGTGTAAAGCTTCACAAAGCCACCATACATAAGATGCTGTGGCTCCACTACAGCAATGGTAGTTAGGTAGTAAGAGGTGACAACGTGCTAGCAGCCCTTGCTTGCTCTCCGTGCCTCCTCGGCCTGGGTGTCCACTCTGGCTGCACTGGAGGAGCCCTTCAGCCCGCCGCTGCGCTGTGGGGGCCCCTCTCTGGGGCTGGCCAAGGCCAGAGCCGGCTCCCTCTGCTCATAGTGAGGTGTGGAGGAAGAGGCCCCCGTGGCAGCCCGGCTGCACAAGGTGCTGGCGGGCAGGCGCGGGTTTGGGGTGGGCGTGGGGTTTTTGGCCCCCGCACTCAGCGCGGCCTGCTGGTGCCTGCTGCGCTTGATCAGGAGAGGAGCTCCCTCTGGGCTGCCGGAGTGCCCTGGCTAGGTACCCCAAAGTCCTGTGGGGAGTGCCATTGAGAGGTGAAGCCGGCTGGGCTTTTGGGTCAGGTGGGGGCTTGGAGAACTTTTCTGTCAAGCTAAAGGATTGTAAATGCACCAATCAACACTCTGTGTCCAGCTAAAGGTTTGTAAATGCACCAATCAGCGCTGTGTCTAGCTAATCTGGTAGGGGACTTGGAGAACTTTTGTGTCCAGCTAAAGGATTGTAAATGCACCAATCAGCGCTCCTGTCTAGCTAAAGGTTTGTAAATGCACCAATCAGCGCTCTGTCAAAACGGACCAATCAGCTCTCTGTAAAACGGACCAATCAACTCTCTGTAAAATGGACCAATCAGTAGGATGTGGGTGGGGCCAGATAAGGGAATAAAAGCAGGCCACCCAAGCCAGCAGCAGTAACCCGCTTGGGTCCTCTTCCACACAGTGGAAGCTTTGGTTTTTTTGGGCTTCGTAATAACTTTCGCTGCTGCTCACTCTTTGGGTCTGTGCTACTTTTATGAGCTGTAACACTCACTGTGAAGGTCTGCAGCTTTACTCCTTAAGTCCGCGAGACCATGAACCCACAGGGAGGGACAGACAACTCGGAATGGGAAGAAGGAACAACTCCGGACGCTTTGTGAACTGTCATACTCATGGCGAAAGTTTGCAGCTTCACTCCTGAGGCCAGCAAGACCACAACCCCACTAGAAGGAACAAGGAACGAACAACTCCAGATGTGCCACCTTTAGGAGCTGTAACACTCACCGCAAAGGTCTACAGCTTCACTCCTGAAGTCAGTGAGACTACAAACCCAACAAAAGGAAGAAACTCCGGACCCATCTGAACATCTGAAGGAACAAACTCTGGACACACCATCTTTAGGAACTGTAACACTCACCACGAGGGTTCACCGCTTCATTTTTGAAGTCAGCGAGACCAAGAACCCACCAATTTTGAATGCAGTAGGGATGGAATTATTAGCTATACTTTTCTGTCACTTAGCAGTGAAGAGACTGTCTTAAGACTAGTAAGTAGCAGGACTAGGACTCCCTCCCAGGTCTCTGAGCTCATGTTCACTGCTATCACGTGTCCTTTTCAGCCTCAGGGTTTTTTCTCCTTTCTCAAGTAGCAAAGGCTTTTCACGACTGTGTTGCAAAGACCACACCAAAAACAAGACATACAATACTTGATAACATTTTCTGCTTCACCAAGGGAGGACTACAACAACGTGAGGTTTTCTGATCTTTAATGTAATTTCTCTGAAAAGGTCAAAACTGTTAAAAAGGAACTACTTACTGTATTTTGCTAAAAAACATAAACATTGCAACATTTCAGCTTTCAACTTAGAACATAGGAACATTGCCTCCTGCGATTTTGATTTTAGATAACTACAAATTCTGATCGAACTCCTGGCTGACCTTATCAGTTTATATCTAGGGATGTTCAAATTAAAAATAAAATTGAATTTATTTATCATACTTTTACACAACCATAGATTTCCCATCTTCCTACCACAGGAGGAGGCACTGTGGCAACGTACCAATATAAACACACTATGGAAGATTCAAAACCAAACGTGATGGGAAATGCACATCATACTATTATTTGGGCTACGTAAAAAAAAAAAAAAAAACACAACCTTGAGGAAGTATTTTCTGATTTTATTTTCACTGCACTTTGCTATATGCTGGTAGAGTTTCAGTACATATGAGCGCTGAGGCCCTCAAAGTAAAAATATGGAGGACTTGAGGTCAGACCAGCTACCCTGTTGTCATTCATTTCCTGTGCTAATGTTACACTGAAGAAAGTTTTAAAGCTTTGATGTAAACAGAGCAAGATTAAAAAGAAAACTTGAAGAAAACAAACTTTCAGGAAAATAAAGGCCATAATTATTACATTAAAAACTCTGCCCTTTGTGCCTTAATAACATGACATATCACAAAAATGCCATTTTAATTGTTTTACCATGTATTTAAATGTTTTGTATTTGTTGTTATTCCCAGCAGCTAACAATAAGAAAATAGCAACATTAAGATCAGTTTATTGTTTACTAGAAATCATGATTCTAATGAGCTCTGAAGAAAATGTTAATCATAATTATTTTGCAGTCTTGTAAAATAAATACTAATGCTTATGTATAAAGTATATATGAAGAAAATATGTATATGTGTGTGTCTCTTGAATGGTGATTTTCTTTTTAAAATGATTTCATTTTTCTCTTTTCCATAGGAAAAACTGTTTAATCAATTTTACTAAAATTTCACAGCAGAACTCAAAACACATTGCAACAAAATATTTCAGCATATGCTGAGTAGTGCTCAGACCCTTTATATGCAGATATGTATTCCAGAAGAAGATGGTTCTATAAGTTTCATGCAGTTAAAGGGCTTTGTCATAGAAAAGCCTTCGTGCTGGACCAAAGTCAGAGAATCTATAGGCTAGCCCTAACTTAGCCATCTACTGTATGCTTGAGAGCTCTAACACTCACCTTCATATTATTAAAATGGATATAATTATGAAGTATTCAGAAGAATTAAATCCACTATATAAGTAAAAGCACTTAATAAAATGTAGAATAATAACACAAATGTAACTTATTCATATTATTAATACTACCTGGACTTTAATGCCAAGGTCAGTATTAAGATTCCAGTATATAGATTGAAATAACTCAAAAAAATTTTAAGTGAATTGAAAGAATAAGATAGGTTATCATTTTAATTTTTATTTCATTATATTTTTGGAATTATAATGAAGATGATATTTTGAAGAGAGCAAAAAGTCTGCACTTATTCTTAAAGATAACTGTTCCTCTCATATTTCTACTTATGACAAAACAAAATGTTCATTTCCTACTCCTACTTCCTAGACAAACTCAAAAATGTTCATTTTTTAAAGAAGGCAGTACAGCAACTGGGTTTTAGAATCCTATGAATCCTCAAATCCACCAATTACCTCTGTGACCACGAGTAAGTTACCTAACCTGTTTCAGTTTCTTCTTCTATGAAATGTAGATGACGATACTATGAACATCTCAGAAGACTGCTGAGAATATAAATGAGTTACATAGGTTTAGAACTTAGCATGTCTGACACAGAGTAATAACTCAATAAATGTTGTTAGAGTATGACTACATATTTCCTCACATTGGCATTTTGGACATGCTGATCAACTCCCAATCTCTATTTGTGAAGACCAAAAAGATTAGCATCCATCCCAGATTCGTCTTCTTTCATGTGTCAAGGCACTTTCCATGTAGAGTCTATTCAGATGAAATTACAGCAATCCCCTCTTTCAAGTTCAATTTGTTTGCCAAAATCATCTGATCCAAGAAAACTCTAATACAATTAGGTAGCTTAATGGCCATAATTTCTAGTCTTAAGTAATCACAGTAGACTTAGTAAAGATTTATTTCAAATTCTTGCCATGTGATTTCATTTTTTTTTCATTTATCTGAAGAAAAAAAGGTGTTTATAGAGCCGCTACCACATTGCAGGCATTATTTTAGGTTGTGGGATACAAAGTTAAGCAAAATCAAACAAACAAAAACTGAAAAACATAATCCCTGCCTTTGTGTAATAAGAAAGATAAATATTAATCAAAGTAATTACACAAAATAAATGTAAATTTTCATCTATATTAAGTGACATAAAGGAGAAAAACCCGGTGCTATGGGAGTATAATTCTGTGGGGAAAAAACAAATTATGTTGGAGAGGGAAGGCTTCTCTGTGGAAGTGATAACTGAGTTAGTATTTGCAAATTATGTTGGAGAGGGAAAGCTTCTCTGTGGAAGTGATAACTGAGTTAGTATTTGAAGAAACCATGAAACTAACAGAGTGAAAGCTATGAACAATCATGTTTCAAGTACAAAGAGCTATGTGTGGGTTACAGGGAGCATGGGGCTTTCAGGGCATGAAAGAGGGAAAGTGAGACTGGAGCTCAGAGAAGGGAAAGGATGGTGTGAATGAGATGAGGCTGGAAAAGGAAGCCAAGCCTTATGAGCCATATTGAAGAGTTTGTTTTCTTTTCCTAAGGACAAAGGAACACCATTAAAGAACTTTAAGCATAGGTATATAGAAAAGAAGAAGGGGTTAATATAATCAAATATGAATTGTTCATGCAAAAAACAATTTAGAGGGCGTCAGAGTACTATGGAGAAACCAGTTGGGAGGTTGTTGCTGGAATTCAAGAAAGGGAAAGTGGAGGATTATTAGACTGAGCTAGAAATTTTGCTAGTGATGGAGGAAGAGCTTGGTTTTCTGCAAAATATACATTCTTCTCTTTCATTGCCCAGGCACTTTTTTTATATAAAGACATTTCCCTTTTAAAACATCTAAAGAGTCAAAGTAAGGGGTAATCGTGGGTAAAAGGATCCCATATGCATTTGAAGTCATGAGGGAACAGTTAAAATGCCAGTTTCTAAATAATCAGTATTATTTTCCTCCAGGTAAAAGTCCTTGTTTAGTATTAATATAAAACAACACTGAAAATGTACCAAAGGGAGCAATTTTCATTGAAACACATTTTTATTTTGAAAATGTCATAGGTAAAAAATCATGTATGAGAAATCAGGTCAAAGAGTAGTAATGCCTTTGACTTCAGGTTAAAAGAAAGGAAAACACATTCAGGAAGTTAAGAGAGTCACAGGCAACAGATCCTACAGAAACAATTGCAAAATAACCAAAGGCATCATCTTTGGAGCCTGCCAAAAGACCTAGTTGCTGCCTTAGGGAGAATATGTCCCGCGTTTTGGCCATTAAGCAACCATGCTTTATATGCAAAAGTGATACATATAATAGCCAAGGCACCTTCTTAGTACTTCACAGCAACTGAGCAAATGTAAACATACACAGACACACACACACACCTAAAATACATTAAGCTCACAATCTCACAGATGTGAGAAAATAAATCAAAAGGAACGGCACAAAACAGACATGCAGAAACATTCATTACAATTTTCTCTAATGATATCTCTTCCCAAAAAAACAAAAATCAAAAACAAAAAACATCAAATGAAATCATTGACAGTCTAGTTCTCCCTGAGTAGAAGGGAGACATTAATTTAGATCATCCTGCACATTGAAAAGTTACTGCACTGCAGGGATTTCCAATTACATAATGCAGAATCAGAACTCTGGGTGTCACTTGGCTGCCAGCATCCATGGGTGAGTTGCATAACACTCCTCTGTCATCTAGCTCATGTGAGAAAAGACTTCTGCTGTTCCAAGAAATGGCACTCTTCTTGGAGACCTTCCCAGTTACACAAAAGAGCATAATTTCCACATTATCCTCTGGCATACTGTCTAGGATAAGTCTATGATAGCTTTATGTGTAAATTATATACACAGTTCTGCTAATGACAGGCATACAGACTGCTTTTTGATGGTAGTGGTACAGAAAAACAAAATCAATTTGTTTTCCAATTTTTATAAAATGACACCTGAGCTATCTATAATAATCAACAGAGATTCTGAGGGTTAGATGGTAGGTAGAGTAATTGCAGTTATTATCTAACAGACAAGTACTGGAGTTGGCAAGCAATGTCAAAAGGGTGCAGACTTACCAACCACCTCATAACTGGCTTCTTTCAGTATTTTCATTTTAAGTCTTTCAAACTTTTAATTTTATATTATCTCAGCTTTTCATCAGGGACTGCACTCTTGCATGGTGGTTTAATTTTCTACATATGAAAGAACACTTGCAAAAGAGAGACAAAAAAGTAAGGGAAAATGAATGTTTCATAAACTGATTGTCTCTTTGATACCAAAATTCCATATGTAGTGCATGCTGTTTGCCGGATATGAAGGGTAATTTGGAGGATAAGACAGTGTTCTTTTCTGTAGAAACTCACAATTCTCTCATTAACAAGTCTAAAACATGAAAACTTTTGTATCCTGGCTATCAGCATTATTTGGAAAGTTTCTTTTTAGTTTATTAAATTCAACAATTTTAAACTAAATAAAAATGGAAACTAGAAAATAGAAGTAGTTATTACAATACTTAATATTAAGCATTTACTTTGTATACAAGTTTTGCACATATCCTTATATTACCACTAGATTTTAATCTTCATTTTAAAGATGAAGAAATTGAGGCTCACACAACTTGAGCAAGTTTGACATTACAAATCTCATAAACACAGCCTGAATTTAAATTACTGTTGTCTCATGCCATGGTCCTCTCTCATTCATTTCTCTATGTTGCTCCATTTTAATATTTGCCGTAATCTCAACATTAAGGCATTAGTGCCTCAAGTTTTTTGTTTGTTTATTTAATTCTATTGCTTGACTTGAAAAATTTGCTTCAATCTATTGTCTTTTTCTCTTTTCATGAGGATGCTATTGAGGAAGTTTCTGAATGATTCCATTGTAGTTGAAGACATAACTATGTGGCTCTCTCAAATTATTCTCCTAATGAGTGAACGCTAAAATTTATGTATTGAGCATCTACTATATGCCAAGCACTGTGCTAGATGCTTTATGAGTACAGATGTGGTCCTTGCCCTATACCTGCAGGAAAACCAGAATCAAATAATAAATAAAATAAAGGTCTAATAAGTGACATAGTAGGAAGAGTACAGGGTGCTAAAGAAGCATCTGCCAGCAGAAGACTCAGCCCAGACCTCCTGTAGGAAGTGGAATTGGAACTGCTACTTAAAACTTGAGGAGGATGTGGGCTAGTTTTAATCTTTACTTTTCCACATTGGCCTCACCTCCCAGAATTTGGCTTCTATCCATATATTCAACTGAATTTCCATTATCCACAGCCTCCAACCATCACCTAATTTCCAAATGCAATAACTCATTATGTGGCAATATACACTGTCCACCAACTGCAGCTTCTTGAGACTTTTCTTCCCTGGATAGCCCTACTTCATATCTGTTTTTCCTCCCTCTATTCCTGACCATCTGCATTCACTTTCTGTCTCCTTACTCTTGCTGTTCTTGTTCACACTTCTTACCTGAAATTGTCCTCAAGTCTACTCTTCTCTGACTCTATTTTCTCCTAAACTCTCTCTCTTTTAAACTCATGATTTAAATGATTTTCTTTTTGTAAAATTTTTATTTATTCATTTTTTATCTCAGTCCTGCTCCTCCTATATTAGGTGATTGTTTTGTTTTTCATTTTTATGCTTATTTCCCTCTTATAGCATAAGGAGATTCATATATATTTGCACATAAGATATAGTGTATATTATATATATATTCTATATATAATGACATAAATAAAACCAAATTGTAAATTCAGTTTAAAAATCTTTAAAATTATAATCTTATCTTTAAAATTTTTAGTAAGCTATATGATTCATTTGTGTATCATATATGGAATTAACATATGCCAGAATGAAAAAAAAAAGAGAGATTATCTGTGCTTGGAAAGAACAAGAGAGAGGGAATTACAATGAATAAATAAGGGTTCATGCCTAAAATACTGTTGTCCTCCCTTCCACTCAGATTTACCTTTTGCATTGTCAAGGGACAGAGACATTAATCTCTTTGACTAGATAATTAAGGGCAGGGGAATCAGTGGCACTTTTTCCCACAATTATTAAAATTGAAGGAAATATAATCATTTCATCAGATAATATAGTTCAAGTGGAAACTTCTATGGCTTACCAATAGCCTAACCAGTTGAAAATATCAGAAAAGTGAATGAAACACTAGATTGAATGGGATAAAGTTAAAAACAAAATGTTTGTGTTCTCACAATGATAAAGAAACAAGGTTTTCATGAAGTTAGTTGAATTTATTACAGTTTCTTATTTTGATATGCCTATTGTCCTAGCTTGGCCAGTAGGAACTCTTTTATGCTGGCTTCTGTGTATTTGAGTATGTCCCATTTATTCATTGAGTACTTTCTTACATTCTGTCACCAGAAGGCTCAAGGTGTACATTTGCTTCCCAAACTCTGCGATTAGCTATTTCTCCAAGCATCTCTGTTTTCTTGCATGGAGGATGGCATTTATAAACAAACATCTGGGTGATAGATGTATTTATTGCTACTTGGGATATCAATGTTTCCAGGTTCTCCCAGTGAAAGGAGCTAGAGAATATATGCATACATACATTTATACCTATTTGTATTTTTGCATATGTCAGTATATATTGAAAACCTTGACTTTACATTTATACTTCCAATTTTAATCCAACACCATGAAGTTCCTTCTAGTGTCCTCCTTTTCCATATGGATGTCATATGGATAGTAAAAAACCTGGCTCTCAATATCTTCAGTATATGTACTAATCCGATCTCCCCTACATGTAAAATCTTTCAGCACCATGCCTGGCTACTTCTGCCCTCAAAATGAATACCTTCTTAAATCTTTCACAGCCCACAATTGTGCTCTAGGCTGTCCATCGTCATCTTTTCCTCCACACAGCCAACCTCCTAAACTCGTGTGGGCTCTAACCTCATAATACCATGCATCAGGCTGAGCCACTATATTCCCATCATCCCTTATGGACCCCTATCTCACTTGGAAGGAAGAGAAGAAAGAGTCAAGGAGAGAAAGAGGATTTTCTCTATAGGCAGAATATATCCCATGAGTTTCTGACGGGCTGTTAACACCCATAATCTCAGTGTTCTCATTTAATGTACAAAGATGGCAAATTTAGGTAGCATATACAATCTTAAGTCACATCAAATCATACCACTTCCTTTTTATAGTAAATTAAGTAAATGTGGCAAAATACAGATACATCTATTCATTTCCAGCTTCGATGTCTGTTTTCAACTAAGAAAGTAGAAGCCATGCCTTTATACTGCATGGCTACCATACCGCTCAACTTGTCACTAATGTGAGTATGCCTAGGTATAGTTGATTGAAATCTCCCTTGGGCAACAAGTCACATTAGTGTGAATAAGGAATAAGCCCGTGTTACTTTTGATCTTGTCAGTGCAGTCTGGTCTCCATTAAGAGAAGGAAAGGGCCAAGAACTTAGATCATAAACTTTGACAAACCAGTTGCTATGCGGAATTCCAGATATTAAACTATGCCACATTTTTAAATGATTGTAGAGAGGTTAATCCCTGAACCCACATTCCAACAGAGAGGTAACCATGCAGCAGTAAGCAAACAAAAAATCAGCCCAAAGGCTGATGTTAATTTAATAGCTGTACTTTTATGATTTCCAAATATTCTAGGAGAGCTAGACTCATCATTAGCTGGCTAATATTAACTACAAAATATTTGGCAACTCACAGAATCTTGACACACACACATATATGTATATAAATATGCTATTTTAGTTACTATAGCTTTGTAATATAATTTGAAGTCAGAAAGTGTGAAGCCTTCAGCTTTGTTCTTTTTTATCATGATTGCTTTAACTATTTCAGGGTCTTTTGTGATTCTATACAAATTTTGGGATTGTTTTCCTACTTCTGTGAAGAATGTCATTGTTATTTTAATAGGAGTCACATTAAATCTGTAGATCATTTTGGGTAGTATGGACTTTTTAACAACATTAATTCTTGGAATCCTTGATCATGGCTGTCTTTTTGTTTTTTATACAGATGTGTCCTCTTGCATTTTTTTCATCGTGTTTTATAATTTTTCTTGTAGAGATCTTTCACTTCCTTGGCTAAATTTATTCTTAGGGATTTTTCAGTTATTGTAAATGGAATTGCTTTCTTGATTACTTTTTCAAATTGATTGCTGTTAGTATATAGAAATGTTACTGATTTTTGTATGTAGATTTTATGTCCTGCAATTTTCATGAATTTATTTCTCAGTTCTGAGTTTTTTGGTGGAATCTTTAGGTTTTATAACATATAAGATCATGTTATCTGCAAACAAGGACAGTTTGACTTCTTCCTTTCCTATTCGGATACCATTTATTTCTTTATCTTGCCTAATTGCTCTGTCGAGGACTTCTAGAACTATGTTGAATAAAAGTGGTAAAAGAAGTCATCCTTGTCTTGTTCCAGATGTTAGTAGAACAACTTTTAATTTTTATCTGTTCAGTATGATATTAACTGTGGGTTCATCAAATATGTCTTTATCATTTTGAGGTATGATCCTTCCACACAAAATTTGTTGAAAGTTTTTATCAGGAAGGGATATTAAATTTCACTGAATGCTTTTTCAGCATTTATTAAAATGATCAGATAGTTTTTGTCCTTGATTCTGTTGACATGATATCTTATATTTATTATTTTGCATCTATTGAACCATCCTCGCATCTTTGGGATGAATCCCACTTGATCATGGTGAGTGATCTATTACATGTGTTGTTAAATTTGGTTTGCTGATATTTCATTGAGGATAAATCTTTAAGGTAATAGACGAAGGGATCAAGTTATTTCTAAGTAACTGAACTATACCCTAGAACAAAGTTCGGTAATATATATATATAGGAATACAAAAATACCAGCACCCAACAAGGTAAAATTCACAGTGCCTAGCAGCCAATCAAATGTTACCAGAGCTTGGGAAACAAAGTAAGATCCTGCTCTAAAAAAAATTTTTTTTTTAAATTAGTTAAGCTTGGTGATGCATGCCTGTAGTCCCAGCTACTCCAGAGGCTGTGGTGGGAGGATAACTTGAACCCAGGGAGTTAAAGCTGCAGTGCACCATGATGTGCCATTGCACTCCAGCCTGGGTGACAGAGTAAGATCTTGTCTCAAAAAAAAAAACAAAAAAACAAAAAAAAACAGTCATGGAAAGAAGTAGGAAAATATGACCTATTCTAAGTATTAAATTTTAAAAAAAGAAAGAATTAAAATGAATCAACTGAAACCAATCCAGAAATGACACAAATGTTATAATTAGCAGACAGGGATGTTTTCCATATTTTAAAAAATTCAAGTAGAGACATAGAAGAAGATATATATTAAAAAAAAAACTTATAGAAATAAACACTACAATGTCTGCAATAAAAAATACAATGAATTGTATGAATAGCAGATTAGTCATCACAGAAAAAAAATTTAGTGTGCCTGAAGACATGGCATTAGAAACTATCAAAATGAAAAACTGAAATAAAGATAATTGAAAAATAGAGTTTCTCTGAGATACAAAATTCATCTAAAATGCAAAGATATAGACAAGTCAAAACAACTTCCAAGGCCAGGCGCGACGGCTCACGCTTGTAATCCCAGGCGTGGGAGGCTGAGGCGGGCAGATCACGAGGTCAGGAGATCAAGACCACCCTGGCTAACAAGGTGAAACCCCGTCTCTACTAAAAATACAAAAAAAAATAGCCGGGGCACCTGTAGTCCCAGCCACTCGGGAGGCTGAGGCAGGAGAATGGCATGAACCCGGGAGGCGGGGCTTGCAGTGAGCCGAGATCGCGCCACCGCACTCCAGCCTGGGCAACAGAGCTAGACTCCGTCTCAAAAAAAAAAAAAAGAAATCAAAAAAGAAAATAGTTGGAACACTAATAGTACCTAATTTCAAGATGGATATAATCTATAGTAATCAAAGCAGCATAGTTTTGACATCAAAATACCCAAATAGATAAATGGAATAGAACAGAGTGTATAGAAATAGGCCTACATATACATAGACAACTGCTGTTTTGGCAAAGGTCAAAAGGCAATTCAATTGAGAAAGAATAGTTTTTCAAAAAATGGTTTTGGAACAATTATATATCCATATGTGGCAAAATAAACTGATCTATACCTCATATCATATACGAAAATTAATCGTAAATGGATTGTGGG
Organism: Pongo abelii; assembly: GCF_028885655.2. NCBI lineage: Eukaryota > Metazoa > Chordata > Mammalia > Primates > Hominidae > Pongo > Pongo abelii. The sequence goes on along the minus strand of NC_071996.2, from coordinate 83,808,497 downwards.
CCTAAATGCAGAGCATAAAACTATAAAACTTCTGTAAGAAAATATAGAGAAAATCTTTTTGACCCTGATTTAGACAAACAATTTTTAGATATTACACCAAAAGCATGATACGGCAAACAGAAAATTGGTAAATTGTACTTCAGCAAAATTGAATATGCCTGCTCTTTTAAAGACATGGTTAAGCGAATAAACGAACAGGCCACAGACTGGAAGAAAATATTTACAAAGTATATATCTGCCAAAGAACTTGTATCTCCCCAAAAAAACTATATTACATATTCTCAAAACTCAATATTAGGAAACAACCAACCCAACTTAAAAACAGGGAGATGATTTGAACAAATACTTCTCCAAAAATGAATACAGATAGCAAATAAGCACAGATAAGATACTCAACATCATTTGTTATTAGGGATATATAAATTAAAACCAGAACACTAACAGTACACACTTACTAGAATTAAAATTACAGTACTGACCATACCAAGTGTCGCAAGGATGGAGAACAGCTAGAGGTTTCATAAACTGGTAGTGAGAATGAAAAAACACTATAACCATATTAAAAAACAGTTTGACAGCTTCCTAAAAATGTAAACATACACCTACCATATGATCCAGCCATTCCAGTTCTAGGTATTTACCCCAGAGAAATCAAAACATATGTCCATACAAAGGCTTGTATGCAAATGTTCATAGCAGCTTTATTTGTAATAGCCCCAAACTGGAAACAACTCAAATGCCCACCAACAGATGAATGAGTAAACAAATTGTGTGGTGTAGTCATACAATAAGATATTACTACTCGGCAGTAAAAACAAATGAATTACATTCAACAACACATGCGACAACATGGATGAATCTCAGAATAACTGGGTTGAATAAAAAAAGCCATAAACAGAATGATTAAAATACTATTTCAAATGGCTGTTTAATATTGTATCTTTGTATTTTGTAGTTTGTAATAGTAAAGCTATAGATAGCCTTGAAACTTTCAAAGTACTATGAAAACATTTCATTCACTTATCAAATTATTCCATTTTTATAAAATTCTAGAATATGTAAACTAGTGTATACAGAAAGCAGATTTTTGGATGCCTAGGGAATCATGAGGGGGCAGGGGAATGGGAAGAATTACAAAAGCCATGAGGAAACTTATGGGGTGATCATTATGTTCACTCTTTTGTTTGTAGTGATGGTTTTATGGGTGAGTACATATGTCAAAACTTACCAAGTTGTACACTTTAAATACGTGCATTTATTATATGTCAATGATTCTTCAATTAAGCTGTTAGAAGGAAAAGAAGGCAGAGAAGCAGGAGGAAGCAGAACAGGAGGAGGTGGTGGATAGGAAGGAGGAGGAAGTTGATACGTATGTTTAGAGAAGAGGGGTTTGCTAGAAATATAAATTTGGTAGTCATCAATGTATAGATGGTACTTCAAATCCTGGGAATGAATGAAATCACCTAGGACAGATTAGTCAGAAAAGACAGGTGACCTAGGATACTGCCTTAAGAGAACACCAAAATGTAGAAGTTTAGGATGAAGCAGGTCATAGCAAACTGTTCAGATTTTTTTTTCAGGTTGTTTAAATACAATATCAAGTGAAGCATCTAATAATTTTGTTTACTACAGGTTGAACCAGTAGGTCTACAGATCCATTCACAATAGTTTGTAACTTGACTATTTTTGTGAATTTTCATACTTGTTTCTATTCATAAGTTCAGTATATTTACAATTATTATTGATTCAAATTTATAGGAGATGTCCTTTCCCCCCCCAATGTTAGTATGTAAAAAGTTCCATTCAAAATTCTCTATAATAGTGAAAATATTTCTTGGATTTCTATGAAATATGCTAGCATATTCTGAAGATACAATGGGTTCTAACTCAACATTAAACTAACAGCATTATAGATGGCATATGTCATCAATAGAACATAAAATATTAAATATTCACAGAAATAAAGATGTGGAAATTTGTCATTTTAATTATTATTTATTAAACATGTGCCAGTATATCCTAAATTAACCTTGTGAGAGTTTAAAAGTGAGTACAATTTTGTATTTAAGCTTAGTGTAAATTCTTTCAAGTGGCTAAATTAATTTTGTCTGTTTATTTCTATTATGTCATCTTAAAGCTATAGCCCTGAAACCTTCTAAATAATACAGAAACATTTCAGATTAAATCCATGTATTTATATCAGAAATGGAATTCTGTTTTCAAAAACCGAAAAATCAAATGCATCTCTTGCCTCAATCTTCCTTCCTGCTCAGACTATGCACTCTGTCTCTTTCAGCTTTTCTCCCAATACTTTGAAAAGAGTCACTACGCTCACTGGCTCCACATCCCATTCCTTGCAGCCACGTCAGTCTTCTAAGACTGCTCTCTAAAAGGCCACTATGAGTTTTCAGTGGCTAGCATCCCTAAACCCTCTCCTGTTCTCCAGCTACTTGAGCTTGCTGCAACAATGGATGCTGAGGATGGCTCCGTTCTTTTCACAATTCCCCTTTTTTTGGTCATCTGAGATGTTATCTCCTCTTACTTTGCAGACTATCTCTTTTCAGTCTCTGAGTTTTTCTTCTCAGTTTCAATTGTGAATTTGCATGGTTTCATTTTCTACTCCTTTTCTTCTCTAACTTCTTCCTGGACAGTCTTATCTCCATACATATTTTTAGCTCCCACCTCCTTCCTTAATTATTTGCATTTTCATGAAATAAAGACTATTTTCCCTCTTGTAGCCAAAGCACCCTTGCCTACCTCAGTTTCTTGGCTAACTCCAACTGGACTTGGAAGACTCAGGTCAACAAAATATGTAACTCTTAACAGCTTAGAAGTCATATCTATTCAACAATAAACAAGTCTGTTAGCAAAAAATAAAACTTACTAAACAAAATGACAATCAGACAGTTCATTCCAATTTTTGACAAATTTACTTGAGGGGTAGTTTTCAGAAAAATAAACAAATATATAAACTTGTAGTTGTCAGACAGTGGCTATTATATAAAAGCTGTGAGTAAAGGCATTAGAGAGTAAAATAAAGGAAAAGGTATTAACTCACTTTGCCTGGAGCTGGGACTCATTTTACATTAATCTTATATTGAACATGCTCTTTAGCTGAAAGTAAACAAAAGTAAATTAAGGTAAAATTTGCAACCAAAGCATAATGCACTATGCTGAAACTTAGAGAAGCTCTGTTTGTAGTATTTGTGATGCTTCACTGTTGTAGATGAAACAGACTTAAAGTGCTGACACTGAGTTATGAAATCTCTTAGACAAGGTCCAAGATATTCCTATACTGAGGTCCATCTTAGTGGTTAAGGAACCTAGAGGTTTTGGAAAAGCTTTACTCCTAATGGAAGAATATGTGTTATTTTCACAAAGCAACAATAACAAATTTATCTTAATTTTTAATATAATTATTCACTGAAAAATTTTTTCATCTAAATTGCAGTTTATGAGCAATAAAGCATGTAAAATTTGCATCTATTGGTTATTATATATAGTCATTAAAATTAGCCTGCACCAAGTAATCATTTTTATTTCTTAGAAATATTTTCTTTGCATTTTCTAAACAAAATTTTAGTGCTTATATATGTCATAATCTGAAATTTCATATAAACCTCAATTTTTACATTTCTATCAATATATTACGTGTCTGCATTTGATTTAAAAAAATATGTGTGTGCTTATGGAGAAAGAGACAGAGATAAAGACAGAGAGAAAGAATACAAAAGAGAATGGGGTTAATAGATAATATATAAATTTAAAAATATTTATTCAAGTTAATTTTTTATATGAGATAACTAATGTGTGGATCATAAAATGAAATATTAGAAATTTTGCTACACATAATAAATTTTAAATTATAAAATTTTAAATATGCTTATTTTAAAGATTTCCATATTCATGTATGAAAACATTAGTATACTGTTCATTATGTTTTCCATAGCATGCCTGTTTTTCTTGAGTTCTGTGATCATTTTTACATCTGAATCCTATGAAAACATTTATCAAGCTCTCTAAATAAAAATTATTTTTATAACTATTCCCCTCTCAGCATTTCTTCTTATTTATACAGTAACAGATAACATTATGATGTCGGATTTTTCTTCTTAGTCACTTTGCAAGCCGGGACCTCTGGCTGGCGACACCCTGCCCGGATCCCACTAGGCCACGCTGGTGTGTCTCAGCTCACTTGTGTTATAGTTTGTACCCACATTCGGTGGTTCCCCAGCTCTTGTACTGCACCCAGGAAAATGAGGATATGCTGGACACCGAAGGGTGAGGAGGACAGAGAAGAATTTTACTGAGCAATGAAACAGCTTTCAGTGGAGAGGGGATGTGGGGGTGGTCCCCTTACCCAAAGGCAGGAAATTTCCATGTGTGACTTGGTCCAAGGCCTTCTATGGGTTGAAAATGGGGAATGCATACTAATTGGTTTGTGAGTATGCAAAAAAGGTTAAAGTGAAGATACCACTCAAAGGTGGGCAAGACAGTGTAGAAAACCAATTAGGAAAGGGTAGGTATATGTAAAATAGGTGACTGGGGGGATGAATCAGAGGAATGCGCCAAACAGGAAGAGGTGTTCTCAACCTGGTCCGAGGATTTAATCTGTAGCTTGGCTATCAAGCTTTAAACTGTCTTTGACTTGGAGGTAGGGTTTAACCAAAAACACAGCCCTATCTGCCTAGGCATTTGGCTGCCTCCTGCCACTCTCAGTCAGTACATATGTACATTTAAGAAATAAAGATATTGTATTTTGTATTATCTGATGGAGCTTTACTAGAAATAAATTATATGCATTCCGTTTTAACATGAGAACAGAAAGTTATAAATCTTAGTGGAGAGACTACAAGTATAGAGTAGGTAGGTCAATGACATTTATAAAGAACATTATCTTTTTTTAATTTTTTTTATTTTTATTATTATACTTTAAGTTCTAGGGTACACGTGCACAACGTGTACTTTAAGTTCTAGGGTATACATGCACAAGGTATACTTTAAGTTCTAGGGTACATGTGCAGGTTTGTTACATAGGTGTACATGTGCCATGTTGGTTTGCTGCACCCATCAACTCGTCATTTACATTAGGTATTTCTCCTAACGCTATCCCTCTCCCAGCCCCCTACTCCCCAACAGGCCCCAGTGTGTGATGTTCCCCATCCTGTGTCCATGTTTTCTCATTGTTCAACTCCCACTTATGAGTGAGAACATGCGGTGTTTGGTTTTCTGTCCTTGTGATAGTTTGCTGAGAATGGTGGTTTCCAGCTTCATCCATGTCCCTACAAAGGACATGAACTCATCCATTTTTATGGCTGCATAGTATTCCATGGTGTATATGTGCCATATTTTCTTTTTTTTATTATTATACTTTAAGTTTTAGGCTACATGTGCACAACGTGCAGGTTGTTACATATGTATACATGATCTTAAACAACTGTCCATTAAGAAGCCAACAAGTGTCCATTAACAAGCCCCTGAGCATACTGCTTGGTGGACACATTTAAAATACAGAGAAGAGCCTGCTAAGACCTTGATTTCAATTACTCTGAAGTTTCTTGTGGGGTAACCTTAGATGTCCATGAGGAAAGGCCATTGTAGTGTTAGTACATTTTTTATGGCTAATAAGATTGAAGTACATTATCTAGTTGAGTTTTAGGTTTCAAGAGTTTAAAAAGGGTAAAGATGTTAAACTTTACTACTAAGCAAAACCCTGGAGTACTAGAGATTCCTCTCTGTAGAAACCTGTCTTGTCAAAAGTTTTTGAGTTGATGTCTAATATCTATACTTACTTTTATCAGAACATAACTGAAATTACTGTTGCATATTAATAGTGAAAGCAAGCTTCTCAGCTAATCAACAGATGCAAACTTTCCCCATGGTTCTAATAATGTGGGCTTTCAGAATAGTTTCATGATTCAAGAAGTCTAGCTCATTAATTTTGAAAAGGACACTGCAAAACATACACAAACAAAAAACATTTTGCAGAAGAGTTAACTTAAAGGAACAAAAGGAGAAAGCTCATCATGAGTCTGATGGACTGCTCTTTATGCAAAAGGAGTATTTGCACTTCTTTATTTACATGTTTCCTTTGAGTTCTGCTGGTTCGGGTTCACATAATCAAAAGACTTCTATCCTAAACAAGTGATTGTCACTGTCTAGCATTTAACACAATAGCAAACAATTACAAACTGCTACAATTTGTTGCTGTTTCATGATTTTTAAGCATGCATGTGAGAAAGTTAGAATTGTTACATCGCATTAGTCCATCACTCCCGACTTCTTTTCACATTATATATATTTGAGAAAAGAAAAGAATTTGGTTTTATAAATATGTTGATGGAAGAAACTGCTCAAGGAAAAGCTCAGAAAAATACTCTTCAGATTTTTTTGCCCAACAGCATGGCTTAACCATATTTTTTTTCCTCACTCAGAAAAATTACTTTTTAAACTAATTTTCTAATGTCCAAAATGGCTTATGACATGAATTGATCTAATTTCTTTTTTTTTTTTTTTTTTTTTTGAGATGGAGTTTCGCTCTTGTTGCCCAGGCTGGAGGGCAATGCCGCGATCTTGGCTCACCGCAACCTCCGTCTCCCGGGTTTGAGTGATCCTCCTGCCTCAGGCTCCCGAGTAGCTGGGATTACAGGCATGCGCCACCACCCCGGCTAATTTTTTTGTATTTTTAGTAAAGACGGGGTTTCTCCATGTTGGTCAGGCTAGTCTTGAACTCCTGACCTCAGGTGATCCACCCGCCTTGGCCTCCCAAAGTGCTGGGATTACAGGCGTGAGCCACTGCGCCTGGCCTGATCTAGTTTCTTATTGTACTAGAGTAATCGTTAATGTTCTTCACAAGTAATACCATTGATGCTTATCTTTAAAACAGTAATAAGCTGGAAACCCTATAAGGATATAAGTAACACACTTGTATATTAGCAAAACTTTTGTATCTTCTCAAATGAAAATCACTACGAAATTTTATCTTGTCTCAGCTTGAGTTTAGAACTAACATTCCTAAATTATTTTGTTTAAAGTGAGAACACATAGGTGCCTGAATATTGCAATCCAATGTTAATGAAAAAAGTACACACCCTTCCAGCTCCTCCTTAGAGCTGGTGGAAAATACAATCAAACTAATGAACATAAAATTTCAAATGACTGAAAGCCATGATAAATGGGATATAGTCTTACTCTAAAATATGGGGTTTCTCATCATTAATTATATTCTTAATTATCAAATCTAATATTTTGCTTCTGCCTTCTTGCATTTCTAAGACAGTGCCACTTTATTTTCAAAACATTTACTGTTTCTAACTTGAGAATGTTTCCGTAACTTTCTATCGGGGGCTGTGCAGAGTTCTCTTTCTGTATGTGGAGCACATTATCGTTGAATAAATATCATTATTCTCCCAATCACACTTCCCCAGCTCAGTAGTTTTATGGGCCCCAGTGAACCACAAAAGCCTAAATTGTCTAGAATCAATTTCATAGTTTTTCCTCAAAACCCCCCAAAAAGTGATCAGCAACAGCCATAAGAACATCAAGGACTCATTGCGTGAGAAACACGAGCAAAACACATCAGTAAGAGACAAATGCCTTTTTTAAAGGAATGCAAACAGGTTCTAAGTAGTAGTCAAAGACAAGACAAGTTGACTGCCTGGAACTTGTACTTCAGCATGGAAGCACTGAGCACCAACACGGAATTCCGAAGGACAGTAATTAAGGGAGGCCAAGACAGCAACCATGGGTCAGAGTTTGACACTAAGTCACAGTGTGGGTGGCAAGGGAAGAAAGATACGACTGAAGTTGCTCTGAAGTGTATCTAGCAAAAGCAAGTGACGTTGTATCTCAAATTGGCAATCATTTTACGTATTTCAGCCAACTTTGAGCCCTCTAGTCTCCGTTTCCATACCCTGTTCAACAAAATCACACTGCACAATTTCCCTACAAAGCTAATGCTTATGACCTGGTGAATATCCTACTATATGCATAATTCTTATGCGATGATAGATAGATTAAATAGATGGATAGATACATATATACGTAGATCACTGCTCAGGGTCCTATTATACAAACTTTTCTGCATCTCCACTTCTTCCTTAATAATAAACTTCGAAACTCCCTGGATGACATTGATCTAATTCTATTCTTCTCGATGACTTCATCATATTATTGATAATGCCACAATTTATCTAACCATTCTCTTACCAAAGGATATTCTATTTGCTTATCTTTTCATTCATTTGTTACCACAAATTATTCATGCAACAAGTCTTAATACCCTCAATGTGCCTGTTCAACTCTAGGAATAGAGCAATGAACAAAACAAAGTTCCCACTTTCCTAAAGAATCCATTCTAGTGGAGGGGACAGGCACTAATTTAATATGTAACATAATGTTATATTTTTATGAAGCTAAACAAGGGGATACAAAGTTACAGGCAATTTCTTATTACTTTAAATGGGGTAGCCAGGGAAGAGCTCTCTGAGGAGGTATTTGATCAGAAACCTGAATGACTTGAGGGAGTAAGCCATGAGGCCTGTTAAGAGAGGAGCAATCCAGTCAGAAGGAACAGCAAGCAGCAAGCACCTGAGTTCTGAGGAAGAGATACTCAGCGAGACTGGGAACACTTGTGAATGCCACTGCAGTAAATGCAGAGTGACAGAAGGGCAGGAAAAGGGACCAGACATATATCTTGCCCAAGGTCTAGGTGATGCAGTGCCTGGTAGGCTGTAGAAGGAACTTCAGCAAATGCCACAATAAATATCCACATATATTGCTAGATTCATCTCCAAAAAGGCTATCAGAACTCACATTTCTATGAGCAGTCTATAAACATAGGCAGCCAGGCTCCAAAGTCTATGCAGCAGCTGTTTGTCAGCCATTTCAGTTTGCTTTTAAAAAACATTTATCTATAACTTGAAAAAGTATTAGGAGAGTGAAATATCTGTATATAAAAGCTACACAAATGCAAATATTCTTGTTAGTTTATCACATCTGCCAAACCCAGAAAGCTCTGTATATTAGACCCATCAGTGGGAAACCAGACAGCTTCACAGTGAAAAAAAATCTCCGACTGAGAAAAATAAAATAAAATTCTGGTATAATCTCTGGTCCAGTTATCTCTGGAGAAATAGTTGACAGGACTAGAACTGGGGACTCCAAATTGGCAGTGGCAACACAAAGCTATAGGACAGAATAAGTTGCTAAGAGGCCTAACATGTATCAACATGAGATAGAATTTTCTAGGTTGGAAGGAAATGGTCTTTTTAATATGCCAAAATGTTGACTTTCAACTATAATCATAATAAAGCAATTTATATCAATAAAAATACGTAAAATGGGTAAAAATAAAACCTAAAGGAGATTGTTTTAGTCATTATTGTCCAATCTTTTCTTAAAACTTCTGGTTTCATCTTCTTCCACTGACATCTTACATTCTGTGAAGGAGGAAGTAGGGGGGATGGAAATAGCTTTAAAGAAGCACAAAAGGCCTGAAGGTCAATAGGGAGGCAAATACTCAAAGAATGAGAACCACAGATATCTAATAAAGTCTATGATGCCTTTTCATGCAAAAGGCATAAGGAATGCTTAATCATCTAATATTTACAATATAGGAAAAAGCTATTTCACATTGAAATTTGTAGCATTTTTGGGTGATTATGAAACCCTCATTTAAAATAGCCATGTATCCTGTATTTAGCGAAACAAGACTATGAGAAATCTTAAACATGATATTAATTCCCCAAAGTTTAAAACTCCAGATGTGAAGAAAAGCCAGAGAATGCCTGCTGTGTAATAAGGCCTATATCTCTTTGGAATCATGGATTTAATTAAGTTTTAATTTGCATCTTGGACAAAAAGATAGACTTTTAGAATGAAACAAAAAGAAAGAGGGAAAAAGCCTTCTAAAAAACAAAGTGTCAATAAAATTTTAGTTATATTCTCTAGCCATCATTTGGCTTTTAAAATTCTGATAACATTCCCTCAAAAAACAAAGCATTTCCTTTTGTCTAGACAACATAGCCTGCTTCTGTCTCAGATAGGCCACTTGGGAACCCAGGATCTGACTCATTTCCCTCACACCATATATGATTCCATATAAAACAGGGCTATATGTCCCTTCCACAGCCCAAACAGGGATCCCCAAAAGGCAGTGCTTCCTATCATTCTTGGGCCAATGTTTTCACCAAGTTCTGTTTGAAAATGTATTTGTTCCTGTTTTCTTTGCACTTACCTTGTGAGGTCTCATCTCCATGACATCTGACAGTGGCTTTGGGTGTTGCCTAAAGTGAAAGCAGCAAGCAACAGTTACAGAGGTGGTTTCCTGTGGAGCAGGCAACTTAACACAGCTAAGTTCAGGTCATTCTCTGAATACTAAAACTGAGAAGTCAACAATAGTGTAATATCAGATAGCTAAATGTTTTCACTATACCCACACATGTAGTAAAGAATTTAGGCTGCTGAATTTTCTTTAACTACAGGGTTCTGCTTTTCAAAAAAAATTTTTCAACTTACAAAGACTTTTATAACAGACTGCCTTTTTGAGAAAGGAAAGCCTTCTTTCTTTATATTATCCAGGAACCATTATACGCATCCCATATAATGTATTGCTGATACTTCTTAGAAATATCTTCAGGAAAGGGTCTTATCTTATATTTATTATCTTATATTTATTTATATATTATAAATAATATATATAATAAATAAATATAAGATATAAAATACCAGTACAATGTGTTCCTAGGAGTTGAATGTATGCATGCATATGGCATTTGCTTGTTTGTTCATTGATTCATTTATTCATTCAATGAATTTACTGAACATATATTGAGTTTCTCTTTTTTGTGCCCTGAGGATATAACCACAAATAAGACATAATCTCTGTCCTCAATAAGTTCACAAAATCTTATGATTTTATGGGAAATCACAAGATGGGAAAAGAAAACTGGACAAATAATTATGAATATTATGTGAGAATTACAACAATAGGAATTTATATAGAATACATTGGGCCCCAAGTAGGGAAATGGGCATTCTAATTAGGGTAAAAGAGTTGATCAAAGGAGTTGATTCTTGAACTGTGGTAAAGAATATTGTGTGGTCATTTTTCATGCAAGGAAGTGCATTCCCAGCTGGGAGTCTAGCATATTCAAAGATCCAGAGGCACAAAACAATACAGCACTTTCTGGTAACTGTAGCTAGTTCTATATTGATAGAGTGTAGATGACTCTAAAAAGGAATAAGACTGAGATATTAGCAAAATGATTTTTAACATCAGGAGGCATTTCTTTCAGAGAACAAAAATAAATAACAAGTATATCCATGAAATACTTCTTGAGAAATATTTTGGTTCAAGATTGAACACTTTGAGGAACAATGTTAATGAAAAGTATTGAAGTGCTTTCAATACTTCGGCTCATGTCTGAAAAATACATAGATATTGCATATTTTCACCATGGCAAATATTCAGACTAAGTGCTAACACATGAAGCTGAACTAGATTATAAAATACTAATCCCTTTTGAGGAAACTATATTCACTTTATTTTTATGTATCAGAATGGCTTAGAGCCAATAGAAAATTACAGCCTGTATAATAGTGTCTGGCCCAGAGTAGGCTCTCAACAAATAGGTGTTGATGGAAATACCACATTGAGGCAGCTTTTGGCAAACAAAGAAATGCTTTGGGCACCAACCCAGGCTCTCCAGCTTAAAACTGTTACTGCTCCTTCTGCAATTAGAGACTTTTTCCCTTGTGATTCATAGAGTTGCATTCATTATATCTCTTTTTGGTCTCTGCTCCTAACTAACCTTCCTCCTAGCTCACACATACCTAGAGATGCCTGAAAATGTTTTCTCTAGGTATGTCTGGGCAGGTTCGAAGGATATAGCTATTATATCATTGGCCTTGGACATACAAACCAAAGAGGCACAGTTGCAGTTGCCAATATTGGTGGCAATTCAAAATGCTCAAATCAAAAGGGGAAAAGCAAGAGATCCATGGACAACCACAATAAGAGAAGCAGAGCATCTCCCCCTTATTCTACCTTCTACCATTTGGGTGCATCCAGTTGGGGTAGAGGAGCTATGACAGGGAAAGAGAGAAAAGGGTAACTAAAGAACAGGTATGTTTAGCAGAAGGGGATCTAAGGTACCAATACAAAGTCTTGGGTCAGACGCAGATACCATTTCCAAATGCAAAATGCCCCTCAAGACTCACTGATTTCTCTACCTAGTGCATCACTTCCCAGTATGTCACCAACCACTCCAGCTTCCTTCTGGTCCTCTGATAAGGTTTCTCCTTTTTGTTCTGCAGCTGCTTCACTACTCTATTTTCATCAAAATTGAATCCAAGCACTTAGAAATCGTGTGCTGGGTGGGACTTTAGATACTCAATTCAAACCTTTTGTTTCACATTTCAAGAAACATTAGATAAGAGAAGTTGATCATTTTATTCAAAATTGTATTTCTGGTAGGTAAAAGAGATGAACCTCTGTATCCTGACAACTCTTCTGTCCCCAAGTCCAAGGCCGTTTTGACTATATCAGGCTATTTCTACCTCTACTCAACTGGTTAGAAAATGAGTGTGGCTTACTATAGGTTTCACACATGAAAACTATACTTCTCCCTCTCATTGACTCTTTCCAATAAATCACCAATTGGTATTGAGTTCTTTTTTTCCCAAGTTCTGTACTTTTGTTTCATTTTCATCCACACTTAATCAAATAGTTTAGATCCCAGCCTCAGTGATCCTGCCTGTCCACGGCTCATCAGTCAATCTCAATTCTACCATATAGCATTCTTTCCCTCCTCTGAGCTTGTGTTAGCTCATCTGAATCATTTATTTTGCAAGCACGTATTTACTTTCTTGATTAAACTCTTGAATTGAAGAAGACTTGTATCTTCTCACCAAATAGATAATCTTCTTGAGGATAAAAACCACATTTTATTGGTTTCTATATTTACCCATCAACTGAGATCATGCACAAAGGAGAGAAATTCAAGAAATATTTGCACAATGAGTAGACTCTGGTAACAATGGATGTTTTAATGAAAGAAAGTTGTAATGAAAGATAAGCATTGCTTGTCACAGGGCCTTCAACTATAACTGTCTTGCTATATGGCTACCTTGTACCTTACCAACAAGTAAAATAGGCCAGGCAAAGGTGTGGATATTCTTTGGCCCTAACCTGTGCTTATGAATTAAATGAAGAGAGAGGAGAAAGAGTTGTTATTCAGCTTGTTCAGTTTAGAATGATATGCTGAATTTAATCATATCTAAAGTTCCATCCAGCTCCTAAATTCTAAGTGCTATGATCTACATTGATAGTCAGAATTTGGATCACTTAGATTTACAGTTTTTCAAATAGTTGTCCTAGAAACCCATAGTAAATCTAAGTAAATAACTTCATCCTTCAGCCCCTTACTTCATGAACCTTTGTCTTATTTCTGAGAAAATATAGGAGGATGTGCTCTAATCTGTGGGTATTCAGTTTATTCATTTTATGCCAAGACCAGAGGTCTGAAACCAAATGTGTTCCAGAAAATTCATTTAAAATTCAGATTGTTTTCCCTTATTAACAATATACTACTTGGAGAATAGGACTTAAAATAGAATCAGTTCTATTGTTGAAGTACATTATAGGTAAAATAAATTTTACTAGTAAAACTGAGGAATATATCTACTCTTATTTCATTTTTATGTATAGAAATTTGCATATAAAATTCCAGAATGCTGAATTACAAGTAAATATTTGGAACAAAATCTGTTCATAATCTAGGGACATATCTGTTTATACACTACTTACATTTTATCTAGTGAAATCAATGTTCTTGAACTTATTTTTCTAAATAGAATGGTTATATATTCACGTGTATTTATAGTGTCACCTTGATCAGTCCCATATGAAGGAAGAAAGCTTGATTAGCATCAATTTGCAATTACTTTGCAAAATCTCTTTTACTTCATCAGGAAGAAATCGACCATCACAGAGCACTTACTACATGTTACTGCCCAACACAAATTTCACGTCTATATATGAACATTTTAAACCTTAAACCTTTAAACCAAGCTTGTCCTATGCACACCCAACACAAATTCGTAAACTTTCTTAAAACATTAGGATATCTTTTTTTGCGATTTTTTTTTAAGCTCATGGGCTATTGTTAGTGTTAGTGCATTTCATGTGTGGCCCAAGACAATTCTTCTTCTAGTGTGGCCCAGGGAAGCCAAAAGATTGCACACCCTTGCTTTAAATCTTCTTTACAATTTGAGATTTAGTAATTTACATTCATTTTGAGTTGAAGCAAAACTTGATCACTTAGTTTGGTTCAATTTAAATTACCTCAGCTGTAAACAAATAACACTACAGAGTACTGCAGAGGGTGTTTTTCTTTTTAAAAATAGTATCTTGCTCTTATTTACAATTGCATCTTACTTAAAAAGATGACTTGCATATGTTTTACACACATCTCTCTATGTAGAAGTGCAACAATAAAGATTTTATTCTAACAAACTTATTAACTGCCAGTTACATGTAGGAACATGTACCGCTCTAATATCAAAGAACTAGTTGAGTTTGAAATAGATTTTCTCTGCTCTCGCTCAACCTTTATGACTTGCTAGGGTGTATCTGATGTCTTTATCCACATTGCTCAGAGGCAATCTCAGTAAAAAAGATTGGACTCAGTCTTTGGAGCAAGATAGATATGGATTCACATCCTGGCTCTGTCTCCTGTTAACTGGATGATTTTTGAACAAGTTAATCTACCTCTCTAAGCCACAATGTCTTCATCTGTAAAATAAGGCCTGCCTCTGGGACTGATGTTCGGCCAGCACACAGAGGTACTGACTGCCATGTTGTTTAACCAACAGTGAAACACTTCCATACATTGGTAAATAGCTGCTATGAAAGCCCACCAGTCCTCATGTCCCATTCTATACCAGAATCCTTTGACCTCCCCACATTCAGAAACCAAAGCATCAATGCTTCAACAAGTAAAGGGGCTTCTGGGATTCTACTCCAGTGCTGCCATCCTGATTGGTCAGTCCCCTTTCTCCTGGTTGTTAAATATTTTTAAATTCCCTCTTACCTACCTCATAGAGGTTTTGTTGTTTGTTGTTTTAGGACTTAGTGAGACAGCAATACCTAGGATTAGCAAGGATTTGCTGTCTTATCTGCCCAATCTCACAATGCTAGATTTGTCTGCTGTGGCTTATCAAGAAAATCTTCACATGAAAAGGCCATAGAAGTTTTTACTCCCAAATTATTTCCTCCTTTCTTGCATTTATACTAAAGATGGGCAGTCATCACTGGCAATGCTGATTCATGCCTGTAGTGTAAATGTAATTAGCAATATTAAAATGTGGGGAAAAAATTTCTCAACTAGATCAAAATGTGTTAGCAGACTCAGTTTGAATTTTGAATGACTTATTTTTTACTTTTACACCAATCCATTTAATTAATGAAAGCCTACACATTATTTCTGTTTATATACTTGTATGGTTTGTTGATGCTGTATAATCATAAGTTAAACACACACAAAACAACAGAGAGAAAAAAGTTAGTGATTGTTTTTAATTATAAGATATTAACAAATAATTGTAATTTCCTTATTTTAGCCAAGGAAAGGTTTAGTTCTCAAGATAAATAATACAATAAATTCCCTTTCCCCAAGTTTATGTTTAAAGAAAATCGCTAATTCAGAAATATAAAAATCCAAAAAGCATATCAATATTTGACTTTGAAAAGATCAAGTGTATAGTTAAGTAAATAGATGCACTGTGAAGGTGTTTGTTTCTTCCTAAGTTTACTTGCTACTCCCTTTTATCCTGAGATGATCATGTGAGTGTACATCTCTATGTATTTCTACTCAAAATTGATCTGTGTGCATTGGATTAGAAGCACTTCTGCTCCCTCACAATTCCTGCTGGTCTGATAGAGTATAATTAGTGTAGAATATTAGGTAGGGCAGAGATCAGGTAGCTTGCCAATCAGATTTACTATCGAAACAGTGGGTGTTACCACTTCTAGTCATTTCTGACAACACTGTTAGGAATTAAATCATGGCATTAGCTGAGTTCTATTTGGCTGTGGAAGCCTAGTAGGTCATCAGTTTATTCCCCCACCCTCCAGACAAGTGGCAGGTGGAGCAGCACTAGCCCCTGCTAATGCCATGAGCTGGAGGCTCTGGCCAGTAGATGAGAGTTTACAGGGTTTTGTTTTTTTTAATTCATCAGGCCATATGCTGCCAGGCTCTCATGCAAATAGACAAAATTACAAATAATAAAAAAAGGACCAACTGTTTTAGTGGTTGGCTGTTTTCTGTCATCATTGCCATCTATGTGAGAGGCCAGTTAATGAAAGAGGGGTCTTGGACTCCCAGTGACATCAACCTAAAGAGATAGATACTTCAAAATCCAAGCTTCATTCAAACCATGTTAAACCTCTGCCCTAAGGTAACTCAGTGCCAAGTGTCTCTTTGGCTGACAAGCAGGGAAGCTGGCCTTCCAGTTGGCCTCGAGACTGGGCAAGCTTCTCTAATGCTCCCTGCAGCTGAGGCCCATTGTCCACTGATGTGAGAAGAGAGAAAAGGCTAAGTTTCGCTTGGGTTGGGTGAAGTTGGGGCTCATGGGTTTATCAGATTCAGACACACTTTAAATAAGCAGCTTTAGAAACAGGAAAGGTGAGTCAATGCAATTTTCTGTTTTAAAATTATAAGAAAATTAGATTTGTAAGCTGTTCAGAAATCTCTAACTTTTTAATATCAAAGACTGCAAGAAAACCTCTCCAAGTAGATTCTAAACTCTTGAAATACTTGCATTTAAAATTAAAATGTTGCTAAACTTTTGTATAATTTCTGCTATTGCTATATTCATAATTATTACCAAGTTTCCAGTCTGTACAAATGGAGAATTTCACACCCTTGATAGAATTCACACATTTATTTCCCATTTTAAGGCAGTAAACCCTCAACCAAAAAAATGAAGTAGACCAATTCTGAATTCATATCTATATGCATATATTTAAAATAATTCAATTTTAGAAATGTTGTGCTAACATTCATTTGCACCTCTATCAGGTCACTTTGAAACCATAATTTGCACCTTTTAAAAAGACAATTCAAAACCAGTTTTACTCAATTAATATGCAATGTTTTGCAGTTCAAAAATAGTCAAAATAAAAGTATCACATAAATATGTACACATGCAGGTGTGATAGTAAGAGAAATTTATGATGAGAGTCTCTTGTTCAACTCTTGCTACACAGCAAGGATATACTGAAGAGTGATTTTGTCCACAGTGGCCAAGGCACTACAAATGTCTTACAGGCAAGTAAATTATTTTCTGTCCTGTTTTCTCTGCCATGTCACCAAAGCCTGTGTTCCTTAATGTCTCACTGGCTTTGTTTTTACCTCTTGGCTAATTTGTAATCTCAAGTGTGATTATGAAACACACATAGGCCGAGCTTTATTGTCAGGAATGGTTCCCAGATCCACTGGGGAACAAGTCATAATAGAAAGCTACAAATGTTTGCCTCTAACAAACTGTCACAGTTACACTCCACCATAACTTGACAGCTTTTGAATGAAGACAAATTGTTAGTTCATCGATGAAACTGGCATTGTTAGAAAAACTAGTTCCTATTGTATATAAATAATGACAATGAAAGATAATGCCCTTTTTAATTTTTCAAGAGACTTATTATTAGAGAGTCCCATAACAGGGAATAACAGGCTCAATTGTCACTGATTTTTGTGACTCTGTATTCCCAAGCAACTTGATTTTTTTTTTCTAATTTGAAAAGGTTTACTTCACTGGGAGAAAAGTTTCATTGGTGATGCTCACTGTTTAATGTCTTACAAATAAAGATCTACTATTCCAACCAATTTAAAGCTGAGAAAATAGCAACCAGATTGACCTTAACTTGAATCTATGTTGACAAAGTAATTCAGTCAGTTTGTGAAGGATAAATGACAAGATTTTCAAACATTTTTATCTTATGGGAAACTACACGAGTGAGGTGTGGAAAAGTATGTATATTCTAATATCTCAATAGGAAATTTCAAGATATATTGCTATTCACAATGAATTCTAAAATTTACAATTCTCATTTAATGGTGACAAACATTCTTCTGTCATAAGACAATACATGCCAATAACAGGCAAATTTATTTACCTAATGTAAGACTGTATCTAGATATTACAATGTACTCAATATGACAGCCAATCATAAATTTTAGATACAAAATAGCTAATCAAATTTAGTGTTAAAGAAACCAAATACATAAACAACTTTCTTATGAAAATCCCACTCTTGATTAGCTAAAGTAATAAAGCCATAAACTAGTAAAATATAGATGGTTCTCATACATAGAAAGCAAAACATTTAATCATTTCCTCTATTAATTATTTTACATAAATAGTAGATTCAACCATTACTACATCCTACTGAACTCCCAGTGATGTTATTATAAAGAATAAAGACACGGCACCCTGGAGATAAAGTTGAATTCATTCATTCATTAATTCAACAAATATTTACTGGACCCCTCCTTTATATGCCAGGTGCTCCCTGTTCTGGGCATTGGCCACCTGTGATCAAGACAGTCTCAGGTCTCACAGAAAGCCAAACCCTAAACAGGAAAATAAATAAATAAACATGATAATTAGAGGCTGTGATAAAAGCTATAATGGAAGTGAATAAGTTAATGTAAGAATAACTTCTGGATAGTTTAAAATGATTCTTTTCCTGATGTGAAAGCATAGTTTACTTATGACATACTCAAAGACACACAAGATCAGAAATCTTAATCTTTTCAGAGCCAAAAAAGGCCTTAGAGATCATTCAATGCCACTTTCTCACCTTATAAGAATAAAGCTGAAGTTTGAGTGGGTTAAGTGGCTTACCTAATGCGGACATTAGCTGAACAATTAGCTTTTACTGTTAAAAAGTAAAGAAGCATCATTAATGTGTATTAATTTACTAGTTATTTCATGTTGGTGAGACATGCATTGAAATGGCATATCTAAATCTGGTTATCAATCTAGTTACAATGGGGAGAACCTATATAAATAATGGTCTTCATCTGATTATATCGTTTCATAACTCTTAGATGGCAGGTGAACCTGGATATTTAACCAAGCTCCCACTTTCTTTCCTTCTTAATAATGATTTTTCTTTCCAGAATGATCTAAAAAGATTATATTCCTTGGATACTACATACAAATGTAGAGGCATAGAAAATATTAGCAAGAAAATGCTCCTCTAAACTTTGTAAGAAGGATCATACAATATTAAAAATTTATAAGGCTAGATCATATTTTAAAGTTTACTTACCGTTATTAATAATAACAGAGGGCTTAAGACCATTTTATTATTACTGTTTTCATAATCAAATTTGATCTTCAAACAAATTAGAATGTTATAAATAGAAAAGATATTATTATAGTTCTTTTAGAGGTGATAAACTGAGATTTGAAGAGGTTAAGTGACTTACCCAGGTCACACAGGTGGTAAGCATCAAAGAGAATTGAAACCCAGGCTTCTCATCCCAATCTTCATGTGCTTTCACTAGAACATCTACCCCTCATAAACATGCATTACAGAACCACTGGGTACCCAACATAGTGCCAAGATCCAGGGAAGTTATGAACAAAGAGATGTTCTTGCAAGTTCGTAGTCGAAATGTAAATATGACTGTATACACACACACACACACACACACTGACCAGCTTGCTAGAAGAATTAGAAAAAAATGGCCCTCAATGGCAAGGTTTTTCTACATAGTATCCCATTCATAAACCTCTCCCTCTTAAAATGGTCCGCCAGTAAATTCTCAGGTGTTAATAGCTTCCAATA
This sequence comes from Pongo abelii, assembly GCF_028885655.2. NCBI lineage: Eukaryota > Metazoa > Chordata > Mammalia > Primates > Hominidae > Pongo > Pongo abelii. The sequence continues at coordinate 83,788,633 of NC_071996.2, read as the reverse complement.
TTGAAGCACTATCTGGCCAGCTTGTGTTCTTGCTTTCTTTTCTTTTTTTTTTTGAGACGGAGTCTCGCTCTTTCGCCCAGGCCAAAGTGCAGTGGCGCTGTCTCGGCGCACTGCAAGTTCCGCCTCCCGGGTTCACGCCATTCTCCTGCGTCAGCCTCCTGAGTAGCTGGGACTACAGGCAACCGCCACCGCGCCCGGCTAATTTTTTGTACTTTTAGTAGAGACGGGGTTTCACCGTGTTTGCCAGGATGGTCTCAATCTCCTGACCGTGTTCTTGCTTTCTAAAGGTCATGTTAAAGATGACACCAAAGAAGCACATGTAAGTAGTTATAATAGGCTAATTAGCTTCCACTATTAACCTATAGTTTAAATATATATTAATTTTAATGTATATATATACATTACAAAATATATACATTTCAACTATGAACTTGCAAGAACAATGCAGTATATTTAAACTATAATGGACAAACAGAGGCAGTATGAGATAGGGAAGTGCTTCAGCATCAAAACAGTTTCATTAACTAGGAAACTTGTCCTACCAGACTACTTTTGGTGTTATTCAAGTCCAGCTCAGTACAGCATCCCTAACTACAGAAGAGCCTTCCAATGGGATTACCAATTGCTTGCTTAGAGATTTGTAAGTAAAGGTCTAAAATAGCCTGTTAAATCATGTGGTTTGGAGGCATTTCATGATCCTGACTTCTAGAACAAGCATAGATAATTAGTAAGGCTGACACAGCCCATTATTTTTACACTCAAATGCATCATGTTAAATTAACAGACAGAGGCCACATGATGTGTGACCTTTTTTTCCACTGATAATCATTTCTGTGGTGCCACTTTCGCTACCACACTTTTCTCTTCCATGGGCCGGACTCAAGTTGCCAGTCACTAAACAGCTATTCTATCAGCTCTTTTTTTTTTTTTTTTTCCTTAACTGAGAAAGCTATTTTGAGTCCTCACTGGTGGTACTCTCCTGTGGTGGGAAAGAAGTTTGAATGAAAACAAAATATGAGCTAAAAGAGAAACAAAATATAGAGCTGACAGTACTTGAGATCTCCAACATATTTAGGAAAAAAAATATGAAACTGATTTTAAGGTTAGAAAAATAATTTTTGACTCTACACTTAATATTTTCAGAAGTGATATTTGTTAATCCTAATGAAATTTCTATTAAAATGCAGCTATCTTTTGAGGAATAAAGGAGAATATTCTACTCTATAGTTTCTAATTATATGATTTGTTATTTTATAAATTCTCATTTTCCTACATGAAAAAAATCAAGCTAAAAATTATATTATTGGTAATAATATAGATAGTGTACTCACATATATAGTGTGGCTTTCATTGTAGAAATAATGATTGATAAGTGATTGTTAAAATTAAGTAGCATGTAAGCATGAAACCAGCTGCAGAACAGTGAAACCTATTTGGGACAACACATTGGAACTGGAACACATATATTCAAAGGTTTGTGGCCATGATATGATAGTTTCTTGTGTTTGTTTGTTTGTTTGTTTGTTTGAGAGAGAGTCTGGCTCTATCGCCCAGGCTGAAGTGCCATGGTGCGATCTTGGCTCACTGCAACCTCCACCTTCTGGGTTCAAGCAATTCTCCTGCCTCAGCCTCCTGGGTAGCTGGGAGGCGCATCACCAGGCCCAGCTAATTTTTGTATTTTTAGTAGAGAAGGGGTTTTGCCATGTTGGCCAGGCTGGTCTCGAACTCCTGACCTAAAGTGATCTGCTGGCCTTGGCCTCCCAAAGTGCTAGGATCATAGAAGTGAGCCACTGCACCAGCCACAGTTTCTTTAGAAGGAATCATGAAGCCAATGCTGTTGCTATTTGGAATGGAAGAGAATTTTCAATACAAATGAGGAAAATGAGGAAAATTGTTCTTACTTCATAGTCACAGGTTCTTTCTTTTTTTTCCTTCCTTCTGTACATCCTTCCTTCCATCTTCTTTTATTTTTTGACCTAAAACAAGATTTTAAAAAATCAATCATTTGAGTAATTTACTATACAGTATATGGCTCCAGATGACCTTTATAAGTAAAATATCAAATCTACCATTAAATATTGAAGATTTGCCATCAGTGAAATATTCATTTGCCATTTAATTCATATTTATAATGTGACAAACACCTTTACTTGTAGAACTCAAAGTAATGAAAAATATTATCCCTTAAACACTGTACCTTTACTAATGTTCAATATAGCTAATTTATTTCATGATAGGACATTTCTGTGGCTATGTAAAAAAAGTTTATCCCAAAACATGATCTAAATTACAATAAAATAATTTAGCTTTGAAAATAGCACTCCAACTTATTAGATAATTAACCTTCTAAGTCTGCTATAAAACTTTCACCAAGGGACGCTACTTCTAGCTAGCAAACTCTTTTTTCCAAACCCCTGTGTAGCCCCATTTACTTCTCCAGCTTTCTATACTTAGGAAGTATTATTGGCTAAGAATATATAATTCTAGATTTACCATTCAAGTTATTTCAAAGCACTCTATTCAGAGAAAAGATAATTTATCATTGTGCAGAACATTTGAAACATTAGCAATGAAAGTATTCTGATCGTCTCTGAGCTTTGTAAGGTAGACTTTATCCAAGACACTGCTCTAGGCTCTATGTCTCACTGATTAAATCTGTCATTTATTGGAGAGCTGCAGGCTTCTCCCTGTCAGCTCAGGTTTGTGTGCAGATAAGTCATGTGTTTAAAGCACACTGAATATGTTAAAGCCACGCTAACAGATGTCAAAAAAAAAAAAAAAAAAAAAACAGGAGATATGGATGTCACTTTTAAAGCATCTCAGAAATGAAATCATCTGCGGAGGCAGTCTTAAGGGCCCAATGAGCAAAGGCACCTTGTCTATGATTGTCATAAGGTTATACAGCATTGGCTCCTTAAATTCTTTCAAACCTGTGAGGGGAAGTATCCCTGTGTGGAGGACTTGACCTCACAGGAGGACAGAAGCCAGCTGAGATCCTGTGATTCAAAATGATGCATTTGCCAGGTGTGGTGGCTTACACCTGTAATCCCAGCATTTTGGGAGGCCAAGGTGGGAGTATCACCTAAGCTCAGGAATTTGAGACCAGCCTGGGAACCATAGTGAGAATTCATCTCTACAAAAAACTTTAAAAATTAGCCAGGCATGGTGGTGCGCATCAGTAGTCCCAGCTACTTGAGAGGTTAATATGGGAGGATAGCTTAAGCATGGGAAGCTGCAGTGAGCTTTGATCACGCCAGTGCACTCCAGCCTGGATGACAGAGCAAAATTCTGTCTCAAGCAAAAACAAAAACCAATGCATTTGAGGAGGTCATCATTCCCTCAATATTAACCTTATTGACTTCCGACCATATGGTGTCTTCATTTCCTTGTGTTGGATTACAAAAACTAAGAGGAAGATAACAAAAAGTTGATTGAAGTACATAAAGCCACTACAGAAAAACTTCATTTTCTCACAATCTTGTGTGGGACTTCTCTTGATTATGAAGACATAACTCTATGTAGATAAAGATGTAAACAGCCTTTCTCCATTAAGATTACCTCTTTTTTTTTCTCATATTTAAGGTCCAATAAATTAAATGTATTTTGAAAAAAACTGGCATATATAAAAACATTTTACTAGCTGGATTTGTATACACTTATTGACTTTCTCTGTAATTTTAGGATTCAAAAAATATAAATCCTAAAAGTTAATTTAAATATCACCTGTGAGAATATGAATGTTTACCTCTACATGCTTGGGATGAGAAAATCTGGCCTTTAGCCACTGCAACACCATCAGTACCCCATTGCTACTTCTAGAGTCTAGAATCTAGACCATTCATCTTTCTCTCAGCTTTGAATGCCATATTATCATACATTATCACCACTACTCTCCCTCTGGATCATCAACCAACTATTGGGTCATTTCCCATCATTGTTTGAATAATCATTCCCAACTAGCTCTGAAAACCCCATATCCTAAATTAGATTTCAGATTTTATCCAATCCTTTTTAACAAGTCTTCCTTCCTCTTTTGATAAAACTTGATGATATCTACTTATTTCAGCTCCTCCACAAAAGCATTCCATAGTCCTTCTAGCCCAGTGATTTTCAAACTTCACTTTGGATCACTTGGGCACTTCGATAAAATGCAAACGTTGATTCAGTATATCTGGATGGAGCCTAAAATTATTTATTTCTGAAAAGCTCTTAGGTAGGTGATGCCAGTGCTCCTGGTTCTCAGACAAACGTTGAGGAACAAGGTTCTAGCCTACCATGGTATCGACTTACTCTAAATTCATATAAGGCAGGCAGGCACCATATATGATTTATTCGTCTTTGTATCTCCAGTGAGTCAGAATGCTTGACATATCACAATGCTCAATAAATATAAATGTTTGCTAAATAAATTGATGGACTGAATGAATAAATGTGTAACATTCCTTCTGACACTTAGAAAATTCTACTTAAGACATATTTTTTTTTCTTTTTTTGAGACAGAGTCTCACTCTGTCACCCAGACTGGAGTGCAGTGGCATAATCTCGGCTCATAGTAACCTCCCCTTCCCCGGTTCAAGAGATTCTCCATGTCTCAGCCATCGGAGTGGCTGAGGTTACAAGTGTGTGCCACCACACCCGGCTAATTTTTGTATTTTTAGTAGAGACAGGGTTTCACCATGTTGGCCAGGCTAGTCTCTAACTCCTGAGCTCAAGTGATTCATCTACCTCAGCCTCCCACAGTGCTGGGATTACAGGCGTCAGCCACCACATCCAGCCCAGACAGAATATTTTTATATGCACTTTTTCTCTGAAATGTAGTTGAGGGCAGGTATCATACTCTACATTTCTCTGTATCTTTAAAGGCCTGTACATGCCGTTTGTACCCACAGAAAATAGGCACTCAATATAAATATTGACTAAACAATCAACTAATAAAAGGATTAATGGGATTGATTGAATAAGTAACTGGAAAAGAAGGGGCATCAGGTATAGTCTGCACTTGAGGTACCTAGAAGGTATGAATCATTTAACAAGGTGGCTGTACTTACAGACAGAAAGTTTCAAGTCCAGCATAGGCACAGCTAGAGAGCAGAAATACTAAAATGAGTAACCAGGAAAAATTCATTTTGTAGACACAGACACACTCTAATGAGAAAAGTACTTCAGTTAGTTAAAATGCCAAGCCAGTGGTTGATATGCTTGGGAATAAAACCAAGCATTATTGCATGGGTAGGCAGATGGTGCTTTTTTTTTTCTTAATTCAAAGCTTCATTTTTGTAAATAACAATGGAAATTGAACAACTGGCACATACTAAGATTTACAGACTATGTTAAGAGTTTTCAGAAGTGAATTTCCTCAACAATTTCTGCCTTTGGCATATTTAAATGTATACTGACTTGTGGTATTATTTATTCAATATTTCACATCTATGTGTTATCTTCACAACTGGGCTGTAGCCACCCAGAAATAGGGACTTTATTCATGCACATGGTGGGCACACAGTGATACCTGCTGAAAAAATAAAAAATTAGAAAAACTTGGATGACACACAACTCTAGTTTCTGGTATTGAGCAGAGATGAGCAAGGGTGGGCCTGGAAGTGAAATTTGAGGCATGTTACTTGAGTGAATTAGACTGGAGAAGAAAACTCCATGTACACTAGATATGAACTTCTTTCTTTCTTTTTTTTTTCCATTATATTCTCAGAAGATGAACTAACGTAGAATTCTGGCAATGACTCGTTCTTTAAAAATAGCATATCATGTAAATAAATGAAAACTGTAGTGCCTCTGAAGTTTTCAGAATCATTTCACCAAACATTGATTCTGCCACCAAATTACAAGTAAGCCAGATGCAAATAATTTATCAGTAGAAGCAATAAGAGAGATTATGTTCTGAATATATTTTATTTGTCAGAAAAGTAACTAAGATGTTGATTCTGAGATAGGGAATACACACACACACACATATATACATATATATAGGTTTAGAAAACTATATGGTTCAAAATCTGCCTATGACGCTTCTGATTCATATTTTAATCTATTAACTATCTATTCCATAATTACTTAGAAAATTATGCTTTGATTCTGGTTAAAGATGGATTTTTCAAGAACATAGAAGCTTCTCATGCATACAGTATTTAAAATAGAATGAAATTAGCAATCTGTATCTTGAAATTATACATAACATTTAGCTTCATTTAAAATTAGAGTGCTAGAAGAAGCAGATTTCCATGGCATTTTCATTATGCAGAGAGGTAAACAACAAATAAATAAGCCATACATGAATATGAAATTAACAGCATGATAATTGCTTTACTCCTAGAGTGTGTACAATATTAAATCCTCAAATAAACACTTACTTAACCTCATTCTCACGTGTGCCTATTGCTGTCATCAAAAGCAGTATACCTAGAACTCAAACTAAGTCAACTTCCACAATGAGGTACGAAATCCCCAGAAATCATTGCCATGCCCTGGAAATTTCAGTGATTTCTTAGGAAGTTCTAGTGCTGGTGGTATATTTGAAAATGAGTGAACACGAGAGAAAATTTAGAAATGAATTAAAAGAGTGCATTTCACATATTATTATTATCTTGCTTATTCCATCATACTTAATTTCTTTGCTAATTCTTAAAAAGCTTCATCCAGATCATCCATATAGGCATTCCAGGGAAGTGCTACCTTCCTGCTGAGACCACCTCCAAGCTCTCTGTCACTCTAACACAGACCCCTGCTGACTTGTTTTACAATATTCATGCAGGAAACTGTTAAACCTTATTTCTGCTGAATTGTTCCTTCTCTGCATAAGGCACAAATGCTTTTCATAGTTTTCTTATGGCTCTTAACAACAACTAAAGCCTGTCTTGTGCTCTGGGCCCAGACTTGCCCTAAATTTAACCCTAAGTAATGCTTTCTTCATCTTAGTCATAGCCTGAAAGTGACTCATTTATAAAGAGGCCACTGGTACAACTGGAGTTTTCCAGTAAGCAAGGGTTAAAAGGTCAGTAATAATGTTACTGCTACCCTTATGAGTATGCAACTGGTAGAGTTCAAAGTTATTTGGATGTAACCTGACAAAAACATCTCATCATTTTCCATAGGGTACTCAAGAGTAAGATTCAGAAGGGATATATGGCTTGTGTACACATGAAACCGTCTTTCCTAGTCAGAGACATCAACCACTTCATTGGAAGCCAGTGACTAAAAAGTAAAATAAAATAAATTAAAAGAAAAATAAAAATAAAACAATTATGAGATCCAAAGAAAGGAAAATCTTGTTGTCCCAAATAAGCACCTTTAAAAATAATTAAGTTTTATTGTTCTAGTGATGGAATTAGTATGTCTTTGTTGATCCACTTAAATTTGACTCAATCGGTAAATTTAAGCCTGAGGCTTTTATGCCATTATCAGAGGCTCTGTCAGTGAGTGCTTTAACCTAATTACATTTGATGCAGCAAATCAACAAAACCACTGCTGGTATGACCTCTGCCAAGAGGACTAGCGAGCTAGACAAATGGAGCTTAAGATGTTATTAGTTGTTCTGTTGCAAAGTTCCAGATACATCCCGACAGGAGGCTGTTGCATGACTTGGGCATGCATCCTCCAGATGGCATTCTGCATTGGCTTGTGGCAAGGCTCACAGGGATACTGGCACATTTTCTCTGTCAAAATGGAAGTTTTCCAATTACAAGGAGATAATGTGAGGAGATGCAAACTTAATCTCTTAAACAAAAGGTTGCAAGCTGTGTAATAGCCATTTCAGGGGAGAGATTTCACTATAGTTCAATTGATTTAAACGTTGCAGATCACAAAATGGGCTATCTTTCCTAATAAAACCAAAGAATCAGCTGCGGTTGGTGCTATTTACTGAAACAGTGCTATAATGCTTTCATCATCTAAGAGATGCTTCTTTTAATAGTGTTCTTCCATGGAGTTGGAGTCTGTGCTCATTTTTTGTTTTTTTTTTCCTAATGTGTAAACAGGTACAAAAAAGCCATTATGATTTTAGTTAAACACCAAATGCCTTAAATGAAGTCTTCAAGTTTGATGTTAAAAGATACCAAATCATAGAATTTCAGTAGGAAGACTACAAGTTAAATGGTAAGAAAGCCCTATTATCATCAAAACCTGTAAGACAACTTAGCTAAAATGCTAACAGTATTTTCTAACCCAGGGAATGCTAATAAAAATGGTATGTAGAACTCTCAATCCCTATGAGAATGAGGTGATATGTATGCCTCAACACTTACCCAAAAATAACTGACTCATCCAAGTAAATCAGTAAGTACCTTGTTGTAAGGTTACTTCTTAGGAAGATAGGGATTTTCAAGTTGACATAAAGATGCTAAGACAAAGCAGGGGAGCCCTTGTAGATCCCTTTCTACAAATCCAACAAGGACACTACATAAGTTTAGAATGTGTGCCAGCTCTGAGAAGAATGTTTTACAGGATAACTACAACCACACTCTCGTACTAAATGCATTAAACAGAATTTCAGCAGAGTTTAAGTGTTGAAATGATCATACAGTTCTAATGTAAGCAAAGATTCTTCAATATTTATACTGGATTCCTTTCTTCTGTGGTTTAAAGAGAATTAACTGATCCAAAATTTCTAAGCACGTATTCAGAATATTAAAAGAGAAAAGGTACATTTCTAAAAATTAAGGTAATTCGTATACAGAAAAATATTTTTACCTCAAATTTCAAAACATTTAAAAAATATATTTTAGCCATTAAGATGAAGATCAATGTCAAACGTTGTGCATAAACACTGAATTGTAGTCAATAGGGTAAAATCATAGCGGGCAGCTGCCTTTTGTCATTTCCATAGAAAGTAGCTAGGAAACTGTCATGTCTTTACTGAAAATTCAGTCAGCTAAATAAAGCAGGAATATATATTCTAAGTAGTCTCAACTGCAACATTGTAAGATCAGTAAATCAGCCAGAAATATAAGCAAGGCCTTCGAATCTCTCAGAAAACTTAACAGATTCCTACCGAAGAGTTAACATTTTCATGCAAGTAGCATTTTTAAAAAGCTTCAGCATCAACATAAAGTGGTCTATAACAGCTGTTGTAAAGCTCAACATCAATTTTATGTTGGCTCAACTACCAAACAGCAATCACAATGGCATCCCTTAGGAGGTATTTAAGGGCCCAAGGGTATAGCAATTTAAAAACTGAGTAGGAAATCAAAACAAATTCCCAGTCTGTTTACAAAAATACTTCTCCCTATGTTCTTGTACCACCACCTAGTGGTTACACGGCTCTCAATGTGACCATTGATAGAAACCAAATAAAAGGAAAGAAGAGGAAAGGAAGGGAGAGTGGAGGAAAAGTAAGAAAGGCAGGAGGAAAGAAAAAGAGAAGACCATGAAAATAAAAAGAAAAAAAAAGGAGGAGAAAATAAAAACAAACTAACAAACAAAAGCAAAAAGAAGTACACATATAATTTTCAGATCTTAAGATCTACTTCCTCATAAAATTCATAGCATGTTACCAATTTGAATTAAAACACCGTTTAAAACCATTTCTCTTTACACATTTATTAAGTACATGAAAATTCTATAGTCGATATAACAACTCCCTGATTTTTCTTAAAAAAAGGAGTTGAATTTCTAGAGATGTATTTTACACTAGAGAACCTACAGCTGTATTTTCCTGTGTGTGACCTGGTATAAGTACAAGATTATACCATTATTTTTTAAGAGACTCATTATTGATCAGTAGAGCTATTTATATAAATTATGGTACATTCATAAGTAAAAATGAAGTGAATATTTATGTCTTGCTATGGAACAGTCTCTAAGACATTTGACTAAAGTGGAAGAAAAAGCAAGATGTTGTAATCATGTTTTGGGACCTACCACTTATATAAGGATATATATTTTCTTTTATATGTGTACAGTATCTCTGGAGGGATAGACAAGAAGCTGAAAAGATTACCTCAACAGAGGAGAATTAGGTAAGTTGGAAGCTAAGGTGTAAGGGAGACATTTTGTAGTTTTGTAGTTTAAACCATGTGTATATATTACTTATTTAAAATTAAATAAATTTAAATAAAATTTAGAATTTTAATAAATTTAAAATTAAATAAATGTTAAATCACAAATCACAATCACAAAGGATTATGTGTTTTAATTTATTTAAAATTAAATAAAATTTAATAAATTAAATTAAATTAAATTAATTTTAAATCTAAAAACTGGCACATGATTTAACAAATCTTTTCTCTGTGGATTTTATAAATCAACAAAACCACCCTCCAAATTTTCCATTTAAAGAAATATTTGTCACATTTAATGTGAATGTAAATTTATTATAAATAGAAATAGGAGCTTCATTCTTTCTCTGTAAAAAGAAATGCAGTAGTTTAAAGGGAGAAATTATTTGTAAAAAGGAAGAAATTAAAGTAATAAAATACTAAAACCATATCTCTCTCATACTTTGACAAGCTCTACAGGCCTGGGTTGAGGACTGTTCTCAACAAGAGAGTCAGAATAGCTCAGGCTCTCTGTGCTCCTGGCTGAATGGTAAGTACATTGGAGACAGCACTAGTTGATGCCTAGATGTCCAAAGGTAGAAAAGTTGAGAACTATTAGGAGATGAAAAGAAGTAGGGAATGCATAAAGGGCAGTGTCTTTTTATGCCCTGGAGGAGGAGGAAGGGGAATGGGATTGGGACCTTGTGAACCCAGCCTCAACTTTCACAAAGGATTGTGTTTTTAGACTTCAGCCTTTATCTTCTAAAAGAGACTGCACCCATTGCCACAGGGAGAGGCAGATAGGTCTAACAGAAGAAAAGGGTCCATTGTAAAATTTTGTGTTAAAATGTTCATCTGTCAAAACATTTAACATAAAGCATTATTTTTGTACTCCTGATTTAGTAGTTCTTTATTTTTTATTAGTCTTTAAACCTTAAAAAAAGAATGTATCTGAGAAGTCCTAGAGAAAACCTTGAGTACTCAGGGGACGCTGTAAAATAGGGTTGTAGAGGAAAAAACTCAACAGGTTTTGGCTCATGCGACCTGAAGAAACCGACCTAATGGGACTGGAGCAGGCATGCAAGATCACCAAAGGAAGCCCAGCATGAGTGAGGCACAGAAAAGGCAGTGTATCTGCAGCTCCCTAATACAAGAAAAATACATTGGAATACTTGATTTTTGTTTCATGCCCTGATAAAAACTTTCTACTACTGATATGCCTATTTTCTTCATTTGTTGATATTCATATTATTCAGTGTTTCAAAGGTCAATATAAGCAATGCCACTTTTCCAAGTGCTAAATTCTATAAAGAGTTCTTAAATGATATGCAAAAAACTTATTAACTACAAATAGATAGTTGTTTGGAACCAGGCATGAAACCAACATTATATTCTACTGAGGTTAAAAGATGTCCTTAATTAACACATGCTGTGAACTCAGTATTTGAGATATTGAAAATATTATTGAATAATGTAGACTATTCACTAATCAGAAGTGAGCAGGTTCTGTTTGGGCAAAGGCATAGGGAAGAACATGTGTCTAAGAAGTAATATTGCAAAATGAGATATTCTCATGATGACGTTTGTCCTTGGTTCATCCTCACTTGGTGCATATACATTTAAGATTATCATGTACTGGTGGTGGATTGACACTTTTATCATAATATAATGTCCCTCTGTCTCTGGTAATTTTCTTTACCCTGAGTTGATTTATCTAATATTAATATAACTATTCCTGCTTTCCTTAGATTAATGTTAGCACTATATATATATACACACACACACATATATATATTCTTTTTCTTTCATCCTGCCTATATCAATGCATTTTAAGTGAGTTTCTTATAGGCAATAAATATTTGGGTCATGTTTTTAATTCACTCTGCCAATCTTTGTCTTTTAATCGGTGTTCTCAGAACATTTATATTTAGTGTAATTATTAATACATCAAGGCATAAGTCTGCCATTTTTTATTATTATACTTTAAGTTCTAGGGTACATGTGCACAATCTGTAGATTTGTTACATATGGGTACATGTGCCATGTTGGTGTGCTGCACTCATTAACTCGTCATTTACATTAGTTATATCTCCTAATGCTATCCCTCTCCCCTCCCCCAACCCCACGACAGGCCCCAGTGTGTGATGTTCCCCACCCTGTGTCCAAGTGTTCTCATTGTTCAATTCCCACCTATGAGTGAGAACATGCCGTGTTTGGTTTTCTGTCCTTGCAATAGTTTGCTCAGAATGATGGTTTCCAGGTTCATCCATGTCTCTACAAAGGACATGAACTCATCCTTTTTTATAGCTGCATAGTATTCCATGGTGTATATGTGCCACATTGTCTTAATCCAGTCTATCATTGATGGACATTTGGGTTGGTTCCAAGTCTTTGCTATTGTGAATAGTGCCGCAATAAACATACGTGTGTATGTGTCTTTATAGCAGCATGATTTATAATCCTTTGGGTACATACCCAGTAATAGGATGGCTGGGACAAAAGATATTTCTGGTTCTAGATCCTTGAGGAATCACCACACTGTCTTCCACAATAGATGAACTGGATGAACTAGTTTCATTCCCACCAACAGTGTAAAAGTGTTCCTATTTCTTCACATCCTCTCCAGCACCTGCTGTTTCCTGACTTTTTAATGATCGCCATTCTAACTGGTGTGAGATATCTCATTGTGGTTTTGATTTGCATTTCTCTAATGACCAGTGATGATGAACATTTTTTCATGTGTCTGTTGGCTGCATAAATGTTTTCTTTTGAGAAGTGTCTGTTCATATCCTTTGCCCACTTTTTGATGGGGTTGTTTGATTTTTTTCTTGTAAATTTGTTTAAGTTCTTTGTAGAGTCTGGATATTAGCCTTTGTCAGATGGGTAGATGGCAAAAATTTTCTCCCACTCTGTAGGTTGCCTGTTCACTCTGATGGTAGTTTCTTTTGCTGTGCAGAAGCTCTTTAGTTTAATTAGATCCCATTTGTCTATTTTGGCTTTTGTTGCCATGCTTTTGGTGTTTTACTCATGAAGTCCTTGCCCATGCCTATGTTCTGAATGGTATTGTCTAGGTTTTCTTCTGGGGTTTTTATGGTTTTAGGTCTAACATTTAAGTCTTTAATCCATCTTGAGTTAATTGTTGTACAAGGTGTAAGGAAGGGATCCAGTTTCAGCTTTCTACATATGGCTAGCCAGTTTTCCCAGCACCATTTATTAAATAGGGAATCCTTTCCCCATTTCTTGTTTTTGTCAGGTTTGTCAAAGATCAGATGGTTGTAGATGTGTGGTGTTATTTCTGAGGCCTCTGTTCTGTTCCATTGGTCTATATATCTGTTTTGGTACCAGTACCAGGCTGTTTTGGTTACTGTACCATTGTAGTATAGTTTGAAGTCAGGTAGTGTGATGCCTCCAGCTTTGTTCTTTTTGCTTAGAATTGTCTTGGCAATGTGGACTCTTTTTTGGTTTCACATGAACTTTAAGGTAGTTTTTTCCAATTATGTGAAGAAAGTCATTGGTAGCTTGATGGGAATAGCATTGAATCTATAAATTACCTTGGACAGTATGGCCATTTTCACGATATTGATTCTTCCTATCCATAAGCATGGAATGTTCTTGCATTTGTTTGTGTCCTCTTTTATTTTATTGAGCAGTGGTTGTAGTTTTCCTTGAAGAGGTCCTTCACGTCCCTTGTAAGTTGGATTCCTAGGTATTTTATTCTCCTTGAAGCAATTGTGAATGGGAGTTCACTCATGATTTGGCTCTCTGTTTGTCTGTTATTGGCGTATAGGAATGCTTGTGATTTTTGCACATTGATTTTGTATCCTGAGACTTTGCTGAAGTTGCTTATCAACTTAAGGAGATTTTGGGCTGAGATGCTGGGGTTTTCTAAATATACAATCATGTCATCTGCAAACAGGGACAATTTGATTTCCTCTTTTCCTAATTGAATACCCTTTATTTCTTTCTCCTGCCTGATTGCCCTGGCCAGGACTTCCAACACTATGTTGAATAGGAGTGGCGAGAGAGGGCATCCCTGTCTTGTGCCAGTTTTCAAAGGGAATGCTTTCAGTTTTTGCCCATTCAGTATGATATTGGCTGTGAGTTTGTCATAAATAGCTCTTATTATTTTGAGATACATCCCATCAATACCTAATTTATTGAGAGTTTTTAGCATGAAGGGCTGTTGAATTTTGTCGAAGGCCTCTTCTGCGTCTATTGAGATAATCTTGTGGTATTTGTCTTCAGTTCTGTTTATATGATGGATTACATTTATTGATTTGCATATGTTGAACCAGCCTTACATCCCAGGGATGAAGCCCACTTGATCCTGGTGGATAAGCTTTTTCATTCACTGCTGTATTTGGTTTCCCAGTATTTTATTGAGGATTTTTGCACTGATGTTCATCAGGGATATTGGTCTAAGATTTCCTTTTTTTGTTGTGTCTCTGCCAGGCTTTGGTATCAGGATGATGCTGGCCTCATAAAATGAGTTAGGGAGATTCCCTCTTTTTCTATTGATTGGAATAGTTTCAGAAGGAATGGTACCAGCTCCTCTTTGTACCTCTGGTAGAATTTGGCTGTGAATCCATCTGGTCCTGGACTTTTTTTGGTTGGTAGGCTATCAATTATTGCCTCAAATTTCAGAGCCTGTTATTGGTCTATTCAGAGATTCAATTTCTTCCTGGTTTAGTCTCGGGAGGGTGTACGTGTCCAGGAATTTATCCATTTCTTCTACAGTTTCTAGTTTATTTGCATAGAGGTGTTTATAGTATTCTCTGATGGTAGTTTGTATCTCTGTGGGATCAGTGGTGATATCCCCTTTGTCATTTTGTATTGCATCTATTTGATTCTTCTCTCTTCTCTTCTTTATTAGTCTTGCTAGTGGTCTATCAATTTTGTTGATCTTTTCAAAAAACCAGCTCCTGGATTCATTGATTTTTTGAAGGGTTTTTGTGTCTCTGTCTCCTTCAGTTCTGCTCTGATCTTAGTTATTTCTTGCCTTCTGATAGCTTTTGAATGTGTTTGCTCTTGCTTCTCTAGTTCTTTTAATTGTAATGTTAGGTTGTCGATTTTAGATCTCTCCTGCTTTCTCTTGTGGGCATTTAGTGCTATAAATTTCCCTATACACGCTGCTTTAAATGTGTCCCAGAGATTCTGGTATGTTGTGTCTTTGTTCTTATTGGTTTCAAAGAACACTTTTATTTCTGCATTCATTTTGTTATTTACCCAGTAGTCATTCAGGAGCAGGTTGTTCAGTTTCCATGTAGTTGTGTGGTTTTGAGTGAGTTTCTTAATCTTGAGTTCTAATTTGATTGCACTGTGGTCTGAGAGACAGTTTGTTATAATTTCTATTCTTTTACATTTGCTGAGAATTGCGTTACTTCCAACTATGTGGTCGATTTTGGAATAAGTGTGATGTGGTGCTGAGAAGAATGTATATTCTGTTGATTTGGGGTGGAGAGTTCTCTAGATGTCTATTAGGCCACTTGGTGCAGAGCTGAGTTCAAATCCTGTATATCCTTGTTAACTTTCTCTCTTGGTGATGTCTAATGTTGACAGTGAGGTGTTAAAGTCTCCCATTATTATTGTGTGGGAGTCTAAGTCTCTTTGTAGGTCTCTAAGGACTTGCTTTATGTATCTGGATGCTCCTGTATTGGGTGCATATATATTTAAGATAGTTAGCTCTTCTTGTTGAATTGATCCCTCTACCATTATGTAAAGGCCTTCTTTTTCTCTTTGATCTTCGTTGGTTTAAAGTCTGTTTTATCAGAGACTAGGATTGCAACCCTGCTTTTTTGTTTGTTTGTTTTCTATTTGCTTGGTAGATCTTCCTCCATCCTTTATTTTGAGCCAATGTGTGTCTCTGCATGTGAGATGGGTCTCCTGAATACAGCACACTGATGAGTCTTGACTCTATCCAATTTGCCAGTCTGTATCTTTTAATTGGGGCATTTAGCCGATTTGCATTCAAGGTTAATATTGTTATGTGTGAATTTGGTCCTGTCATTATGATGTTAGCTGGTTATTTTGCTTGTTAGTTGATGCAGTTTCTTCCTAGCCTCGATGGTCTTTACAATTTAGCATGTTTTTGCAGTGGCTGGTACCAGTTGTTCCTTTCCATGTTTAGTGCTTCCTTCAGGAGCTCTTATAAGGTAGGCCTGGTGGTGACAAAATCTCTCAGCATTTGCTTGTCTGTAAAGTATTTTATTTCTCCTTCACTTATGAAGCTTAGTTCGGCTGGATATGAAATTCTTGGTTGAAAATTCTTTTCTTTAAAAATGTTGAATATTGGCCCCCACTGTCTTCTTGCTTGTAGAGTTTCTGCTGAGCAATCCACTGTTAGAGTCTGATGGGCTTCCCTTTGTGGGTAACCCATCCTTTCTCTCTAGCTGCCCTTAACATTTTTTCCTTCATTTCAACCTTGGTGAATCTGACACTTATGTGTCTTGGAGTTGCTCTTCTCGAGGAGTATCTTTGTGGCATTCTCTGTATTTCCTGAATTTGAATGTTGGCCTGCCTTGCTAGGTGGGGAAGTTCTCCTGGATAATATCCTGAAGAGTGTTTTCCAACTTGGTTCCATTCTCCCCATCATTTTCAGGTACACCAATCAAATGTAGATTTGGTCTTTTCACATAGTCCCATATTTCTTGGAGGCTTTGTTCATTTCTTTTTACTCTTTTTTTCTCTAAACTTCTCTTCTCGCTTCATTTCATTCATTTGATCTTCAAGCACTGATACCCTTTCGTCCACTTGATCGAATCGGCTACTGAAGCTTGTGCATGTGTCATGTAGTTCTCGTGCCATGGTTTTCAGCTCCATCAGGTCATTTAAGGTCTTCTCTATGCTGTTTATTCTAGTTAGCCATTTGTCTAACCTTTTTTCAAGGCTTTTAGCTTCTTTGCAATGGGTTCAAACATCCTCCTTTAACTTGGAGAAGTTCGTTATTGTTGATCTTCTGAAACCTACTTCTGTCAACTTGTCAAAATCATTCTCCATCCAGCTTTGTTCCACTGCTGGAGAGGAGCTGCAATCCTTTGGAGAAGAGGCGCTCTGATTTTTAGAATTTTCAGCTTTTCTGCTCTGGTTTTTCCCCATCTTTGTGGTTTTATCTACCTTCGTCTTTGATAATGGTGACCTACAGATGGGGTTTTGGTGTGGATGTCCTTTTTGTTGATGTTGATGCTATTCCTTTCTGTTTGTTAGTTTTTCTTCTAACAGTCAGGACCTTCAGCTGCAGGTCTGTTGGAGTTTGCTGGAGGTCCACTCCAGACCCTGTTTTCCTGTGTATCACCAGTGGAGGCTACAGAACAGCAAATATTGCAGAACAGCAAATGTTGCTGCCTGATCCTTCCTCTGAAAGCTTCGTCTCAGAGGGGCACCTGGCTGTATGAGGTGTCAGTTGGCTCCTGCTTGGAGGTGTCTCCCAGTTAGGCTACTCGGGGTTCAGGGACCCACTTGAGGAGGCAATCTGTCCATTCTCCGATCTCAAACTCCATGCTGGGAGAACCACTACTCTCTTCAAAGCTGTCAGACAGGGACTTTTAAGTCTGAAGAAGTTTCTGCTGCCTTTTGTTCAGCTATGCCCTGCCCCCAGAGTTGGAGTCTACAGAGGCAGTCAGGCCTTGTTGCGCTCTGGTGGGCTCCACCCAGTTCGAGCTTCCCGGCTGATTCATTTACCTAGTCAAGCCTCAGCAAAGGTGGACACCCCTCCCCCAGCCTCACTGCTGCCTCACAGTTCGATCTCGGACTGCTGTGCTAGCATAGAGCAAGTCTCTGTGGGCGTGGGACTTGTGGAGCCAGGCGCAGGATATAATCTCCTGGTGTGCCGTTTGCTAAGACCATTGGAAAAGTGCCATTTTGTTTTTTGTTTTGCTTGTTCTGCTTTTCATTTCTCTGTTTCCTTTTTCTGGCTTCCAGTGAGTTACTTGAAAAATTTTTAGAATTACATTCTAATTCACCTGTAATAATTTTTAATATATTTCTTTGTATACCATGTTAGTAGTTGCTTTAAGTATTACTTTGTATATAAAGAATTTATCAAAGTCTACTGGTGTTAACATTTTACCAGTCCGAGTCAAGTATAAAAACCTTACCTCCCTTTACTTCCCTCTACCTCCTTCTGTTTATAATTGTCTCAAATATTTCCTTCACATCATTTAAAACCATATCAGGCAGTGTTAAAATTTTTGCATCAACTATCAAACATAATTTAGAAGACTTGATCATTACATTTTATTTTATTCATCTATATTTTGTCTATGGAAAGGCTCCAGAACTGGACGCACTGGTACCTTGAAAAGGAGGAGCATGGCACAGGCATGGGCTCCTGAAAACAGGAGCATGAGTTGAAAGTTAAGTTTGTCTAATTAGCAATCAGACACTTAGATTCCCGCCCCCACCCTGTACAGCTTGCCACTATTTCTCATATTACAGGTGTCTGAGGGACAACAGACATAGCTGAAGAAAAGGTGAGACATCTAAGGAAAGCAAGGGTATTATGTAAGAATCTGCACACAAGCAATAACATTCCAGTCACCTCCCTCCCTATACTCTACTCTGCTCCCAGCTTTTGGCAAACAAGATTCTACTCCCAGGCTGAAAACAGGAAGATTCCTTTGATTACTAAGCTAAGCCTAAAACAAAAGGTCCAAATATACTGGCCTCTATGTGTTTTATCTTTGAAAATACTTATAATCTTAGGGTGAATCATACCCAGTCAATACGCACAACCATGCACACACAGAACTTCCAAACAGCATTGTAGTGACTAACTCTGAAATATGAATTGACAGCCAAGAATCAGCTGGCATTTAAGAACATTTTCTTATGTGAAAGAGGGAAATCAAGGCAAATAAGCAAGAAAAAAATTTGCAAGAATCAGGGACAATGCAGTAAGGGGAAGAGAAGTTAAGAGAGATTGAGAGACAGAGAGAGAAAGATTGTGATTGCATTCATGAAGAGCAAAACACCGGAAAAGAAAAACATTCAAGAAAGAGCTCCTGAAAATAAAATAAAAAAATAACAAAAATAAAAGATTCAATAACAGGTGGGAGGTAATTTTGAGATGTCTCTTAAAAGAAAATAAAAACCACACACTGAGAAAAACCATGAAGAGTAGGACAGACAAAATAAAAAAATAAGAGAATCAAATTAGGAGTTTGAACATTCATTAATAAGAGTTCTACAAAGCTGAAGCAGATAAAGTAACAAGGAAGACATTGTTTGTATTAGTTCATTATCACACTGTTATAAAGTACTACCTGAGACTAATTTATGAAGAAAAAAAGATTTAATTGACTCACAGTTCCACATGGCTGGAGAGACCTCAGGAAACTTACAATCATGGCAGAAGGCAAAAGGGTAGCAAGCATGTATTACCACAGTGAAGCAGGAGAGAGAGCAAAGAGGAAAGTGGCACACTTTTAAACCATTAAATCTTGTGAGAACTTACTCATTATCACAAGAAGAGCAAAGGGGAAATTGCCCCCATGATCCAGTCACCTCCCACCAGGCCCCTACCCTGACATGTGGGGAAATCAATTTGACATGAGATTTGTGTGGGAACACAGAGACAAATCATATCATTCTGCCTATGGCCCCTCCCAAATCTGATGTCCTCACAACACAATCATGCCTCACCAACAGTCCCCCAAAGTCTTAACTCATTCTGGTATTAACTCAAAAGTCCAAGTCCAAAGTCTCTCCTGAGACAAGGCAAGTCCCTTCTGCCTATGAGCCTCTAAAATCAAAAACAAGTTATTTACTTCCAACATACAACTGGGGTACAGGCATTGGGTAGATGTCCCCATCCCAAAAGGGAGAGATTGCTCAAAACAAAGGGGCTGCAGGCCCCACACAAGTCTGAAACCTAACAGGGCAGCCATTAAATCTTAAAGCTCCAAAATCTTCTTTGACTCCATGTCTCCCATCCAGAGCATACTGATGCCAAGGGTGGGCACCCACAGTCTTGGGCAGCTCCGCCCCTGTGGCTTTGCAGGGAACAGCCCCTGTTGCTGCTCTCATGTGCTGGCAATGAGCTCCTGCAGCTTTTCCAGGTGCATGAGGCAAGTTGTCAGTGAATCTACCATTCTGGGGTGTGGAGGATGACGGCCCTCTTCTCACAGCTCCACTAAGCAGTGGCCCAGTGGGGACTCTGTGTGGGGGCTTCAATTCCACATTTCCCCTCTGCACTGCTCTAATAGAGGCTCTCTGTGAGTGTTCTGCCCCAGCAGCAGACTTCTGCCTGGAAATCCAGGCATTTCCATACATCCTCTGAAATCATCTAGGCAGAGGCTGCCAGGCCTCAACTCCTTACCTCTACACAACTTCAGGCCCAACACCACATGAAAGCCACTAAGGCTGGGGCTTGCACCCCCTGAATCAATGATCTGAGCTTTACCTTGGCTCCTTTAAGCCATGGCTCGAGCTGGAGCTACTGTGATGCAGGGCACCAAGTCCCAAGGCTGCACAGAGCAGCAGTGGGGCCCTAGGCCCAGCCCACTAAACCATTTTTTCCTCCTAGGCCTCTGGGCCTCTGATGGGAGGGGCTGCTGCAAAGATCTCTGACATGCCCTGGAGACTTTTTCCCCACTGTCTTGGCTATTAACATTCAGCTCCTTATTATTTATGCAAGTTTCTGAAGCTGGCTTGAATTTCTCCCCCAGAAAATGGGTTTTCCTTTTCTACCACATGGTCAGGCTGCAAATTTTTCAAACTTTTAAGCTCTGCTTCCCTTTTAAACTTAAGTTCCACTTTCAGACCATCTCTTTCTTCATGCATATGAGTGTACACTTTTAGAAAAAGCCAGATCACTTCTTGAACATTTTTCTTCTTAGAAATTTCTTCTGCCAGATACCTTAAATCATCTCTCTCAAGTTAAAAGCTCCACAGATCTCTAGAGCAGGGGCAAAATGCCACTAGCATTTTTGCTAAAGCATACCAAGAGTGACCTTTACTCCAGTTCCCAATAAGTTCTTCATCTCCATCTGAGACCACCTCAGCCTGGACTCATTGTTCTTATCACTGTCAGCATTTTGGTCACAACCATTCAACAAGTCCCTAGGAAGTTCCAAACTTTCCCTTATCTTCTTGTCTTCTTCTGAGCCCTCCAAACTGTTCCAACTTCTTTCCAAGTTCCAAAGTCACTTCCACATTTTCAGGTATCTTTATACAAATGTCCTACTTCTCTTGGTACCAACTTTCTGTATTTGTTCATTATTGCACTGTTATAAAGAACTACTTGAGACTGGGTAATTTATAAAGAAAAAAGGTTTAATTGACTCACAGTTCTGCATGCCTGGGAGGTCTTAGTAAACTTACAATCATGGTGGAAGGTGAAGGGGAAGCAAGCATGTCTTACCACAGAGAAGCAGGAGAGAGAGCGAGTGAAGTGGGAGGCACCACATTTTTAAACCATCAGATCTTGTGAAAACTCACTATCATGAGAATAGCAAGGGGGAAATCTGCCCCCATGATCCATTGCCTCTCACAAGGTCCCTCCCCTGACCCCTGACACATGGGGATTACAATTTGACGTGAGTTTTGAGTGGGAACACAGAGCCAAACCATATCATTATTAAATAACAAATAGTGTGGAATTCAAACTGGAACTGGAGGATAAAGGGTCCAAGAGTGCTGACTTTGAGGGAAAAAATGAAACTGATAGATTTTTTAATTTTAATTTAAAAAATTTTTGTGAGTACATAGTAGTAATATACTTATGGGGTACATGAGATGTTTTGATACAGGTATGCAATATGAAATAAAATCGTCATGGGGAAAGAGGTATCCATTCACTAAATCATTTATCCTTTGGGTTACAAACAATCCAATTACACTCTTTAAGTTATTTTAAAATGTACAATTATTATTGACTATAGTCACCCTATTGTGCTATCAAATAGTAGGTCTTATTTATTCTTTCCCATTAACAATCTCCACCTCCCCACTATCCCCCTACTACCTTTTCTAGCCTCTGGTAACCATCCTTTTACTGTCCATCTCCATGAGTTTGGTTTTGATGTTTAGATCCTTCAAATAAGTGAGAGCATGAGATGTTTGTCTTTCTGTGCCTGGTTTATTTCACTTAACATAATAATTTCTAGTTCCATCGGTGTTGTGGCAAATGACTGGATCTCATTCTTTTTTTATGGCTGAATAGTACCCCATTGTGTATATGTAACACATGTTCTTTATCCATTCATCTGTTGATGGACACTTATGTCGATTCCAAATCTTAGCTATTGTGAATAGTGCTGCAACAAACACAGGAGTGCAGATAACTCTTTGATATACTGATTTCCTTTCTTTTGGGTGTATATCCAGCAGTGGGATTGCTGGATCATATGGTAGCTCAATTTTTAGTTTTTTTTGAGGAAGCTCAAAACTGTTCTCCATAGTGGTTGTACTAATTTACATTTCCACCAATAGTGTACAAGGATTCCCGCTACTCCATAATGTCATCAGCATTTTTTATCACTTGTCTCTTGGATATAAACCATTTTAACTGGGCTGAGATGGCTGAGATGATGTAGTTTTGATTTGGATTTCTCTGATGGTCAGTGATACTGAGCACATTTTCATATGCCTGTTTGCCATTTGTATGTCTTCTTTTGAGAAATGCCTACTCAAATCTTTTGCCCATTTTTTGATTGGATTATTAGACTTTTTCCTAGAGTTGTTTCAGCTCCTTATATATTCTGATTATTAATCCCTTGTAAGATGGGTGGTTTGCAAATATTTCCTCCCATTCTATGGGTTGTCTATTCACTTTGTTTGACTGCATCCTTTGCTGTGCAGTAGCTTTTTAACTTGATGTGACCCCATTTGTCCATTTTTGCTTTGGTTGCTTATTCTTATGTGGTATTATGCAAGAAAGATGGGCCCAGACAAATGTCCTAGGGAGTTTTCCCAGGGTTTTCTTGTAGTAATTTCATAGTTTGAGGTCTTAGATTAAAGTCTTTAATCCATTTTGATTTGGTTCTTGTATATGGTGATAGACAAGGGTCTGGTTTCATTCTTCTGCGTGTGGATATTCAATTTTCCCAGCACCATTTGTTGACGAGACTGTCTTTTCCCCAGTGTGTGTTCTTGGCACCTTTGTCAAAAATGAGTTCACTGTGGATGTGTGGATTTGTTTCTGGGTTGCTATTCTGTTCTATTTGTGTATGTGTCTGTTTATTACCTGAACCAGGCTTTTTTGATTACTATAGCTCTGTAGATCATTTGAAGTCAGGTAATGGGATTCTTCCAGTTTTGTCCCTTTTGCTTAGGATAGCTTTGGCTATTCTGGGTCTTTTCTGGTTCCATATCAATTTTAGGATTGCCTTTTCTATTTCTGTAGAAATAGAAATAGAAAATGTTATTGGTATTTTGATAGGGATTGCATTGAATCTGTAGATTTCTTTGGGTAGTGCAGACATTTTAACAATATAGACTCTTCCAGTCCAGGAGCATGAAATATTTTTCCAATTTTTTGTGTCCTCTTCAGTTTCTTTCATCAATGTTTTGTAGTTTTTGTTATAGAGAGCTTTCACTTCTCTGGTTAAGTTAATTACTAGGTATTTAATTTTATGTGTGGCTATTGTAAATTTTTTTATTTCTTTTTCACGTTGTTCCCTGTTGGCATTTAGAAATGCTATTGATCTTTGTATGTTGCTTTTGTATCCTACAACTTTACTGAATTTATTTAACAGTTCTAATAGTTTTCCTGTGGAGTCTTTAGATTTTTCCAAATATATCATATCATTAGCAAACAAAGATAATGTGACTTCTTCATTTCCATGTTGGATGCCCTTTATAGCTTTCTCTTGTCTGATTGCTCTAACTAGAACTTCCAGTGGTATGTTGAATAACAGTGGTGACAGTGGATATCGTTGTCATGTTCCAGATCTTAGAGGAAAAGGCTTTCAATTTTTTCCCATTCAGCATGATACAGCCTGTGGGTCTGTCACATATGGCTTTTATTATGTTATGAGGTATGTTCTTTCTACACTCAGGTTTTTTGAAGGTTTTTACCATGAAGGAATATTGAATTTTCTCAAAAGCTTTTTCAGCATCAATTGAAATAATCATATGGTTTTCATCCTTCATTCTGTTGATATGATGTATCACACTGACTGATTTGCATAGTTGAACCATCCTTGCATCCAAGGGGTAAATCCCACTTGGTCATGATGAATAATCTTTCTAATGTATTGTTGAATTTGGTTTGCTGGTATTTTGTTGAGGATTTTTGCATCAACGTTCATCAGAGATATTGACCTGTAGTAGTTTTCTTTTTTGACAGTCTTTTTCTGGTTTTGGAATCAGGATAATACTGGCCTCATAGAATGAATCTGAAAGTATACCCTCCTCCTCTATTTTTCAAAATAGCTTCTGTTCTTTTTCTTTTCTTTTTTTTTTTTTTTTTTACAGAGTCTCACTCAGTTACCTCAGGCTGGAATGCAGTGGCACAATCTCAGCTCCCTGCAACCTCCACCTCCCAGGTTCAAGTGATTCTTATGCCTCAGCCTCCTGAGTAGCTGGAATTACAGGTGTGTGCCAGCACACCCAGCTACTTTTCTTTTTTTTTTTTTGTATTTTTAATAGATACAGGATTTTACCATGTTGGCCAGGCTAGTCTCGAACTCCTGACCTCAGGTGATCCACCTGTCTCAGTCTCCCAAAGTGCTGGGATTACAGGTGTAAGCCACAGCACCCAGCCTTGGAATAGTTTGAGTAGGACTGGTATTAATTCTTCTTTAAATGTTCAGTAGAATTCAGCAGTGAAGCCATCAGTTCCTGGGCTGTTCTTTAGTGGGAGACTTTTTATCACAGCTTCAATTTCATTACTTCTTATTGGTCTGTTCAGGTTTTGTATTTCTTCCCAGGTCAGTGTTGGTAGATTGTATGTTTCTAGGAATTTATCAATTTCTTCTAGATTTTCCAATTTATGGGCATATAGTTGCTCATAGTAGCCACTAATGATCCTTTGAATTTCTGCAGTATCAGTTGTAATGTCCTCTTTTACATTTCTGATTTTATTTATTTGGATCTTCTCTCTTTTTTTCTTAGTCTGGCTAAAGGTTTGCCAATTTTTTTAAACTTTTTGAAAAACCAACTTTTGGTGTCATTGATCTTTTGTATTTTTTTTTTCAATTCAGTTTCATTTATTTCTGCTCTGATCTTTATTTATTTATTTTTTCTAATTTTAGGTTTGGTTTGCTCTCGCTTTTCTAGTTCTTTAAGATGCATCATTAGATTGTTCAGTTGAAGCTTTTTCTTCTTTTTTTTGATAAAAACACTCATAGCTGTAAAATTCTTTCTTAGTATTGCTTTTGCTGTATCCATTATCATTTGTTTCAAGAAGAAACTGATAGATTAGCTATGTGTCCAACTGTTATATTAAGAGGATGTTTAGAGAGCTAATAAATGTTTAGAAATAAGTTATCAATAAGAACATAGGAAGGCAAGTAAGCAAAATAAAATTAAGTGATTTTCAGGAGGAGAAAGTTGTATAAGAAAGAAGATGTCGTTATACTACACTATATTGCTTTGCTATGGAAGCAATATAGTGTACTACATTGCTATATTTATGCTGGCATATTAATGTAACATTCAATATATATTTGACCCAAATGTGACATGATTTGAGGGAAATGGAGTGAGAGAAAGTAGAAGAGTGTATGGAGCTGGGTAAGAGGTTAGTATAAATATCCATTTTCCATGGTGGAATGTCATGTCAATAGGTAATGTCTGAAATGGGAAAGCCAAGAAATAGCAGTACAAGTGTGTTATTCAAAATATAGAGTTTAAAACCAGAAAAAATAGCTTAAAGAGTTGAAAGTGAATGCCTGTGGGGAATGTGAATCAGAGCATGGAGAGGTAGAAAAGAGGCCTGTGAACTTCCTTACAAGCTTTGTAGTACTATTTTACTTTAACTATGTGATGTGTTATTTTGGTTAAAATTAATTTGAAAATAACAATGCACTCAAAAAATTTGAGCAATACAAAACGATACTTACCCAAAATTAATGTTCTCCGTCTTCTCCGTAGTCTAAGGTGGCACATTCTCTCTAGTTGTAAACATTCTAGTGTATATTCTTCCCGATATTTTTCTCTGCACACAAAGATATAAATCTAAGAAAAACAGCAGCTTAGGGGTAAGTAGTTATGATGGTTAATTCTGTCTGTCACCTTGGCTAGGTCATGATACCCAGAAACTTGGTTCAAACACTATTCTAGATGTTTCAGTAAAAGTATTTTTTGGATAGAATTAACATTTAAATCAGTAGACTTCGAGTAAAGAAGATTGCCCTACCTAACATAGATAAACCTCATCCAATCAGTTGAAGGCCTTAAGAGAAAGAGGTTCCCCAATGAAGAGGGAATTCTGCCTCCAGGCGGTCTTAGAACTCAGATAGTAACTCTTCTCTGAGTCTCCAGTCTGCCAGTAGACCCTGCAGATTTTGGACTTGCCAGCCATATCATGTAAGTCAATATCTTAAAATATAAATCTCTCTTTCTGTACACAGACACACACAAACACACCCCCTATTGGTTCTGTTTCTCTGGAGAACTCTAATACAGTAGTGTTTAAGGACATACAGAGAAGGCTGGGAGGAATGAGTCTGAACTAAGAAATCTGGGATATTCTCTAAAGTCCTTCAAGAATGGAAATGTCTACTGGTTAGATATTTTCTGTGATTGGAGTACAGAAAATTGCATAATACGGCTCATAATATGAGGTACATTTGTGGAAATATTTGAGTTTTAATAGTAATTTGAGAGATGACATACTGGTAGCTATTTTACATTAGTGCAGCTGTAATTCTTTCAGTCGAGCCAAATATTTAAGAAAAATGAGAAGCTGCAATAATAGAAAGTATTTCAAAATCAGACAAACTTGCTTTCAAACCCCTGAGGACAGAGTTACTTTCAAAGGCCTACTCTGTCTTGAATTTGCTGTATTGTCTTGAACCAGTTATTTCTGTAATCTTGTGTTACCACATTTATAAAAATGGCCGGGTGTGGTGCTCACGCCTGTAATCCCAGCACTTTGGGAGACCGAGGCAGGCAGATCATGAGGTCAGGAGTTCGAGACCAACCTGACCAACATGATGAAACCCCATCTCTACTAAAAATACAAAAATCAGCCGGGCATGGTGGTGCATGCCTGTAATCCCAGCTACCAAGAAGGCTGAGACAGGAGAATTGCTTGAACCCGGGAGGCAGAGGTTGCAGTGAGCCAAGATCGTGCCATTGCACTCCAGCCTGGGTGACAGAGTGAGAGTCCATCTCAAAAAAAAAAAAAAAAAAAAAAAGGATAATTATACCTCTCTCATATGGTTATGGAGGTAAAGAAGAGGATGTGTATGAATGTAAAACCCACATTCAGGTGGGCAAGAAGTCGTTAAAAAGTAATGAATATTAGTTGCTTCCAAGGAGCAGTTTAAAGGACACCGAGTCTTAAGTGACTCTTCCTGACAGAGAGAGGTCAATATCCCTCTCATCGTCGCAGGGGAGAGGTAGGGGGGAAAGGAGAGAGGAGAAGGGAGAGGGCAGAGAAAGAACACTGATCACCTGAAAATAATACAATGCCACTTTGAAAGAAAACGTAGATGGAGTGTTCAAATTAGTGAGGCAGAGACCTCAGGAACAAAAGGGGATTATACTTACTTGTTACATTTGTCATTTGTCATTGTATGTGCAATGATGTTAAATTTTTATTAAGATTTTAATAGCCAGCACCAGAATGTCTGTTAGGAAGAAAATGGTCTTTATTTGAAAATAACTTGATTGATTACTCCTTCCCCACTTGGAGCAGAGCCTGGATGTCAGCAGTAAACAAGACATCAGAAAGGGGAAGCTGTCAGGAGATGAAGGGAGGAATTTCTTGTGTATTTGTTTGTTTTTTCTCTGTCTGGATAAAAGAGATGAAAATGAGTAAAGGTCAGAGAAAAGGAGGGAAGGAGAGAAGCCAGCAAGGTAGAAAAAAAGCCTAGAAGGAGGTGACATGAATCATCAGTGAACCCTCAGATAGTAGAGTAGCTAAAAAATGTGATGCTTCATACATTGGAGTTTTGTTAGATGTCACTAAGCTAAGATGGTAAGATGGGCTCTCATTTGTGCATAGGTATTTTATTCTCAGGGGCATATATTTTAAAGACCCTAGAACAGAAGGTGTTGCCTGAACCCCATAAAGTCCCAAGGAACCTACCAGTTTTCAATGAATTCACTTTTTGAATCTGATTTCTTTTTTTTCATTATTATACTTGAAGTTATGGGATACATATGCAGAACATGCATGTTTGTTACATAAATATACGTGTGCCATGGTGGTTTGCTGCACCCATCAACTCGTCATCTACATTAGGTATTTCTCCTAATGCTATCCTTCCCCTTGCCCCCCACCACCTGACAAGCCCCAGTGTGTGATGTTCCCTTTCCTGTGCCCATATGTTCTCATTGTTCAACTCCCAGTTATGAGTGAGAACATGCGGTGTTTGGTTTTCTGTCCTTGCAATAGTTTGCTCAGAATGATGGTTTCCAGCTTCAACCACGTACCTGCAAAGGGCATAAACTCATTCTTTTTTATGGCTGCATGGTATTCCACTGTGTATATGTACCACATTTACTTTATCCAGTTTAACATTGATGGGCATTTGGGTTGGTTCCAAATCTTTGCTATTGTAAATAGTGCTGCAATAAACATACGTGTGCATGTGCCTTTACAGTAGAATGATTTACAAATTCTTTGGGTATATACCCAGTAATGGGATTGCTAGGTCAAATGGTATTTCTGGTTCTAGATCCTTGAGGAATTGCCACACTGTCTTCCACAATGGTTGAACTAATTTACACTCCCACCAACAGTGTAAAAGCGTTCCTGTTTCTCCACATCCTCTCCAGCATCTGTTGTTTGCTGACTTTTTAATGATTGCCATTCTAACTGGCATGAGATGGTATCTCATTGTGGTTTTGATTTACATTTCTCTAACGACCAGTGATCATGAGCCTTTTTTCCTATGTTTGTTGGCCACATAAATGTCTTCTTTTGAGAAGTGACTGTTCATATCCTTTGCCCAGTTTTTGATGGGTTGTTTGTGTTTTTCTTGTAAATTTGTTTAAGTTCCTTGTAGATTCTGGATAATAGCCCTTTGTCAGATGGGTAGATCGCAAAAATTTTCTCCCAATTTGTAGGATACCTGTTCACTCTGATGATAGTTTCTTTTGCTGTGCAGAAGCTCTTTAATTTGATAAGATCCCATTTGTCAATTTTGGCTTTTGTTGCCATTGCTTTTGGTGTTTTACTCATGAAGTCTTTGCCCATGCTTATGTCCTGAGTGGTATTGCTAGGTTTTCTTCTAGGGTTTTTATGGTTTTAGGTCTTACGTTTAAATCTTTAATCCATCTTGAGTTAATTTTTGTATAAGGTGTAAGGAAGGGGTCCAGTTTCAGTTTTCTGTGTATGGCTAGCCAGTTTTCCCAGCACCATTTATTAAATAGGGAATCTTTTCCCCATTGCTTTTGTCAGGTTTGTCAAAGAACAGATGGTTGTAGATGTGTGATGTTATTTCTGAGGCCTCTGTTCTGTTCCATTGGTCTATATATCTGTTTTGGTACCAGCACCATGCTGTTTTAGTTAATGTAGACTTGTAGTATAGTTTGAAGTCAGGTAGCATGATGCTTCCAGCTTTGTTCTTTTTGCTTAGAATTGTTTTGGCTGTATGGGCTCCTTTTTGGTTCCATATGAAATTTAAAGTAGTTTTTTCCAATTCTGTGAAGAAAGTCAGTGGTAGCCTGATGGGAATAGCATTGAACCTACAAATTCCTTTTGGCAGTATGGCCATTTTCATGATATTGATTCTTCCTAACCATGAGCATGGAATGTTTTTCCATTTGTTTGTGTCTTCTCTTATTTCCTTGAGCAGTGGTTTGTAGTTCTCCTGGAAGAGGTCCTTCCCATCTGTTGTAAGTTGGATTCCTAGGTATTTTATTCTCTTTGTAGCAACAGTGATTGGGAGTTCACTCATGATTTGGTTCTCTGTTTGTCTATTATGGGTGTGTAGGAATTATTGTGATTTTTGCACATTGATTTTGTATCCTGAGACTTTGCTGAAGTTGTTTATTGGCTTAAGGAGTTTTGGGGCTGAGATGAGGGGGTTTTCTAAATATACAATCATGTCATCTGCAAACAGAGATAATTTGACTTCCTCTCTTCCTATTAGAATACCTTTATTTATTTTTCTTGCCTTATTGCCCTGGCCAGAACTTCCCATACTATGCTGAATAGGAGTGGTGAGAGAAGGCATCCTTGTCTTGTGCCAGTTTTCAAAGGCAATGCTTCCAACTTTTGCCAATTCAGTAAGATATTGGCTGTGGATTTGTGATAAAAAGCTCATTATTTTGAGATATGTTCAATCAATACCTAGTTTATTGAGAGTTTTTAGCATGAAGTTTTTAGCATGTTTTAGCATGTTTTAGCAAGTTTTTAGCATGTCTTAGCATGAAGGGCTATTGAATTTTGTCGAAGGCCTTTTCTGCATCTATTGAGACAATCGTGTGGTTTTTGTCATCGGTTCTGTTTACGTGATGGATTGCATTTATTGATTTGCATATGTTAAACCAGCATTGCATCCCAGGGATGAAGCTGACTTGATCGTGGTGGATAAGCTTTTTGATGTGCTGCTGGATTCGGTTTGCCATTGTTTTATTGAGGATTTTCGCATTGATGTTCATCAGAGATAATGGTCTGAAATTCTCTTTTTTTTGTTGTGTCTCTGCCAGGTTTTGGTATCAGGATGATGCTTGCCTTATAAAATGAGTTAGGGAGGAGACCCTCCTTTTCTATTGTTTGGAATCATTTCAGAAGGAATGGCAGCTTCTCTTTGTACCTCTGGTAGAATTCAGCTGTGAATCCGTCTCATCCTGGGCTTTTTTGGTTGGTAGGCTATTAATTACTGCCTCAATTTCAGAACTTGTTATTGGTCTATTCAGGGATTTGACTTCTTCTGGTTTAGTCTTGGGAGGGTGCATGTGTCCAGGAATTTATCCATTTCTTCTAGATTTTCTAGTTTATTTGCATAGAGGTGTTTATAGTATTCTCTGATGGTGGTTTGTATTTCTGTGGGATCAGTGGTGATACCCCTTTTAAAATATCATTTTTTATTATGTCTATTTATTCTTCTCTCTTTTCTTATGTATTAGTCTGGTGAGTGGTCTATCTATTTTGTTAATCTATTTTGTTAATCTTTTCAAAAAACCAGCTCCTGGATTCATTGATTTTTTGAAGGGTTTTTCGTGTTTCTATTGCCTTCAGTTCTGCTCTGATCTTAGTTATTTCTTGGCTTCTGCCAGCTTTTGAATTTGTTTGCTCTCGCTTCTCTAGTTATTTTAATTGTGATGTTAGGGTGTCAATGTTAGATCTTTCCTGCTTTCTCCTGTGGGAATTTAGTGCTATAAATTTCCCTCTAAACACTCCTTTAGCTGTGTCCCAGAAATTCTGGTACATTATGTCTTTTTTCTCATTGGTTTGAAAGAATTCATTTTTCTCTGCCTTAGTTTCATTATTTACGCAGTAGTCATTCAGGAGGTTTTTCAGTTTCCACATAGTTGTGCGGTTTTGAGTGAGTTTCTTAACCCTGAGTTCTAATTTGATTGCACTGTGGTCTGAGAGACTGTTATGATTTCCATTCTTTTGCATTTGCTGAGGAGTGTTTTACTTCCAATTTGTGGTCAATTTTAGAATAAGTGCAATGTAGTGCTGAGAAGAATGTATATTCTGTTGATTTGGGGTGGAGAGTTCCGTAGATGTCTATGAGGTGCGCTTGGTCAAGAGATGAGTTCAAGTTCTGAATATCTTTGTTAATTTTCTGTCTCGTTGATCTGCCTAATATTGACAGTGGGGTGTTGAAGTCTCCCACTATTATTATGTGGGAGTCTGAGTCTCCTTGTAGGTCTCTAAGAACTTGCTTTATGAATCTGGGCACTCCTGTATTGGATGCATATATATTTAGGATAGTTAGCTCTTCTTGTTGCATTGATCCCTCTACCATTAGGTAATACCCTTCTGTGTCTTTTTAAATCTTTGTTGGTTTAAAGTCTGTTTCATCAGAAACTAAGATTGCTTTTTTTTTATTTCCATTTGCTTGGTAAATCTTCCTCCATCCCTTTATTTTTAGCCTATGAGTGTCTTTGTATGTGAGATGGGCCTCCTGAATGCAACACACCAATGGGTCTTGACTCTTTATCCAATTTGCCAGTCTGTGCCTTTTAATTGGGGCATTTAGCCCAATTACACTTAAGGTTAATATTGTTATGTGTAAATTCGATCCTATCATTACAATGCTAGCTGGTTATTTTGCCCATTAGTTGATTCAGTTTCCTCTTAGTGTCAATGGTTCTTACATTTTGGGTTGTTTTTGCAACGGCTGGTACCGGTTTTTCCTTTCCATGTTTAGTGCTTCCTTCAGGAGCTCTTGTAAGGCAGGCCTGGTGGTGACAAAAATCCCTCAGCAGTTGCTTGTCTGTAAAGGATTGTATTTCTCCTTCGCTTATGAAGCTTAGTTTGGCTGGATATGAAATTCTGGATTGAAAATTCTTTCCTTTAAGAATGTTGAATATTGGCCCCCACTCTCTTCTGGCTTGTAGGGTTTTTGCAGAAAGATCCACTGTTAGTCTGATGGGCTTCCCTTTGTGGGTAACTAGACCTTTCTCTCTGGCTGCCCTTAACATTTTTTTCCTTCATTTCAACCTTGGTGATCTGACAATTATGTGTCTTGGAGTTGCTCTTCTCAAAGAGTATCTTTGTGGCATTCTCTGTATTTCCTGAATTTGAATGTTGGCCTGTCTTGCTAGGTTGAAAAAGTTTTCCTGGATAATATCCTGAAGTGTGTTTTCCAACTTGGTTCCATTATCCCCGTCACTTTCAGGTACAC
This sequence comes from Pongo abelii, assembly GCF_028885655.2. Taxonomy (NCBI): domain Eukaryota; kingdom Metazoa; phylum Chordata; class Mammalia; order Primates; family Hominidae; genus Pongo; species Pongo abelii. Next base: position 83,755,728 of record NC_071996.2, on the reverse strand, counting down.
CAATCAAATGTAGGTTTGGTCTTTTCACATAGTCCCATATTTGTTGGAGGCTTTGTTCATTCCTTTTCATTCTTTTTTCTCTAATCTTATCTTCACACTTTATTTCATTAAGTTGGTCTTCAATCTCTGATATTCTTTCTTCTGCTTGTTTGATTTGGCTATTGATACTTGTGTATGTTTCACAAAGTTCTTGTGCTGTGTTTTTCAGCTCCATTGGGTCATTTGTGTTCTTCTCTAAATTGGTTATTCTAGTTAGCAATTCCTCTAACCTTTTATTAAGGTTCTTAGCTTCCCTGCATTGGGTTAAAACATGTTCCTTTAGCTCGGAAGAGTTTGTTATTACCCATCTTCTGAAGCCTACTTCTGTCAATTCATCAAACCCATTCTCTGTACAGTTTTGTTCCCTCGCTGGCGAGGAGTTGTGATCCTTTGGAAGAGAAGAGTCATTCTGGTTTTTGGAATTTTCAGCCTTTTTGAGCTGGTTTTTCCTCATCTTTTTGGATTTATTTACCTTTGGTCTTTGCTGTTGGTGACCTTCAGATGAAGTTTTTGTGTTGTCATCCTTTTTGTTGATGTTGATGCTATTGCTTTCTGTTTGTTAGTTTTCCTTCTAACAGGCCCCTCTTCTGCAGGTCTGCTGGAGTTTGCTGGGGGTCCACTCCAGACCCTGTTTTCCTGGGTATCACCAGCAGAGGCTGCAGAACAGCAAAGATTTCTGCCTGCTCCTTCCTCTGGAAGCTTCGTCCCAGAGGGGCACCCAGCAGATGCCAGCCAGAGCTCTCCTGTATAAGGTGTCTGTTGATCCCTGCTGGGAGATGTCTCCCAGTCAGGAGGCACGGGGGTCAGGGACCCATTTGAGGAGGCAGTCTGTCCCTTACCACAGCTAGAGCACTGTGCTGGGAGATCTGCTGCTCTCTTCAGAGTCAGCAGGCAGGAATGTTTAAGTCTCCTGAAGCTGTGCCCACAGCCACCCCTTCCCCCAGGTGCTCTGTCCCAGGGAGATGGGAATTTTATCTTTAAGCCCCAGACTGGGGCTGCTGCCTTTCTTTCAGAGACGCCCTGCCCAGAGAGGAGGAATCTAGAGAGGCAGCCTGGCTACAGTGGCTTTGTGGCATTGTGGTGGGCTCCAAGTCCAAAATTCCAGGGAGCTTTGTTTACACTGTGAGGGGAAAACCACCTACTCAAGCTTCACTAATGGCAGATGTCCCTCCCTCCACCAAGCTTGAACGTCCCAGGTCTACTTCAGACTGCTGTGCTGCCAGCGAGAATTTCAAGCCAGTGGATCTTAGCCTGCTGGCCTCCGTGGGAGTGGGACCCACTGAGCAAGACCACTTGGCTCCCTGGCTTCAGCCCCCTTTCCAAGGGAGTGAACGGTTCTCTCTTGCTGGCATTCGGGTGCCACTGGGATATGAAAAAAAATTCCTGCAGCTAGCTTGGTGTCTGCCCACCCAGCCACCCAGTTTTGTGCTTGAAACCCAGGGCCCTGGTGATGAAGGTACCTGATGGAATCTCCTGGTCTGTGGGTTGTGAAGATGTGGGAAAAGCATAGTATCTAGGCCAGAATGCACCATTCCTCACGGCACAGTCCCTCATGGCTTCCCTTGGTTAGGGGAGGGAGTTCCCGACCCCTTGTGCTTCCTGGGTGAGGTGACGCCCCACCCTGCTTCTGCTTGCCCTCTGTGGGCTGCACCCACTGTCTAACCAGTCCCAATGAGATGAACCTGGTACCTCAGTTGGAAATGCAGAAATCACGCGCCTTCTGCATTGGTCTCACTGGGAACTGCAGACCGGAGCTGTTCCTATTCTGCCATCTTTCCCAGGATATCCAATCTGATTTCTTACTCCTTCTCAACACACATATTTTCCTACAACTATATTTAAGCACCTAATCTACCAAATGCACTTTTTCATATCATGTTATTATTACCATCTTCTTCAATCTTCTGCTCCCCGATTCCTATAAAGGTTCAGCTCAGTGGCCCCTTCTTCCAGGAAGCCTTCTTGATTATTCCAGCTTAGAGCTATCTCCTGGCCACCCTAATGTCTTTAGGATATATATATCACTAATTTGATTTCTTATCCCTATCTTTTCATATGTATAAATTTTAGGGAAGGCGCTTGTAAATTTACTAAAAGTAACTGAAAACGTCATTGAGTTTCATCGCTTAATGTTATAGAGAAAAATGACAAGGAAGTTGCCTAAGCTTTTCCACTTTTCGGCTATGTTTTATGCAGAATTATATCTAATAATAAAATCTGGTTAATTTTCATTTCTTTCAGTTTTTAATAATTTTGTGGCACAATGCTTTGGCTAATGCTTGAAAATGGATCTTCATCATAAGCATGGGCTACAAAACATTTAATTTGGGGCAGATAAGACTCAGGCTCTGCTAGTGTGTAGAGCATACCCATTGTGCTTATTTATCAAATGCTCAGTGAATTATCTCTTTACAAAGACTCCCGATTAGCGCTAAGTATAGTTTCCTAGGCACAACATATTTTTGACTGAGGGTTTTCCATCAATATCACATCCCTTTACACACAGGGAATGAATCAAATTATTTTGATGATCTTTCTATAAATGTAAAAATGGAATTTTGGAGCCATAAAGCTGTCTCCACAAACACTTTGTCTTCTTTTCTTGGTTATTTTTTGTTTCACATCACTTAAGAAATCAGAGTGACCATGGCATGCTGTGCTCTGTATGGGACATATTTTTGCTTCATTTCATTGATTGAGCATTGTATTGGGGTAGCACTAAACAGCACTATAATAGTGCACTACTTGAGAGAAACATTATTTTTTTGGCTAACTCCATTAAAAATCACTGAAAATTACAAGTACAGAAATTTTAAAAAAGAATAAAGCTATGAAAATGGAACACCAGTGTTTTATGGCATATGAAATGCCCCTCTCACACAAAGCACATAAATGTTTAACCAGCAGGAGGCATCCTTTTAGGAGGCTGTCACTATAGCAGGTATGCTATAGTGGTTGTTACCAAATAAAATGCAGTGGTTGTTACCAAATAAAAATGGTGACTTTCTTTTTTGTGTGCCCCATCTCAGGATGTGGAGAAGAAAAATGAACAACAGATGGCTGTAGAGAAACTATTTCTATGGACCTGTTCTTGTCTATTACTCTGGGAGAAATACCTCTGCTGTTGAAAAGCACTATATGGCCACGATCCACATCTTGACCAGTTGTTTCAACCATTTGTATGCATAAAGATGATATTGGACATTTAGTAAAATGCACATTCCTGGGCCACTTTGCAATAATTTCTTTTAGAGATTTGGAGCAGAGCCCAGGTGCCTGGATATTAACTATCAACTAAAATGATGTGTTCTTGGACCACACTTTAAGAAACACTGCTTTGGATCTTGTACAACATAGACTCTATGTTCTCTATGATAGGAAATGGAAGTAATGATGAGTTTTCCCCAATATTGTTTAGGACCTAAACCAATCTGTATTCTATGGCAGTTTATCCTGTCTGAAGCAACATGTTGAACTAGTGTAGGAAGGATTTCTTTTTCCTTTCCTTTTTTTTTTTTTTTTAGGAGTCTCCCTCTGTCACCCAAGTTGGAGTGCAGTGGTGCTATTTCAGCTCACTGCAACCTCCTCCTCCTGGGTTCAAGTGATTCTCCTGCCTCAGCCTCCTGAGTAGCTGGGACTACAGTTGTGTGCCACCACACCCAGCTAATTTTTTGTATTTTTAGTAGAGAGGGGGTTTCACCATGTTAGCCAGGATGGTCTCAATCTCCTTACCTCATGATCCGCCAACCTTGGCCTCCCAAAGTGCTGGGATTACAGATGTGAGCCACCGCGGCCGGCCAGGAAGGATTTCTAATGCAAAAATTTCCAGGAACAAAGGTTCAATATAAGAACAGCTTACTAACAGCAGTTGGTTCAGTACAGGAATGTTTGATATTTAGTTTCAAGGTCTGTGGCCAATTTTATAACTAGTAAAACAGCAAAACACTGCATCACTATGTTTTCAGTGATTCAATTGTGTGCCCAAGAAAGTTTCTCTTTAATTAAATATTCAGCGTTTGAAGCAAATTGAGAAAGTATGAATGGGCAGGTTGTTGCAGACATCGAGTCTTTACAATAACTATTACTTTCTTTTTTTTTTGGCATAGTTCTATTCATTTGACAGGTTTGTGTTATACGATTGGGGCACAACTCTATTAGCATCCTTACCAAGATAGTGTGGCTTATGTTTCTACTCACCATGATGTTGTAACAAAAGGCCACTGGCTTTGCAGTTAAAAGGTCCCGAGCTTGAATCCTGGTCTCTTTAGCTTTGTAAACTTGGACAAATCATTTAATCTTATTATGTCTCCTTCATTGGAATTTTCAGAGAATCATGAAATCATATATGGCGATGACCAGGCACAGTAGTAGTGAGTTCTCTCCTTTTCCTGCTCTTACTCTTTTCCTTAGTGATAACTCCTTTCTTCACTGATATAGCAAGTTACCTGAACTAAAAGACTTAGGGTCGTTTAAAAATCCACCTCCTTCTTCATACTTCTTATCCAATTAGTCACCAAGTATATCACCTCTGCTCCTAAAACCCTCACTGACTGCTATCTGCCCTAACAGGCCTCTAAACGTGATGTGTCCTTTAACTAGAATGTCCGTCCTCTCCATTCCTCTACAGGGAAGACAGTGATGTTTCATGCTCTGAGTGTCACAAAGCCTTTGATTATTCAGTGCAGCACAGTCTTCCCCAGGGTAACAAGGAAGCTGAATGACACAGTGCCACAGTCGAGACTATGCCCCGGTGCACCTTGGTTATTCCCTGTGGTTGTATTCCTTCATCTGGATCACTGTTGTAGGAGTTACAGAGCAACCTTTTAACAAGAGCTCCCAGTTGAGTCCTGAAGAGTCACCATCTTTAATGTATATAATCAATACTTGCCCCTTCCTTCTTATGCTGCTCCTAAGGCCACCTGTGCAAAAGGAAAAAATAAAAAATAAAAGCCCACTGCCAGCTTACTCCTCGGGTAAGATAAACAAATCACTCCTTTTACAGACACTATGAGCTATAACACATTGTTTCAACTTGACTGAAAGGAGTTTTGTATGAATTTGTTTTAATTAAGGGAATCAAGATATAAAAAAATAGCTATGTTAATCAGAAATGTGGATGCTTGAAAAAAAGGAATCAAGAGATATTTTCAGAGAAAAAAATTTCTCTAAAAGTAGAAAAAAACCGAATGATGTATGTAAGAATGCATAACATCTCAAAAGATTTATCTTAAAGTGTAACTACCCTACCTTCTTACCTTAGTTCTTTCAAATCATTTCTGAAAGCTAAACAACAGAGACTACACATTAGAAAACCAGTAAACATTTATTAAATGATTTTCAGAAATTAATATATCTGTTATACATGTTGAACCTAGATATTAAAGAGTATAGTTATACAAAATATAAAGTAATGATCCAAAAACAAGAATCCTGTTGCCTTACTCTTGCTGCTGTCAACTCCTAGAACTGTCTTGAAGGAGTGGTGCCAATTATTGACGGCACAGTTATAAAACCAGCAGTGGCAAACTTAGAGCTAGTAGGAAAAAAAAACCAGCCTGCTTGAGACCCTGGGACAGGTTCATTGTGTATGGCCTAGGAAATCTGCCCTCAAAAGGGATAAACACATTTAGGACTTCCCAGAGATTAACAGATTTATTCAAACATTTGCCGAATACAAGGCAGTTTGATGAGGTTATGACAAGAGTGCATTCTAGGATTCAGGCAGAGGCATGTTCCTTCTGCAACCTCATGACAATGAGGCATCATGACAATTTACTTGACTGCTCTAATCTCCCTTTTTTTGTAGTTTTTAAAAAAGTTTATCTATGGTTGGAAATACTTATGCCCAATAAATAAATAAGCTAGCTATGACAAAGTGGAATCGTTTCAGTTAATCAGGAGATTAAAGCAAGAAAAAGAACTGGATTAGTCAGATTGTCTAGGAAATAGGGTTCCTTTTCTGAAAATGAAGACTTGAAGGAGCTGTTTTATATTGTGTATTTTTTTTATTTTTATTTTATTATTTATTTATTTATTTTGTTTTTTGAGATGGAGTCTTGTTCTGTAGCCCAGGCTAGAGTACAGTGGCACGATCTCCGCTCACTGCAAGCTCCGCCTCCCAGGTTCACGCCATTCTCCTGCCTCAGCCTCCCAAGCAGCTGGGACTACAGGCACCAGCCACCACACCCAGCTAATTTTTTTGTATTTTAGTGGAGACAGGGTTTCACCGTGTTAGCCAGGATGGTCTCGATCTCCTGACCTCGTGATCTGCCCACCTCGGCCTCCCAAAGTGCTGGGATTACAGGCGTGAGCCACCGCGCCCGGTTGTGTTTGTTTTTTTTACAATCATTATCTCATTCAATCCTTACAGCAACTCTACAAAATAAGTACTATTGACATTTGTATCTTACAGACGAAAAATTGAGACCAGAGAGTTAAGCAATGTTCCCAAGGTTAAACAGCTAGTGTGGGTTGGAGAGTCCAATGCTCTGTCACGCTAAATGCCCAGTCTTGTTATCAACAGTTTCCCCTCAGCAAATTCTGTTTGCTTCTCATAAACTGGAAACAAACAAACAAAAACCCACCAAAAATCTTGTAAAAAGCTTGAAGGCAACTATCAAATCATTCATCCTCTCTACAGAGGATAAAACTAAAGATTTAATTAATACAATTAAGTGGATTACACTGTAAAAAATACAAGGATAAAGGAATTAAATGATTAGATGAAAATGACAGGGATGGCCAGTGTTCTTGAGGTCTAAAACAAAGTTTTCCTATTAATAAAAAAATAAATTCAAACTATACAGATGGCCCAAGATAATATGAATCCAAGACCTGGTTTATGTATCTTTTAATTTTAAACTTGTAAAAGTCTTCATGTATTTTATATATAACCTCAAAGAAATGGCAACAAATACTAAATGTAGAAACAAATTTGATGCAAAACATTGCCTCTGTATATTTCTTGATGTCATATTTTAAGATACGAGTTCACACTTCTGTAGTCAAAAGTCCTCTTCCTCTCTCCCACAGGAAATTATGCCTGGGAGTGGGAGACACCTGGCTGGCCAGGCAGAGGATCCAGAAGGGAAGGAGGGAGGACACAGAGGGAGAAGAAAGAAAATTCTTAGGCTGGGGTGAGTTGAGAACAGTCAGAAACAACTCACAAAATGACTTCAGAAGCAATGGAAACTGTGCTTAGGTAAACCTTTTGGTGATAGGCTTTGGAGAATTTTAGTTTCCAGAAGAAACAGACCTGAAAGCCCCAAGTCCCTGGACACAGAAGTAGGAAAATCTCTCTCAAATATGCTTTGTTAGCATAATTTGTTACAGGCGTAAAAATGTATGTCATCAAGTTAGACAATGAATATAGAAAAATGACACCCCTGTTTCCAAGGAGCCTATTTGTAGCCTAAGATGAGACAAATACAACATCTCAGCAGTCCCTAGCGATGGAGGGGCTGCTGGGTTTACAGGGAGTGGAAGCAGAAAAGTACGGACGTGGAGGAGAAAGTTGACTCTGCAAGCATCTGACAGCTCCCATCTCCTTGGTGAAGGCAGCTTCATGTGAAGTGAGGCACCCCAGGTCCAGGGGTGGTGGGAGCTCCACCTGCTGCAGCAGACATGGCCTGTGGGTTCTCAGGGCTACTCTGAAAGTCAATCAGAGAATGTCAAAGCAACCACATTTTAACAGAAGGAATATGGCAGTTGGGAAGTTTCCAAGCAATCAGTCCTCCTTTATTTGAAGTAGAGAAAGAAATTTTGGGGACTGAGGCACAAAATAACTACTAACACACATTCTGACTGGCTCCCAAGGCTGATGGTCTAAGGAAATAATATGTTACATATGAGTATAGATAAGTCTTTAATTCCAAATAACTACTAAATATTTATTGAGCTACTACAAAGTTAGACAATATGCGGGACTCTGGAGATGCAATGAAGAGTGAGAAGCTTTAGTCCTTGAGCTCATGTGCTTCCAAAGTCCAGGCAGGGAAGACAGACAGTCAAACAGTCATACAATGAGGAAATACCCTAATGACCGACTGAAGTCATTTCTATTAAGGAAAAAGCCTGGTTATAACATATAACAAAGGAAATTGGTTAAGCAATGCTCCCAAGGTTAAAGAGCTGGCAACTAATTGGGTTGATGAGGTTGAGGAGATTTCTCACTTTAAAATCTTTTATACTGATACAACAGTATGTAACTAAACTATTAACGTTGAAAGTTATCCAAGAAATCCATCCAATATAGTAGATAACCTAGAGATTTTTACTTTATGGAAGGAAAAAAAATATGCTTTGGATAGATTTGTTCAGGATAGCATTGCTATTTAGACCAGCCTCTAACAAGCAATATTTGGTAAATCTTATTATTGTAGTTTTCAAATAGTACATGTTGTTATGTTATGAAACCAAGGTTGCTTAGCTATTTCCAATTGTAGTACCCAGTTGTGGCATGGAATACTTTATTAGTTCTCTCACAAATCTCCAATGGGGAAAGCTAATATTGTTAAATGCATGCCCACTGAGAGAAATTTTACAAATTACAGAACACTACAGCTCAAATAGAATAACTGTATATTAATGAAAGAAGTAAAACATTTTAAAAATGAAAAAATATAATTTCCATATTGAATATGCTTTAATCTTTGAGAAAAGTTAAAATTTGATAATCCTTAAAGAGATTATTATCAAATACTGCTATGCAAATGTCAAGGAACTATAACCATATTTTCTCATAAGAATACATTCAGAAACACTGAAGAAAATAACACCGATTAAAATAAAAAGGGAACTGCTGGTTGGAAACAAAAATCAAGTAACAGTTTTGTATTTTAAGCTATTGCAATAATAATTGACTGAAATTTTCTCTCATGTTAATTTATGTGAAGTTAAAATACTTCTATATTTAGCTCCATCTTTATCCATTAAGAATGGAATAAACATTGCTCTAAGGAGATAATAACTTTAAGAAGTTTTCCCCAGTTGCCTATGGATATTTTTTTCAATACATTTCCAAGTTCTTAAAATATTTCTATCAATTTTGGAAAGATTTTGCCAAGAAAAGTCTGCAACATTTAAAACAGTATCATTGCTAACTCTGGCTAAATGTCCTTAAGCAAGTTGTGGATTTCAAACAATGCAACACACCACAGCCAGGAAATGATGATCTAGTGCCCACTGAATTTCTTTTCTTTATCCTCCCGATAACAGTATACAAGCCATCAGTACTAAATCTTATCTTCCTGTTAGTGGCTGAGCTTAAAAAGACACGAAAGACATCTTGAGAGCTTGAATGGAAAGATCTTCTGGATAATTATTATTTTGGCAAAAACGAGAATGTTGAGCTCACCTTTGCAGCATGTCACAAAACACCTATAACTTAGAACTCAAGGATATATTGGAATATCAGGTGCTCTCTCAGGATTGCACATATGGCTTGGGAATGTCTCATCTAAAGCATTGCTACTTGAAGCCTGGCCCTAGCATCAGCAGTTAAGAATACAGATTTGTAACCCTCACCTGCTGAATTAGAATCTCTGAGATGGGGCCCAGGGATCTCTGTTTTAACAAGGTGTCCAGGTGATTCTTAGTCTCACTTAAGTGCTAGAACTTCTGGTTTAAAGGACTTCTGGGTGCCAAGTTACAAGACTTGCCATGGACAATTAGATTATGTTTGTTCCCCCATAACAGCAACACAGACATCACCTGGGAACTTGTTAGAAACGCAGACTTTTCTGCCCCAGCCCTACAGAATCAGTCTACATTTTAGGAAGGTCCCTATGGGATTTCAAGTCAAAGTTGGAAACTGAAAGGATGCTGATCTCGTTTTCTGAGGGAGTGTTCCCCCAGGGGCCTGTCCTGTCTAGCAGTAGCTACAGTGCCCTGGGCCTCTCTCTCCTCTCCCATACCAAAATCCTTATTTACCCAACAATGTGTTTCAGGCAGGCGCAGGGACAGGAAGTGATTTCTATGAGCTAATAAGTTTTAGTGTATAGTTACCGGTAAAATTCAATGTGCTTTGAATTCCTATAATATTGGCATTAAAAAGATTTCTGGAGATGACTATATATATATAATATATATAATATAATATAATGTATATATTATATATATAATATATATACTATATAATATACATTGTATAGTATATATAATGTACACTATATAGTATATATAGTATATATACTATATATAGTGTATATATATAGTATATATATAATATAGTATATATATAGTATATATAATGTACATTATATAGTATATACAATATACATTATATAGTATATACAATATACATTATATAGTATACAATATACATTATATTATATATATTATATATATTATATATATGTAGCTTCTATAAAAAGCCTTTATCTCATGAGGCTTTTCTTAAATTGATACAATAATTGTACATATTTATGGGGTACAGTGATATTTTGATACATGTATACAAAGTATAATTAACAGAGTAAATCAGAGTAATTAGCATATCCATCACCTCAATCATTTATCATTGTGTTGGGAGCATTCAAAGTCCTCTTTTCTAGCTATTTGAAAATATACAACAAATACTGTTAACTATAGTCACTCAAGAATGCTATGAAACACTACACTAGAACTGATTCTCTTATCTAGCTGTAACATTTTATGTCTGTTAAGCAACCTCTCCCTACCATCCCTTCTCTCCTGCCCTTCCCAGCCTCTAGTAACCACTATTCTACTCTCTACTTCTACCTTTACGAGATCATGTTTTTTAGATTACATGAGTGAAAATGTGTATTTCTTATGGCTAAATAGTACTGCATTGTGTATATATACCACATTTTATCCATTCACCTACTGATGGACACTTAGGATGATTCCATTATCTTGGCTACTGTGAATAGTGCTGCAACACGGGAGTGCAGATGTCTCTTTGATATACTGATTTATTTTCCTTTGGATAAATACTCAAAAGTAGGATTGCTGGATTGTATGGTAGTTCTATTTTTAGTTTTTCTGAGGAACCTCTGGACTGTTTTCCAGAATGGCTGTACTACTTCACATTCCCATCAACGGTTTGGGAGTGTTTCCCTTCCTCTAAATCCTCGCCAGCATGCATTGTTTTTCATCGGTCTGATAACAGCCATTATAACTGGGGTGAGAAGATATCTCATTATGGCTTTGATTTGCATTTCCCTGAAGATTAGTGATTTTGGGCACTTTTTCATATAGTTATTGGCTATTTGTCGTCTTCTTGGAAAAATGTCTAGTGAGATCATCTGCCCATTTTCAAACTGGATTTCTGTCATTTTTCCTTGAATGACTCTCTAGCGTGAGATTCTAGGCAGAGTGAGAAACTGGTGGAGTAACTCAAGGTTTTGTAGGGGCTGGATTTTTTTACATTCTACAAATCAGACATGAATATGTTGACTCCTTTCCTTTATAAACAAGAAATGATTGCACAAAGAATTCACCTCCACTGACCTGTCACCTAGATTTTCTTCAACTATCTGATAACCCCAGACCAGTATGAGCCCAGTATTCTAGGTGGTCTAGCCAGTAACACTGCAGTGGTTTCAAGAGTCCAAAAATTAACTTAAATATACACCTAGGAGTGGGGGTGATTTTGAAAGTCCTATACACATCAGCACTTTACAGTACCCTGGAAAGTCCTGGAATCAAACATTCCTGCCTCCTCCATCCACCCTATGCCCAAATCTGGAAATCCAAGTTTCCAAATATTATGATTATAGGATGGAGATGGTGGCATGGTTTTTAAAGTTTTTTAGCCAATTATAATACACAAGTTTTTTAGCCAGTTCTGATAATCACTGACCAGTTGTGTTTCTGTTCATAAAGTTTTCATGCATAATTCAATGGTGACTATACTGTTATTACTTGAATAAGACATATAATACAAGTTTTCTATATATGAAATGATGCCATTTTATACTTCAATCTGATGCATGCATGATTTGTTATAATACAAGTTCTGCATCTAAATATAGGTCCAAGCATGCAAAATAAATAGCAAGTTTAATTTTGGTATTCTCTTGCATTTTGCTAGTAACTGTTTTAAAATTAAACCATTTAAAATGAAAACACAAGCTAAGGATGGCTTCATTTATTAAAGATTTCTTCATCAAAATTTACTGAACACCAATAATGCACTAAATACTACAGCAAAGAGGCTGCTGGGATTTGGGCAATCATTTATCTTTACCTAAACTTTAAAGTTCGAAAATCTGACCAGGTACTTCTACTTTGATTTTTATGATTTAAACTGAAACACTGGTAAACAAACTAAGCATGAAGCCTATCTTCTTGAATTACAATTGCTTACAATGTACCTCAATGATATGAGTAAGCCCTTCTAAAGTTGAGATTGTGGCAGATTTTTACAACACGGACTAATAATGGAAAAACAATTTTTCCCTTTATATTTATAAAAATAATATTGCCAAATAAAGAGGAAATTATATTTACCCATAGATCCTTTTTTTCTGTGTATTAATCTTTATTTTCTAACCTTTTTAGAAAGGTTATTCTCTAACCTTTTTTTCTATGTATTCTCTTAATCTTTATTCACAAACATACTTTTTACATAGTTGTAACCTGTGTATTCATACAATTTAGAGGAAATCACTATTTAAGGCCTAATATCAAGAATTTATGCAGACTTCTCTTTAAGGAAATTATGCAGTGTAAAACTTACACCATAATCCTCATAGACCTAAGAGTTTCAACCATCAGACCAAATTACAACTTCCTTTCCTTCCTTCTCCACTTGAGTAAATGAACTAATACGAGGCTATCTTTAGTTTGAGTTCACTGTCCCTAAAAGAGTATATGTAAAATATTGTTATCTTCTTGGTTGCTTAGCATTATTTTTATGCAATCATTATAAAATCTTAAAATTATGAATTAATGCAGATTCTCAAATCTGCATGAAACAATTTAAAGTTATTATCAAATGTCTTTTCCACAAGTAATTTTAGTACTTTTTCCTGTATACACTTCGCTTTTTAAGTTTTCTGGTATAAACATCCCCATAGTAACTTAACCAACTATCTCATCGTTCTTATTCCACTCTTGTTGAGCTTATTGAATAAGGCAGGCATTAATACAAATGAGAGACTTCTTCAAAGGACATCTACATCTAAGTACACCATAAACACCAAAGGAAAGGCAGCATTATCTAGGTAGAGTAGGGTCTGCAATTAAAGAAGTACCAGTCTGGTTCCACCATACATCGACTGTGATTCATCTTGGGCCTATCGTTTTGGCCCCATGCAATTCAGGTTAAGTCTACTGTAAAAGGAAGATCTTATTAGCATTCTAATTCTTTGTGGATATGATGGCAAAAAAGCAAGAATATTCATAAGCATTTCAACATCCTCAGATGAAAGATACTGGATTTTTTAAGCAGATTTCATTTGTTATTAATATTCATTAGGATAAATACCACTTATTACTAACTTGTCCTATTAAAACATCTCTGTATCATTCTGGTTAAAAACTATAAATGAGTTTACCTTTCCAGTATGTTTCAAGAACAAGTCTGGAGAGCATGCTAAACTGTTTTCATTTAGTGACACACTGACATCTAGTGGAGATTTATGGTGTGCGAACGGATATCACACACCCAAAAATAACCACAGTTCTGATGGGGCAGAAAGAAAAAGCACCTTTTTGTTTTTTATGCAAGGCATCAAGAAAAAGATTTTTTAAAGATTAAATAAGTGTACATTTCTTGTATACTTAAGTTTTGCTTGTTCAATTAGAAACACTGGCCAATTCACAAAACATAAAATAAACAGATGGAATATTAGAGGTGGGAGTGGTGAAAAACTGTTTCATGTTGTGGCTTGAGAGATCCCAAAAAATATCCCACTAATTCAGAGTTTAAAGGAGCAAGATGTAATTATGTGCTCACTTCCTATTTACTTTTTATAGTGAATGCAGGCAACGGTGGAAGGAAGAAAGGAAGAAGGAAGGGGAGGGAAGGAGAAAAGAGGGAAGGGGACATGGGAGGCAAGCCTTCCAGGGTTTCCACTACATCCCTTGAATTAACTTCTGCACCTCCTTGTGGTTAGAATTTTATTAATTCCAGAAGGAAAGCTCCTTTAAGCAAATATATATGTAAGCTATTTGGCATGTCACTAAGCATTTATTGAAACCTGCTCATTTAATATACTGTATTTACTTTGGAATAAAAATATAAAACAAAATGTTTCTATTACCCTGGGCTTTCCCAATGCCTAGCACCATCAGTAAAAACATGGCTTCTGTGTTTCCTTTCTGTCCTTCCACAGGTAACAAGAAATAAATGCTAAGTGGTCCCAGGAGGAAGTCAATTTAACATCTGCATATTTTATTTAACATATAATTATTTTAATTAGGTAAGATTAACAATTATTCATTGGAAAACTATCACAATCATATCAGGTACAGTACAAATTAAATCTAAAACGGTGTCCCCTCCTCCCCCTTTAGTGAACCTGGGAAGGACTCGGAGTGCAGATGGTGTATTTCATATACATCAGCCTATTTCCTTGTTTTCTACTGAACTTCAACCACTGGATGGAACTTCTTTACACCACTGTTTAATTGCTTCATTATTCCAGTGAGCAGGCAAGGCTGAAGAGGAGGAATTCTGGAAGCTGGAATAAAGAATTTATATTTGTACTGCTGTGTGCTTAGCCTCTGGTTCTGGAAGACCTTTCCACCACACCTCTTCTGAAAAAAAAAAAAAAAAAAAAAGAAAAGTGAAAACATCTTACTGTTGGCCTGGAGGAAACATGGAACTAAAAGAAATCCTTGAGAACTAGGAAATGTATGATTTTTCTCAAGAAGAATGTGTATGATGTTGTTCCTGCCACACCCAGAATGCTAAATTCTTTAATTCCCTCTTTTAATTATGTCTGGAAATAAGAATCATCATCCAGAAATGGTTAGACCAGCTCTCAAGTGTAAAATCCTAAAAATATATATATTCTTTTTGAAATAGGGTCTTGCTCTGTCATCCAGGCTGGATACAGTAGTATGATCATGGCTCACTGCAGGCTTGACCTCCTGGCTCAAGCAATCTTCCTGCCTCAGCCTCCCAAGTAGCTTGACTATAGGCGTGCTCACTATGCTTGCATAATTTTTTTTTTTTTTTGTAGAGATAAAGGTCTTGCTATGTTCCCCAGGCTGGTCTTGAACTCCTGGCCTCAAGCGATCTTCCTGCCTCAGTCTCCCAAGTGCTGAGATTACAGGCATGGGCCACCACACCTGGCCCTAAAATAATCTTAAGGCAGCCATGTTGCTTAATTATAACCAAATGTCCTTAAATAAATATGCATCCATTGATGGTGTTGTTAAATTTTTAAAAAGAAATATACTCACTTATTTCCTTCTCAGCAATTATAAACTTCAATCTTCAGAGCCCAGAGACAAAAACAAACAAACAAAAAAACAACAAAAAAAGATGCGACACAACCTATTAGCACAAGTAAAAACAATGTTCTAACAGTGAAGCTTCATGCTGCACTCAAATGCATAATTATCCATACAATTTAAAATTGTATATTTTATTGCTTTAAAAGTCTTTCAGACACTTTACACTACCCATTGTTTTACCACTAAGTAAATTTTCCTTTCACTACATTTCTGCAGCGTTGTTCATTGTTTTTAGTTCAATTACATAGTTGAGAAAATTCAGGCCCAGAGAAGTAAAAAGAAAAAAATTCCTTGCTACAGAGCAAGGCAGCAAATAAGGCATTTGAAAGCTTACTCTATTACAGGCTGGTGGTTAAATTAATTAAACTATTCTGGCTCTGGAATTCAGTATTCTAAAGACCCAGAAGTCAGATTTAAAATATCAATTATTATTTAAGTGTTTTACTCACTAAAAAACTATTGTGATAAATGACCTATAATTACTCCAAAAATATAACTAACTTTAAAAGTTGTGATCTCCATATTCATTTCTTTCAAGAGAAAGTGTCAAAATGTGTTAGGCCGCAACCCTTGGTAATTAGTTTTTGTATAAGTGTAATATAGATTTTATTGGGTATGCTCTACAGATGGTGATTTTAAAGACTTCCCAGCAGGATCCCAACTTTGCAACTAAGGCTGCTGTCCCTACAGTGCAGAAGAAGCAGATTCCAGTGATTCTCAGAGAATTCACTAATTGTTTGCAGGGGGAGGGGGCATGTGTGTTTGTGTATCCTCCTAAATAGGTCTTCTAATTCCATTTTCCCAGGACATGCTGCCATGTCCTAGACAGGAAATGAGTCTTCCAGACATGTCCAAAGTTGCAGATTCTAAGAAGAGGTGGCTATTTAAAGATCAGTGCATGAGCAGGTTACATAAAATGAATCTAGAGATGTGGTCAGAGTACTTGTGCACAATATATTTAATCTCGGAGAAAGAATTTACAGTAATAGAATCAATATCAATATTCCCACCACCAGAATCAACCACTTTTTGTGATCTTGACTTCCCTGGAAATGTTAAGAAAATAGAGACAAGTCTGACTTACAGAATCTGAGGAAATTTTATTGATCTCTTTATCCTTCCAGCATTATGACAGCAGGCAATACAATGTTTTAATCCAACCAAGCTCAAAGGAGTAAACCTTTTTCCCAAACCATAAATGGGCTGGATGTTTCCTCCACATTATAGTACCATCTCCTAAATCATCCTTTATTCACCTCCATGACAATAATAACCCACAACTCATTGCAGGATGGAGATGCTTTTGCTGTTTCTCTTCAGAGGTCCTCACTGGAGTGTTCTTATCTTCTTGTGGGCTTCTGACATCCTATGATATTTAACACTCAGTGCCTCCCAAATGACAACATGTTCACATAAATCCTTCTTTGAAAATACACAGAGAAAAAATACATTTCTAGCTAATGACTAACAAGCCTCTAACAAGCTGCAAGTCAAAAGAAATACAAATGATTTCTAATTTTAGTTAACAATATATAGAATTTCAGAGATGCTATTCTCTAAATAGACTTCAGAGATACTATTCATGGCAATAGTCCAGCCAGGCCTTAAATAAGAAAACGCTGTTTTAGCAAGGTGCCTGAGGAGAAGTATTAACAACATGAAACAGGAAAGGTGACCAACATAAGATTTAAAATTCTCTGATCTCTTAAACTCACTTCATTGAAAAGCCTTCCCTCTGAGCCTAACTAACATCAGCCTGTTAACTTTAAATCTGAAAAGTTTGGGCCCATGTTTAAATGTGGCCAAACAGGTGACCCTTGAAGAGCAACACAGGGGGGTGATGCCACACAGTGGAAAACCCCACACATAGCTTTTGACTCCCCAAAAGTAGCAGCCTACAGTGGACCAGGAGTCTTACTGATAACGAAGTAGGTTAACACATAAATAGACTAATATCTACATATATTTTATGCATTCATGACATAACTATTTTTAAAAATATTTCTAGGGTACATGGTTTGCAAGTTTTTTCAAATTGTTACAAATTTTCAAAAGTTTTCTGATACATTTATTGAAAAAAATCTGCATATTAAGTGGACCTGTGCAGTTCAAACCCATGTTGTTGAAGGGTCAAATACACTTGTAAATCTTACTGGAAACATATCACTATAATAAAAATAAAAACATGTGAAACCATATGTCAAACTGATATACAGTACTTAATCCCGATTATGTACTTGCCTATGCCTGTAGGGTCATTTTTTGAAGGTGCTTACATATAGCTAACATGTAAGCTAAAATACTTCCAATACTCAAATTCAGCAAAAAAAAAAAAAAAAACACTCAAAAAAGTATAAAGTTGCCCACTCATCAGTGAATTATTTTGAACTGAACAGAAGGCTCAATTTCAGCACTGCCAAATGCTCTTAGGCACAGAAGCAATGCACCATCTGTCTTGAAGCACCAAGTATATCAATTCACATTTAAAATACTGGTGTGCCTAGCCAAGTATCTTAAGCAATCCATTTTCTGATACTTGATTGAAACTTAACATGGCTAGCAACAAGGTTACATGCATCAATACTTTCAAATGCTAGTAGTAAAATTATTAAAACGTCAGGGCATCAAAGAGTTGTAGTCCTATGAGCAGAAAACCTTGAAGAAGAGTCAGTGAATTAAGGAAATGTTCTCAATGAGTCACTATCACTTTCTCTGAGGAAATATGTTTCAGTGATATACGGAACTGCTGCCATTGGTAAGAGTGACTCTGGTATTTCACTAGGAAATGAATGCATCCGAAGCTGCTACTGAAATAGATGCTGCTTCATCCAGGGAGTACACTGATGTAATGACAGAAAGTGGAGTGTGGAGTTTATTCAGTAAACAACAGGCAACCACTGAAGTTGAAGCAGGGACTGTCCTGATAAACAGTTTACTCTGGGAAGATTAATGTGATAGTGGTGTGAAGAATGGGTTGGTGTTGTTTGGATGAACAAGAGGATAACTTTTAAAAGGTTCCTTTAGATAAGGAATAACCAAGGGCCTGAATGAGATAGTAGGAGTGGAAGGAAGAGAACAGAATCAAGACATGACTTCCTTCAGAAATAAGAAAAAAAGAAAGCAACTACCACTCTAAATGTGAAATATTCTAAAGCAAACTTGTCCAACCTGCAGCCCATGATGGCTTTAAATGCAGCCCAACACAAATTAGTAAACTTTCTTACATTATGAGATTTATGCATGGGCCATTTCTTTAGCTCATCAGCTACTGTTATAGTGTTAGTGTACTTAATGTGTGGCCCAAGACAGTTCTTCCCATGTGGCCCAGGGATGCCAAAAGATTAGACACCCGTTTCTAAAGAATATTATTGTAATCTGCTTAGGAAAGTTAAGAGTCGTATCCCATTTTTTTTCAGATAAAAAGGACAGTTGGGCTTAAATGTGCAATAATCAGAGCAAAAGTATTGTTCAGAAAGAACCAATCAGGAAAAAAAAAAAAAAAGTTTCACTTCTAAGTATTTCTTAACTCTTGGCTTTCTAAGGTAAGTAGTTAAACCAATTAAAATTCCAACCTCTTTGCTGACTAGTTTTTCAGAGAAAAGCAAAAAAATGGCCCCACTTCTTACATATCAATCTTGGGAGGCAAGAAGTCAGGACAACAGCAGGGAAAGGTAAGCAGAAAAAAAGGTATGAGCCTTGGTCATAAGCTGTGACTGCCTTATGGATTTTCTGGAAATGAAACCTGATCTTCAAATTCCCTACTTCCTGAGTGAGGTACAGTCCAAAGGGAGAGAAGGCTTGTAACTGAGTCTTGCCACGGGACCAATGGTGGAAGTGAGGGTCACAGAAATTGGTGTCACTATGTCCTTCTCTGACCACCACATCCATAAAATAGAACTGGGAAGAATACTTAGTTTTCTAGAGTCATTTTTCCTCTAGCAAACTCAGGGACGTCATCTGCCACACCATCCACTGAGGCTTTTCCAAACCTCTGTGTAACTCACCTTGGACATCCTTCTTCCTGACTAGACTATGATGACCTCTTTGGGAAACACAGCATAACTATTTTTGTGTCCAGCATTTAAAGCAGTACTAACTTTCAGCAAACAATTGAATTTCTCTAGTTAAAAGTGGTGTCAAGGTAGATTCTTCAATGCCTTCAGGAAAATCACTTGAATGAAACAAAAATTAAGGTGCTAAAGATTCAAACTGCTAAACCATACCTGATGAAAAAGAGGAGCCATTCGAGCTGATATGGATGTTTTAATTGCATGTTCATTAACATGTTAACTATGAAATAAATGAAAGGCTCATCCAAATAGACAACTCAATCATTCATTTTTACACTTGACCACAAACGACTAGTTACTCTGCTGGACATTAATGGGTCACACAGATATATGAACTGTGGTCTCCCCATTCTCACTTTCAGTAACATCTCTTGTTTCATGGAGGAGTAGAAGCTACCAAAGAACTTCCTACTAACCACATCTACCCTCCAATCTCACCTATGCCCATGTCCTCTGCAAATTCACAACAAGGGCCAAACACCTCACTTGTGCTAGATCCTATCCCCTCTTGCTTATCTAGGGGAACTCAAGAATTTGGTGAATGACAATGCTGCTGTAAGTGCTGGATGCTGCACTTCCCAAAGAGCTTCTACTAGTCAGGGAGAAAGACAGATGTCCAAGGTAGTGCAGAGCTTTGAAAACACCCTGAATAAATGATGTAGCAGATAACTTTTTCAAGGACACTGCTCCTCCTCCCCTACACCATCCACTTCCTTGTCTCTCTTTCCTATCAATATACAAACATGCTGTAATTTCTCCCCTCTTAAAGAAACTCCAACTACTCCCTACTTCTCTATTTCACTGCAAAATTATCAGGAGTCTCCAAGTTCTCTATTCCTTGTTACTTTATTCAATCAAGCTTTAATTTCATTGCTCCAACAAAATTGCATATAAAAGTCACCAGTGTCTAGGACTCCTGAGTTGCTAATGGCTATTTAGGTCCTTATTTTATTTGGCTTATCAGTAGTCTCTCATGCGGTAGATCATTCCCACCTCCTTGAAACTTTTTACTTCCCTTTCAGGTTATCACACTCTCCTGATTTTCCTTTTACTTCTTGAGTGTTCCTTCCTGGATTCCTTTGCTGACTCATCTCTCCTCAGCCTCCTAATGCTGGGAGTGCCTAGGCTTCTTTCTTCTCTAGCAGCACTCATTCCCTTGAGTGAGTGATCATAGGTCTCACAGCTATAGATACCAACTACACACTCATGTGTCACAAATATACATCTCTGGCCCAGAACTCTTGAATTCCAAATTTGCATATCCAATCTTGCACTTCCATTTGGATGTTTAATAGGCATTTCAAACTTAACCTGTCAAAAACTAAGCTCATTAGCTTTCTCCCTATCCTGCTTCACCCTCGAGTTTTTCACCTTGGTTAATGACAACTACAGCCTACTAGTTTGCTCAGGCCCTAAACTGTAACTCCTTTTTCACACCACATATTCAATCTATCAGCAAATCTTCTTAGCTGTATTTTTAACCAGAACCTGACCTTTTCTTACTACTTACACTGCCACCACCCAGGTTGAAGTCACTGGCATCTCTCATCTGGATTACTGCATTAGTCTCCTAACTGGTCCCCCTGCTCCCAATTCCTTAGCCCCACAGCAAGTTTTTCCCTGACTGATCAGGTTCTAATAAATCATGTCCCGTTGCTCTTTGGCTAAAAACAGCTTCCAGTGGTGTCCCATCTTATTTAGAATACTAGCCAAACTCCTTAAAATGAAATACAAGACCCTATGTGATCTGCCCACCTGTCATCTTCTTGACGTGGCCTCCTCTTCCTCTCCTAGTTGCTCACCTGCTCCAGCCCTCCTAAGCATTTGCTACCTTTTGAACGCATTGGGCATGCTCTTGCCACAAGATTTTTTCAGTTGGTATTCCCTCTGCCTGTAGGACTCTTTTCCTATGTGGCTTATTCTTCACCATCTTCAGCTCTTGACTCATTTTTTAGGTGTGGTCTTCCCCGACTACCCTTGTTATAACTGTTAATTCAACCTCCCCTTTCTTTCTCCCTCACTGCACACACTATTTCCCTTCCCTACTTTGTTCTTCTCCATAACACTTACCATCTAACATACATATATGTGTGTGTGAGAGAATGTGTGTGTATGCACACACACACACACACACAACGTACTTTTAAATTTTTTTGGTCTGTCTCCTAGCAATTGAAAGTAAACTCCATAAGGGTAGGAATTTTTGTGTGTTTTATTCACTGCTAATCCTAAGCACCCAGACCAATATTCCAGTGTACACAACTAATAACTTACTTGAATCAAATAAACTGGATCCCTTATTTCTAGGGGCTCATAATTGAGATGATATACATACACAAGTAAAACCTTATGTGTCCTTAAAAAAAAATAACCATGAAAGAAAAAGCATGGTCTCTTATGCATATTTTAAATGACCTTCACCATTTGAGAGTTGTGTGACCACAGCAAGAGTTTAGCAGAGGGCTAAAAAGTGCTCTTCAAACGATGATAAAGGAATCAGGTAAGGGGTGCCAGTGAAAGCCCTACAGTGTTATCCCCTCATACCCTTTATCTCATAAATTACTACTCTTCTTCATCACTTTGTAGACGAAAACCTGAAATGCTCATATGAAGACTTAACTACTCCAATCTCAATCACTAGACAATCCCTGACTTTCCTTACAGACCTGGGCCCCTGATTGTCAGGACTTCTCAGTACCACACACCTCTCGGCAACCCATTCCTCCACAGATTTACCTTTTCCTTCTCTTGGACTGAGGTGGGAGCAGCCAACATATCTGAGTTTGCTAAGCTAACTTAAGAAATATTCATGGTGTGAGACAAAATAGAAGTTGTTGAAATTATACTTCTGAAACTAGGGCGCTTCTTACAGTTACCTTTCAATTCAACCTACTGGCAAAGAAAGAACATGGGGCAATACAGAAAAAAATGACCCTGTGACTCTTCATCCTACTCCATTTCCCTTTTCTCCCAGAAGCGAGAAGTGAAAAACACACACGCACATACAGAAAACAAAAAGACTTGAAAAATATTTCAATAAATGACTTCCAACATTCCAAAATACTCTGTTCCACATTACCAAATGGTATACTAGTTCCCTTTCCCTAAAATATCTATCTTAAAAGATTTTCTCAAAGTCCATCAGTTTTCATTTCTTCTATTAGATTTCCTTAAAATACTGCAAGCAGATACATGCATTTAGTTGTTTTCTTTTTACCAATAAAAAAGGATAGGAGAAATATCCATTAAGAAGACAGTAATGATAATGAGAAATTATGCAAACTTTGTAGGACAGAAAGCATTCTGGTGAATTTAAGGAAGTTTAAAATTACAAGATTAAGTCAGTCTCTATTTTAAACACATTGTCATTAAGTAGGTTATATGAATAACCCATTGCTACTTCCCATATTTCAATTTAACAGTTTCAATTTAACAATTTAAATATCTGTGGCACCAACCACATACAAAGCACTGAATCAACATGGGGAATTAAAGGAGACATGACAGATATGCTTCGCATGGTCTCTGGATAACCTTATGGAGAAGACTTACACCCATGATATAATTATCATTCACTCAGCAAACATATATCATGTTATATATTGGGCTAGATACTGAAATAAGGAGACACAGAGCACAGATATTATCCTCCAAAAGCTCATTATCCAGAAATATGGATATGGAATAAAATTGAATAAAATGCCACAACGCATGCTAGAAACATAGGGTACTAAGTGTAGTTTAAGAAAGAATAATTATTTTAAAAGCATCAAATAGTATTAAGAATATTTAATATAGAGAGAGTAAAACTTACTAAATATTATACTAATATTTTCACTGCTAAATCATCAGGAACATCTGTTCAGTTTCTCATTCAATAAAAATGGATATACATTAGCAAAGGGAAAAGTCTATCTGGACAGGGAAATGATAAACTGTTTAAGGATGTGAAAATGTATTCATCTCTGTATGTATCACAGTGCCAGAAAGAACCTTGTAATTAGCAAACACATAAAATTTGTAGAGCAGATATACACAGAGTGAAGATCAGCTAAGGAGTTATATAGCATAACCACCTTTAATCTCCCCCTACCTCCTTCCAAAGAGAAAAAAGAAAAAGGAAAAAGAGTTCTTGGCTTTAGGGCACACATTGTTGAGGAAGGCACCTGGCTTGTTGTTGGCACTTGGAAATATGCATATACTTGATTTACTTTTATTATTTCTGATGTTTGTGAAGAAGGCATCTCACAGAAACAGACCAACAGGTATGTGAGAGCAGTGTAACAAAAAGGTTTCCATCAAAGGAGCTGGACTTGAGATAAACTTTAGGGATTAGAGATTGGAGGATTTGGGGAAAAAATTTGCTTTTAGTGACCTGTGTTTGGAGGACTTGCGTAATTGGCTTTAGCTTCACCAGATTTCAACAAGGTAACCCTACAGATATGAAGATTTAGTGTGAACTTAAATTTCCGTAAATGCATGCCAGTGACAATACCTACATTTGTCAAAAATTCCTTTTGCTATGCATTGTTCTGTTTACTTCAAAATATATCCAGGACTAGGTACCAAAGCTCTGCTGCCTAATCATGGTTTAATCACTCTTTCTCATGTATAGTTAAATTAACAACAAAGACTACTAAAGACTATTTATACTGTACTTGTGCCTGAATCTGGGTAATCTATTGCTTATTTTTTTTCTTTTCAAAACTTAGCTTTTCAATATATGGTCTTATTAATATATTGGATATTGCTATTTAAAAATCACCTTGGGCTTCCTGTTACATGAATTACCAGAACCACAGAAGCTGAGAGCCCAGCAGGTGGTAAATTGAAGTAAGAGAGATACTGCTGGAGTTCCAAGGATATTCCCTTAAGAGAAATGCTTATGAGTTTAGGAGCTCTCGTAAGAGAGTCAGGGAGAAAAGAAGGAAGTGAGGCTTGTGTGTGTATGCCTTAGATATGATAGGCATACACCTTACAGGATCACTCCTCATTTCTAATTTAACAAGATTGATTCTGTTTGACAAAGACAAAGGCTTTAACATTACCTATTACTATCAGCAATGCAGTTATAAATGCCACTCCCAGTCATTCATTTGATAGCCATTTTGAAAGGTCTATCAGTTTACTCTGTAGAAACATCCCATTACACATTGCAGATACACATTTAAATCACTGAAGAACTTTACAAGAAAAAGTTGACACACTAGTTTGAAAAATTTTGTTTCATTTCAAATAATGAATATCTACTAGAATGTAATTGTAATTTTTACTTGGCTATTACTTGAGAAAACTTAGTAATTTATTTAAATATGAAACAAATGAATTTATTTGTATATTGTATTTACCTAAAATAAAGACCACTAACTGGAATATAAGTAGATAATGCTTATGTAGAACCATTATCTCACTCTCTTAAGACAATTTATAAACATTTGAGAAAAATAATTGACGTTTCACATCATGCCATAATTCTGTCCAAAGAATTTACAATGTAAATGTTAACAAAATTGTGTTAATGTGGTGCACGTATATCACTATAATGTAGGTTACTACCTAAAGTCACAGGACTGAAATTGACTTAAATCTTACCATACAGTCACATTCTTATATTGTTGTAAGAACACTTAGACAAGTTAGTGGGGCAGACTCCAAGTTCTTTAAGTACGCATCAGAAAACACCACCTTATTAAAAGCTTGCTTTATTTATCAATATAAATTTTCTAATGTGATTATGCAATATATGGTTAAATAAATTTGAAATAACATTGTTTATCTCATTTTCCAAATTGATAAAGTGAAATCTGTGATGTTGAAAGTATTTCTATGACAAATATCTAAGGGAGAATACAAACCTACCTACCTCATATTCATTGCAAACAGCAGTTATATTTTGTAAGGTTCCATTTGAGACTAAAATAAAATATTAAAATAAAGATTTGCTAAAATGCAATATTGTACTTTATAATTTCCAGAAGCTATAATCTATGAATATCTACTTTTATAGGGAACAGTTATAACTTGTGTATGTGTATATATATATATGTGTGTGTGTGTGTGTCTGTGTGTGCGTGTTCAATATAAAGTTGTGACGTTAAAAACTCTGCGGGAAAGCATGAAGGTGCAGGGGGAGAGGAAGTATCGTATTGGCTGTGTAATATAGAATAAGTTATTTAAACTTGTCTATGCACACTGTCAACTGTCAACTAAGATTCATCAGTGTCTGCTCTCCTAAACCTCTTTAGGTGTCTCAAATGAGATAAGGCACATCAGTGACTGAACAGTGCCCTGGCATGCAGTGGCTCTCATGTCATAGGTTGATCTGTTCATTAGAACACCAAGATACTACTAGTCCACTTCAAAGAGTAGCCTGTTTCCTAAGAGAAAAAGCAGGACAAGCGCAACAAAATTTACAAGATTAAAATTACTGAGCTTGACGGCCAACAGAGAAGAGGGAAATTATCCAATCAACTCTTCTGTCTCATATATAAACAAACTAAAACTCAAAGAGTTAAAGTGTCTTATTTAAGGCCACAATGGTAGTTTGTAGAAGAGCTGCAAATATTTTAAGTAACCAATTCCTTCCACTTTATCCCATACCAGTATGGACACAGCCAACAAGTAAGCAAAATAGGTTGGCGGTGGTAATTAGGCTCATGGTAACTAATGGAAGTCTAATCATAGCATCCCCAAACATCCTAACATTCAGTATGATTTAAATTTTTCTAACACCAAGAGAGAAGCTTATTACTCTAGGGTGTAGAATGTACAATTTTGGCAGTGGAGGAAAAACTACTTTCTACAGCTCACCTCTAGTTGATAAAAAACCTTACAACTTAATAAACGGTCTCCACTTGCATCACATTGACTTGGACTCCATTATAAATTATTAGTTAGTTTTTCACAGAGGTAAAGTCTGAATTCTTCAAAATAGTCCCTTTGTATAGTGCTCCTCTGTAATAATGTTGGGGGTGGGGAGTTTAAGTGAAAAACAGATATGTAAGTGTAATTTTAATTTTACTCTGATATAAGACTTCTACTGACAAATAGCAGTCTGCTATTCTAGTGACACACACAACTACACATTTTACTTTATCCGGAAGCATTTTTTATGTTAATATTTTCACTCTATACATTTTTAAGATGATACTTCATTTCCATATTAAGGACTGGAGAAGACACCTGCCCCATATACTACAACCTTGGTTACATGACCAGAGATGATTACCTTAGTCACAGGGAAACAAAACAAAACAAAACAACACCACCACACAGAATTATACTCTGTTTAGCAAATCTAAATATTGCAAAGTAATTCTAACTTTCAAGAAATCTAACACTTCACAATTACAACTAGAAAGAAGAAATTTAACCTTCTAAAAACCTTACAATTTGGTATTTTACCAGTTGAGAAATAATATCACATCTGTACACTAACACAGTTCTAGTCTACCTTCAAGGCAGACAAAGATTTCTGTGTTCAACTCTGCCTCTGGCTGTATTTGCTGGCCACTTGCCATAGTAAGAATGGTAATACACAACACGAACATTCAAGACCAGGATTAGAAGTAAAAAGTGCATCACAGACTAGCTACCACATCACAGTTACCATCTGACAATATTGCCCAGTGCTGAACAAAAATCATCAATTTGGAAGCAACATGTTCCATAACACATTACCAGACTCCTGAGTGAGTGAGCCAGGATTTCATATTCTTTTTTGCTTAAACATCATATTACCGAAGTACAACTTTATGTGTTTGAGACCAATGGGTTAAAATCCACTTTTGATTATTTAAGGTCATTCTTTCAATAACAAAGGAAAAAAACTCTATGCATTTAATAGGATTTTAAATGTTTTCAATTTAAGAATGGGTTTATTTGTGCTAGTCTTTAGTAATCTTCATAGCCACATTTTTATTTCATCAACAATCATCTCAGACACACCTTCTAACAAGACTGACTTAAAATATTACGACAGGAAACTATGCCTTCAGGAGCATGTTTATTGTGTTTGAGATGATACATCAGGTGCTCTCTGAGCTACAAAGGGTAAAAGGAAATCCTCTCATTACAAACTGACAAAGGTAAAAGGTAAAACATTTTTCACAACAGCATGAACCACATACTCAGAAATAGATCTGGGTTTAATACAAATGACATAATTCCTAGTCATCTACAGCTACTTTTATAACTTCATACAGATAATGAATTAGGCTAAAATGCACTATAATATTTGGTAGACTTCAGGACCAGTATCCTTAGTACATCACAAAATACATTTTGATATCCCAAAGAAGCAAGACTTGCAAGTAGGCGTTTTAAACATAACTAATCTACAGCTACAAAGTTCTACTCTTGATAGCATTTACCTTTTTGGGGAGTCTCCCAGGCTCCAAAGGATAAAAGCAGAGTAGAATCAGTATAACATATACACAGAAGTCCGTATTGTAAAGGCTATAAAGATTTGCAGCACAGTGAGAAGATGCCTTCTGCTCCTTCACACTGCATACAAATTATGTGAATTATGTTGCGTATCTCTTGGTCCACTGTCTGGCTATCCTGTCGTGTTCTGCTCTGTTGGTCAAATACTGAGTGGCTATGCTTCCAACCAGAGGATCCGCTGGAAAAGCAGAAAGAACATTAAAAGCTATTTTGTGGTATCTTCTTCAAGGTATAGTTCTAATATTCTATTAAAATGAAATGCTTATTTTTCAGCAGTATCTTCATATATAATAGCTAGATTTTCAAAAGAAAAAGTTTAAAGTAACATGATCATATGTATATTTTAATATTCGAGTTAGGAAAGCCCCCTTCAGAAAAAAAAAATGAATTTTGAGCTATATATAAAAAGTTAGATTTTACTTTTATAAAAGATATGTCTTTAATATACAAAAACTATTTTGTAATTTTGGCCTTTCATTCAACAATGGAAGTATACTAGGTGGTTATATTTCTGCTTATGAATAGTTCAAAAATGGTAATTTTAAAATAAAACTCCAGTCTTACAATACCATGCTATTTCAAATAAAATGCTTCCTTCATTCTGTGCCTGATATGACGCTAATCACTATCAATATTTACACTTGAAAACTTACTTGCCATTTTGTTTTAAGTAGAATTCTGAACTAGAGTGAACCTGATATAAATTTTTATTTTGATGTTTAAAAAGAAAAAAATATGTACATATGGTACAATATTTGAATTGTACCAAACCACAGCCAGTAAAAAAAACCTATCTTCCTTCCTGACTCCAACTGCTCAGAAGTTTCTTTCCCTGGCAAATAATTGTTACCCATTTACAACATTACTTCCCAGAGTTCTTACATGCACTGATAAGCATTTAGAATATTATGTTGTGTATATGTATTTTTTTCCAGTGCCTTTTATACTTAATATATCTTGAAGATATTTCCCTATTAGTTCATATAGAGTTGTCACATTCTTTTAAAAAGTTACATCTATTAATGGGCATTGAAGTTGTTTCCAATACTCTAATAAATGATACCACAATGAATATCCATCTGTCACTATCTATTGCATATGTATCTCTGCCAAGCACAAGGTAACAACAGTAACAGTCTTTAGTGACTTATCAAATATTTAGAAAA
The DNA here is from genome assembly GCF_028885655.2 of Pongo abelii. Classification (NCBI taxonomy): domain Eukaryota; kingdom Metazoa; phylum Chordata; class Mammalia; order Primates; family Hominidae; genus Pongo; species Pongo abelii. The sequence goes on along the minus strand of NC_071996.2, from coordinate 83,726,576 downwards.
AGTAAGTCAACTTAAAAAAAAAAAGGTCACATAGCAAAACAAAATGTGTGAAATTTCGGGTCTAAACATCACTTTATCAAGTCAGCTACCCAAGTTTCTGAAGTTCACATGTGGCAGGCATTTTTTAAAGTTATGAATTATACACAAATGATTTTATCTCTGAGGTTATATAATCATAATCTAGTTCAATTCTCATTGGCTATCATTTTAATATCCATTACTACTACACTTAATCTAACTAATTAATTCCAAAAGGAAGGGAGAACAAGAAGCCCTCTATCATTAAAGTAGTTGCCTAAAAGCATACGGCAGCATGGAAGGAGCAGGAAAACGAGGCACTGGTTTCAGAGACATTGCTTTACTCTCGTTAGAAGTGATCTGTGCACCTAAATAGTTTTAAAAGTAGAGATTCCATTAATGATGGTGACAAAATAATTATAGAGTGGCATGCCATTAACAAATTAAATGAAGGTATTGAGAAACTTTTGGCCTAGTCTACTTCAAATGGCATTGGTAATTTCCTCACAAACTGTTTTATGGGGATCTTTCTATGAATAACATTTACCTCTCAATCTACATTTAAAGCTAACTTAAAAAAAAAAAAAAAAGCACTGGTTTTTGTAGCCTTATTGTAGGTGTTAATAAAGATTTGCTTACCAGGGTTGCAGTCTGTCAAAAGGGAACAAATAGACAGCAAAACCTTTGAAATAGTCAAAGCGGGACTCCAGTTGTCTTTAAGGATGTCCAGACAGATGACTCCCTGACTGTTGATGTTGCAGTGATAGATTCTGGTGCGGAAAGTAACCTAAGCACAGTCACATTAAAAACAGAAGGAAAATGAATGCTATATTACCAACTAAAACACTAAAAAAAAAGAAGGGTAATATATCATAGATGATACTAAATTATTTGACTGGAGCTAAACTTAGATTAGCTTTAATAACAAAATTAAATGGTTTTGACTCAGTTGAAAAAAATTTTTTGTTTTTATCCTGTATAGAAAGAACTAAAGTGAGGAACTGATCATTTATACTTAAATAACTGATACAGTAATTCTATCTATGTGTGTGGGTACATGTGTTTGCATACACATCCACACCATATACAACTGTGTGTGTACACATACATACAGAAAGACAGAAAGTGAGGAAGAAGAGAAATGTTTTGGTGCCGAAGGTAAGAGGAACTGATGAAGATTTTTTTTAAAACATAAAAGTTACATCAGTTTCTTAGTAGAAAAGATCAGTATCAATTCAACTAATTTCTTACCAAACGTTAGAAAATACTGGAGGATTTAGAAGAAGGTTGGTAAAATCATTTACACTACCTGCCTTTCTGTTTCTTAGCCTTTTATTTCTACAGCTGGTTCACTGTCTCGTTAGGCTAAAATATTAAAATAAAATAAACAAGGTTTTTAGCTACTGGATAAAGGAAACTAATATATCCCTGAAATGTGTGAGAAAAGAAGATAAATCATAAGAACAAACACTGCCAAGTCTCAAAACAATCACAAAAAGCTAATTGGATAGCTAATTCATAATTGGAGTTGCTGAGAAAAAAAACAATTTCTGATCATTTGAAAACTAGCAGTGTACTGTGAGTGCAAAAGTGGAATCTGGGAGGAAAATATTAAATGCTCTCAAAAGTGTCTTTCTGAAAAGAATGCATGACAGGGAGGGGGTAGGGGACCAACACACTAGTTTAGTGGGGAAGGAGGAGAGCATGCCCCTCTACAACTGCTCTGACCAATACAGCATATACTAGTTACATGTGCATATACAGCTCTTAAATTGTGGCAAGGTGAATTGAGACGAACTAAAAGTGTAAAATAAATACCAGATTTCAAAGAGTTAGTACCAAAAAGAAAATGTGTAAGATTTCATTAACAATATTCTTACACTGATTACATGTTGAAATGACAATATTTTGAGTATGTTGGGTTAACTAATATAGTATTAAAATTTTGTTTCTTTTTATGTTTTATGTGGCTATTAGAAAATTTAAAATTATACATGTAGATTTTACTATATTTCCATTAATGCTGCTCTAGAATATAGAAATAATTTATGTTCAGATCACTGACATTACTACTCAATACATATGTGATTTACAAATGTATTTTCAGCTATAACTAGTGAACAGAATAGCATTCATGAACAGATTTCTATTAAATATTTATTATCCTTCAAGAAGCTCAACTTTTCCAAACTTCAAAAAGATTTAGCGTTGCAGAGAAATAATTGTTCTAAATACCAAGATCATACCAGAAATCTTATTTTTCATTTGTCCAACTATAGATCTTAATGGTTAATACTGTATATCTTAGCAACAGAGTGAACGCTAAAGAATTAGATAATATATTGCAATTTCAGCAAAAAATTAACATGCTAAATTTATAATCATTATATTAATCAAAATTATTGGCAAATCATATACAGCACTATATACTGTGAAATTCTTATATTAGTCAATTTCTGTTTTTTATTAAAAGGTGTCCAGGAAAACTTAAGAGTCTTTTTCTTCAATTAATCTTCCCCATATGCAAAAATAATTTCAAGATCTTACATTCTGATGGGACCACACAGTAAAGCACTTTAAACACTAACAGCTGTAATTGAGAGTAAATGGTGTCTGAGGTTTGGGGTAAATACCACTAGATGGCACCTTGTTACCTTGTTAGACAATACATTCCTGAGAAATAACCCTCTCTTATTCACAAAATAAATCCGTTTATGTGCACATATACACATACAGGCTACATAAATTTTAAATGGTGTAGACTGCAACATAAATTTTTAAAAGTACAGAGAACAAAAGTCATCACGTTGGAAAAGAAAAATATTTCACCATAGTTAAGGGCTATGGACTTGAAAATACGCTTTCCCCTGGTATGTCAGACATCTCTGTAACAAGAGCATAATAATGCTCATGCTTAATTCCAGTGGTTTTTACCTGCTGACTTGACCATTGTAGAAACAGAAGTTAGCGGAGGGAGCCATTCAAGTAATTGTTATATTTAAGCTTTGCAAAGTTGACGGTCATTACAAGGCACAACTCACCCCGTTCTCTGTTATCCATCTAATTCATACTTCAAATGAACTCAGAGCCAACAAAACTCAGGCATTCTGTTTCCATTACCACATCATACCCACAGAAGGTACAAAATGGTTTTACTAAATATTATTAGTTTCCCTCTTCTTGGCTATGAAGTTTTTGCTTATCTATAAAGGTATTCAGCACAAAATTCACATTATTAAACCCTTATTTCTGGAAGCTGTCAAACAGTTTTACTTTTTATCCTAATACCTTCATTAAAACCTTAATAGTTAAGGTATTAATTATTAATTAAGGTATTAATAAAGGTTCATAGGATCTTTTCCTTCATAAGCATAAAATTTATCTGCTTTATTGATGTGCAAGGTATAGTTTTATTTACAATTAAGAATTAAACTCTTTGTTTATTACAAATTATTTGTGAAAGGAGTCAATTACTGTTTTAAAATTCTTGATTATGTGAAATTTTCCATATCAATCCATGAAAAGCAATGAAATCAAAATAACTGCATCAACACACATTTAAGTTCTAGAATAACCGATTTTAGAGAAGGATTAAATACTAAAGAATGCACTTCAAGCTTCTTACCTTTGGTGGCTTAAATGGATAATCTGATGAAAATGTGATATCCAGAAAAAACACACCACCTTCATATACAGAACCCGGTGGACCAAGTATAGTTGATCTCCATTCATAAATGTTATCTCCTTTAGGCCCAGCACTATTTAAAAGAAATTAAAAATCAGTATGTACATATATTAGCAATGAATGTTAGTATCCTAAAACCAGGGAAGTGTTAAAGGTAAATTAGCAATCTAGAGCAATAAGAAGTAAAATAAGTATAAAAGAAATAAGCCCCAATGTGTTTGCATGTGTGTGTGTGTATGAACTTATTTGGAAATATTACAAACTTACAGAGGAAATGCAAGAAAAGTACAAAGAAAAATTGGTATAACTTTACTCAGTCTCCATTAGCATTCTGCTCTGCCCCATTTGCTCCTCTCTCTCCCCGAAACACACACCCCTCTAAACCTGCAAGCATGCATGCAGACATGCTTTTTTCTGAGTCATTTGAAAGTTGCACACGGTCTTTTCCCCATCAACACTTCAGTGTGCATTTCCTAAAAATAATCTTCTATAAATCACGATACAATTACAATTTCAGTAAATACATTAATACAATTCTTTAAACTACAATTTGTATTATAATGTTGTCAACTGATTCTGTAATACCCTTTTAAAAATTAGTTTTTCTCCGATGCAGGACCCAGTCTTGGAACCACGTTATTTCCTGTGTCTTTATTCTCCTTTAATATGGGTCCTTTCTGCCTTTCTTTAACTTTTATAACATTAACGTTTTTTGCAGAATCTAGTCTTCTTTTTTAAAAAATGCTCATCATTTTGAGTTTGCCATGTTTCCTCATGATTTGATTCATGTAACGCATTTCTGGCTGAAATAGTATGTAAGTGATGTGTCCTTCTCATGGTATCACATTTGGAGGCACACAGCATCTACCTGTACCTCATTGGTGTTGTTAAGTTTCATCATCCAGACAAACTGCTATCCAATTTTCCTACTGCTTAGTTACTTTTTCCTGCAACCAGTAAGCAATCTTTGGACAGACACTTCAAGACCAGGCAAATATCCTGCTTCTCATCAAAATTTCTTGCCAAGATTTAGCATCCATTTGTGATTGCTATGGTTTGATTTGTCCCTGCTAAAACTCATGTTGAAATCTGACCCCCAAATGTGGCAATGTTGGGAAGTGTCTGGGTCAGAGGGGTAGATCCCTCATGAATAAATTAATGCCCTCCCTCAGGGGTGAATCCTCACTCTAGCAAAAATGAATTAGTTCTCAAGAGAACTCATTGTTAAAAAGAGTGGCTTTCCTTGGTTTCTCTCTCTTGCTTCCTCTTGCTTTGTGATCTCTTTGCACTTGATGCCTGCCTTTCCACTGTGAGTTGAAGCAGCCTGAGGCCCTCAACAGATGCAGATGCCCATCAGGTGAACCAAATAAACCTCTTTTCCTTATAACCTACTCAGTCTCAGGTATTCTGTTATAGCAATAAAATCATGATTTTCCAATTCTAGAACTTTCTCTACACTTAACAGTTACCCCTTGAGCCTCTTCTCCTGCCTGTACGTATGTACAGAAGTATTATTGGTATGGTCTCATTTTTTCCCAATGCTTTATAAGTCATTACTGACTTTAATTATTTTGATACCCAAATTATCACAGATTTGGCCGATGGGGAACCCTTTCAAAATGACTCCTACATCCTTGCAACATGTTAGCATCTTTTTTTTTTTTAAAAGCATTTCCTTCCTTTGGCATAAGGAATCCCATCCTTGGAATCAGCCATTTTTCCAAAAAGCCAGGGTTCCTTTCAGTGCGAATGTTGTAAGAAAAACCAAGATCTGAGTCCTAGGTGCTACTAAGTCTTAGTTACATTTTGGTGCATTGCGCTTAACACACCATTACTTTATAAAATACAAACAAGAGAGATAGTTCAAATAAAATCTATACTCATAATCACTTGTTGATAAGACGACTCATATGCCTTAAACTCTCCTCAAATATATTTTACTGCCAGTTGACAGAAGAGCTTGGATTCCCACACCAAATTCTTAGTTCTTAAATGTGCTCTCTTCCCACTTATCATGCTATTTGCCATCGGACAAAGTGGACATTTAACTATAGGACAAAGTGGACATTTAACTATTACAGGATAGTAAATAACTTTTCCTATTGTCTTGGAGTAGACTAAGCAGAGAAGCTATGGTAGTATGATTACTTTGCTGTACCCAAAGACACCTAGCTTAGGACAAGTGAGGGCTAAAATCCAGTCCTAAAATCCAGGTATTGTTGGCTACCTGTCTGGACTAGGGGCCTCTTTTCATTCTCATAAATGTACCATTTGTTAGTCAAAACATAGGGCAAGATGGGAAGGGGTCAGGAAGGGACATGAGCAGCTGCAGGGCTGAGTCCACTGTAATTTAAACAAACCCTATTAGAGGCTAGCAACCGACTGACACTCTCTCTCTCTGCCTCTTCCACTGTCTTGAATCATCCATTTTTCCTTCTCTGGTGAGTGATGCCAATAAGAATCCAACAATGCCATTTCTCCCAACTTCATTATTATTTTTTAAAATCTCTATTTCTCTATCCCTTCCAGCTTCTATCTCAATCATCTTTCCTTTACAGCAAAACTCCTTGGAAATCTTATCTACACCTGCTATCTTCAGTTTCTCTCCTCTGTTGTTACTTGAACTCATTCCAAACACGCATTTCCTCCCATTACTCCACTGAAACAGCTCTTATCCAAGGTCACCAATGACCTCATCACTACACCCAATGATCATTTCTCAATCTTCATATTATTTGACTGGTCCAGCAACATTTGACACAGCCAATCACATCCTCCTTGATACACTTTGTCTTTCATTCCTAGAATAACATACTTTGTTAGCTTTCCTACATTTCCTGGCCCCTCGTTCTCACTCTCTATTCCTATTCCTTATCACCCTAAGCTTTAAATATCACCAGTCCTCCAGAGCTAAGACCTTACACTCTTCTCTTTTCTACCTACATATACTGTTTTGGTTATCTTATGCAGTTTTATGGCTCCCGATAGCACCAATATGCTCTTAACTTCCAAATCTGTAACTGCAGCCTAGATTTTTTTTGCTCTGCAAGACAATGTCAAGAGAACAAGGCAGACAATAGTCTTGGAGAAAATACTTGCAAAAGATGTACCTGATAAAGAACTGTTATCAAAAATACACAATGAACCATTAAAACTAAAGAAAACGAACAACCTGATTATAAAATGGGCGAAATACCTGAACAGATACATCACACCAAAGATAAACAGATGGCAAGTAAGCATACGAAAAACTGTTCAAACTCATGTCACTAGGGAATTTCAAGTTAAAACAAGAAAAACATGCCACTACACACCTATTAGAATGGCCCAAATCCAAAACACTAACAACAAATGCTGACGAAAATGTGGAGTGACAGGAACTCTCATCCATTGCTAGTGGAGAATACAAAGCGGTACAGGAAATGCAAAATATCTACATTCATTTTTATGCATCTGGATATTCACTTTGGAAGACAGTTTGGCAATCTTCTTACAAACATAAACATATCTTACCATAAGATCCAGTAATCACACTCCTGGGTATTTACTCAAATGAACTGAAAACTTATGTCCACACAAAATCCTGCATGCAGATGTGAATAGCAGCTTGATTCATAACTGCCAAATCTTGAAGGTGATCAAGATGTACTTCAGTAGGTGAATGGATATATAAACTGCGGTACCTCCAGACAACGAAATATTATTCAGTGCTAAAAAGAAATGAGCTATCAAGCCATGAAAAGACATGGATGAAACTTAAATGCATATTACTAAGCGGGAGAACCCAATATGAAAAGGCTACATACTGTATGACTCCATCTATATGACATTCTGGAGGCAAAACTACGGAAACAGTAAAAATATCAGTGGTTGCCAGGGGTTAGTGGGGTGGAAGGGATGAAGAGGCACAGCACGGAGGATATTTAAGGGAGTGAAACTTTTCTGTATGGTATGAATGACGGATATGTCATTATATATGTGTAACAATCCATAAAATGTACAACATCAAGAGTGAACCCTTATGAAAACTAGGGACTTTGCATGATAATGATGTGTCAATGTAGGTTTATCGATAGGAATGTAACAACTATACCACTGTAGTGTGGGACAATAACAGCAGGGGTGGTTGTGCAGGGGCAGAGAGACAAGGGGTTTTCACTCAATTTTGCTATGAACCTAAAACTGCCCAGAAAAAGCTATTAATTTAAAAAATACAAATAAATTTTAGAACAAGCAAATATTTATATATTAAAATAAGAAGTCAATGTTTCTCTACGTAATGGTTTATAAAAAGAGTTACTAACTTTTATAAACGAGTATGTTCCAAAAATTTGTTTTGAAATCAGGTATTTTGGAACTTGAAACACATTTTGACCATAGAACTAAGGTGGTTTAAATCCTGGTCCACAAAATTTATTTAAACTATTTCTTCTATAACATTAAATAAGGTACTGTGTAACTGCAGTAAAAAATACTGAAAAGTATGATATATGGTTAGACATTTTAAAACTACATAAACCAGAGTGCCTTCGAATTGACCACTCTGGCTCTCAAAGTTCATGTAGTTGGCATGTATTCACTCTGGCCTCTGATCTTTTTCTACTCTTTCAAACATATCTTTATAAACCAAGGAGAAAAGAGATGTAAAAATAAGGAAATTCTGGTCACAAAGAATGAGAGGAAAAGAAAAAGATTATTCCTGGAAACTTAAAGGGTGCTGAAATGACTAAGAAATGACTAAGAGGCAACAGCATTGTAAAAGTGATGGCGAGGTGTCCTGTGCACAGAGAGGCACATGGAAAGCCCACCAATCAGCCAGATAGAAGGGAGGTAAGGATAAAAGAAAACCAAGGTAGAAAAGTGACCAGCAAGCATTTCACAGCAGATAGGAAAATGAAGATTCTCCTGGAACAGCAGAGGCAGAAGAAGCAGAACAAAGAAAATAAAACAAGGAGTCTACCCTGGCCTTAAGAGTGGGCAGACCTTTTAGCAAAAGTGATTAAAAACTAGGTCTTGATATGATTAGAAACTACAAACTGGGAGGTAAACACGAAAGGAGTATTTCTGAGGCTATTACTAGACAATAAAAAGGACTAGCCAATGTTAGTGGTGTTAAAATGTGTGAAAGTCAGGTGTTCTCAATGATAACTGCCTGCACTGTTAACTTTCAGCACTCAACCATTTTCAGATATTTTTAAAATTCAAAATTTCTGAAAAGCAATGAGCATATACCTTAAACAGCTGGGTTAACATTAAATGCCACACAGACTCTAGCAAACTTGTCCAACCTGCCTTATTTTGCTGTTGTTGTTGTGCTGTTTTATGCTTTTAGCAGCCTAAAGCCATGGGTTTTAGTTTCTGTCTCTAGTGATAAGAGAAAAAGAGGATGAGGAAGGGGCTTTACTGGCCTAACCGGAAACAGAAACTTCAAGAACCTATGACTGTATTCTTTCCCCTGGACACCCCTGCAAAGTATTTTAATTAATTCTTGACATCACCAACATCCTAACTAAATGGGAGAATTAGTTACACCTTAATGATTGTAATTTAAGTATTACATTTTCTTATAGGATGTGGCTGTGTCAGCCACCTTTCTTTTCCCAACCTTAACAACTAGATAAGATTCACTCAGATTAATAATATGGCTAATAAAAGGAGACATTTCAGCACAATGATTCAGTCATAATTAACTTAAATCACACAATTTTTGCAATGTGCCAAACTATATGGAAATACCTCAGTGACTCAGAAATGTATCCAGTGTCTTCAGACTCTATACAAAATAATTTTATTTGGAAAATGTATTTTTGACTTAAAAACAGAGATACAAAATTTTAGATACAATGCCACACTGCATAAAAAAGAAGCAGTCTAGAAAACACAGAGAATAGTAATTATAAAACTAGCTCATGTATTCACTATAAACACATATTTAAAAAGAAATTACATACAAAAGGTTACTCCATTAGGTTGGACTAAGTATTTTAATAGTCCTAAGAATTTGCACACATATTCTATTGCAAAGTATACTTTAGAACTGGTATACTTAAAATGCATAATATTGAAAGTTAAAATCAATCACTATTAATATCACCAAAATAAGCAATAACTGTTCCTAATGTTGATACGACTTTTCCCACAATGAGGTTATCAAGTTAGCATCTCAGTATGAGTAATGGGGGTAGGAGAGATTAGAAAGAGGAGCCCTTAAATTAGACCAATCTTTAGAAAAGACTGGAATGAGTTAGGTAATTAAGATTATAAATAAGTTCATTACAAACGTTTGTAGGTCAGTAATGCACATTTCAGGGATTAAGCTGCAACTCAGTATGTACACCTGAGTTCTAAGAATATTAAAAATGAGAAGATATCTAACCTAGCATTGTTTAAAATACTGAAAAAACTGCATAAAACCACTATGTCTACCAATAAGGAAATAGATAATTATACAGCAATTAAAATGAATGACCTATATTTTTCAGCAAGAGATAGATCTCAAAAATAATGCTGAGTAAAAACGTTAAGCTGAAGGATTAAACATGTAATTTAATACCATTTATTCAAGTTTTAAAAACACAAAAAAGATCCCACATATTGTTTATGAATGCATACATACACAGTGAAAGTATGAAAACTTATATAGAAATCATGGACCAAAAATACAGGATAGTTATTGCCTCTGGGCAGGAAGGAAAAGGAATGAGACTGGGAAGAAAGTATGAAGAAACTTCAACTATATATAGTTTTATTTCCTTTAAAAAAATGTTCAAGCTGGAATATATGAAAGGATTACTGGATTATTACTCAAGTCTTACCTACTACTGTACGTTGAAACAAAAAAGAAGGAAGTTTCAAAGCACACCAGAGCTCTATTTTACTACTAACATAACTAAAGAAAGAAAGAACATTTTATGGAGTGCCCACTCTATGCCAGGTGCTTTATATCACATCTAACTCAATAGTAGTAATCCTGTTCAAGTATTTTTATCACAATTTCACAGATGAGAAATCGAGCCAGAAAGGTTAAGTGACTTGCCTACGGTTATATATGCAGAGCTAAGACTCTCTTCTAAAATGTCTTCATCACAAATTTGAAAGCAATAAATCCATACAAATATTTTTAATTACCCAGCTCCTGCCAAAAATAAAATGTAAACAGATTCAGAAATAAAGGTATCTAATCACGTACTAAAGGTGATTCTGTAATGGCTTCTAGTCTACAGACTTTTAAATGCTTCATATAATTTGGATTATTAATTCTTTGTTCCATCTCTGTTTTAAGTGTCTACTCTAAGAGTCCCTCCCAAACTTTAGGATTATATTTCTGAAGAGAATCCCGTTGAACAAAACAGCAGGTGACAAGATGAGTTTTAGAGTCTTTTAGCACTTAGGATGTGGGGATGGGAGGAAAAACAAAATGATATAAAATTCAAGTTTTGAAAGAGTTGAAGAAAACCCGCAAGGTATCACCTTCAAAACAAATATGGTCATTTGCATTAAAATCTATACTAGTATGTAACTCTTGCCTGAAACACCTTCAATAACTGTTCCGGAAATAGTGATCAGAGTATTGCCTTGTAAAGAAGTGGATTCTTTTCCTAAAATTTGTATTAAGCAGATTCTGATTTGTAAGTTTTTGAACCATCCCTTACCAGCTTCACATCTTTTACATAAATTACTACAAATGCTTGTGTAACTTATTGGCCCTTTTGTAAATTACTGTGATGCTTGAAAGTAAGATTTTTGAAATCTAGTCTTCGTTTCTTATATTCAGGGTATGGCAAATAAATATATTTTTTCTTTCTGTCCAGCCCTAACAACCTTATCACATGGTCTACAGAAAAGTAGTAGTATTTCATAGTCTTTTGTTTAAAGGAATTAGATTGAACATAAAAATAAAATGGCTGGGTGTGCATGCTATATACATACACATAAACTCAGTCTGCAAAACCATCTTCATTAAAGAATTAATTTCTGGCAGTCAGGTGTACATATAAAAAGACCGATGAAGTAAAAAAAACTATGGCATCTGCCTAAAGGCTTCTATCTGCACAGATAACGCAATAATGCTTTCTTGATCTAGTAATTACCATATAGTCTTTCTTCAAAACTATTACTATAAAGCTTGTGCTTTGTCTATCTTAAGGCCTATTATGACATTCATCATCCAAACGCAGTCAAGTCTATTGTGTATAATCATTAAGAAACACTTTGTAAGAGAAGAATTCTGGTACAGGTATTTTTCATTGCAAAGTACTGTACACTTATCTAAATGTAGATGAAAACATTTCTAAAAGTACAACCATACACAAGGTGAAATACTTTAAAAAACACACACAAACACACATCCAAGTCCAGTCAGTTAAACAACACTGTGAATAACTACTATGGACCAGGCACTGGGATGCCAGGATAAACTGTGGGTGTGGTGAAATTAAATATCAACATCTATAAGTATATTGTCTTTAGCTAATACTGTGGTCACAATTTCACACTTAAATTCCTTGTTTTTTATATTCACATTCATTGTGGTGTATAATATCCAACTTAGCTATAATACCTACACTCAAAAAGCTGCTCTGTCCAGAAGATCCTTGACTTCTCTGCTAATGGTGACATAAAGAATACCTTTATCCTCTGAAGCTTCTTTACTCCCTCAGCTGAAATCTCCAGAAATCTAAACCCATCACCCTTTCTTCTCTTAGTTGCTGCTATTGTCTCTCTCAGCTGAGTTCTATCTTCACTGCCCAAGAGAGGGAGAGAAGGTAATCTTAGCAATGAGTTGTTCATTTTAACAACCTTATCAAGGCAGTTGGGACTTAGGAATATCCTTACCATGCAGAACAAATTTAATTATATGAAGTACATCAAATGCTAAATGGGCACGTGTGAACTAGGCAGAGAACACAGGTAGCTTTTGTAATATTTTTCTAAAGGAAAGCCAAACCTCTATATTGCTTTCCAAACTTCAAAAACTGTTTATAAGTGAACAGTTGTTATTCCTGTTTTAGAAAGAATCATATTTATTTAGGTTGAAAGCAATCAGGAGTTCACAATTAGGGAAAGCTATAATACAGACAATTAGGGTGAGAGGGGTGGCTGGGGAAATAATATAGAAAAATAATTCTACTAACTAAAAGGGCAGACCTAGGTATGTGCTAGCAGTTCCAATGATTTTATCTTCCTACTCCTCTTCCCAAGAATGACTTCTTTTTGGTAAATGTGTGAATTCTTATGTAATCTCTATTACAACCAACCAGGAAATGGTATTGCTTATTAATCCATACTGTGCCTTGTGAACCTATGAATTTACTTTGAATCAAAAAAAGTATTTAAGCTTTAACAATATACAAAATACAGTACTTGTTAGATTCAATAAAGAAAACAAATTCTTTCATTCATTAAGGAGTTATTGAGTGTCTACAATTTGGGGCTAGGAATCTGTATAAGAAACTAAATATACAATGGAGATTTCAGCCTAGCTGAGGATATAGATCTTAATCAAATAAACTCACAAAAAAACATAAAACAGAAAATGCTACAAAGGCAAGGTATTCTTTGTTGAACGCCGGGGAAATGTTAGAGAGATAAAGGAAGAGTCAGAGGAAGCAATACTTAAAAGATTATTTCAAATACCCCAGTGGGGGTTTATCACGAGAAGGTGAAAGGAAAGGGCTGGGAAAGAGGACTTCATAGCATATGCAAATGCCCTGAGGCCATCAGGAACAAGTAGCAGGGCCTGGAAGGGCAATGTGGCAGAAGGGACGAGAACATGGGAAGTACAATGAAACATGACCTGATGAGGAAAGCTGTAACAAACGTCTAGGCAGGACCTTGTAAGGCTACATGAAGGAGACTTGTCTTTATATTAAAAGAAACAGGCAGCTATCAAAAGATTTTAAGCAACAAAGGGGGAGTGTTAAACTAATATGGACATTTTGCAAGGCCTCCTCAGGCTGCTCTGTGGAAAACGGTCTGGAAAAGGCCCAGAGGGGCTGTGGGTGGACCACTGCAGTAATCGAGGTGAAAGATGATGATAGTACCAGAGACAAAGAAGAGGGACTTGAGAGTTATTTAGGAGGAAAAAAACAAAACAAACAAAAAAAATCAACCAGACTTACGTTTTGAAATAGGACAAGTGAGGAAAAGGAGGGTATCAAGAATAGCTTATAGTTTTCAGACTGGTATGACTGAGATAATGTATATGCCACTAACTAAGATATGGATGTTGGAAAAAAAGTTGGTTTTGGATACACCAGGACTAAGAAGTTTATGAGATATCCAAAAGATAAGTATGTCAAAGAGACAGACAAGTAAGATAAAGGGGCCTGATCCTATAGATATAAATTTGTGAGACCTTGATACACAGGTCCTTAATGTCCTGCAGGTGGGATGAGCCAGGCTAGGTAGAGTACAGAGTAAGAAGGCGAGATGATACCTGAGATGAGACCACCACACCTAAGTCCCAATAATACATGTCAGACCTGTAACAGGTGTTTAACAGAGGGACAAAAAAGCAAATGGAAACAAAGCGGAGGAGAGATTAATTACATTAAGAGATATGGAAAGAAGCTGGGTTTGAAAAGTGTGTTAGAAACTAAAGACATCATCTAGTCATGTGGGGATCATACCAATAAACTACAAAAACTATCTGCATGTGTATGCTGGCAAAATGAACTAACTCTTTCTGTAAAAATACAGAAGGAAATGCTAATAATGGTTACCTCTAAGAAGGATGTGGAGCTCTGTAGTGAAAAGGAAACCTAGTTTTCACTTATACTCTTTCCACTCTGAATAGTTTTCTGTGTAATTTTTAATTTGAAAAATAAGAGGGACAGGGGCCCAGTAAGTCAAAACTGGGGCTATGGCTGAAGCACTAAGAGTGTTGTAAAGGCACTACAGAATAAAATCTAAACCATAAAGGATTTTAGATAGGCAGAGTAATTTCTATGATATGCTTTCTTATCAAACCCCAAACTGGACATCTCTGACAACAGAGATTTTCTAATTCTGGAAAAATCAGATTAATAAGAGCTTTTAGAAATCTTGGCTAAGATTACTTACCCTTCTTAGGTATCTTCCCTCCCCCATTCTTTGCACACTGTACAGTTTAAGGGCTCATCCAAAATTGAAGCCATTTTGCCAATGTATTGTAAATCTGAATTACAACTTAACCATATGTGACAGATCATCTTGTTTTCATTTTCTGCCTTTAAGACAGGCTATGATCAGGTAAAATACAACTGACAGTTGATAAATGTGTCAAGCTCTAGCCCAGTTTATCATGAGACTTAAACTAAGCACAGACTCTAAAAGCACCTGTTTGTCCATTAGTTTTTTCTGTATGTTTTGCAGTTTGATATACGAGGGCAGGTATGGAAATGTATCTTCTGCCAGCAAGTATTTGTGTTTTGTGCTACATTTTTGTTCAGAACCTTAATGCCTATACAGAATCCCTGACCTGTGAAAGACTCAAAATTCAATAAATCTATTTCCTGCTTATCTGTGGCTTTATGGAAGATCTTTTTCCTTGGTGGACAATGTAATTACAAAGCTTCATAATATAGCTGGCACATATGTAGGGTACTCAGTGTTACTGATTCACTCTTCTAACATTTACTGATTATCTACCATGTACCAGGCACTAGTGGGCACTGAAAATACAGTGATGAACGGAACATACAAGGTCCTTGCCCTCACAATGATTATGCAAATACTGAACAACACAAAATTATCCACATAAAATAATGCTGGATAAATACAAAGTCACTTATATAAGCAGACTATATTCCAAAAAGAGTGTAGGAAAAATAGTACTTAACAAATTGATTGTTGTCTTTTTTTTTCTGTCCCAACATATCCAAGGGTATGTGTATATTCCCATCAGTTAACACTGGCTCACTAAATAAATAAGGGAAGTGGAAGGGAGGGAACAGTGTGGAGAAAATCTCCCAGGTTATTCTAATAAGCAACCTTCTTAAGCGGTACTAAGTTAACTGATGTGGTTACTACATCTGAAACCATGGGTCCCAACCCTGGCTGCCAAATGTGATCACCTGTGGAGTTTAAAAACTTACCCAATACCAGGTCCCACCCCTAGAGATTCTGATGTATTAGTCTGGGGCTTGGTCTGAGCTTACAGAGCTTTAAAAACTCATCAGGTGATAAAATGCTCAGCCATGATTCAAAACAACTGGAGATGGGGAGAGTGGATATGGGAAAAAACAGAATGGAAACAAGAAAGTATTCCAGTCCTCAGATATGACATAATTGCCTGGGCTCTGTAACTGTTACTCCTATTGTGCAGAAAGATGTAAGAAGCTATTATAACTTTTGCCAAAACTCATTAACATCTTTAGATTGTGGTGAATTTATTAAGGTAATGCAGCTTTGCTGGGCTCAGCCAGGGGCATGCCAGCCTCCTTGGAAAACTTCCCTATCACCACCTCAAAAAGCTGTAATGATAATCAGCATAATATAACAGCTTTTTAAAATTGATCAAATGAGAAAACGTCTCTACAACCTTCTTACTCATACACAGCACAAGTAATTTTGCCTATACATTTGTCTTTAAAAAGTAGATTATGACAGTTTAAGATTCTCAGCTCTTCCTGCTGTATGCTTTCTTGCCATTTCCCTCCCTCTCTTTCTGCTTATAAAGCAGCAGACTTAAAAGCATAAACACAAGGTATACTACTAGAGGAAGGTAAACTCTTATTTTAGTGTCCTATGTAAACATTTAGTAAGTTCTCTGACTTTAAATTGTAACATGTAGAAAATTCTTCATAATATGAAAATAGAGAAAATGTATTATTAATTCTAGAACATTAACCAGTGCACCACTGACATTATATAACTACTATGCCATAAAATATTCTTAGAACTTCACAATTACTGGAGAGTACAGTAAGCTAAATCAGAAACTAGTGAGCAATTAAGACTTTTAACATAGTGGTTAATATAAGAACCATTCACAGGGACTTTAGGAATTATGTTACCATCTATAAGCATACAAAACAGCAAAAGGTGCATTAAGAAGATCAATACACTAATCTAGTGACATAAAAAATTATATCGGCATAATAGTGGAATTATGTCACAAATCTTGAAATTACAAAAAGTAGTTTCTACACAGTAAATTAAAACTGAATCTTCCTTACGATAAAGCCTTATAGAAAACACAATCTCCTATTAAAGTAAACCTGCATTCTATCTGTCACCTCTAGTATTCTCTATTACCACTAAAGATTCTTTTTTTCCACTTCTATCCCTTATGATCTGGGTTTGCCCTGAAGTTGTCTTTGGCATCCTTCTTGCCATACATAGTGCCATAGATAATACAAACTATACATATTTATCGCTTAGAGATTTCATCCTGTTTTATATAAATTACATATAGTCAGTTTCTAAATTTTTAGTTGTAGCACTGTGTATTTTGCACTATTCACTTTTTAAGTACTTATTGAACATTATACTTTTCTGACCAACCGTCATCTCAAACTCAACAAAATCAAAATAATCTTTAACATAAAACCTGGCCCTGCCGAAGACCAGAAATTGTAGTACTTGGGAAAAATGTGGAGGGACAGTTATGCTCAAATACTACTAGATCGGAGGAGAAATACAGCTTTTTAAAGATTCTTAGCCACATGTATCAAGAGTCATTTGATTAAGTAATCCCACATCCAAGAAGCTATCCTAGGACAAAAAACAGAGATGTGAATAAAAGTTTTTGTATAAGAAGGCTCAAAGCAAAATAACAACAGTGAAACTCAAAACAGCTTAAATGTCCAACGAAATAATGGTTAAATCACTTATGGTTTTCAATCAATCATGATGTAGGCACTGAAAAAAAATTCAGGATTTTGAAGACTGTTTAATGACATGGAGAAATGTTCATGACAGATTAAGAAAGAAGAGTAGATCACAAAACTATACATACACAGCAGTAATCATATTGCGTAAACAATTTGTATATGTGTATACAGTATGTCTATGTGTATTTTAAAAGAGGATGGGGGAAATAACATTGATTATGTCTATGGTTATTATCGTTAATTATTATATTTTACTTTCTTGTGTTTTTGTCTTATCAAATATTCTACAATAATTCAGGTTAAGTATCCCTCATCCAAAATGCTTAGGACCAGAAGTGTTAACTTTTTTTATATTTTTGGATTTTGGAAGATTTGCATATACATAATGAAATATACTGGGGATGAGACCAAAGTCTAAACACAAAACTCATTTATGTTTCATGTACATCTTATACACTAAGCCTGAATGTAATTTTATACAATATTTTAAATAATTTTGTGCATGAAACAGATTTGAACACACTAAGCCATCAGAAAGCACTGTATCTCAGCCACTCATGTGGACAATCTGGTTGACTGGCATCACCATCATTCCTGACTCTTGTTACATTAAGTATTTAGTAAAAAATAGAACATACCATGGATACAATGAAAAAATGTGTTCAGGTTAACTTGTAGCATCATGCTGGAACTCAGAAAGTTTCACGTCTTGGAGCATTTCAGATTTCAGATCAGAGATGCTCAACCTGTTATATACTTTTATTTAAAACAATTTTTTAAATGGCACTTTCATTTATTTTTCCAGTTGTGCAGGCATAAAACTTGACTTTTAAGCTTCCTTGCTCACCAGACATCCTGAAAGTTCTTCTGAACAATCTTTCTTGTAACAATAAAGAGGAAGCAGTAAATTGTATTGAAAAGGCTTGGAAATCACACAAGATCTAAAATCTGGTTGCATTTACCAGTTGTGTGATGTAGTGCAAATTACTCAATTTTTCTCCATCTGTATGTGATGGCACCTGCCTTTGGGGTTATACTGAAGTTGACAGCTCCTACTATTATGTAATTTTCTTTATTACTACTTCCAACCCAAATACTTAGCACAAATACTTAGCCTGGGACTCAATTATGGATGTTTAGAATTGACAGGTCTTTAGATATCATTTAGTATGGGTTCCTGGTTTTACAAATGAGGAAACCGAGGTCAGGTGCTTGCTCAAGGCTCCAGAGCTAATACGTGGCAGAACCTGAATTCTAGCCTGTTCCATGACTTCCAGTTTGGCACTCTTTCACCAGCATCCTTAGAAAACTTCTCAGGACTTCGCTCATGCCATTTCTTTCTACCTCCCTGATGACTACTGCCTCTTTCAATATTCTTTATCTGAATTCAATTAATAAATAGAAGGCCCTCCCTAATTCCAAAAGGGACTTCTCCCTCTTTTTGAACTCTAGTACAGATTGCTGTTTGGCTTTTTGATTAGGTCACACTGATGGAGGGCTAACCAGAAGAGCACAGCCACTTAAAGTCAGAAAACTTTAAACATGTAAACAGCCCCTGAAGGCACAGAATATTAACTGATGCTTCACAATACCCTTGAATTAACAAGGAAAGACTGAGCAACGCTCAGCACATATTCTCTGATTCCTAAGACAGGCAAACATTAATTTTCAAACATCTGGAAAGCTTAGAATGACTGATGGGGACAGGGTAGATTTAAGAGATGTGACAAACGCAATGTGATATCCTGAAACAAAAAGGACATTCGTGAAAAAACTGGTATAAAGCCAGGAGTTCAGTTAATATTAATTTGCCAATATTAATTTCTTAGTTTTGACAAATGCAGAAGGCTCCACAATTATATCCTCATTTACACTTGCTTTCCAGTCTAAATTAGGGTAGGTATATCACAATAATGTTTATAGTCAACAGTACTAAGGTCTGCTGAGATGACCCTCCACACTTTGTGATGGCAAGGATGAGGTGTTTTGACTCACACTCCACTGCTCTTCCAGACCACACTGCCTCCTGACAGTGGTTTGGTTGTCATTCAACTCACCTAGTGAAAGCACTGGCCAAAAATATAATTCTTATTTGACAAGAGCTTACCACAGTTTTTGTGAGCAGTGTGCAACATCACACCTGTAATCCCAGCACTTTGGGAGGCTGAGGCAGGCAGATCATGAGGTCAGGAGTTCAAGACCAGCCTGGCCAACATGGTGAAACCCTGTCTCTACTAAAAATACAAAAATTAGCCTGGCATGGTGGTGCGTGCTGTAATCCCAGCTACTGGGGAGGCTGAGGCAGGAGAACTGCTTGAACCTGGGAGGCAGAGGTTGCAGTGAGCCAAGCTTGTGCCACTGCAATCTAGCCTGGGTGACGGAGTGAGACTCCATCTCAAAAAAAAAAAAAAAAAAAAAAAATCCTTATGTTGCACACTGCTCACAGAAAACCCTGACATCCATTTTAACAATTAAAATAGATCTATACGGATCATCTATATAAAAAGTAGTATGTTCTAAGCTTCTATTACTGTTCAATGCCGCTATGAGGAGAGGTAAAGGGCTTTGGTTCAAGTGCTATTTGACACTCTATATGAAGAAAAAAAAAAAAAACCCTTTTTTTTTTTTTTTTTTGAGACGGAGTCTCACTCTGTCGTTCAGTGGGATGATCTCGGCTCACTGCAGCCTCTGCCTCCCGGGTTCAAGCAATTCTCCTGCCTCAGCCACCCAAGTACCTGGGACTACAGGCACGTGCTGCCGCACCCGTCTAACTTTTTTATTTTTGGTAGAGACAGGGTTTCATCATGTTGGCCAGGATGGTTTTGATCTCCTGACCTCGTGATCCGCCCGCCTGGGCCTCCCAAAGTGCTGGGATTACAGGCGTCAGCCACTGCACTCGGCCCTGAAGCATTTCTTTAGAGAAAAGGAAATGTGCTGAAGCATCAGAAGGAACCTCTAAGAGTCTACTTATGAAAATTCAAGTCTTCTGCTCTTCTAAGGTAAAAAATAGCTCATTTACTGCACAGTCCAACTCTATGGATCTAACAATATAACAGTAAGGAGAACGATTTTATAAAAATTCCAGAAACTGTTAAATGACATTTTAAACTATGATTATTTTGAATACCATAGCTACTAAAAAGTGATTTCCTTTGTCATCAGACTAAACTATTTTTCCAGTATTTTTTTTACCTACGATCCATCTGAAATCTGTAGTGATTACCCACCTTCATCCTATAATTTGTAGTATACCTTATACTAAACAGAAATTACATTTCATTCTAACATTAAATATTTAGATGTTATAGTTCTTTTATATATCCCAAAGCAGCCAGTATAATGCTTTCCACATAAGAGTTGCTCAATAAATGCTTCTTGAATAAATGTTAACCATGAAAAAATGCACTGTGGCACAAAATTGATTCTTTATAAAAAAATTTTCGTATCCACTAATATTTATTTTATGTACATCATAAACCAGGCACTGTAGTAGGGATAAAAGAAATAAATGCCATCTAATTGAATTTATTGTTATGAAAAGGCTAAAGGCAATACAGTGTAACATGTGCAGAACTAGAGACAGGTCAATGTCCCGTGGAAGGATGAAGAAGGATGTATCAAAATTGCTTAACTGGGTATATCAGAAAGCTCTATGAATATATGACTATAAAGCAATCTTCCATTTACCCACTAAGAAGAACACAAACATATTTTCCTCCCCAATTTAAGTATATAAATTTTTAGGAATGTCAAGGAAACAGTCAAATGGCCACTTAAAATAATTATTAGCTACAGATATTAAAAATCACCCCATGTGGTAAATTATAAATACAGTCAGCCCTCTGTACCCATGGGTTCTACATAGACAGATTCAACCAACCACAAACAGAAAATATGCAGAAAAAAACTAATAAGAAATCACACAAATAAAAAGCCAAAACAGTTTAACAACTATTATTTATATTGTATTTGGTATTATAAGTAATCTAGAGATTATTTAAAGTATACCAGAAGATATACATAGGTTATATGCAAATAGTATGCCATTTTATATAAGGAACTTAAGTATTTTGAGGATTTTGGTATCTGTGGGAGTCCCAGAACCAATCCCCCAAGGATACCACAGGATGACATTTTATGAAAATTTTATTCAACTCCTAGACATCAGTGTCTTTATCATTATAAAATTATTGAGATGAATTTTTTGACTTTGCAAGTGACACTATTAGAAATTTTATCATGGCCAAAATTAGCATTTGTATACTTGTTTTTTTGTAGAGATGGGAGTCTCGCCATGTTGCTCAGGATGGTCTCAAACTCCTGAGTTCAAGCAATCTGCCCACCTGGAAATCCCAAAGTGCTAGGATTACAGGCATGAGCCACCACACCAGTCCCTGTACACTCTTAAGACAATGTTTTTACATTCGACCACAGGCATTCTAGTTATGTCGCCCTCTCAGCCGCTCCAGGAGCCAGAATGCTCATCTGCACCCACTTTTTGAACTAAAAGCATATTCATTACATTTTCAATGTAGCCATTTATTGTATTTTTCAAATGTTTTTAATTAGCTTTGAAGTATAATTTATTTATAATAAAATTCACCATTTTGAAATAAACACTGGTAAGTTTTGACAAATGTATAGTCCTGTAACATCACTACAACCATGATATAGAGCATTTCCGCCACCCCAAAAATGTTTCCTCATTCCACCGCAATGACCCTATTTCCAAAAAAAAAAAGTCACATTCTGAGGTACTGGAGGTTAGGACTTAACCATACCATTTTGGAGGATGTAATTTAACCAGTAACACTGAGTCACATGGTAGTAAGTGTATGTTTATAGTAAGAAACCCCAAAACTGTTATCCCAAGTGGCCATACCATTTTGCCTTCTCAATGGTAATGTATGAGAGTTTCAATGGCTACATATCCTTCCTCATCCTGTTTTTTTTATAATTATTTTAACCATTCTAGTCAGTATGTAGTTGTATCTCATCATGGTTTTAATTTGCATTTTTCTAACGACTAATGATGTGTAAGCACCACTGTTATTCATACAGCTTCATCAGTAACAAGTCTATTTAAATCTTTTGTCCATTTTAAATTGGTTTGTCTATTAAGATATAAGACTTGTATGTTAAGACTTGCATGTTCTGGATACAAGTCTTTTATCAGACAGGTTTTGAAATTATTTTCTCCCTTTCTGTGATTTGCCTTTTCATCTTCTCAACAGTGTCTTTTACTTTAAGTTCCATCTGCCAATTATTTTATTTCTTGCTTTTGTCCTAAGAAATTTTTACTTAATCCAAGGGCATAAAATTTTGCTCTTATGTTATGTTCTAGAAGTTATAGCTTTAGCTCCTACATTTAGGTCAATGACCCACTTTGAATTAATTTTTGTACAGTCATGTGTCACTTAATGTTTAACAACAAGAATATGATCTCAGAAATGTGTCATTCGGGGATTTTGTCATTTTTCAAACATCATAGTGTATTTACACAAACTTAGATGGTACAGCCTACTACACACTTAGGTTATAGGTTACTTAGCCTATTGCTCCCAGGCTACAAACTCATACAGTATGTTATTATACAGAATACTGTAGGCAACTGTAAAACAATGTTATTTGTGTATCTAAACAGGAAAGGTACAGTAAAAATGATATAAAAGATAAAAAGTGGTACACTTGTATTGGGCACTTACCACGATGGAGCCTTCCGGACTGGAAGTTGGTCTGGGTGAGTCAGGGGTGAGTAGTGAAGGCGTAGGATATATCTGTGCACTACTGCAGGCTTTATAAACACTTAGGCTATACTAAATTTATACAAAAATAGTTTTCTTCCACAATAATAAATTAACTTTAGCTTACTATAACTTTTATTTTGTGCTTAGAGACAAGATCTGACTTTGTCACTCAGACCAGAGTGCAGTGTTATGATCACAGCTCACTGTAATCTTGAACTTCTGGGCTCAAGTGGTCCTCCCACCTCAGCCTCCCAAGCACCTGGGACTACAGGCATATGCCACCATGCCCGCTAATTTTTAAATTTTTGGTAGAGATGGTGTCTTGCTATATTGCCCAGGCTGGCCTCAAACTTCTGGCCTCGAGTAATCCTCCCCCCTCGACCTCCTGAAAGTGCTGGCAATACAGGTGTGAGACTGGCTGTAACTTTTTTACTATGTCAACTTTAAATTTTTTTTTAACTTTCTGATTCTTTTGTAGTAACACTGAGCTTAAAACACAAACACAGTGTATAGCTGTACAAAAATATTTTCCTTTGTATTTGTCTATAAGCTTTTTTATTTTTAAAAGTTATTTAATTTTTTAAACTTTTTTTTTAAAACGAAGACACAAACATACACATTAGCCTAGGCTCACATAGGGTCAGGAGCATATATATCACTACTGTCTTCCACCGCCACATTCTGTTCCACTGTAGGGTCCTCATGAGCAATAACATACACATAGAGCTGTCATCTCCTATGATAACAATGCCTTCTCCTGCAATACCTCCTGAAAGAACTGCCTGAGGCTGTTTTACAGTTAACTTTAAAAAAATAAGGAGTACACTCTAAAATAACAATAAAAAGTACAGTAAATACATAAACCAGGAACATAGTTGTTTATTATCAAGTATGTACTACATATAATTGTATGTGCTATACCTTTATATGACTGGCAGCACAAGTTTGTTTCCACCAGCATCACCACAAACATGTGAGTAATGCACTGTTTGACGATGCTACGATGACTACAACCTCAATTAGGTGACAGGAATTTTTCAGCTCTATCATAATCTTCTGGATTATATGAGGACCATTATATATGAGGACTGTTGTTCATCAAAATGTCATTATACAATGCATAACTATGGATGATGTCAGGTAACAATCAAGGTTCAATACAGTAAGTCTTCGCTTAATGTTGTGGATAGGTTCTTGGAAACTGCAACTTTATGTGAAATGACATATACTGAAACCAATTTAACCACAGGCTAATTGACATAAACAAGATTTAAGTTCCTATGTCATATTTCTGGTCACAACATCACCAAAATTTACTAAATAAAGACCAAAATATTTCTAATATCAAGCATTGAAATAAATGTGAGCTATACATACAGTTAAGAAAAGTTAATAAAAAAGAAGTTAGAGTATTGTTTACCCACTTATTCCAGTTCAGGGTAGAGGGTGGCTGAAGAGTTCCGGCAGCCCAGGGCACATGGTGTGAACCATCCCTGGACAGGATGCCCCTGCATCACAGGGCACACTTTCACATACCCCCCCACACCCACTCACTCACTCAGGTGGGGACAATTTAGACACACCAATTCACTTAACATGCACATCTCTGAAATGTGGGAGGGAACCAGAATACACAGAGAAAGCCCACACAGACATGGGAGAAGATGCAAACGCCACACAATGGCCCCTACCAGGAATCAGGTTCTTTCCTCATGAACGTTGTAACTACAACACAATGTTGAATGAAACATTATTCAAGGACCTGCTGTATTTTGTGTATAGATACTCAGTTATTCTAACACTTTATGTCGAAATCCTTTCCCTACTGAATTACCTTGGCATTTCTGCTGAAAAGCAACTGACCATTTATGTGTGGATCTACTTCTGGGCTCATTCTGTTTCACTGATCTATATGCCCATTCTATGCCAATACCACACTATTTTGATTACTGTATGTTTGCCTAGTACGTCAGAATCAAGTAGTATGAGTCCTCCAACTTCGTTCTTTCTTTGCAAAAATTAGAATGTACAAGATGTTGCCTGTTGCCTGCTCTGAGCCAAGTCCTTCATTCTGTCCATTTCAATAAGGAATTTGGTATTTCAAACATACCACTCAAGAAATCAGGATTGACTCTACTGTTTGAAGAATGCACTGTACTGACATCACTTACCACATTGGAGGCTTACTTTATACCTATAGAGTTCAACACCAAACAAAATAAATCTTAAATTCTAAGACAGCTGGCCATTAAATTATGAGTAAAATTCATCATCAGCTTATATTACCTATTATGTGACCTTCCTCTGTCCCCATGGTAAAAACCCTTGGGAACAATCAAGTACAACTATATATCAGGGGTGTCCACACTAAAAAAAGAATTGTCTTGGGCCACACATAAAATACACTAACATTAACGACACCCGATGAGCTTAAACAAAATTGCAAAAAAAATCTAATAATGTTTCAAGAAAGTTTTCGAATTTGTATTGGGCTACAAAGCCGTCCTGGGACACATGTGGCCCACAGGCCATGGGTTGAACAAGCTTGCTATGTATCATTACTAATATACTACTATATACTATTACTAATGAGCTTAGTATTACATGCTTTTTACGTATGTTTATTAATATACATATATAATGTTACTACTAAGAGTAATATATAATACATCTACCAAAAGTAATATATATCACTAGTAAGAGTAGTTATTACTATTTAAAAAGTAATTCATATTTTTTATAAATAAATTTAGAATAAAGAAAATGGTAATATTTCCATGACAACGACAAAAGCTGTGTTTAAGTCCAAAAAGAAAAATCAGCAGTTGACAGTACTACTGCAACCCCTGAAAGAATAGTTCAGAAAAAGGAATATATATTTATAGCTCTACATCATGCAAATCACAGTATAATAGGTGTAGGTTTTACTTTGTAGGTTTCACTTTTTACAATTCCAAAGGTTGTTATCCCTTATATAGAATGCATATAAATATCAAAACAAAAGTTATTTTGCTGTAATGTACATTAATTTTAAAATATGAATACTAACCATAAAGCACCTAAGTGATCCGAATAGTTTACAAATGACTTGTATATTTATTATGTAGCTTTTCCAAGGCAGATTTTGCCATTTATCTAAATAGAATCACCTAAAATATTAGTTGTCTTTCCCTTTTCTCTAATAGTTCCTAAGTTAAAAGTATCAAACTAATCTTCCCTGATGTTACTATTTCATATGCTTCAAATATGTTAACTTTTTAAATTCTTTAAATTTTTCAAATTCTAATTTTTTTCTATTACTCAAATCATTTCACCTGTTGAAAGCCACATTTGTGCGTGGAAACTTTTGTTCTTTAGAAACTTTAATATAAATAGAAATAAAATTCAAGGTTCACACTAAACTTTAAGCTGGGCATAAAATGGTATTCTGACATGCTAGTTCCACGAAATTTCTTTTTTTTTTTTTTTATTATACTTTAAGTTCTAGGGTACATGTGCACAACTTGCAGGTTTGTTACACATGTATACATGTGCCACGTTGGTGTGCTGCACCCACTAACTCGTCATTTACATTAGGTGTATCTCCTAATGCTATCCCTCCCCGCTCCCCCCACCCCACGATAGGCCCCGGTGTGTGATGTTCCCCTTCCTGTCTCCAAGTGTTCTCATTGTTCAATTCCCACCTATGAGTGAGAACATGCGATGTTTGGTTTTCTGTTCTTGCGAGTTTGCTGAGAATGATGGTTTCCAGCTTCATCCATGTCCCTACAAAGGACATGAACTCATCCTTTCTTATGGCTGCATAGTACTCCATGGTGTATATGCGCCACATTTTCTTAATCCAGTCTATCATTGATGGACATTTGGGTTGGTTCCAAGTCTTTGCCACTGTGAATAGTGCCACAATAAACATACGTGTGCATGTATTTTTATAGCAGCATGATTTATAATCATTTGGGTATATACCCAGTAATGGGATTGCTGGGTCAAATGGTATTTCTAGTTCAAGATCCCTGAGGAATTGCCACACTGTCTTCAACAATGGTTGAACTAGTTTACAGTCCCACCAACAGTGTAAAAGTGTTCCTATTTCTCCACATCTTTTCCAGCACCTGTTGTTTCCTGACTTTTTAATGATTGCCATTCTAACTGGTGTGAGATGGTATCTCATTGTGGTTTTGATATGCATTTCTCTGATGGCCAGTGATGATAAGCATTTTTTCATGTGTCTTTTGGCTACATAAATGTCTTCTTTTGAGAAGTGTCTGTTCACGTCCTTCACTCACTTGTTGATGGGGTTGTTTTTTTCTTGTAAATTTGTTTGAGTTCTTTGTAGAGTCTGGGTATTAGCCCTTTGTCAGATGGGTAGATTGCAAAAATTTTCTCCCATGCTGTAGGTTGCCTGTTCACTCTGATGGTAGTTTCTTTTGCTGTGCAGAAGCTCTTTAGTTTAATTAGATCCCATTTGTCAATTTTGGCTTTTGTTGCCATTGCTTTTGGTGTTTTAGACATGAAGTCTTTGCCCATGCCTATGTCCTAAATGGTATTGCCTAGGTTTTCTTCTAGGGTTTTTACGGTTTTAGGTCTAACATTTAAGTCTTTAATCCATCTTGAATTAATTCTTGTATAAGGTGTAAGGAAGGGATCCAGTTTCAGCTTTCTACATATGGCTAGCCACTTTTCCCAGCACCATTTATTAAATAGGAAATCCTTTCCCCATTTCTTGTTTTTGTCAGGTTTGTCAAAGATCAGATAGTTGTAGATGTGTGGTGTTATTTCTGAGGGCTCTGTTCTGTTCCATTGGTCTATATCTCCGTTTTGGTACCAGTACCCTGCTGTTTTGGTTACTGTAGCCTTGTAGTATAGTTTGAAGTCAGGTAGTGTGATGCCTCCAGCTTTGCTCTTTTGGCTTAGGATTGTCTTGGCGATGCGGGCTCTTTTCTGGTTCCATATGAACTTTAGTTTTTTCCAATTCTGTGAAGAAAGTCATTGGTAGCTTGATGGGGATGGCGTTGAATCTATAAATTACCTTGGGCAGTATGGCCATTTTTACAATATTGATTCTTCCTATCCATGAGCATAGAAAGTTCTTCCATTTGTTTGTGTCCTCTTTTATTTCGTTGAGCAGTGGTTTGTAGTTCTCCTTGAAGAGGTCCTTCATATCCCTTGTAAGTTGGATTCCTAGGTATTTTATTCTCTTTGAAGCAATTGTGAATGGGAGTTCACTCATGATTTGGCTCTGTGTCTGTTATTGGTGTATAAGAATGCTTGTGATTTTTGCACATTGATTTTGTATCCTGAGACTTTGCTGAAGTTGCTTATCAGCTTAAGGAGATTTTGGGCTGAGACAGTGTTTGATAATCCTAAATTAAAGCACTTGCCCATAAATTTCAGTGGTTCTGAATCAGTTGGGAATAAGGAGGCATATTTAAAAATTACATTTTTTCAACTTTGTTTTCTTTGCATGTCCAAATTACAGTGTTTCAAAGAGATGGTCAATTTTTCTTAGAAGAAAAGAAATATCAAGTTAAAAAAATCTGGAGTTAAGAATAAAGAATAAGAATAAAGAAATGGGTCAAATGAGACACTAACAAATGAGAAAGTCCTAAGATATAAAGATATTCAAAAATACTAAATGACTGAAATGTTTCTTTGAAACTTCATTATCTTATCCACGCTATCTACTACAGAGGTTCATTAATAGGGGCCATTTGAATAAGTTAGTCAAATGACTTTTTTGTAACCCATGTATATAAAAGGATAATATATATTTTTTATCAGACAGCAGAAGATGGCTCTCCAGAGGAAAAAATATTACCGATTAAAAATTAATGTTGGATACACGTTATTTTATGCAATTGCTACCAGGTGAATAAGACCATATTCTATTTTACTTTTCCTTTGAAATAATGATTTTCACTTTAGCTTTCATAACATACTACCTTCAACAAAAAAAGTTAATTTTGCCCTCTAAACCCAGGAAAGCTAGGCATAAAATTTGTTCAAAGGGAGACGAGCAACTTTTGCTTCTTCAGAGAATAAAAACCTCAGCAAAGTGATTATCCACAGTTTTTGGTTTCTAGAATTTCCTAATGGAGCACCTCCCTGAAGCTGGTTTTCCATTGCAAAATACTCTTAGATTTTAAGAACAGGCTACATGGCATTTCCAAAATGGCATTTGTGAGCCGGGCAAACTTTTGAGTTAAACAGAAGCAACTGGCATTTTAAAAGTCACTAGTCTGGAAACATTTAAATCAGGAAAGGAGCTGATTAAAATTAAACTGTTTCACAATCATTGTCTTATACGAGAGTGAGTTAAGATTATTAACTTACGACTTCTTTTTAAGTAAGCATAGTAGAGTTTCAGAACCACTAAGGATATAGAAATAGTGTATATCCTCCAAAAATGGGTGTAAAGAAGGAATGGAATTATGAGCAAAACAAAACAAAACACCAAAACTAATAAGCAAACAGTCCTCAATCAATCAAAAAGGCAAGGCAAGGAGGAGGGGCGCAGAAAGAGAAAAACAGAAAGTAGTCATAAGTAAATGGTATAACAAACCCCTATCATAATGAATACAAACAAACCAAACTTTTAAAAGACTGTCAGACTAAATAAATACACACAGAGTAATGTGGCATTTTAAAATGACAAAAAAACAAAAACGGTAAAAATATATGCTACTGAAACACTGTAAGCTTGCTCTACATAATAAAATAGCCTCAGGTATAGTAATACAGCAAAGATTATACAGCAATATATAAATAAAAAGTAATACAGCAAACACATTTCTACATATCTTGTTTTGTTTTTGATAACCAGAGGGAAAAAATGAAGATACA
Organism: Pongo abelii; assembly: GCF_028885655.2. NCBI lineage: Eukaryota > Metazoa > Chordata > Mammalia > Primates > Hominidae > Pongo > Pongo abelii. The sequence goes on along the minus strand of NC_071996.2, from coordinate 83,696,466 downwards.
GAATATCTGAACCACACAATAAATGAACATGATTTAATGGAAACATAGAGAACCCTATATGTAACAATCAGAGAAGAGATATTTTTCTCAAGCACACTGGACATATGTATATAAAATCTAACGATACATTAGGTCCAAAAGCAATTTTCAACCAATTTTTTAAACAAATAGTATGAGGGGCCACAAAAATCAGTACTTAGGAGGTAAATGTACAGCTTTAATGCTTGTATTACAGAAGAAAAGCTAAAAATTAAGAACCCAATCTAAAAAATTACAAAAAACAACAGCAAAATTAGCTCAAGTAAATAGAAAAGATAACAAAGGTAATAGTATAAGCTAGTGAAACACAACACAAACACAAAATAGTGTCAATAAAAACAAATTTTTTTTTAAATTTTTGGGTCAAGACTAATAAAACATAGAAACCTTGTGACAAGACTGAGAGAAGACAGAAATAACAGACATGAAAAAAATAAATGCTCTAATTCCTAGAAAAATTCAACCTACTAAAAGGAACAAACTAAGTGAATACTGGTTATACAATATGGAGATGGACTTGTAGTTAATTTCCACCTTTTCCCCACCTTATCCCAAATACAAAACCACCAGGTCCAAATAGTTTTACAGGAGACTTCTATCAAATTTCAAGTGAGATCATTCCACTCTTAAAACACTTCTGAGAATCAAAAATAAAAAATAAAAAAATAATTTTTTTTCTCTGAGGCCAGTATTAAAAACAGGCTAATTAGGTGTAAGAAAAAAAGAAGCCAATCTCAAATCATGAACACACATGTAAGACTCTAAGTAACAAATCATATCCAAGAGTGTTCATATTGAAAAAGGATAATATATATTGCCAAATTGGAAATGCAAAGTTAGTCTGACAGAAAAATATACACATTCTGAGCCGAGATCACGCCACTGCACTCCAGCCTGGGCGACAGAGCAAGACTCCGTCTCAAAAAAAAAATAAATAAATAAATAAATAAGAAAAATATACACATTCAATTTATATTAATAGATTAAAGCAAAACCATATGATTATTACTTTAGTAGATAAAGTATTCATTAAAATTTAATGTCCAATGAAGAGTTTACATAAGGCCACCATGACCACCACCAAAGACAACCAAAATACTTTCATGAAAAATAGAGGAGCCAGGTGTGGTGGCTCACAGGTGTAATCCCAGCACTTTGGGAGGCCGAGGCAGGTGGATCATGAGGTCAAGGGATCAAGAACATCCTGGCCAACATGATGAAACCCGGTCTCTACTAAAAATACAAAAATTAGCCAGGCATGGTGGCGGGCACCTGTAGTCCCAGCTCAGAAGGCTGAGGCAGGGGAATCACTTGAACCCTGGAGGCAGAGGTTGCAATGAGCCGAGACTGCACCACTGCACCCCCACCTGGCGACAGAGAGAGACTCCGTCTCAAAAAAAAAAAAGTGACCGAATTAATTGATAAAGAATACCTTTTCAAACACCCACGGCAAACATCAATATTAAAGATGACAAGTTTATACCGCTCCATTTAAAATATGGAACAAGAAAAGAAGCTCAATTATGACTTGGTTGTCCTGGACAGTAAAGTAAGAAACAGAACTTAAAAAAAAAAAAAAAAAAAAAAGGATTGTCTACAGATAAAAATCAAAGAATGTAATGTATAAGCAAATTATTAGAATTAAAAAGAACTATTTATACAAGGTTGCTAGATAAAAAACAAGTTTTTAGATAAAATTTACAATAGCATCAAAAATATTAAACACCTAGAAATAAATCTAGCAAAAGATGTACAATACTTGCATACAGAAAATTACAAAGCAAAATCAGAATTAAAGAAATCCTAAATAAATGAAGCTGACATAGTATGTTCATGAAAAAGAAAATTCAACATTTTTAAGAATTCCACTTCTAATTTCTCAAATTCAATAAAATTCTAATTAAAACCACAAGAATACTTTTCCAAGGAATTCGATAAGCTTCTCATTTTATAGGAATGCATCAGGCAGCTCTAGTGAAAATACAGATACTTGTCCTACTAGATATCAAGACTCATTAGAATTATAGTAATTAAAACTATATCATGTACTATTTGTGCAGAGATAGACAACTTGATGAATAGAACGGAAGAACCCAACACAGAACCAGGCAAAAAAAGAATCATGAAATGACAGATGGCACTCTAGCCACTGGACTATTCAATAAAGTTACCAAAACAAATAGTTATCCATATGGAGAAAAATGAAATTGGACTACTACCTTACCCTTTTCAAAGAATCAATTCCAAATAAATTTGAAACACGAAGGGCAAGCCTTTGAAAAAAAAATAAAGATATCCTCGAGACCTTGGTACAGAGAGTAATTTCTTAACCATGACACAAAAAGTGCTAATCATATAAGAGACTGATACATTTAACTACCATTTAAATTCAGTTCTTTTCACTAATATACCATAAAAGAACCAAGTCATTAACAGACAGAAGACTTCTGCAACATATATATATACAAAAGGCATCTGTATCCACAATACATAAGAACCCCTAATAAAACAAAATTGAGGGCAGGGGGACAAATAACAAAAATAGGCATTTCACAGAAATGGGAATGGAAGATAAACATAAAAAAAAGTTCAACCTCATTACTAGGAAATGCAAATTAAAACCATGATGAAATACTATTTTTATACCCACAGACTAGGAAAAATCAAGAAGTCTGACGATTGTCAGAGTTGATAAACCTGTAGCGCAAAGAGAACTATTGCACTTTGCTGGTGGAAATGTGTATGAGTGTATCACCAATTTGGCATTATCTTGCATGGCTGAATATGCACGTACTCTGTGAGACTCACCTATTCCACTCTTAGATATACAATGAAAGAATTTACTCACATATACTAGAACACATGTTCAGTAATCTTCACAGTACAATTGTTCATGGTGACAAAAAACAAAATAAACATGAAACACTCAATATACCCTACTACAATGAATACAAGTATATCCACGTAATAAAATCATATACGGCATGTAATTTAACTAGCTACAGGCCAAGACTCAAATAAATCTTGAAACAAGATTTAAGAGAAAAAAGTATAATTACATTAATAGGTAATTACATTATGTCATGTATAGTGCTCAAAATTAAACAATATATGCTGTTTAGTAATACATTCAGAAACCATTATTTTTATAAGCAGTAAGGAAATGAATGAAAACATCTTAGAATAATGATCACATCTGGATGAAGGGAAATAGAGTGACTGAATAGGGACAGACAACATATAGAGATTCAATGGTATCATCTAGTTTTTAAGCTGGGTGAGAAATCATCATACTGTGTTATTGTTATGCTTCAAAAAATGTTACATGTATTCTTTTCTATGCATTATGCAGTACATGATTGATGATAAGGGTATACTTATATAATAAAAGAATTTACTTTTTTCTGTACAATCAAATGACTAGGAAAGTAGTTATGGCAATGTTAAGAGGGACAGCAAAGAAAGCTTAGCTGGACTACATTCGGTTTCAATACTTGATTTTAAAAATGACACGGAGAGAATTTGGGCTTTTCTGTTACTCTCAAAGATATTTAAAAGATACAACATGGTGCAGCACTCTTGCTTCTCACAGTTACATACTGTTTTATTAAGGACCTTCAAATTAAAAAAAAGCACACAAAATTTCTAATCTCCATAATGCCTGAAAGACAAATTTAAAAAAAAAAACTACCCATAAATAAATAATTATATTTTTAAGTTAAATCTCAAGAATTAGAAAACTTTACAGCTAAGAATTCCTGGGATCTTTTTATTTAATGGGTCAAATAGTTCCTATTTCAAACTTATTTAGCATTTTTAACTATGATTAACTATGTCTCTCATTTAAAACAAGAGGTTTGGATGACCATGATGCAGCTACCAAGTCTCTTATACAGAAAAGCAAAAAGCAGGATATTGTAACTATAACACTTTCCAACACTTGTTGTGGTCCATCTTTTAGTCAAAGATTTAACTTATGCACATATGCACACACATAAATACACATACATATATACGTTACAAATCCGAAATTCACATAAGTCATAAAATAGAGACCCTTTATTTAAACGGCTGTAGACCACATTTTAACACAGGTACAGACAATCTAAGAAACTGGGTAAGTTTTTAATAAAGATTATTAAGAACATTCCTAGTAGTAGGGTAAGTTAGAATAAAGCTAAGATACTCTGTGCAATTCTCTGCACAAATTTTTTTACTAATAATTACCTTCATGAAGAGATATTTCTAGCTGATTAGTAAAATCTACATAAAAAAATTCTAAATGCAAATTGCCTGAATAACTGGTTATCAATCATATATTTATAATAACCACAGAAATTACACAAAATATTATATGATCAATAATCAAAGTTGGACATGAATATCAATCATTAACTAATATGTTTACTGATATATGTTCGATAGATCTAATACTGCCATTAGCATGTGTAAATTAAGTATAAGTATAACCATATTGACTGACACAAAAATTGTATTTAGGCAGTCCAGTCGAGGTAATGAAATCTACCTGAAGTAATGGCGGAACAAATCTCATACACGAAAGGGCCAGAGTCAAATATTTAAATTAATGGCATCAGTGAAACTTTAACTAATCTCCAGATAATCCCCATTATATACAGCTTTCACCCCTCTCTCACTTTGTTTCCTCAGCCTTTGGAAAGCATGTATCAAGGATTAAAAAAAAAAAAAAAAGTTGAAAGATCTAAGAACTAGCTGACAGAAAATACAATACACAGAGGTGTCTCTGCTCTACCTTCAGACAAACAAGATAGAGAAACCAGCAGGAATCAAAATGGTCTAAGAGAGACTGCAGTTATTTTTTAAGAGAATGGAAATGAAAGAGTTACCTAGGGTTTATTCACTATCTTCTGAAATTGAAAAAAAAAATCAGATTACAAGAAAATGCTATGACAATCTACAGAATATGTAATCTATATTTGCTATACTAAACAACTTGTTTTTCTGTTTCTATGAGAATATCTAAAGTATTAGCTTCAATCATTATTTTCTAAATTTAACTTAATCCTCCAAAGGGTTTCAGTGTGTTTTTTCATCTTTTCCTGCTGTTTAAAACTATTTAAGTATTCATTATCCCAACAGATTTGATTCCACGCAAAGCCTCCCCAAATCTACTGTCATTGTATTAACTGCTCTGCTGACCCTGCAAATGAGATCAAATTGCTTCTTGGTATTATTAAACATTTAACGTATTTTTTGAATGACATTAAAATATTTTTACAGTTTTTAGACAAAATGTGATTACACGTTTATGTGCAAATTTCCATAAATCCATTGCCTGCTCTTTAGAAAATTTGCTTCCATATAAAGTAGAGCTATCTTAGAGAGTTTTAAAAACAAAAAAGAAAGGGCTCTACACTGACTTTAGAATTGTTCTTATAGAAGACTTGGTATGAACTCAGATTTTTCTTTTTTCTCTTTGAAGACTAACAAATTGTCACTAAAATGATTCTTCACTGCTAATATATGTAGATGTGACTGTAGAAGATTATTAATAGCCAATGATATGATTCAAATACAAAATTAGTAATGGCCCTATATTTCCCTCATTTCTGAGACAAGTCCAGTAACACAGGACGATGGTCATTTAAATGTAGAAAAAAATTAACATGTGGTATTTTACAACTATTAACAACTTAGACAACTCTTCTAAAAGAATACCCTTAAATGCCATATATCCCAGGCAAATATACCTGTTTACACAATAAATAGGAAAAGGAAGTATCAAAGTTCTCTTACCTAACAAAGCTAAATGTATTTTAACATGAACTGTCAGGGAAAAAAAATAGATAATATCTTCAATGACAAAATCAATGTTATGACACTGCGAAAATTACATTTATTTGCATAGTGGTAATAAAAATAAAAGCATTTCTAGAAAGCAAGACACTCCACTGTCTTAAATGTTAAGAGCAAGGTTTCTGTGGTCTATTTAAGAGAGTAGGCTAGTGGATATGATTAGGAATTCAAGTATAATTGTGCAAAGCAGTCTGGTTTCTGGACAAATGCCAAGACCCACTCTAATCCTAAACAGTACTTCAAACCACCCATGCCCCTAGAAATTATTTGGTATTTTTTACTTCTTGAGAATACTTCCAACTTTCATCCCAGAACGTATCTCCATGTGGCTAACTAAAGCCACATGAAAGGCTTATAGTGAATTATAAAAACCTTTATTAACAGCTTTTTAAATTGTCTGTCCTGTCAAACAGATCATAAAAGTTCCTTTGCAACTGTTCTACTTTTATTAATAGAGCTGATGTGAAGCAGTATAGTAATACATGGGAAATTCTACCTTTGAAATTGCTACATTTGAATTACCACAGTTCAAGCAATATTACCTAAGTTAAAAAAAAAATCCTTATTTCATTTCTGTGATGCTGGAGATCACATGTTTTTAGTGTGTAGTTTTTCATTTATAAAATAGTTACATCAATACCTTTATAAAAATAGATTACTCAAGGATAGAATCTAGACGAGCATATAAGTAGTCACTAAAATTTTCAGCTTTATTGTATGTTTACACATTTTCATAATAAAATGTTAAAAGAAAAACAGATTACTGTAACACTGATTCATATCTACATAACACATCACCATTACATCTTTATAATCATATATATTAAAAGTCAAGTTTGAAAATAAATTTAGAAAACATTCAGAATCTAATTTATAGCTGTTACAATTTTAATTTATTGGAGCGCTACCTAATCTGGTTATTGCTTGTTTACTCTATGATGACTGGAACTCAGTTTCCAAAATACTTGACTGAATTTTCCTTCCTTTTTGAAAATGTTTCTGGATTATTTTTTTGTACAAGGTGAGTGGATAATAGGATGGTAGAATGGTAGGATGAAGTCTTACTTTTTCGTAATCTGGTTTTAACATTAATCCATAGCTCACTTTAAGTTTTACTCTCACATAAAGTGTCAATCATTTTCTGAGAAGAGTCAGTCAAGAGGCTAATCTTGGAAGAAGACAAATGAAGATATTAATGAACTTTCTAAAAAATCCTTTGGGGACTCAATGCTGAAGTCTTCATATGAACTTCTGGCTCATTCATAGTGAAGGACTGAACATACATGTTTACCTGACCTACAACGACAGTATCAATAGGAAAAAAATGACTAACCATATTAGTAACAAACCTGAGTACTGGGAGAGGTTACAAATACAAAAGAAATATAAAACACAGGTATTCCCATTGCTTTATCACTTATGACAGTAAGGAGTAGGGAGAAATAAAGAGTCTACTTAAATTAAGGATAATAATAATAGTAGTAATGATTATAGCTAACATTTATCGAGCACCAACTTAACGTGGAGGGCACTGGTTTATGCACTTCCCATGTATCAATTCATTTAATTCTCACACCAAAATTATCAGGTAGATATTTTATCATCGTCATTTAAAAGAAATTAACACACAAAGAATTTAAGTAATGCACCTAAAGCCACACATCTGGTAAGTGATGGTACCAAGATAAGAGTCCATACTCTCAACCCCTTTGCTATATTGGATGCCCCCAATTTTTATGCCCAGAAATCCTTCGAGGTTGTCAGAGTAGAGTTACTTAAAGAGCATGGCTACTGTTCTATCAGGCAGCTGTGTTAAAGAAGGTAAGGGATGCCTCACACTGGCCAAATTCCTCTGTCTTCTTGTGCCACAAAGCAATTCACGATTCCTTTAAGTAGCAGACTCCTTATTATCAAATGAAAGGTGAAAGCATTAATTTTAAGTATTTGTAACAAATATCATTGATAATGGAGTTTTTGTGGCAATATACATTGTTTGAGAAATTAGAAGACAAAAGTACAGGATGTTCTATTTACTATGAAAGATTAAGAAATTCAAGATAAAAGTAACTAAATCAAATTTTAACAACTAAAATACTAACTTAATCCAAATCATTTTCTCACTATTCAGCATACAGTCAATTCTCATTATTTGGGGATTTTGTGTCTGTGAATTCACCTACTCCTAAAAATATAAAGATGGTTCCTGGTGTTTCTATTTAATGATTTTCAGATGTTAGGATGGGTTTATTGGGGCACAGCCCCACTGTAAGTCAAGGAACTCCTCACAACTTACTCATGTTGGGGTTATGGTTTCTACTGAATGCATGTGATTTCTACTAAATGTATATTGCTTTCTCACCATCGTAAAAAACATTAAGTGGAACCACTGTTGGTTGGGGACTATCTGGTTTATTACCAGCATTAAATGTATTTTTGACTTCCAGTAGTGCTTATCAGGACACAGCCCCATTGTAAGTTGAAGGACATCTGGTATTTGTAAACCAAAAATCAATACTAGTGGCTTTTGTAGTCATTTGCAGACAATGTGCAGAGTGGAGAAAAATTTGAGTCCCAGCTGAGGTTGAACAAGGCAGTACTCTGCCTTGTTTCAGCACTCTTTCTGTAAACCTGTGGGTTTTTGTTTTTTTTTTTTGCAGCCTACTTAGTACCATGCTTTTTGCATTTTTGTGCTTTTTGTTAGTAATTTCATTGTTTGAAATGGTCCCCAACTTAATGCTAAAGTGCTATCTAGTGTTTCTAAGTGCAAGAAGGCTGTGACATACTTTACTGAGAAAATACATGTTAGATAAGCTTCCTTCAGGCATGGTTATAGTGCTGTTGGCCATGAGTTAAATGTTAATGAATCAACAATATACATTTAAAAGATGTTTTTCAACAGAAACATAAAATGGTTATGTATTAATTTACATAATTAACTAGAAGATCAAAAAAAGATAATCTTTTATTTCCCCTAGAAGTAATGGTTCAGTATTCGCTAATTCAGTGTTTGACAACTTTATGGAACATAACACCACTGAGAATAATGAAAATCAACTGTGTTTATTTTTCTAAATGTTTGATAAATCTTCCTGAAATAGAGCTAGTAATAATATTAATCTTATTTTTAAGAGTCTAACCAAAAAGGTTACATTTCCTATAAAATAACTATTAACATTCATAAAAAATGGCAGTCTGACTCCTAAACTTATAGTATGTTTGCCATAACAATATTAATCATAGTACATCAAAGTTTAATGTTCCATTTACTTTCCAATATTACTGTTAATGCTATCTTATTACAACTGTACTGCATTTTACAATTTCCAAAATGTTAACGTACATTATTATTTTACCTTCACAAAAGTCTTAAGGCAGAGCAGTTTTTACCCTTAACAGCAAAAAACTGACCAAAAGGGAAAAATTGGTGGTTTCACATAGAAGGAAGACTAAGGTCAAGGATTCTGGGGACTTTTACTCTAAACTTTTAGATGCATTTAAAAATCACTTAAGAAAGCAAAACCCAGAAATATTTTCCAACCTACTTATAATCCTTGAAAAAGATAAAATAAAAACAAATAGAAAGCTAGTCTGCAAAAGTATTAAGAAATCTACTGGTCAAAAACTGCTAAATTACTTTACATGGTTCCATGACCACAGACATTAATAGATATAGTATATTTAACAGAAAAGTTGGGAAGGAAGGAAAGAAGGAAAGAAGGAAGGAAGGAAGGAAAGAAGGAAGGAAGGAAGGAAGGAAGGGAGGGAGGGAGGAAGGAAGGAAGGAAGGAAAGGAGTATATTTAAAAGAAAAGTTGTAAAGAAAGAAAAAAAGAGAAGGAAAGGAAAGGAAAGGAAGAGAGAGAGAAAGAAAGAAAAAGAAAGAGGGAGGGAGGGAGAAAGGAAGGAAGGGAGGAAGGGAGGGAGGGGAAAAGAGAAAAGAGAAAAAAAGAGAAAAGAAAACAAAAAAAAGAAGAAGAGAAAAGAAGAAACATTGTAATGGTGAGGTTATCTGGATAATCAATTTTTAACATTCGGATAAAGACAGAAAAATGTAACTTAAATGAATATATGACTTCACAAGGGAAAACAATACTCCATTAGGATTAATATCTTATTTGTCAGCAAAAACATCACAATCCTGACTAATCTCATGTTTCGTAGTCGCAACTACATTACTATATGTGAAAGCCCACAAAGACTGGTATATTGCTGTAGCTATTATCCTATTTCTGTAAACCACCTTTCCCTGAAATAATTACTACTTTTCACATACAGTAGGGTACGAAATCACTGACAAAGTATGTAATAACCCTTTCATCAGTTTCAAATGCATACACAAATATTGAAACATGTCCAACTAAAATATTACAAAACAGGAAGGATAAAAATTCCCCTTTTCTATCCTCTACCATTCTCTAACTCCAAAAACTTAATAAAAAACTTAATCCATCCAGTCACCTACAACCATATCACTAGATTTACCCATGTCAGGGAAATCCAGATATAATGAGGTGAATTTCAAGTTGTCTACTTTTTATGACTACCTTATTTCTTTTCTTATGCATTACATATGAAACCCACTTTAACCATTTACCTTCTTTCCCTTAGCTCTATATGAAGACTAGTTTAGGCATTCCCTCTGAATCCATACTATGGCTTTTATTTGAACTTAGACACAAGAAACAAAGAAGTATTTGATAACATTTGCTCAGCAGATGGAAAAGTCTTAGTGGTATTATTGAAATGACTATGAAGTAAAAAGAAAGGAAATAATTCTAGTTTTATTACATTATTATTAAGGATCAAAATCTTTTAATCAACTGTGACAGCTTGAATTGTAGGCCCCTAAAAGATAATGTTGAAGTTCTAACCCCCAGTATCTCAAAATGTGAGCATATTTGGAAACAGAGCCACTGCAGATGTAATTAGTGAAGATGAGGTTATACCACAGTATGGTGGCCCTTAATCTTTATGGGTTATGTCCTTACAAGAAGAGAACAGAGACAGAGATACTCAGGAAGAAGGCAGCCATGTGACAATGGAGGTAGAGTGATGTCAAAAACACAAGCTAATAGAGGCAAGGAAAGATGCTCCCCCTACAGATTTCAGAGGGAGCATGGCCCTGTCCACATCTTATACTGGAGAACTAGCCTCTAGATTTGTGAGATAATAAATTTATGTTCAAAGTCACCCAATTTGTGGTACTTGGTTATGGCAGCCCCAGGAAACTAATATATCAACCTTCCCACAAAAACGAATAGGAAATACAAATAGTCAAACTCAGAGATGCAGAGAGTAGAACACTAGTTGTCAGGGGTTGAGGTATGGGGAAATGGGGAGATATTGGTCAAAAGGTACACAATTCTAGCTATGAAAGATGAACAAGTTCTGGAGATCTAATGTACAGCAACGTGTCTACAGTTAACAATATTGTATCATACACTTGAAATTTGCTGAGAAAGTAGACCTTAAATGTTCTCACCACAAAAAAAGGAAAAAAATTAAAAGAAAATGGTAAGTATGTAAGGTGACGACTACGTTAACTAGCTTATGGTGATTATTTCACAATATACATGTATCAAAATATATATACCAAAATATCAAGCTGTATACCTTAACTATACATAATATTTAAATTTGTCAATTATCTCAATAAAGCTCATATTTTTTATGTTTAAAAAAACTAATAGTAAGTAGACTTTTTAAAAAAAATCACTGGTACATTGTGTTCCCCAATGAAAATAATTTTTGAAATAATTACAAATGAAGCTCCCATCTCCTGAGAGTTTTCTAGTTTCTATTATTCCTTCAAAATGCAAAACAAAAATAAAATATATGCTGTGGTTTCCAAAGTAACAAGATGAAACAACCGCCAAGTTAAAAATGACACTGAACACCGAATTTTGAAAGTTTAAAAGTTTATATTATAGGTAGAAAAAAGATTAATGCAAAGTTAATATGCTTCTGAGTGACATTTATAGGCAGCACATTTTGAGCACTGGCTGAACATGTTCCAATGATTTAGTGTCTATCAACTAAGAATTTCAGAGACCCGTATTCTCATAAATTTTAGAGCTAGGCCAGGCACGGCGGTTCACGCCTGTAATCCCAGCATTTTGGGAGGCCGAGGCAGGTGGATCCCTTGAGGTCAGGAATTCGAGACCAGCCTGACCAACACGAAACCCTGTCTCCACTAAAAATACAAAATCAGCCAGATGTGGTGGCGCATGCCTCTAGTCCCAGCTACTTGGAAGACTGAGGCACGAGAATCGCTTGAACCTGGGAGGCAGAGGTTGCAGTGAGCGGAGATCACACCACTGCCCTCCAGCCTGGGCGACAAGAGCAAAACTCCATCTCAAAAAAAAATTTAGAGCTAGAAAGGAACTTAAGAGTTGTAGTATTTCCAGCTTCCTTACTTTACAATGAAAAATCTGAGAGCATGGAACCTAGATCTATCCTGACATCCAACTCAGGTAATTGTTTATGAGGAAAATAACACTCCCCTATATAAAAGGCATGAGCTTTTCTAGACCCTCCAGACACAGAAGAAAATAATTATACATATTTATTATTATACTATGGTCATTTGTTAAGATGTTACCAACTGTATGAAATCAAAGATGAAGAGTCCTGGAGGACTGGGAAAGTGTGAGGAAGAAACCCTAACTCCTTCAATTAAAATGACTTCCTTCAAGCTCTTCAGAATCAGCTCACTAATGGAAAAAGAAAAAAACAAACAGAAATTGAAACAAAATGCAGGGAGATCAGCAAGTAAAAAGGGCACACAGTTTTACTATTATACTCCCCTGAGTCCTTCGGCACAAAAGCTCATCAAGAATAGATTAACTGCACTGAAACGTAGATAGGTATCTGCACCCAGAGAGATATACCATACAATCCTAGGCCAAATATATATGTATACACAGATAAAAATATTATCTTCCTAGGTCAAATATGTATATATATATATATATATATATACACACACACACATATATATATATATATATATACAGATAAAAATATTAAACACGTGTAAACACAGGTGCTTATATGTGTGGATATGTATTTATGTACACAGGTACATCACCAGAATGCATTCCTCCAAGGTGGACAGAATCTCTAAATATAAGCAGTGTTCTTTATATTTTATTGGCATAAATTGCTACTAGAGTATCAATGTTTTTATTATACATTCAAGAACATTCATTTTAGAAGATAGCCAGTAAAGTACCAAGAAGAGCAAAGAAAATGAAAAGTCCCACAGGCATAAATGAAGCCAAAGCACAATCACTGTAGCAGTCCCATAATGTAGAGCTAGGTAAAAAATACAACGAAAACAAAATTAGGGTGGTCTTCTAGGTAGAAAGAGAAAGCAGAAAGTAAAGGCACTGTGAAAAGAAATACAGAAAAAAGTGAGTCACGCTCAGAAGACTGAGCTGGAAGATGATGGCTGACATTAAGCTGGGATTCCTCTAACCAAAAAATCCTGTAGCAACAGGGCCCTCGTCAATCACTCCCTTTTAAAAAGCATCTTAGACCCCCTATCCTGTAGTTAGCAGATCCCCCTGTTTTAGTTCGGAGCTGAAAGACAAGGTAAGCCCAAAGCATACTAGATCTAACTATTACTTAAACAAATTAGGAAACAAACAAACAAAAACAAAAAAAACTTTTATGCTGTTGTTAAATAAGCAACATATGACACTTCCGTATTAAAAAAAAAAAAAAAAAAGGATCAAGGAAGAGTCCAGAGTAGGAAGGCATAGATGAATCCAGTCTAGAAAAAGCTACATTTCCCAAAAGGATGGTATACATATTACCGCATTTCCATGAAGTGACTTTAGACAATACACATATACACTGTCTTCCCTTGGAGAAAACTGCTCAGAATTGTCACATTCGTAGTCCAGTTTCAGAAGAAAAAGTGTTGGCTTAATCCAGGAGGGATCATGCTTGGTTTCCCCCTCTCTCAGGCCCCTAACTCAAAAATTATCATCCCAACCTCAGATGAAACCATGTCTAAGGCTTCGTTTCTTAGCCCCCTTTACTGGTTCTGCTCTAAACTTGTCCCACGGGCCCCTCCTGGACCTCAGCCTTTACATGCACACATCTATTTCCAGGAGTCCTGACCACTGTATACCACTTTAATGTAAACTTCCAGCCCCTGTGATTCTTCCATACTTCCCGATCCCTATGTCCTTCCTTCAGGCTTTAACCTTCTCCCCACTCTCAGGGAATGTTCTATCAGTCTCAGGCCCTTCTATAACCCAGGTTCCATTCCTGGCCCAATTCTGTCTCCACCTCCAGTTTTCTCTTTTAAATCAAATCCAGCTGCTTCTCACTCTCCCTACTCTGTCTGTGATATAAAGTTCTCAATCAGATGGGATCAAATTGCCAGTTTCAAGCACAATTCTTGGAACAGTTATGGCATTTCCAGGCTCTGGCTTCTAACTTAAAGAGGTTCCCTCTTCTCTGGGCCCTTGGTCCTTCCTTTCATATATATCCACCCCGCTGCCCCTCAGGGGAGAAAGAGTTCCTTATCTTTTCAGACTTTCATACCAATTTTTTGTTAAGTTTTGTTCTTATTTATCAAGCAGTTTCCTTCTGAAATATATTTAAGTAAAATATATGAATACACATTTAAAGAAAAATATCTACTAAATCATAGTAGTCGTGAGACTGACAGGGCGACAGTTGTTAAAGCTGTACAAAACTAAGGTTTGGGAAACACTAATGTTTTGCAAAAAGAATCAGTTTGGGGGTCAACAGACTTGAGCTGGGATTCTACCTCCATTACTTATAAGCCAGGTAATTGTCAAGTTATCTAGGCTAAACTGTAAAATGAGTCTGACATAAGCAGTCTCATAGGGTGTTACATATTAAATAAGAAATATTAAGAAAATGATATGACCTGCCACATAGTTGGTGCCAATAAATTTGAGTTTTTTTATAGCTCCGACTCCAACCCTGTCATTTTTATTGATAAAGACAAAAAGGTATTAGCCAAGCATGGTGGCTCATGCCTGTAATCCTAGCACTTTGGGAGGCCAAGGAAGCAGGATCGCTTGAGCCCAGGAGATCAAGACCAGCCTGGACTACACAGTGAGATACTGTGTCTACTAAAAAATTAAAAAAAAAAAAATTTAAACCCCAAAAAGGTATAAAGAAGGTAAAGGTTAGTGTCTTGCCCAGGCTCACAAAGTGAAATCAGTGGCAGATTCAGGGTTATAATTCAGTTATTTGAAACCGGGCCCACTACATTGTTCACTAGTATTTATTTCAAGGTCTGCCATATGAATGCCTGAAGTAGCATGTGGTTATTTTATCTTTCTAAAATTTCCTGTAACTTTATAAAGCTAGTTGAATTGAACAAATTTTAATCTTCATGGCTAATTACTCTGGTCTCATTCTCACTGCTCTAACATGCTCCATGGTACTATATAACTGAAACAACATTTGCTGGTGAGAAGAGTACCCAGTTTCTAGTTTGGGCACTTGCAGCATAGTTAGCTATAAATTACTGAACTGGTGACTTAAGTTTTGTGGGTATCATCTCTAGTATATGGAACAAGGACTATGTGATCGTTTTAGTGATTATACTCCAGTCCAGGCTTCTGTGCATTCTTTTAAGATTTTCTCTTACCATTCAGCTTTGATGGAATTTGTGGTATTTATTTTTTAAATGTCGATTTTTCCTAGTGACTTCCTAAAACCAATTAACTTGCTTTTATTCCATCCTTATCTGTTATTATAAAAAATTTAAAGTAAAAAATAGTCTTACCTTTATCATATAATGAAAACTGTTCATTTTTCCAAGAATTCTGACACTGTCTTTTAATACTGTATTTCCTCCAGATTATACTTTTATCATTTATTTCACCACTTGGTCTTTTTAATAAGTAGTCTTTTTGTTTTTGTTAGTCTTTATTGCAAAAATCATTAAGTACTATCATCTATCCCTACTTTGTCTCAGTAAACACTGTAGTTATTGACAAAATGTTCTAGATGTATTGAAATAAAAAAAATGCAAGCCACCAATTTAGTTCACAAAGAACACATATAAGCTATGTGATAAAGCCCTCATTTTAAAATGTCCTAATGTAGGCTTAAAACATTGGGCCATAAATGCTGTTTCAATTTTTAAATATGTTTTTGCATGTCCTGAATTTTATACTAAATTCACATGTATAGGATTCCACCCTTTGTGTTGTCTCCCGGATCCTTACCATAAGCATATAAAGGTTTTGAACCCCTTCCATCTTAAAACGGAAAAAGATATTAATTAAGAAAAAAACAACTCTTTACTTCGTTTTTCTTTGCAGCTATTGAACTCAGTCTCTACTGCCTGCTTGACCACACATCTTAAGGGCTGCCTCATCAGGCATCACCATTCTCTTCCTTCCTACTCACTTTTCACACCATTCTAAATTGACTTCACTTCCACTTCAATAATACAGTGGGAAATTATAGTTAATAATGTATTGTATATTTCAAAGTAGCTCAAAGAGAAGATCTGTAATGCTACCAACATAAAGATAAATGTTTGAGATGATGGATATCCCAATTATCCCCATTTGATCATTATACATCATATAAAGGTATCAAATATCACATGTACCCCAAAAATATATATAACTATATCAATAAAAACTTTAAAAATAATAAAACAACTCTGCTGAAGTCACCTCCAAGAGACAACAATCAATAAAGATTATCCAGTCCTCAACTTACCTGGCACACCTATGAAACACTTTCTACCTCAGGTTTCCATGACATACAACCTCTTTGTTTTCTTCCAATCTCTCAGATTAGTCCTTCTCAGCCTTGCTTGCTCATGTAGCCTTCTCTAATCAATCATTAAAAGTTGACCTTAGCCTTCTCTAATCAATCATTAAAAGTTAACTCTTCTCAAAGCTTTTTTTCCCCCTTTTCATCCTCTCAGTTTACACTCACCTAAGTGAACTTTATTGATACATACTGCCATCTATACACCTAAAATACTCAAATAATTTCCAACCCAGGCTGCTTCTCTGAGCTGTATCAGAATGAAATGTAGCCAACTAGCAACATTCTATTTCCACTGAATATTCCTTAAGTAACTCAAACTCACTTTGTTCAGAAATGAACTTAAAATGTTCCCCCACCCACCACAACCACAACCATTGAAAACAAAAACTAAAACTTCCATCTTTACACCCTCCAGATTTCCTATCTCCGAATACGGCACTGCATTTAATACTTACGTCAGAAACATGGGGATCATCCCAGACATATACATCTCCTTCACCATCCACATCTTTTCAATCAATAGATGCTATCCATCCTTCGGCACATCTTTTGTATTATCTACTTCTTACAACCTCCACTTCCACCATCAAATCCTTCCTAGACTATGAGAAGCATGTTACTGATCTCCCAGCATCTGCTCTTGCTCTCCCTTCTGTAGCAAACCGTATTTTCCAAAAATGACCACATCAATAATACTGGTCCAAATGCTTTTTCAGAACCTGGCCATTCCCCCATGAAGAAGCATGGTCTATTTCTGCTCCCTTTGAATATGGGTGGAACTTTCTGATTACCTCCACCAAAAGCAGCAGAAGTGATGCTGTATGAATTCCAAGCCTAGGTCAAAAAAAGTAATGAGGATTTCATCTGCTGCACACATACACACACACGAGCTCCCTCTCTTCTTCCCACTTCCCCTGCTTCAGAATATTTGCTCTTGAAACCCAGCCATCAGGTTTATAGAAGTCCAGGTTACATGGAAATGTCATCCTTCCCTCCCTCAGCTCACTTACTCTAGAGGAAGTTAACTGCCCTTTTATGAGAACACTTAAGCAGCCTACAGGTAGGCCAACAAGTCAAGAAACTAACGCCACTTGCCAACAGCCAGTGAGGAACTGAGACCTTCTGCCAACTGCTTTTTATGTGAGTGAGCCACCTTGAAAATAGATCTTCCAATCTCATCAAGTCTTCAGACAACTACAGCCTGCTGATACCTTAACTGCAACTTCATGGAAGACCCTGAACCAGAACCACCCAGCTAGCAGCTACTCCTCTCCCAAACTCTTGTCTTACAGAAAGTATGAAATAATAATGTTTTCTATTTAAAGCCACTAAATTGTGGGGTAATTTGTTAAGTAGCAATAGATAACACAACTCCCATGGTTCGCTATCGTAACACCCAGTATTTTTCCTTTGTTGCACTTAACATATTTGCAACTTAAAAAAATTAATGTAGTCAGCCAAGGTGGTGCATGACTGTAGTCCCAGCTACTCGGGAAGCTGAGGTGGGAGGATTGCTTGAGTCCAGGAATTCGAGGCCAGCCTGAGCAACATAATGAGACTCCCATGTAAAAAATTAAAAAAGTAATGTGCATGTCTTCCTGGTCCCTTGTTAGGAAGGACTATATGGGAATGGACAAGGCCTGACTTTGTCCACTGGTATATTCTAAATACCAAGCAATGTCTAACACATAGTAGGGGCTCCATAAATATTCAATATGAGAAATACCAATACTTGCTAGTATCTCTAAATTCATGCCTATACATGGGTTAGATAATAAAACTTTAGTCTAATGTGTGATGCCACCAAATGGTTTAACACCATAATTCAAAACCTAGATTGTAATTACAACTAAATATCTGTATAATTAACAACTAGGGACATGGGATATATGTATATTTTGAACTATTAGTTTACACAGAATATACTGCACTCATTTTACTCAGTCAGACATTCCAAACCGGGTTCATAGATAACAAAGAGATTACTCTGTGGCCATTACATGTTAAACCTCTTCTGTGCTTATGTGACAATGTGTGGTTGTCAAATAAATGACTTAAAATCAATTACACTCACAAACCTGAATCCATGAGCGACCTCATGTACGTGTGTGTGTACACCCACCTACCCACACACATCCCTTGACATTCTTTAAAGAGCTATTAAAGTACCTAAAATACATAGCAAACTATCTAGAAAATAATGTAAATAAGACAGCACTGATTCAAATGACAACTGTAACTGACCAATACCCCATCAACTGCATAAGACAAAATATTTGCTTGAGTTATATTTGAAAATTTACAGTATATACTAGTACATGTATACTTTGTTATACATGTAGATTTACTGAAACTAATCAGTGTTGCTAATGCAGTAAGTGTTGACGCAAGAAAGGAACATGAATACTATTAAAAAATGTCATCACAAATGACAAAAACCTGGAGTTGCTGACTGATCATATTGCCCTCTCTCAAAAGAAAACATCAATTACTTGTTTCCTTCCGACCTAATAACTGAGCACTCTACCTTGCAGTAGAGCAAAGCAGAGCTATGCTTTCACATAAAATGATGGTTTAATTCTGAGACACTAAAGTGACAAGAAAATATGATACACTCTATGGATTCCATTTTGCCTAACAACCCTCACTCAGGAAATTTTAAAACAAATAAAAATCACTATTCTTAAAGTGAAATTAAGTAACTGGAAAAAATGTTACAGTCCATCCTTATCATTTGCTCTTCCTAAAATCAGTTAAAAAGAGGACACATGGTTCATTCATTTTAAAAGCCAAAATAAAAACAACAAATAATGGTATGATCCAATTTCTATAACACTACTTGCCAGAGGACCTCAATGATTAAATTGTTACAGCTCACATAAGGCTGGCAGTAAGCTGGAAGTTAAAAAATAGAAAGACATTACCTAGCAACTAACAGTTAAAATGGCACTTACATACCATCGTTCCTGTGCAGCCAGTGCATTATTTTTCTTAAAAAATTTGTGACTTAGTTTTGATTTAGGTGCACTGGGAAGAGTACTGGACTTGTTATATGGGTTGAATGTCCCCTCCAAAACTCAGGCTGAGATTTGACTGCCACTGTGACAGTATTAGGAAGTAGAACCTCTGAGAGGTAACTGGGCTGCGGGGGCTCTACCCTAGAGTGAGTTCATTATAAAAGACTGAGTTTGGCCCCCTTTTGCCCTTGTGTGCAGTTATCTCTCCCTACCTCATCATCCCCGTTTTCTTCCCATCACCTCTCTCTCTTGAACTCTGCCATGGGATAAGCAGCATCCTAGAAAGAAGGTCCTGCCAGCACCCTGATATTGGATTTTCTAGCCTCCATAACATGAGTCAAATAATTTTGTCCATTATAAATTACTGTCTCAGGCATTCCAGTACAACAACACAAAACAGATTAAGACAGGACTGAAGCCTAGAAATCCGAATTTTTGTTCTGGCTCTAACTAATTAAAAAAAAAAAAGTCAAGACCCTGTGCTCAAGTCACCTAGTCTCTCTTTAATTTTATTAAGTGAAGGGCTTATATTAGGTAAGTTTGTGAAAGCTCTGGCTGTTGTATGATGTGAAGTTGAAGCTGGCAATCCTTCAGCAGGAAGTTTTAATTCAAGGCACTAACTAGTAAAGAAATCAGTAGGTTCATTTTTGCAAAGAGGTACTCAAAGCACACATAAAAGTCTGAGGCACATTTGAATGTTGCCAATAAACACATCCACGCAAAATGTAAAAAAAAAAAAAAGAGGAGGATATAACAAAAACAACCAACAGGAGGTAAATATTTTCAACATTCTATAACATCAGACCTCTTCTTAGCAAACATTTTTGCCCCTAAATTGATTGTATCAGTCACAGGCTGTTTTAGTCATTCTGAAGTCCCACCAGAAAACACTGTTTATACAAATGTAGAAAAAGTAAAGTATAAGATGACATCTGGAAAAATTGTGCTATCTACTATTTTCCTTTTATATCTACCTGTGAAACTCAGATCATCTTTCTTACATTAGAGAACACAGATTCAGGAGGATAGGCAGAATCTAGAAATATGCAAATATCCCTTTGATTTCCCTGATTTCTTCTACAGCTAAGAATATCAACCACTACTCTTCAGATTATGAGACCGACATGCTGCCGGCTTCAATAAGAGCGCGACTTGTACACCCACTACTCTTAACAGCTAAAGTGACCACCTCAAAAAAGTAATCTTTCCCAAAAAAATAATCTGTATTGAAAATACAGAATATGACTGACAAGAAATAGTATCATAGTAACATATTAACCCTGTAACTGGCTGACACACCTGAAATTAAGCCTACCAATTTATCTGAATGAAAAAGAACTATAGAGAACAATTAATAATATAAAACAATAAAGCCTAGTACAAATACATATTTTCTAATTATTACACCATTATGGTAGGAGTAGTAGGATGCGGTGGACTTTCATCTTACTTTGTTTCTAGTTAGTAAAACATTCCTGTAATCAAGAATGGGTAAAAACTGCATGTGACTAGAATCTGTTTATACTTGCAACCACATATCTAGGTAGCATAAAACAAAGCAGAAATAGTATTTAAAATATCAAAATACAAATATGCTTGAGAAAAATAAATGAAGAGTAAAAAAAGTATTAAAAAACTGGAAAAGTTAGCTTATCAAGAAAAATAGGCTATACATTAATAATAGAAAAAGCATTTATAAAGTATATAGCTAAGTGCCAGTGCACTTTATTAATACAAACTTACATTCTAGTTATCAACAAAACCATAAAATAGTACATTTTACATTTCATAAAGGAATTAGTCTTAGCTTGTACTTTACAGTACGGGAGACAGAAGAAATTGTCACAATTATCACTTAAGTAGAAGTTAGAAAAACAAACACTAAAATAAAGAAAATAGTATGTTCACTGACCTCAAGCAGTGAAGTGTTTATTTTGGTGTATACTGAAATATATTTGGTTATCTGAATGAAAAAGAACTATATAGAGAACCACAATTAATAATATAAAATAATAAAGCCCAGTACAAATATATATTTTCCAATTATTACACCATTATGGTAGGAGAAGTAGTATGTGATGGACTTTCATCTTACTTTGTTTCTGGTTAGTAAAACATTACTGTAGTCAAGAATGGGTAAAAACTGCATGTGAATGGGTAAAAACTGCATTTTTTATTTTGGTGTATACACCACAATAAACAAAAATGGTAAGATAATTTAATAATTCAAAGTTGGTTTTATAGATAAATAGTATAAAAGGTCACTGATTTTCAGTTATTTGTTTTATAATGTGTCCAATCTCTTAGCATCAAAAATATTACAGACCTGGGGAAAACACCACTCTAGCATTACATTAACAATTACTAAGGAAGAAAATTTGGGACTAGATAGAACATTCTAAAGGAGAAGGACAAGTGACAAAATGTAGAAGAACTGGCTAGAAGAAATCACTACTTCTTTACCTTTTAACGATTTTATACAAATGGTTATCTGTTTATGTTGTTTTAGAATAAGCATCCTTAGCACTGCTATAATATTTAATGCATCAAGATCCAATGATGTTTCATTCAACTAATTTTACATTCCCGTGAAAAATAAAACAAATTATAGCCTAGTCTGATTAAAAAAAAAAAAAAAAGCACATACTGCAAGACTGACTTTGTCAAACACTGCAACAGAGAATCATGGTCACTGTCTACAAAATTATTTCAAGCTTAGCTCTAAAGAAATTAAACCACCACTCTCAATAACTGTTTAACATTTGCTTGTGGGATACAGACTTGACTCAGGCACACCCAGTGCTCTCTGACCTGCTCTAAGCATTCCCACTGACGTTCCCTTTAATTAGTCCACTAAGGAATTCCTCCATCCTCCTCTCACCACTAGAGACTCCGCCACAGCCAGGCCTAATTCCTCTCTCTGCTAGAACCTGGGGCTGCCACTAATGCTGCCCTAAGCATGGCTTGGAACAGGGAAACCTTCCCTTACCCAATCAGGACTGCTGTATATATCCAGTCGGACCTCAGCCAGAATTAGAAATGCACATACGAAGCATCTATGACCACTTTAAGAACAACTTACAAGACTAGTGCAGTGTGGCAGTTAAGAGCATGAACTCTGGAGCCAGACTGCTTGATTTCAAATCTTGCTTCCACCTTTTACCAACCATGTGATCCTAGGAAGAACTTCTCTCTGTACCTCAGTTTTCTCACCTCAAAATGAGGATAACTTTCATAAGGCTGCTTTGAGACTTACAGTATTCCCTGCTACATAGTAATTGGTCAATAAATATTAGCAGAATTATTTGCACAGCTTCCATCCAAACCTCATGCAGAAGAAACAAAACACCACAAGCAAAATAACATATGCCTGATTGGCATACCCATCATATTTGTCTACACTGCAGAGATCCCATAATGTCACAACTGCTTATTTTATCACCAAGGCCCAACTTTAAACTGATTAAATCTCAATACTTTTCAAGTCCTACTTTTTTAAAAGCCAGATTAAAAAGACAATTCAGAATACAAAGTACTGTATTTGTTTGGCTTTAATTTCAGTGGATGCTTGAAGAATAAGGATTAACAAACTTTTCCTGTAGAAACCTTCCTTGATAAGGGTTCAAGACTTCATTAAATACGTTAGCTGTGGCTATTTATACACTTAAAATAATTAAAATTGAATTATAAATTCAGTTTCTTATTCACACTAGCCATATTTGAAGTGCTCGATTTCCCACATGTGGCAGATACCAAGCCCTTCTACCGTTGTGGAAAGTTCTTCTGTCCAGCACTAGTGTAGACAGAAACCTGCAGCACCACCTTTGGCTCTACTGGCCTCCATTCACTGTTGGGCCCCCTCGACAGTCTTGGCAGAAAGAATACATTGACGCACTGCCCTTCCAGGATGGTAACACTGGAGACCAAAGTTCAACCAATGGAAGGTCAAACGGACCCATTAATTCCAGCTCCAATTTCCATCTCATTAGAGAACAATGTTCTATAGCTGTTTGCCCAGGTATTTCTAAGTATAAAGAAAGAAAAAATAAATAATCAATTATACTTAGTTCACGGTTTTACTTATCTCCACTTCCTCTTCCCGAGTCCAGTCTACTCTCTTATATTTATAAAATGATGAAAGTACTCACAAGGTCTGATTATCAATAGGGAGCAACATGTAGGGCTAAGTAATTGCGTGGAAAACACGCTAGCCATCTTTCTCCCCAGGCCATACCACCTACTGTAGAGATGAGGGAAAAGGATAAGGTAGCAAGCTATCTTAATTAGGCTCAAAAATTCTGAAAACCTGCAGGGTCACTTCTTTCTCTCAGCTTACTCAAAGGGGTGGTGGGCATTAAGATCTGATTTATCCAAATTATAATCCCATAGTTATGAAATCACTAATAAAGTCACCACAGACTACTGGAAAAAAAATATGATTAAATTTAGGTCAAAGGAGTTGGAAGAACTTTGAAGGACTGGGAGATGAAAGAGACCTGAGACTGAATGGTTCAAAATATTACCTGCTCAGAGATGCCTTAAGCTAAATTATTTGTTTCCTAACATTTCCAATGCAGTATCTTGCTAGAAATATTAGATTGTTAGGTATTATAAATTCTGCATGGCTTTTAAAGTAATTTTACTCTGAGAAATTGAAAATGTTTAAGTAATTTTAGTAGTATCTTACTTAAAAAACTGATCTTTCAAAAATCAGTCTTCTCTGAAGTATCAGAGGATCCAAAGGGTTTCTAACTAATATTTACTATTCGCAAAACACAAATGTTTGGAGGTTGGGTTGCTTTATGATGAAAAGACCCAGAGAGAGAGTTGTTAAATTTAGCAAATAAAAATACAGAAAAAATCTCTCTGAATTATTTCTTACAACCACATATGAATCTATAATTATCTCAAAATCAAAAGTTTAATTAAAGAAAAACAGAAACTACTCAGTTAAATTTGAATTTCAGTTAAAAGAGAAATATTTAGCATGTTCCTGATATTTAACATGCATATAAGTATGCACCATGTACATCTGGGACATACTTATAAAAATTATTGTTTATTTGAAATTCAATTTTAATTAGGTATCTTGTATTTTATCTGGCCATCCTAGATCCAGAAGTAGTATCCTTCATGGAATCTGGAAAGGCAAAAGGTGGAAGGCAACAAAATCTGAAATCACAAACAATATGAACAGAATGCATATACATTGAACAGGGAGGTGTGCCTTTACCTTAAAACAAGTGAAAGTATGTCTATTTAAGCAAACTCTATGGCCTTAAACCTAATGCCGGCTCAAGGGAATCTTGACTGGGGAATTTTTTCTATACTATCTGTGCTCAATTCCAGCTCTCACTGTTCATTTTATCCTGGTGATATGAATTCTGACCCTACAGACTTTTGCCTCCTTACCCTCTCCAGTTCTGCCTTGCTGTCAGAGTAAGGGACTCTGGAAATGCCTCCCAATTCTGTTCCTCAGAAGCACTAGGCTTGGACCTCCTTGGTTCCAACTATGACAGCCTCCCAGTCCTTAGCCCATAAACTGGTGTTTACATCAGCAGCTCTTGGCTTAGCTATAATTATACACATGAGCCAAAATCTGGGCTACAGCCTCTTCTAAGAAATTGCCAGAAGCAGTTCAAGACTACCAGCTGAGCTTTAACCAACACATAAACCTGTGTTTGGTAAAGTCATTTGAAAAACTAATTAACCCGACCCTTTATAAACATCCTTGCCATTTCACAACTCAAACAAAGGTAACTTCAGATTCATAAAAATATTAAATATCTATACAAAAGATTAAAGCTATAAATGTAGGTCTGTTAAATAGAAAAAATATATAACTATATAACCATAACAAATTATTCAATAGATAACAGGAAATTATAAACCAGAAGAATCAAACCCAGATGTCAGTAAGGTGCCACACAGGTAATGTAAATTAGTTAAGTGAACCATCATAATAGGAGGAGGTAAGGACTATGGGGAAATAGATAATGCCTATCAGTCCAAAAAGATACATACTAATTTTGCTACTCAGCTTCAGCTTCATTTACTTAACTTGTGGTAACCCAATTCACCTTTGCACCCCTTCTCACAGTCTACATGCTTCCAATGGAATTAATGCCATTCCTATCTTGGGGATAGAGCAGTGGCCTAGGCATGAACCATATGGATATAATATACTCAACTGGAGTTAATGAAATGCATTAGACTTCTGATGAAAAAACTGGGGCCAAGATTCATGCTATTTCACACTGCATTTCAATCTGAAGAACTAGCTGGGAGGTACTATCAGTTATCTTATGATCACAAGGAGAAAGTCTGTCTAATCATGGAGTCAAGAGGAAGGAAAGCAAGCAAATGGAAAGGTAAATCAGATGCTGACAGCAGGCCAAATGCCAAATCTACTCTGACTTTATCAGTTATGTGAGCCAACAAAATCATGTTTTACTTAAGCTGGTTTGGTTTGAGTTGTATGCCACTGCAACCAAGTAAGTTCTGATACAGGCATTCAAAGTCAATTTTTAAAAGTAACTTACACACAGTGCTGAGTTTGTTTTATAGGCTGACAGTATGCAAGTATATGCGAATATAAGTTTTGAGTTTTACTTAAAATCCTTCCAAAACATTTTCTTCGTAAGACATTGTCTGTCTGAAGATTTATCATACAAACACCAGTGTTCAAAATTACATTTGGCAAAAGGCCAAGAAACAATAAAGGCCTTGGTTGTCACCTACTATGTAATATATATATGACTTTTTTCACAATATAGGAGGCTATGATGCCTTAGCCTTCTTAAAAAGAAATATGCTGTAAGCACGTGCAAAGGACATGTACATAAACTGACAAGTATTCCTTGTATTAAACACATTTAGTCCCAAATCAAAAGTTACTTAACACAATTCTTTTTTTTTTTTTTTTTTTTTTTTTTGAGATGGAGTCTCGCTCTTTCGCCAGGCTGGGGGGCGGTGGCATAATCTCGGCTCACTGCAACCTCCGCCTCCATGTTTCAAGTGATTCTCCTGCCTCAGCTTCCCGAGTAGCTGAGACTACAGGCGCACACCACCAGGCTCAGCTAATTTTTGTATTTTTAGTAGAGACGGGGTTTCACCATGTTGGCCAGGATGGTCTCGATCTCTTGACCTTGTGATCTGCCCTCCTCAGCCTCCCAAAGTGCTGGGATTACAGGTGCAAGCCACCACACTCAGCTGTATTGTTTCTTAAGCTACAGCTAATCACGTAATTTTTTGTATACAAATAAGAAATTTAAAATATTAACATTATGTTATCAAGTTTTACAACTTGAGAACTACTATACACTACACCATTGGTTTCAACTCTAAAAATTATAATTTCTGAAAGTTGCTTTGAGTCAATTAATTTCAAACTCTGTGTAATACAGAGGAAAGTGAAGAGAAAAGCAAAGTATTATGCTGTACTGATTAATTTAACTTCACAGTATTAGATATTTCTTAACTCTCCACCCTAGCCTCACCAAGACCTTCCCACACACACATTCACACCTGATGCAAGCAGTGTGATGAAGAGCATGACCTTTAGTCAGACAGACCTAAGATTGAATCTTGCTTCCACCGTTTATTAGTATGTCTTTAGACTAGTTATATAATTTCTGAAGGATTTATTCTTCTCATTTCTAAAAAGATGGTAACATCTTCCTGGGAGAATGCAGAAATATCAACAATACATGTAAATTACCTAGAATAGTACCTACCACACTGAACAAGTAATGCACTTGAAATCACATTCAAATGGGCATATATAGCTGCAATTAAGTGATACTTGTAACAATTCATCATATAAGGAAAAGGTAAATGGCAATGAAAATGTCCATGGCTGGAAGTCTTAGAAAATACAGTCTGGTTCCACAGTGTACTATGTGCAAACAAATAAATTTTGTTTTATAAAGTTTTATAATATTCAAATTCAGTGTTCAAAACCAGCAAACTGACTTATGACATTCGGGTACTGAGTAAAATCACAATCCAAAAATCCAGAAACTAACTACATCTTAATTTATATCAAATAAAGTCCAATTGTAATTAGATTGTTTTTAAATCTTGAGACAGCGTCATCCCTCCTGGAAGTTCTTCAAAAGTAGACATAAATAATTTGATTTAAAGTTATTTACAAAGTACTTCTAGAAATGTCTCAAGTGAGAATACCATATTTGCTCATTACAGGTCATCTGAAACATGAGTACTGCTAACGGCAAGATTGTCTATAATGTGATAAAGCAGTTAGAAATACATTATTAGCTCATGTTTGCTTAAACGCTGTCAATATAAAAAAATTAAACTCATAACAAATAACATTTCATCTCAGAACACCAATGAAAATATATTTAGGCTAATATAAGCTCCTTACTAAATAAACTCCTCCATCTGGGAATACTAATTAAGCCACATATATTATACTTCCTGTCACAAAAGTGATGTTCAGGACATACACTCCATTCTCAAAAGGAACAGAGAGACTCTCAAAACAAAAAGCACACATGTACTACATAAGATACCAATAACAAAGACACATGGGCAGAGAGATGTGTTTCAAAACAAAAGCCCTTAAAAAGAAGCCTGCATTTTTGTACCGGGTGTTGAGTTTTCTTTCAGACCTTTCACATCTAGTTATCTCTAGCCAAGAAAGGTTGTCCATCTTTTTACAAACTGGGGTGTGCCCCAGTTCTTGAAATCTATGCACAATAAAAGAGGTAAGAGGGAACAAAAGATAATTGAAGATAAGTGGAAGAACACAGGGCAGCAATTGTAAATCTCTGCTAATACAGTAGCCACTAGCTACCTGTGGCTATTTTAAGTCCTTAAAAGGTGGTGTATATTTTAACACGACATTTCAAAAACACTGTACAAAAAAATTATAAAATATCGCATTAATTTTTATATTACATTAAAATTAGTAATTTTTCATATTTGAGTTTAAAAATCTTAAAATTCATTTCCTTTGTTTTAAATTCTAATGTGGCTACTAGAAAACTGAAAATTACATATGTGGTATGCATTACATTTTTATTGGAAAGCACTGTTGTAAATCATGGCAATCAAATCTATGAATTTAGAGGGTTTTCTTCGTTTGTAATCATTCCTAAGTTTGTCTTTAAAAAAAGTAGTGTGAATTGATAGGTATCTGCCAGCTTAAACATTCTCTATGTACTTTATCCTTCTATACATTTTCATACAACCTCTTAGGATGCCTTACCTAACGCAGTGAGCAATAGAAAATAAACATATTAATGAATAATATAGATTAAACATGAAACTAGATCAAAGGGCATTATATTGTTAATTGTGTACTAGTACTCTTATGCAGCCAACAAGTGATATGCATACATTTTCAGTAAAATAGAAATCCATTAAAACAAATCCATTCTAGATGTGATCGGTAGGCCAGCCATAAAGTCAACCTCATCCCTACTATTTCATTTGCCAGCAAATGCTAGGTGTGGAAGGCCACATGTATTTCTAGCTAATGCCAACTAGGCTTCTATGATACTGTACTGTCTGCTGCTTGGGATATTCAAGCCCTTCAATCTCCATACGCAACAGCTGGAAAACTACAACTTCTTTGCAAACTTCCATTATTAATGCAAAGACATGTACAAACGTATTTCTTTTCGTCAACAAATACTTAATAGTAAAGACAGTCTTGCCATTTTAGAGGATTAAAAAATAATAAAAATTTAAAATCCCCTCATCCATACTTGAAAACAGTATGTTAACAGATATGAAAGGTAAACTGCATCCAGCTTGTTCTCTTTCTCTCCGCCCTCCCCAATTTGTTACCCAAGTCTTTTTAACCACCACAACTCGTTATATGCTAATCTGTCACCTTCGAAATCCCAGCTCCTCTTTTCAAAACGCTGTAAAGATTTCCTATGGCCTTTACATGTAAGAATCCTTACCTTCAGTTTTGACAGGGCTCTTAGGCCATTTCAGGCTCCTAATCTCCTTTATTTTTTTCTTCACTTTTCTGCCTATTCCTTCTCTTGTGCTTAAGCAAACCTATTTATCTGGTGCCTGTATCAATCCACCCCTTCTCCAAATTGCCTCTTTTGTTGTACTTCCACTTCTTGATGTCCCACCCTCTACATTCACAGTTGGGGGTGTGGTGGGTGGAGGACTTCTGGGACTCAAGACAAAACATAATTGTATGTTTCTTTTCCCCAGCCATTTAAGAAGCTCGAAAATTCTACTTTCGAAATCCAAGCTCTCAACTTTCTGGAGGCTACTCTATATTTCTCTCCCACCTCTCTTTCCTGATTAAGTGACATATTTTACCTCATTTCATTTCCTCACTCTAATTTACATTAAATGTAGTAACTCATGTTTCTAAAACACTAGAGCTTGAAAGGAACTCTGGAGTACAGAAAACCAAAAATTCTTAAGCATTCTTCTGAAGTGGTGGTTCAAAACTTTCAACAGGTTTCTGAAAGAGTCCAAGTAATGAAAATTGTCCCAAGTTGCTTCCAATTTTGCCTCTTTAAGAGTCAGTGTGTCATATTCTCCATCTCATCATAGTAAATCTTAATATCTTTATTACTGATATGAGTTGATGATGCACAACATATATTATTTGTAATGTTGATGCAAATATTTTAAACACACATCAAATGCTAATGTGCTTAAAATTTTGTTACTTTTCAAAGCACAAGAATTCTTACTTAACAGTTTCAATCAATGCCTTTATGATTTTGCTTATGAATTTAAAAAGTTACTCTCACTTTGGAAGCCCGAGGTGGGCAAATCACGAGGTCAGGAGATTGAGACCATCCTGGCTAACTAGGTGAAACCCCATGTCTACTAAAAATACAAAAAATTAGCCAGGTGTGGTGGTGGGCGCCTGTAGTCCCAGCTACTCAGGACGCTGAGGCAAGAGAATGGCGTGAACCCGGGAGACAGAGCTTGCAGTGAGCTGAGATCAAGCCACTGCACTGCAGCCTGGGCGACAGAGCGAGACTCTGTCTCAAAAAAGAAAAAAAAAAAAGATTATTCTTTAAGGTCTAATCCTGGCCACCACACTGTATAACTCAGGGGATACCATTTATACTATACTTACTCTGTGCAGTGCTATGCGGAATACAGAGTACAGTGTGAATGGTACCCCCTGGAGTTGTCAGTGTTAACATTTTAGATTCAACCAGTAATATATATGCCTATCTGCAAAGTTTTCCAATAGCTTAACCCTTTACAAAATGTAAGATTTTCATCCATCTTGTGTTTATATTATAGAAGTTGTGATTAACAATTTTTTAAATCACTATTCATGTATCCCAACGTCACTTAATAATCTTAACCCCATGTTGTAAAAAGCTACTTTAATAGATTTTTTAAAGAGGTGTTTGTTTTATAATACACTGAATCTTATTCTGAACATCTAGTGAACAAAACTTTAAAACTATAAATATGTATGTATCTAATACATCTAGAAATTGGGTTAAATGCCAAGAACAAAAATTGCAAAAGGCAGCTGGAAACACAAAACAATTATCAAACTGTATTAATATTCTTTATTCTGTATCACTGATCATAGCTATTTCTGGGCCAGAACCACTTTCAAAAATATATCTTGTTATTATAACTGGTTTTAATACTTCATTTTTCAAAATGTTCTTTCATAAACATGCCTGTTTATTTGTCCATATAACAACTGCTTTTTATATCATTATATGTAACATATACCAGTTACATAATATCTAAAACACTTAAGAACGATGAAACAGGATTATTATTCACATTTCTGAGAATCAGAGGAGATAACTTGCTCAAGCTTTTACAGTTACTCAATTGTAAAGCCAGGACTTGAACTTCCATTTGTCTAACTCCTTTATCTGAGTCATGTGGATGTCCTTGATGTACAACAAGGTCTCTTTTATATTTTGGTTTTCTTTTTTTTGGGAGGGGTGGAGGGCGGGAGGGTGACTACAATGAAAAAAACAAAAAATAAGTATGGCAAGGATGTGGACAAATTGGAACCCTCATACGCTGCTGGGAAAGTAAAATGGTACACCTTTTGTGAAAAGCAGTTCAATGTTTCCTCACAGAGAAATTATCACATGACATAGCAATTCCACTCCCAGGAATATACAGTGAAGAAATAAAACCACGTATTCAAACAGATGTGTATTCGTGAATCCTTCATAGCAACCCTATTCACAGTACCCAAAAGGTGGAAACAACCGAAAGGCTCACAACTGGTGAGGAGATAAACTATACCAAATGCTTTTTTTGGTATTGTGGTATTTCTTGAAATGTTCCGTTTTTCTTCTTTAGCCTACTGTGGTATGTCAGAGTACTGGGAACTGCCATTCTTTGCGGTCATGTAATACCCTTTGTGGAGGGGTATTATTCTCATCATAATAAATTCAACCTTTTATAATTTTCATATTCTTGTTCATCAGTGAGATTAGACAACTGTCATTTAGCAGCACTGGTGTTATGTTTGGGGATTCATATTACATTTGCCTCAAAACAAGTTTGAGGTAGCTTCCCATCTTTCTTATGCTCTACAATAAAAGACACATGGGACATTTATACCACTTACACATTTAAAACATCTTATCTGCAGATCTACAGAGAAAATTAATTTGATAAACATTAAAAAGTATAAATTGAAAAAAGTTATTTTACCAACAACCTAGTTAATTATGGTCTTCAAATGAATCATCTGTTGATTATCTAAAGGAACTGCCGTTGACGATTTTTTTGTTTTACTCCTTTTTCGATAAAAATGTATCTGTTGCTTTGAGCTCCTCCAAAGTTGCATCTTATTACGTTCTGATTTACTTCTACTTTCGGCTGTTTGCATTACAATTTGATGCTTTCTCATTAAGTCTTTAACTACAGACATGCTCACACACAGGGCCTTAATATTCTTGTATAGACTCCCCCTGCCCCCACATTATTACCAGTGGTGATTTTGCATTATGACGTAGGTAAGTTATAGGGGGTGCTTAGATTAAGAAATGACTAGCCACTAAAATCAAGTAGGAAACATGATCTTAATTGTTTTCCATAGCTTCACAGAGGATAAATGAATTTTATCATCTCCCCCTGCCCCTTCCCCACTCTCCTTATCCCAGCTAAGACCATTAGCCTCAGTACCAGAAACAGAGTACTGCTTCTCACATTACTACCTGAATCCTTAGACATGCCTTCTTAAAATGCACATTTAGTAGGCCACCCTTGGCCTACTAAATCAGAATCTCTGCTTTGGGTAATTGTTGATTATAAGAATCTCCTGATTCACCAAGTCCCACCAGAACACCACCAATTTATAGCATGAGGGTAAAGTGAACCTAAAATTTATCATACAAACTCGAGTATTTCTAAAAGTGAAAGGAAATGCTATTAATATTTTTGTCAAGACAATAGATGTAAACCAAGGAGTACAGTCAAGCACTGTTGCTATTGTGCTCTACACTTTGAGTCTGGCAAGTTTCAGAACTACTTTCAACTAAGTTAATTAAAATTATTCTCATAGTTAGTACTACGGCATTTTACTGAGATGAAAATATAAAGAAACATAAGAGCTATACCCAGTCCTAGTGCCAGGTTCAGCTGGGAGAAAAGGGCACATGACAAGAGGCAGTACCAGTGAATTAAATATTAGTAGTACAAATGTCTCTCAAAAGAATTATGTGCAGGAAGGGCTTCACAAAAAGATGTAACATTTGAAATAGGCTTTAAAAGATCACTACTACTTGAAGGATGAAAGCCATCCTAGGCAACGAGAGATGTAAACAAAGATGCAGAATCTAGAAAACCCAACTTTTACTCAGGTAATAGGAAACAATACTTTCGCTACAACATAAGACTTTTCTACATACTGGAAGAAAAAATAAAGATAAGATAAAAATAAAGATAAATTAAGAGAGCTAAATGCAGGTAATTTTGATAGACAACCACTGGGATTCTAAGGGAAATCCATCACCAAAAAGCAGCTGTGATACAATGTGGCATGAGAGCCTAGGGGAGATGAGAAGGGATAAACGACACAAGGGTGAAAAAAGAATATATATCACATACATGAAGAAATACTAAATACTAAGGAGAGTGGGAGAAAGAAGACACATTTCAAGTACATCAGAAAAGAAAATGAAACTGAAGAGAACGTGGGCATACAAAACAAAAAAAACCAGAATAAGTCATACGAAAAAATACTAACAGCTAGTATTACCAAATGACCTTTCTAAAATAAAATGGAAGAGGAAAAGCCAGATAACAAAAATATGAAAGAAATACAAGACACAAAAGTGGACAGAAAAAAAATAAATACAGATAGATAAATGGGAAGCTGGATAGTGGATAATAAGTAGAGAAAGATGAAAGAATTAAATGAGCTTAAAAAAATCTCTTAGAAAAGGAAAGAGGTTAAATAATTGAAGAGAGATTAGGAGTAAAAAAAAAGTGTAGTTTGAGGCAATGGGGTAACAGAAATCCTTTTAAGAACACAAGTTTTCCTGTAAGTGGAAAAAATAAATTCATTAATAATAAAAAGATCAAAGGGATACAAAGAGTCACATATTTATAAGAGCCATGTGTGCATACGTACACATTAAGCTCATGCACAAAGTTCAAATATACTATGAGAGTTCAGAATTGCGGGGAGGTGTAAAAACTAAAAGGCTAGAGGAAGAAATTTTTTTTTACGTATTAGACAATTACATATGCAGTAAAAATCACACAAATGTATCTTGGTCGACATACATTTTACATAAGAAACACAACTATTACAAATTATTATATATTACTCAAAGTAATGCTATATAAAATTAGTTTCTTACAGCATTATGATTTGCTATCACTACAATGTGGAATCTAGACCAGTAATTTGCAAGTGCAAGTGACAGCCCCTCCCCTCCAAGACACCTGGAAATGGGGGGAAGAGGCAGGTTTTGGTGGCCAGAACATAGCATTTAGTCAGCAGAGTCCGAGGATGTTCAATGTCTTCCAAGTCAAAGCACAATCCAGTCAAAAATAACCAAGATGCCCCTGATGAGAAACACTAAACAAAGGAGGCTGCTTCTTGTATATTAACAGGGTTAATTTTTAACTCCAATTATTGTGACAAATTAATTTGATTCTGATAAAGGTTTGCGTTCTACCTTAATCTACCCCCTCAGTTTAATTCAAAACTTAAAGCAGACCTATAGTTTTAATAAAGATATCTCAGTTCTCCTAATGCCAAGACTTAATTATCTCTGACAACTGACAAGGAAGTGGCTAGGAGAATGTCATGTTTGAAACAACAGCTTCAATAAGTATTCAGTTTTCAAAATACCTAGAGCAATAGTTAAGTTGAGTGTATGTACTCACATTGTTATACACCAAATAGGTCCATATGACTTTTACCCTCTAAGGTTTCCCAGAGCAAAGCAATTTAAGCTGAAGTTTTTTTTAAATTAAGAAATTCTATAAGGATGGTAACAGCAATATACTGAAGTACTACAATGGGTTGAAACACAATTAGGAGGTGACAGTCATTCTGAAAAGGATACTAGGACACCAACTCATTATTTTGAAAAAGAAGAAAAAACTGATAAGAGAAAAAGATTAAGCACATATCTTACCTTTACCATGTAACTTACATGACTAGGTAACCAAATAGGAGATGAGAATAAGTTTCTGTTTAGAGCTGTATTCCAATGGCTGCTAACATCACAGAAAAACAACCAGATCTTAGGTGCCTTTTGATAGAAAAGCACACCAGGAGTTTTGTTTTGTTAAAACAAAACAAAGAAACAAACAAAAAGTGGCAGTTGTCAGAAAAAAAAAAAAAAAATCCAGCCTGAATTTGATCAAGCCTCTTGATCTAACGCCCAAACATACAAGAAACACTAAGGATGAAGAAAAATATTACACTACACCATAGAAATCCAATAAGCAAAACAGACTCTAAGAAACTCAGCCCAGTTTCTTCAATAAATAAATTGCAAAAATGAAGACAACACTGAGAACTTTATAGATTAGGAAAAAAAAAAGAAAAAACCTGAGTATAACTTCTGATGCCCCCAAAAACTTAACTAATAGCCTATTCTTGACCCGAAGCCTTACCAATAACAAAAACGTTTTGTATGTAACATGTATTACATACTGTATTCTTATAGTAAAATAAGCAAAGGAAAATCATAAGGGAGATAAAATACATTTACAGTACTAAACTGTATTTATCAATATTGTAAGCTTGTCTGAAATGGCAGGCACCTACAGCTTCAGATCTCAACCTACAGTACATGTCAAGCAATTCAACTTTTTCTTGTAAAGTCATGACTTTTCTCTGCTTCTTGGGAGCATTTCTAGCATCACTAGTGCCACTTCACATGGGTCCCATGGTGTTATCCAAGGTTTACAGTATTGCACGAAACACAGTAAAATACACACGAGAACCAGGAGAAATCACTTTTTACCGCAATACACAATTTACTGGAGTGATGGACTGCTTATACAGAAATGATTAGCATCACATAGTGTTTTAAGAAGATACTTGCAACACTAGAGCTCACTGCAACAGCAACAGGAGGTGGCCACAAAATTACTGCGGTAATACAGTATGTTATAGTTAATTTTATGCAGTTATGATTTAATATTTACATTTACGTTTCTCTTGACTCCAAATGGCACCATGTATGGTCTGTAAATGACTGTGTAAGTTTTGATAAATTCTAACTTTTTATAATAGATCTGTGTATATTTCATAGTAGTAAATGATAAAACAGACTAGTATCCACATATATTTTGTGGATTCTTAATATTTTCTTAATATTTTCACTATTTCTAGGCTACACCATTCACCTGCAAGTTTTTTTCAAATTGTAAATCTCTAAATATTTTTCCAATACATTTATTGAAAAAAGTTGTATATAAATGAACCCACTTGTTCAAATCCATGCTGTTCAAAGGTCAACTGGACTTTATTTGTATCCTCATTCAAATAACTGTGGGGAAGGAAGGACAACACCCATTTGTAAACCTAAACAATGACTGATTACAGAGCTACTGAAAATTTTTAGGCATGCTGATGTCACAATGGTTAAGTTAAAAGGAGTCTTATCTTTTGAAAGTGCATAGTGAAATATTTGCATGTTTTAAGATATAGATGAAATGATGTCTGAGATTTGTTTTAATGTAATAATGGGAGGGTGAAATGGACGGAGGTATAGATGAAGCCAGATTAGCCATGATTAGGTAACTACTGAAACTGGATAAAGGTTATATATATGGGGGTTCATCATACCAGCCTGTTTACTTTTGTATATGTTTCAAGTTCTCCAAAATTAAGAAACCTCGGCAGAAGGGAAAAGTGATCATTGCAACGTGCTTATTTTAGGGTTTTCAAAAGAAGAAAATGAGTATTTGGCATCTTCTAATGGAAATGTGGATAGTAAGCACCTGGGAAGATGAGAAAAATGTCTTTTAAAATTTCACAAGGACACTGGTGTAAATATAAAATGAAGAAAAATTAAAGGCACACTAGTTAAAACTGCCATTGAATTCCATATAGATTACATGTCTCTGAGTTTGTGTTCAAAGCCTTCAAATGCCAGGTTTCTTCTCATTGTGATACCAGGTAAATTTAGTACAACCATATATATCACAAATCTAACAAATAACACCAATACCCTAAGAAACAAGTATGAGGCAAGAATAAATCATAAAGCCAATGCCTTATGGTACCCTCTATATTTTGTTGTTGCTACTGTTTAAATTGAGAAGACTACAGAAAGCAATAGGAAGCCATAAAAAATATGTAGCCACAATCTTCTGAGATCGATTCTCTTCAGGACCCTGAATAAATGGATTCTTGATCTACTAAAATTTAATGTGAAAAAATGACCCATTTGTAAAGGACCTATACGACCATAAATGGCAAAACTAACTACAAATAACCATCCTCAGAAAGGGAATAAACAGTGTTTATAAAAAG
This sequence comes from Pongo abelii, assembly GCF_028885655.2. Taxonomy (NCBI): domain Eukaryota; kingdom Metazoa; phylum Chordata; class Mammalia; order Primates; family Hominidae; genus Pongo; species Pongo abelii. Next base: position 83,658,826 of record NC_071996.2, on the reverse strand, counting down.
TGAGATGCATGCATGTAAAGGGGGATCATGATGATGATTTATAAGTGAAGGAAAATAAAATAAAAAGGTAACAAAATTCATGTTTCCCTAGGCCTTTCATTCAGACCAAAAGATGTGGAACTATACTCCCAAAAGCAATTTTGGACTAGAGATGTCTTTATTTTTCCCCAGACAAGCTGGAAGTTAAACAGAATGACAGAGTATATTTGCTCTGGAACATTAAAGCAGCAAAAAAACTTTGGAATGGCATAACTAGTCCAAAAGCTTCCAAAAAAGGCAGACTACACCACAGTTCCTTTCAAAGCTTCACTTGTTGTGAATAACCATAAAGTTAAAACAATTATTATATACATCAAGGACCAAAAAGAAGGAACTGGGATTTTTAAAAATTGAATGACCCTAAGCTGATCCTCACTATTGGTATTACTTTATCACCACCTACCGACGGGCACATCCAAAACAGATGTGATAAACAAGCTTTTGTTATTTCTCTATATACCCTTATAAAACTGATAGAATGTCAACAGAGATAAAAATCCCAAGGCTTTACAATTTAACTTTACTACCGCATTTAGACAAGATGCAAGGCACATATTTGATTCATAAAACTCATTAATGTCATCAATTTAAAATGAAATATATAAATGTGGTAGGTCACCCTGAGAACATTAGTTCTGTTTTGTAAAGTGGAGCAGCCACTCTTCCAAAGAGACTCACTGGAAAAAGCAAAACCCAGCCTGATCAACATGGTGAAACCCTGTCTCTACTAAAAAAAAATACAAAATTAGTTGAGTGTGGTGGCACATGCCTACAGTCCCAGCTACTCGGGAGGCTGAGGCAGGAGAATTGCTTGAACCCGGGAGGCGGAGGTTGTGGTGAGCTGACATTGCGCCATTTCACTCCAGCCTGGATAACAGAGTGAGACTCGGTCTCCAAAAAGAAAAAAAAGTTAGGCATGGTGGGGTGCACCTGTAGTCCCAGCTATTCGGGAGGCTGAGGTGGGAGGATTGCCTGAGGCCAGGAGGCAGAGGTTACACTGGGCCAAGATCATACCGCACTCCAGTCTGAGTGACAGAGTGAGAGCCTGTCTCAAAAAAACATAAAGAGAAGAAAGAAGAAAAAGCAAATCCCCATACTAATGATGATAAGTTTATATAAATTCACAAGTACAAATTCACAAGTTTGGAAAAAACAGTTTAAATAAACTATGAAATATATAAAACAAGACAAAATAAAGAGGGACCTAATAAAAAATCCAAATTTCTGCAAAAAAAAACAGAGCTGGTATCAATATTAAAAGATAATACATGCTCACATTACTGAGATATCAGCTTTAAAAATCCCTTAAAATCCTACATGATTGGAGTTTTTCCTCATAAAACACAAAAATTCTTATCTGCAGAGAGATTTTTTCCAACTTCAAAGCAATTCATAAACATGGAATGTTTCACAATACCCCAGAGAAAAAAGTAAAGGTAGATTTAAAAGTTACTCCTTTGCCTATAAGAAAGCCATACATAAAGAACTACATGGCTGAAAACAAAGATTTACCTTTTCCATTATGATCATATTCAATCCCTGACCGTCTTCTTACAAAGAGAACAAGAAAAGACAGCTGACCACTTGAGGAATACTACCTGAAAAGAAAATGCTTCTGAATGATAATTTTAAAAACATAAATGTAGGAAGGGCCTGGCATCCCCAAGCCAAAGAAGGAAACTCTCTTCTTTCCCCAATTTACCATCTGGACTTTGCCAGATTCTAAAGCCTGACAGCAACAGTATTTTGGATCCTTTGAGAAATAAGCAAATGAATGGGATATACTTAGACTAAGCATGTACTTAAAGATCTATATCAACTCTGCTTTTACCAGATTTTTCAAACAGCACTGTACAAAACCAAGAATGCTTTCATTTCAAGTCAAAAACTAGGTATTTGCCCTGGATCTGTCATATATACATACACACTGCATGACATTTGGCAATTTTCTCAACACTCACATTCAGTTTTGAAATCTAAACAGAATAATGATATTTCATAGAGTTGTTTTGGGAATTAAAACAAAATATTGTATTATTAGGTTACTGTACTGTGGAACCTAGTATAGTGCCAAGCTGGTACTCAATTACTTCCTCTGTAAGCTTTTGAAGTGAGAGTGAAAGTCACCTATTCTTTTATATATATATATATATAGAGAGAGAGAGAGAGGGAGTATCTGTGTGTCTATCTTCTTTGTGGCACGGAAATTGATTTCTCACTATCTGTATAATTCTCCAAGTTTTTCAGCTACTTTGCAGTTACTCTACACTGATGACTAATTCATGCCTTACTTTCAGAGCAAAGCACTTGAAAGTTGCCGCATGACCCTCCAGGTGTCTTGCCTGGACATATGTTCCAAATGTCAGAGCTACAAGATATACAGATATAAGTCAACACAGAGAAGAGCTGCCCAAGATAGTCCCTGGACTCACAGTGATCTTCACATGAGTGAGAAATAAATCTTTATACATTGAGCCACTGAGCCTTGTAGGTTTGTTTGTAATCACAACACAACCAGAAAAATTTAATGTCTCCTTTTACAGTCTAATTGCACTTAAATAATGCAAGGCAAAATACATACATAAGTATTAAGTATTACTTAATACTTGTGTTTAAGTATTAAAAGATTATCTTCCTTTCTGTGTAATATTGTGTATCTAGAATGAATGGAATGATTAAAAGACAGTATTTGAAAGCAAAGTGGAAAAACAACCCAATATACAAAGAACTTAAAAATGAGTAGACACTGATAGTTTCACCTTAAGAGAAAAGAACTCTTAAGCATACAAGTTACAAAACAAAAAACCCAACAAACCAAAAACAACAACTGAGAAACCAAAATCAGCTATTAGGAAACAGGTAAAAAAGAAAGCAAAAGAAATAAAAATACCCTTTCATCATGAGTAGTAAGTAATTTCAGTCATGGTCACGTAACAGAAGTAGCAGAGCAGTCCCTACCTATCTGTGCAGTTCCACTTTCCACAGTTCCAGCTACTCTAGGTCAACCACAGTCCAAAAATATTAAATGGAAAAATTCCAGAAATAATTCTTAAGTTTTAAATCGTACCTCACTCTAAGTAGCATGATGAAATCTCACATTGCCCTGCTCCATCCCACTTGGGCTTGAATCATACTTTTGTCCACTTTATCCATACTGTATATGCTCTAGTCCAGGAGTGTCCAATCTTTTGGTTTCCCTGGGCTACAGCAGCAGCAGCAGAACTCTCTTAGGCTACACATAAAATACACTAACACTACACTAACAATAGCTGATAAGCTAAAAAAACAAACAAACAAACAAAATCGCAAAAAAAATCTCATGTTTTAAGAAAGTTTATGAGTTTGTGTTGGGCCACAATCAAAGACATCCTGGCCACCAGGCGGCCCAAGGGCCGCAGGTAGAACAAGCTTGCTCTAGTCACTTGGTAGTGGTCTTGGCTATCAGACTCCACTATTAAAATCAGTTATAGACTACCGCAGTGCTTATTTTCAAACAACCCTCATTTTACTTAACAATGGCTCCAAAGCCCAAGAGTAGTGATGCTGGCAGTTTGGATATGCTAAGGGGAAGTTGTTAATCTCTTGCTGTGCCTAATTTGTAACCCTTATGTAAACATATCATAGGTATGTATGTATAGGAAAAAACACAGTATATAATCAATACTATCTCAACTTTCAGGCATCCACTGAGGGAGTCTTGAAATGTATTCCCCATAGATAAGGGGGAACTATTATATAGGGCCATAACTGCTTATCTACAATTCTAGAATCCCAAAACTCTGAAAAAAAAAAAAAAAAAAAAACAAAGGTTTTTTAATAAGGTTCTTACAAAATAATCTGGTAGCAACCCTAAATCTGAACTGACTTGAAACTATTTGTAGCTTCTACTTATCCCACCTGTATGAATATTAATACATTTGTGGTGTGGAAACAGTAATGTCGAAAAACAGTAATGCTGTGGAACAGATTACATAAAGTACCAGAAACACATCATATTACCTTTCTAAAACATGAAAATTTCTGCATTCTGAAACACATCTGGCCCCAAGGGTTTGAAATAAAGGATTGCGAACTTGTAAAAATTGAAGTAACTTGTGTATTGTCGTAATGATGAAAATAAAACCCAAACGAAGAGCACACATTTCTAACCTGTGTGTAATTCAAGGTCAAACTGAATTTTGATGACTGTCCAATGTTATTTCTCCATGATGTTACTTTAATACTCCTAGTAGAACATAATAGATATAACCAGCCTAAAGCTAGATCATGCAGGGATATAATTAACTGGCACAAGACCTAAAAGAAATAAAATACTGCTGTAAGCATTTCTGGCCTCAGAAGACCATAATTTAGCAAGTACTCAAGGTAGTCATTCCTGTGGTTTCACATAAAAAATAACACACATGTATGTCAAATAATATAAGACATATGTAAACTATGCATAGAAGTAGCAGGAAGTGAAGAATCAGCTGAGGAAGGTGTAGGTGAATATATTAAGGAGGCATCACTAGTATGACAGGAAAACAGTCAAAAGCAAACTATTCAAAAATTCAAGAGGCAAAGTACAGGAACAAATATCTATAGGAGAGTCTCTCAACTTCAGCACTAGACATTTTGGCCCAGATAATTCTTTATTGTGGGGGTCTGTCCTATGTATTATAGAGTATTCAGCAGTATCCCTGACTTCTACCTACTAATGTCAGTGGTAGCCCCCTTCTCCTTCAGTTATGAAAAGCAAAAAATATCTCCGGGCGTTACCAATTGTCGCCTAGCCTGGCGGCTGGGGAAGGGGAGGACAAAAATTGCCTCAGTTGAGAACCACTGATCCAAAGGCAAAAGAAAGATTAAAAGTTTGAAGATGTTTCAGCTTCCAGATTCCAATTAAAATGCCCAAATATACTTACCTGTCAAAATTGGTATGCGGAAAAAAAAAAAATCACTTTCTATTTCTCTAGATTTACAAGTGATTTTATTATGTTTTTATCTCATATTGATAGGGAAGAAGAGACTGAAAGGTCAAGTTCTTCATTCTCAATCTGAATGTCCTTACACTCTATGCAAGACTTACTGATTTTCCTGAAAAGGAAACATATCCATCTGTTGTTACAGCAACTCATTTAAGGAGAGCATAAAGTACTAATTGGTTATGAGAGGAATATGATTGGTTATGAGAGCATGTAGCTGCAAAGTGAACACAAAACTTTTTTTAAAAGCACATGCTGTTTTACCTACCTTCTAATTACATTATCTGCATTGAACTTAATAGATCCTTAATAAAAATGTGAAGTTTAGACGGAAGAATATTATTTTCAGTTGGTCACTCTTTTGGAAAATGTTTCCAGCCACACAGAGTACTGAGTATTTCTGCTACACTGGCATGTATGGAGGAAATAACTAGGCCTACTGTGAGTATCAATTTCTTCTTATAAGCAAAAACAGTAGCTAGGTAAACTTTGAATAGGTTATTAAATATTAAGTATCATAATTATGAAAAAGATAAAGAATGTATAGGATATTTAATAAATTTTCTCTGAAGTCATTGTTTTGCCTGGAATAGCTATTTTTATGTCAATTTGAGAGACTTCAGTTTATTTATTAACAGACCTTCACATGCAAAGCACCATGTGAAGGAAGGAAAAGATACAAAAATGAATGAGACAATCCCTCCCTTCAAGGAACAGTCGCTCTTGCAGAAAGTAGACAAATATTATAATACAGCATGAAAAAAGTATTTTTCAAAGTTGTGCTGAAGAAACTATTGGCTTATTGAAAAATAAAACATCAATTTGCTTTGATCAGAAACCATTTAAAATTATCACTAACACCCAAGTCCCCAGAAAAACCCTCATGATTTTTGAGGTTTATGCTGATGCCAAAATGAATTTATTAACAATAAAACTAATAATACAAACTATCTGTAGATGACCACCCTCGGCACAGTGGGATGAAAAATACTTTGTCAGAGTAGTTATGTATTTATCTGTTTTACAGTCGAGCTTCCAATTAGGATTTAATTTTTATAAAAAGGGGGTTCCAGGACCTTTTTTTTTTGAAGAGTTGAAAATAAAAGGACTAGATAACTAATGAGATACAATCTTGTAGCAAACACTAAAACAAAAACAATCAAATGTATTAAGTAAAGAAGAAAAAGCAGTCTAACTACATGTGTGAGAGAGTTTAAAACCAAGTACTCTATAAGCAACCAACAAAGCTAATATAGGGATCACATGTTATTTCAATTATTACCTGCTTTCATATGCCAATTAGAAAAAAGCTTTCAAAATTTCTCCTTAGTTCACAGACAAGGAAAGAATGCTATGGGGTTAGGTAATGCAGGTAACAGCAATCCAGAATGTGAATTTTACAACTGCTGATATAATCCCACTCACAGTAAAATCACAAATTCTTATATTTTAAAAGGGGAAAACATTACTCATCTAAAAATTGTTTATTATACTTTACTGGACAATCATAATTTTCTCTATTGAATTAAATATCATTAATCTTATGCATGTTCCTTTAAAAGGGATACAGTATTTGTTCATCTATGCCTGAAGTTTTTAGGCTAATTTTCTTTTTTACACAAGTTCCTAGGAACTGTTTTTACTGACATTAAAAAACAAATTGCTTGTTATGTACTTGTACTCAATAATCTGGTGAACTAAGATAAAATTACATAAGATGTCAATGCACTGGAGAAAATGCCAGCAACAGTGAGAGCACATCTCTACAGGCTACACTGTCTCTCCCATTTTTATCTTGCTGTGGCCACTTTACTGACTCGATTAACACTGCTACAAAACTTAAACACATTAATTCATTTAATCCTCACAATAACCTTATTATAAAAGGGGGTATCATTTTAATCCCCACTTTACAACTGAGAAGAACTGAAATATTCCAAAATGTATCTAAGGTAATAACATAGCAAGTTAGTGACAGAGCATGGATCTGAAACCAGACAGTCTTGCTCCAGTACCAGCACTTTTCAAACCTACTTATATATACAATTCACCAGGAATCTTGTTAAATTCAAATTCTGGGTTGGGGGTTGGGGGAAGCAAGAGTCTGTATTTCTAACAACCTCATCTGTGATGCAGATGCTGACAGTCAGCAGATCACTCTTTTAAGTAGCAAAGTTCTAGTCCACCCTAGAAAATGATGGAAAGTGGTAGCAACCCCCAGAAGAAAGTAGAATTTATCCTCAGACAATTAGGCTAATGAGGAATCTAGAGATTACCAAGTACTGGTTTAGAAACAACTGCTTCTTCTGTGATTTCATTATTTTTTTATTTTTAAAGAAGTCAACGAAATTACCTGATCTCAGGTTTTGCTAGTCAATATATTAATACTATTAATTTGAAACTGTAATACATATCCTCCCCCAATATGGCCTTTCCTACATCAAGAAACTATTTATTAATACAAATACCCCCAAATATCTTCAGAATAGATTCAATCTGAACATACTGACGAATATTTTAAGACTGTATATTTGTGCTTCTTCCTGTATGGAAAGAAATTAAGGGTTAAGTTAGAACTCCAGTACCTTTCTAAACTTTTGCTGTTTGCACAAGTGGTGACTAGGAGAGGACAAGGACACCCTCTGGGAAACAGATGGAAAGTAAATGTCTTAATAACACATCACTAAACAATTCTAGTCAATAGTTCTCTCTAAATACAAATAGGGAAATGCCCATAACACAATTTCCCTTGACTCTCATTGATGTATAAATTATTTATACTCTATGTAAACAGCATAAACTGAAACCAATAAATAAATATATCCCTATGTTTAGTACACTATGGCCCATGGCCCTCCAATACCTAAAACCATTTAAAATAACATCAAATCACTGGAAATAACGTCATTATCAAACTTTTACACTATCGAGAAAAGAAATATCAGTGCTATCAAAATATATTAAAACATGTATAAAGCCATACACAATTCAATTAAATCTATCTTAAGATCACCCTGGGTATGTATGTACTAGACATAACTATATACTAATTAAAGAATATTTCATTAATTAAAACACAGGAAGGGATTTTAGAGAAATCATCCCAGTCTGAATAATTTTGGTTTTGCTGAGTTTTCTTGTGTCTCATTCAACTTTTTCCTGAATGTACACAGATATACTTTACATTTCTTCCCTGAGGAAGAATTAAATTTGTCATGTACTTTGACAAGCTTGTAAAAATCATATTCAAAACTGTAATGGAATTCTGATTAAATAACTACATACAGAAGCCAAATGTATTAGGTTTCATAGATCTCAGGCAATATGAATTCACATATTCTAGAATTTATGAATATAGATTCCATTTTTAATTACAGCATAAATTAATAAATTTAAACTGTACAATCACCGTAAAGCTAAAATTCTCATTTACGCACTTGTGAATTAAAAGAACATAACACCACAGTATGTCACAGATCTGACATGAAGGCAAAAATACAATACAAATTCAGGCTTTTTATTTGTCAAAATTCTAAAACACCTTTACTAAACACTCAGTATTCCAATTCCTACTCAAGGACAAAAACTAGTTCTTCTTCCACCCAAAAGAATTTGAAGACAAACAAACTATTTGGATATTTTACATGTGAGGCATATGGTAAAACACTGCCTCCAAATAATAAGAAACCACTTATCCTGGTTCCCTACTAAGACATACTGTATGTCTGTTTTTCACATACCACAGCCACACATAAACTCATCTATTAAAAGAACTTGAGAATTGAAAGATGTCATTTGCAATAGTTGATAGTCATCACAGGTTGTGACAAGTGAAAGCAGGGATGAGGTGTTCCATGTTATTGTTCACAGAAAGCCCAAAGTTTTGATGTTTCGCTAGTCTAATCACTAAATGAGGAAGCATTATTTCAAGGACTTAAATGAAATCTGGTATATACAGAGAAAGACAAGTGTAACCTCCTATCTCATTGAAAGATTCTACTCCCTCTAAAATAATCCTCAGTGACCTTGAGGAAACATTCCCAAGTTAAACATGTAAAGTAGATTTCTTTGGCAACTGCAACACTAGGCTATTGCTCTGAGGGCACTCAACACATGTCTACTAGGCTCTCTAGATTTATGCACATACATTAGTTTGTTCCATTTGCAGAAAATCAACAGAAACCTTTAAAAATGTTTGACCTTACATGCAATTTTAAAACATTTAAGAGTTCTGAATTGATAGATCTTTACATTTTTCATAATGGGAAATATCAGAATACACTCTGCAAGTTAAGTGATTCTTCCAGGGTGCAAATTTAACTTGACCTCCCTAAATGGCTACAGATTTGACACACCATTTAGAAGGCTGGAGGGAAAATACTTTGATTTACTTGTTCTCTAAAGCAGCACTGTTCAACAGAAATATAATGCAAGTCACATATGTAATTTTAAATATTCTAATAACCATATTAAAATAGTAAAAAAGTGAAATTAATTTAACATTTTATATAGCCAAATATATCCAAAATATTATTTTAATATTAATGAACTTTTTTTAAGTCAATGCAGTATTATACATTCTTTTGTTGTACTAAGTTTTCCAAATCCAATGTGCATAAATTTTACCCTTACAGCACATCTCATTTTGGACTAGCCACAACTGAAGAGGTCAATAGCCACATGTGGCAAGTGGCTACATTACTGGACAGCATAGCTCTTAAGTAATACTTCGAGATCTCACATACCACTATCTCCTTAAAATTAGTTTACATTCATGTTTCCTGTTTGAACTGAAATTACAAATACAAGCGAACTGTTCATTCAATGGATAAATCAGGATCAAATTACCTTATCTGAGGATCCAGTTAACATACACAATAAGAAGCAACTGAATTATACCATATTATATCACAAATAGACTTCAGAGATAGGGTCTGATCATCCCAAGTGAATACAACTTGTAGCAAAAATACAGGTTAAACACAAAAACATTTTCCTATCAAACCATAAAACTGCCTAATTTCTTGCTGCCACTCGCATTATTGAGCACATATCTCTTCACAAACTTATCTACAATATTGTTTTCTATGTGTGTTCAATTTTGTAAGCCATACAGTCATTAAAAAAAGAATAGAGCGCTATACAAATGAAATGAAAAAAATTATTGGAGAAAAAATAATCAACCAGCTACTTTTAATGTATCTTATACCAACCAATAATCTTAAATTCATCTACCTGATTTCCACTAAAATGAATTCCCACAATTCCAATTCATTTACTGCTTTTCATACACATATTCCAACTACCAAAATTACCAAAATTGTTCCCAAGCAATTAGGACATTTGCTTAAAACGTAAATAATTCCAACAATGCATTCTGTAGGAAACGACGACTAAAAGCATTAGCTTAGCCCATAAAATTTGTCCTTAAGGCTAGTAACTGAATAAATGAAACAGAAACAACTATATGCTTATTTACTGCATTTACATTTTGTAACACCACATTCAGCAATTTCTAAATGTGGAAGGTCAGTTCAGATTGCACACACAAGCAGTAACTTTAAAGCTTAGCAAAATTTTAGAAGTTTCTTCAGTATACTTCTGAATAAACACCCTCTACAGAAATACATCAGAACAAAAATCAGCACCATTCATACGAATATCAGAAGCACAAAATCAGTATATTCATAAATCCACAATGTATACTTATGATAAAAAGTATTTTTTCTCCCAATTTTATCTAGTTCACCTTCTACAATTTTTGTTTAATGCACTTGCAAAGCTGTAAAGAAGCAAATGTTGTCTCCTCTGCTGCACACATATCCAGACAATACATCAATCTCTTAGTATTTTTCCACAATTTGGAACCAAAACAACAAAATTCATTTCTTACCTGCAATTAGGAGGAGGATCAAGGGTTATTTCAGCTAGCTCCTTCTGAATTCTGTTAGTGAAATGAGAAGAGACAAAAAGGATTTGAGACAGTCTACAGAAGAACCAGGGAATTACACTGCCCTCTACCACCATGCAGTTAAATGCAAGGCTGGCTCTGCCTTCAGTAATGCTAACATGGCTGCTTCCTCTTTGTTCTCAGAGGCATAACCCAAATCCCTTAACAGAAACTTTGCAGCTTTTTTTCTCACTTGCTGCTGCAAACAAGTAAGTCATTTACACTTGACTGGAGAAATACTCATCCACTAGTACTCAGTAAAGAATATAATATCTATTTCAAAACACTTTTTACCAAAGAAATTCTCTTTTCAAGCTTATATGCAAATGAGACAAAAAGGGAGGAGGGAAAGCACTGGAATATTTGACAAGGACTTGAAGTGACTTTTACTGAGGTAAAAATTAACAGGCTACTGCAAGAGCACACTAACAGTTCTGACAATATTTTATCTGTCAAAAAAAAGTTTAAAATTTACAAATGTCTTTACTTGTGAAAAACTTTCAAAGACTACTTGACATTCTAATTTAACCATTTCTGTTTTCCCTGATTTTAGGTACAGCACTTAAATTTAATAAACATTGAGAGAAAGAGGAGAAAATACATAGGCCTGAGTTAAGGTGGAGAAAAGCAGTTCTCTGATTTGATTTAAATTTAAGATGATTTCAAAACTTTAGATGTGTCTAATATGTTCCACATCAACACTATACCAAATTGAGAATTTTAAATTATGTCAAAGACTGCTGCCACTCAAAAATATTCTCAAGTTATTAATACTTCATTACTGAGACAATAAAGGTGAAAATCCATAGAAAAATATGAGTATTTATGAATCACCACAGAATGCAATATTTGATCAGTTTTTATATTTTTTCCTTTAGTTGTGAACAATAAAAATTAACAAACTGTCAAAATTGGTTAATGCTGTAATCATTATACATTTTATGTATAATTACTAGAGTTTGTGGATATTCCACTACTACTACCACTGACAGAGTCTCATTGACAGAATCTTTTTTTCTCCATCAGAAAATATAAATCAATAGGAAACAAATGATCTTTCACTTACATCCAATTAAATATGTTTCTCCTGCTGTTGAGTATTAACTTGTCAAGCACATCCACAAGTTTCAGAGTGAAGAGGCCCAAGGACAATGAAAGTTTTGTATCACCAGTGACACCTCAAATTGTAAAGGGCTACTTTTCAGTTTGATTTGCCCTCACAAGCACAGGAAGGGATAATCATAATTTAACCAGGAAAGTTACCTGTGATACACGATTTAAAGTCATGTTTTGTAAAATGTAAGCAGATGTGCAGCACAATTTTAAATCTGCTTTCAAATACAGCAAAGGCCTGAATATGCAAATTTTCTAGCAAATATGATCATTTCTGATCATTAAGTTTCATGAAGAGAGGCACTGCTAATCTCTGGAAGTGTCAATTTCATTAAAGAAGATTATGACTCATAAAAGGAAACATCCCCAAAGTACCATCTAATTTGGGTTCACCAAATTTTCCTTGCCAACTCCTTAAACAATCTGTCAGAATGTTAGTCTAATCTCTACTCAAGGACACTCTTAACTGAAGTTACCGAAGTACAGAATTAAGTTTGCTTAAAAGTATAATTCTAGTAATGTTGCTTACATACCACTTAAAGAATGACAACTCATTCAAGTACAATTAAACTGATAATGAAGTAAATATTTCTGAACTATTGCTATTGAGGTAAAACCAACAAAAGCGTCCAACCACCTGGAAGACAACCTGACAAAGTGTGCTGGATCCTTCTTTTACACGTTACCTTTTAGCACTAGTGGATAACTTAGCAGTGGTTTTGCTAGAGAGTTTGGTGTTTTTCTTCTGCTGGGTGGCAGAAGGTTTTCTTTCCTCTTGTTCTTCAGGCTCTGGAGCGGCTGGGTCTCGCTGGTCCGCATCTGAACTGCCACTGCTGGTGCTGGGGCTCTCATCATCGGACCTTTGCCTATCACTGGACATCTTGGTGAAGTTATCTCTTGGAAAACTTTTAAAGAGAACAGGGGAGGAGGGGGAGAAAATGTTAAATCTAGGAAATAAACCAACAGCATTTTCTTCTAGTCATCTAAAATCGTCTTGTAATGAAAAAGCTTCAAAAGTGTTCACACTTATTTCATCGTACAGCAAGGGTACAGGGGAGGTGATGTGTCACACAACGCCAGCGTGCAGGGATTTGCCGAACTCAAGTTAGAAAACCCACTCACATTTTTTTCCATCTCTTGGACAATCTATCAATTGTCTACTTTCTCAGAAGGCATGAAACAGATTTGCCAAGGAACTTAGGCAACAAGCATTAATAACATATGACACACTGTAAATAACAGATCTCGCTGAAAAATGTTTAAAAGTCACTAATAACGTCTAAATATTTACACACTGACATTGGTCAAAGCTACCAAATTCCCTTTCCGAGAGGAAAACACACCCTGTTAATCGCCCATATGCTTATTTAAGGTGGCGATTCCTCCTCAGTGCACGTAAAGCCTTTAAACACAACACTTGGAAATTTAAAAATCAACTAACAAGCTGCTCTAGCTGTTTCCACGGCCAGCAGCGAAGATTCATCCGGCCAAGACCGAGCTGCCACCCTGGGAAAAGCAGAATTCAAACTGCACCTTCTGCAAAGCTCCCAATGCCACCAAGGTTCCTCGCTCAATTTTTATATCACGGACCGACATTTTGTCCAAAATAATGAAAAAAATTAGAAACCCAGAGAAAAAACAAACAAATAAACAAAGCCCCAAGAAGTGCAACAAATTTCCGCGCCCGCGGAGGCGAGCCACGGCCGGCGGCGGCGGCCACGCAGCTCCGCGGCCCTTTGTGGGGAGGGCCGCGCGGGGGCCGCGGGTAGCGCTCGCCGCACCGGGCGCCAAGTGACGCGAGCAGCCCGGCCGGCCCCGCCGCGGCTCGCGGACACCGGCGGCGCGGGCGCCCGGCGCGAACAAAGCTGCCCGCCCCCGCCCCCTCCCCCACAGCCGCCGCCGCCGCCCCGGCCGCCCCCCACGCGGCCCCCCGGCCCCGCCGCCTTACCTCGGCCGCCCGCCCGGCCCGCTCGCGCGCCGCTACGGTGTGGGGGAGGGAGAGAGAAAAAAACCCTTCCTTAAGGAAATGGAGGCAGCTGTGGGGGGGGGAAGGGGGGGGAGGGAAAAAAAGAAGCCGAGGAGGCTCTGGCCGGGGAGTGTGGAACATTGAAAGTCGGAGGGGGTTGTGCAGTGCCGGGCTCCGGCCGGAGGGTGGCGCCGCCCAGCGCCTTCGGAAAAAAGGGGGGGGTGGGAGCTCGGCTGGGCGAGGGCGCGAGCTCCCGGCGAGGCGGAGGGGACGCGGGAGACCCCCGCGCGCTGTAGCCTCCCGCCGCCGCCGCCCGGCTCGGCTCCTCCCGGCCGCGCAGTCAGCAAGTTCCGAGGCGAGCGCGGGGGGTGGGGCGGGCGCGGCGGCGACGCGCGTGCTCGCTGCTTGCCTGGCGGAGGGGCGCGCGCCGCCGACGCCCGGCGGGCGCGAGCCGTTCCCGCGCGCTCCCGCGCGCGCTCGCCGCACCTCCCCTCACCCTGGGGGTGCACGCGTCCGCCCGCGCGCGGCCAGGACAAAGAGCGCGGCGGGGACCCGGCGGGCTGGCCCCTGCCGCCCTTGGCCGCGGAGCCTGTGCCAGAGAAGGCGGGGGCGCGGGCACCGTATCGCGGGGCCGCTGTGCCGCGGGGTGGCTTCCGGCCTGGGCCCGCCTCCGGGGCGAGGCTGCCCATTGGGCTACCCGCGTCCCCAGGGCTGGTTCCATCCCGTCCGCCTGCGCGGGGGCCGTCGTGGCTCCCGGGGCCCCAGTACCTGGGCAAGGGCCCTGGGCGCGTGGTTGGGAGTCCCCCGCCGCCCCGGGAGACGGGAGACTAATGGGTGTTGTTGACGAGGCCAGGCACGCAGGCGGAGAAGAGCTGCCACTTGCCTCTCGCGTAAGCTGGAGGAAGGGACAAGTTGGGGTCCTGGGAATTGAAGAGGGTAGAATGTATTTGGAGATTAGGGGACCAACCTCTATTTCTTTTTGGGTCATACCTTGCAACTGTCGCTGCCAAAGGGAACTGTCCTTCGGATTCTTTGAAACCTTAAAAATCCAAAACAGTGTTTAAAATGTCCCGCTCAACATTCTTAAAAGTGAAAAAGAGTTTGGGGTTGGGAGGTGGCGATGACAGCTAAAACATGACACTTTTCTGAGGGACTCTTCTGTCTTGCACATGAGGTGCCAGTTCTGGAAAGAAAAGTCCTGAGTGATGTTGGGTCAGAATGTCCACCCAGAAAAGCTTTAGGTGGAGATAGTGACAGTTTTGTTTGTTCTACCATTCTTTTTGCAGTCTCCAGGTGGACTCTGCGGTTTTTACCCCGCGGCACAAAGTAGCCAGAATACAAAAACTTCCTGTTTGCCGCCCAGACCTTCTCCAGCTACTGAGAACTTGTTCCGGTGATGGAGCCTCAAAGGAATTTGTGGATTCCTCTCCCACAAGTGTCCAGGGGCAGGGGTGCTGTGAGAATGTGCAGTTCACAGAGGGAGTGAGAATGGCAGTCAAAACATGTACCAGAGCTAAGGGAAAGAAGAAAAGACTGAGTGAGCCAACGTATTTGCTTATTATTTCTCCTAATAGAAAACTTTTGGTAAAGGCTTGATAACAACTCTAAAGAGTAAGTTACATTTCCGTAATTTTCCAAAGACACGTTCAGTTAACTTTATTGAGGGCTATATGTTGCTAGGTGCTGGACATACACTCATTCAATTGCTGTGTGACTAAAGCCAGGTCTCTACTCTGTGCTAAGAGCTCCTAGTCCAGAAGGGGAATAGTTCATTAAAGTTCGCTAGGTTCATAAGTAGTAAGGATATTCCACTCAGAGTGAACAGATAGAATATCTCATGCCTCAAAAAAGATCATGGTCTGTGTGTGAACAAGCATTTTGATTTGGCTGGGTCAAAGAGTGCTGTGGGAAAAGCTTGTTAGTGAAAATAAAAGCAGAATTTTCCCCCAGCTTTACACGATGTGATGTTACAGCAAAAGCCAGCCAATTTGGAGTTGAAGCTTTGCTTTGTTTGGAATGGGGAGACATAAAAGGAAAGCTGTATGTTAAACATGGGTTCTTTTAGGAAATTTAAGAACAGAAATAGCCTGAAGGCCCAAAGGCCAATTGCTGATAGGATTTAGTGGGGTAAGGAGCTTAGGGGAGAAAGATATTTAGTTGTTTGGTAACATTTTCTATAGAAGAAATAGTATTGGATTGAAAAGCAAGGGAAGTGTATTCTAATCCTCATTCTACGAAGTTCATATGACCTCAGGCAAGTTAAGTTATTTCAATTACTTTTATGTAAAAGGAGATTGTGTCAAAGGTTCTAAGTCCTCTCCTGCTCAAAAATTCCATGATTCCGTGATTCTTTGGTGGATTTGAAGTCATGGAGTTTAACTTAACATTCACCCAACAGAATATTTAGGATCTACTAACTGCTTGGGAAACTGGAGTGAAACATGGGTCATGCTCTTAACCAAGCTCAATTGTGCAGTGGGGCAGCCAGAAACGTAGCCTGCAGAATGAGAAGTGCCGTATTAAAGAAGTAAAGAGAATGAGAAAAGAGCATTACTAATCATCAATTAATTAATAATGGAACTATTAATTCAAGTTGGAATTGTGGGGCATGAGGTAAAGGTCAAAGAAGGAAACATTAGATTGGTCCTAGAGAGAGCACTAGGGCCAGTGATAATGTAGATAATATAGGTAATGCTCTTGGCAAAATACCTGGAATTTGGGGGTTCAACAGCTAATACCTATTGTTAAAGTCACCGTAAAGATAATGAATGGCTCCATAAGGTTAGGGGCAGTGGTGCCCTGCCCCTACAATGTGAGGTGCCTGGCTGCCTTCATTCAGCTGACTCAAGGGGTTGCTCAAATGATTTCAGCTCACAGCTCCTCTCCCAGGTGACATGGCATCACCTCCACCAGAAGTAACTTGTAAGGTATAAATTGTTTCTAATGTTTAGTTCTTCCTCGGGTGACAACCTGTTTTGTAATTATTTTTTCTCTCTCTCTTGTTTTTGCTATGTCAATCCTTGAAATTAAGGATCATGTTTCAAAGGCACTCTTGGGAGCATACAAATTTGACCTAATGCAATTATTTCATAAAATATAAAAAGGGCCCTTTTCCCATAAGGTCCCTCAGAATAGTTCCACAAGCAGACACCAGCTACCACAAAGAAGATTGTTTCCTCTCAGTCTCTTTTATTTTCTCTTGTTGGTGTGGGGTCCTGCCAGCCTCTCACAACCCTGAGAAGGGCAGTGGTAAGAGGAAAGATGCCGAATCCAATTGCAGTAAGTATTACAATGATTATCTCTTATCCCCTTATCCACCAAATGTTGTGACAAAAAGAGGCCTGCCTAAGGGCAAATAAGGCAGACCCCAGAATCCTTTGCACCCCCCTAGTTTGGGAGATGCTTTTTCCTGCGCCTTTCAATAAGTCTCAGTGTTATCTGTGTACATAACTGTGAGTATGTATAGCTAAGAATTTCACAGGATCTATCACTGAGTTACCTAAGAAGTTTCTGAATTGAATGATTATATAAGCTGGGGTATAGACCTCTACTCATCCATCATGACCAGCAGCATCCCTCACACATAAAAAATGTAGAATAAATATGAATTTATTTTGTTGATTTTAAGGTACTTTGTTTCCTTCCAGTCGATAACTTTTCTAAGAGTCCCTTCTTTTTTACTGGCTGTTTCTGATGCTTTCCAGTTACTTGTATCCTCTCAGTCCTCTGGCTAAGAAATTTTCTCTCTCTACCCATATAAAGACTGGATTGGTTTACTAGGAAGGTATTTCTTGGCTCAGCCTTAGTTTGCACAGCCTTGTTTGTCATTGTTAGTCCCAGTGTTTTTGGACCCCCAGAATCCAATGTGCCGCTTGACATCTGGGTGCACTTCCACTGCATCCTGAGGGGAAAATCTGCTGTGTGCTACACCAAGGGCTGGGCCCTGGAGTTGGAAAGGTGCATAAGCCTTGGTTTGACATCAGATAACTCAGTGATTATTTTCTGTATTTCTCTTTTGAGATAACTCTCAGGGAAGGTATATACCAAAAAAGGCTCATGTCATGGTAAGGAGCCTGTACACATGAAACAAAACCGTGAGCACCTTAGTATGTCAAAAGGCAAAAATTTTTAAAGAAATATCTAACATTATAACAAAAATTTAGTCTTGCTAGTTATCCAGAAAGGAAAGTTGAAATGAAATATCTATCAAAATAACAAAAACAATTTTTAGTTATTATAATAATTTCTGGCAAATTGGTTTAAAAAAAATCCCTTTGTCCATTTCCAGTAGGAATGAAAATTGGTACATGTTTCGAAAAGGAATTTGGAAATTTTTTTCTGGAGCCTTAAATGTGGCCATACCCTTTGACCAGATTTCTCCATTTCAAAAGAAATGTACTTGAAGGAAACATTCTAAAAGTGAGAAAAATTATATTGAAAAATTGGAAATGTCCAACAATATGCAAATGATTACACATACTGATTCACCCACATAATTAAATCTGCCATTATTAAAATAACAGTTGTGAAAAGCAAGCTAAAATACAAAAACAGATTATGATAAAATACACTTAAGGTAGAAGTTTGTCTATTTTAGTCACTGTGAAATCAGAGCCTGCCTCAATACCTCTCAAGGTACCGAGCACAAAGTAAATCATCTATAAATATTTGTTGAATGAATATGCATCATATTTTTATAATAAGCAAAACAAAAATGTCTGAAAACAAAAGGTTGACCAGTACCTAGATTTTAAAGTGACTATGAATATGAACAACTTTATTTTCTTTTTACTATATTCAGTGTTTTTCTAGTTTAATGAGCAGGTACTACTTTTATGAGGGGAAAAAAGATGTGAATAAATGCAGAGGTGTAGATTTGGCAAAAATAAATGCTGTTTTGTTTTAACAGTTTTTCAAAATAAGTTCTTACATAAATTAAAAGAAATGATGAAAGTTCAAGCAGACTGTTTTAGAATTTGTCAGGACTTTAAATTTGATGTAAGAAAAAATAGGGAAGACCAATTTTAAATACTGAGAAAAGCCACGTGAAGAGACTCCATATTAAATAAAACAGTAAGCTCTGGCTCAAGGACAGATAGATCACTGAAAAAAAGTAACCAAGAATTAGATCATTTAATTATGTAACAGATGAGATTTTACCTAAAACATACAAAATAGAAGTATTATGCAATAAATGACTGAGATAACTAGTTACCAATATGGAAAAGGTCACTTAAAATCATGCCTTATTTCATACATCAACATAATTACAAGTGAATTCAAGAGTTAACATTTTTAAAAGTCACTACTTAAGAAAATTAGAATAATTTGAGTACATGATAGAGAGAGAGAGAGAGAGTTACGATATACTATGCTAAAAAGCAACAACAACACAAAAAATTACAGGAAACAACGCATTTGACCAGGTACAAAAATTGAAGCCTCAATATGCCTTCCTAAAGGAACCACGTACATGTAGCAAGTTGAAACAACAGGCTAGATAAGATGGTTTGTATAATACTATGAATAATGATTAGTATATATCACATATAATTCTGAATAGGCTTATAAAAAATCAAAATAGTTAAAGAACATGTTAGAAATTCAAAGTTATTAAGCTGTATGTAAAAATATTTATCTTTGCCTTTAAAAATGTAAGAAATATATATTAAAATGAGGTACAACATTCTTGCCCTCAAAATTTGCAAATCTAAAAACTGTAATGCCAAATACCTGGAGGAGTATTATGAGAAGGGCACTTTCCTATATTGCTGATGGCATTGTAAATTGATATAACCTTTTTGGGAAGCAATTTGGCAATGTGTTACAAGAATCATAAAAATGTTCATACTCTTTTAACCTAGTAATTCTACTTCTGGGAATCTATCCTAAGGAAATAATCCAAAATATTTTTTAAATGCTATATGCCTGACAATGTTTATCCCAGTATAATTTATACTATATAAAAATGGAAACCACTCAAACTGTCCAACATAAGGACTATGCTTGGTAAATTATGGTTCATTCACTCGATGAAATATGACACATGAATATAAAATGGTGAGTATTATAACTAACTGTTTATCAATTCCTCCTTGTCAGAAAATCCTTTTCTGTGAAATCAGCTCATGTCCTGCTTAGTTAAAAAAGACTAACAAAAGTGTCATACATCATTTTTTTAACTTATATTTTTACTTAACATTGTCACTTAAATTTTTCTGAGATGTCTTATAGCATCTTCTGTAAAATCAGGTTAAATGTATCCTTTCTGCTTCAGAAAACGAAGTTGTATCCATGATGGTTGAAAAATGTATAATAGAGATTTGGAAGAAGTATGCAAACAATTATTTTGGAATAAGTAGCCTGATTGCTTGTGATTCTGGCTACCTCTTCCATATTGCATAAATGGTTATCTAATTAGAAAAGACTCAATAAGGAGCAGTGTGCTTTCTTTTGGGGCTGCAAATAAAGTAGTTTAATTTGATATGATAATCAGGCTTATGTGCCAATTGAACATGTATATAACTAAAGTAGTAAAACAAAATATTTTTACAGAATGTTTCTGTTTCAAGAGTAAGACTTAGTTTTTTTCAGGTCCGTTTTAAAGGCTCATTATAATTTATAAAGATCTCAAAAATCTTTTATGCCTAGTAAAATATCAAAGTGTATATGATTTTAACTTCTCTGGATTATAATATCCCAAAATAACTCAGACAAAGTAAATATCCCAGAGTAATGTGAATGAGTTAAAAAAACAGTGATAAAGAATTTTCAAAAAGAATATATGTTCTGTGTGGTAGAGGTAAGGAACATCTCCAACTTAGATTCATAAAGGAATGACCACTTAGTATCAGTACTAATAATCCAGAAAGGATGTTGAGGTACTAGACTTTTTCTACCGATGAAATTAAGGATTAGAGACAATAAATCACTTTCCTAAAGTCTTAAAGGTAGCTCTTGACAGAACTGTACAAAGCACTTTGGAATTCTATGCCCATTCTGCTATTCTGTCATATCTACTAGGGCACAGAGTCCAGTCTCCCAAGTCACCAGCTCCTGTAGAGATTGTCAAAAGACTGTCATCAGAAAGTTATTATAACTTTAACAGTCTTTTTGCATCTTTGTTCATAAACATGAAAGAGACCTTCTCTAATATGGTAGTATAAGTTCAGTAATCCTGTTATAATCATTCTCTATATAATAATCCTATATATTCTTGATAAGTCTTATCACAATTTATAAGTAAATATTTATTTGTGTGATTATTTCTGCAATGTTTTTCTCCCCCTACTAGAAGGAGGGAAGGTCCCATATCCATTTTTTGTGCCTAGGACTGTATATTGGCATACGTGGCATATAATATTTAGTAAAATAATTCTTGAATGAGACCAAGTTACCTTCATTCACACTCAGAGAGAGCCAACTGAAGGAAATGTTATGGAATAATAACAACAAGAAAAATTATCTTTTCACACTGCCTAATATATTTATGGAGCCAGTTTCATTAAAGACAGCATAGGCCAAGCATACAGGAATTGAAAGGTATTTAGAGAAATTAAAGGACAGTAGTTTCATACAGTGAAATAAATTAAAGATGTTTGGTATATGACTCTAACCTCTGAGATAAATGTCAGGGAGAACAATGACCACATTTTCTCACCCAATTTCTAATAAGATCATGGTCAGAGAATGAGTACTGGACTATAGGCTTACGCTGTTTTCTAAAAGTGTAGCAGGGCAGCACAGTTTTTCTAACCTGCTTAATAAAATGTCTGCATAGAAGAGATCAAGTTCTGTGTTCTATAAAGCTAAAGCCTGGCAGTTAAGATTAAAATCAATCACCTCAATCAATCTCAGACTCATTGGCAGAGCAATTTAAAAGAACTGATGGAAAATAAAACTGTTATACATTTGGTCCAACTTTCTCTACTACTTTATCAAAACATCGTGGTCATTGACCCAGAAACCCAGCATCTTAAGTCCTAGTTAAAATGCTTCAGCCTTCTAGATGCCAGTTTCTTTATCAGTAAAATGAAGAGTCTGAAAGTCCTTTCCAATTCTGGAATCCCTATGATTTATGCTGTTGTTTAAATAAATAATGTTGAACACACAGAATTAACTAACATGGTTCTTAGCATCTTTAAAAACAGAAACAGCAACAACAAAACTAACAGTGCTTAAAGGCACCACTTATGCCAGTGATGATTTAAGTCCATATATATCCACATGAGTCGATTAACTGTTAAAATTCAATTTAGCTTTTAAAAATTAGAATGTCTGTCTTATGTAAAGGATACCATAACCAGCGCCACCTTTTCCCCATTATTTTGGCTATATGAACATATGTGTATCCAAACCAGCTGTCAATTTAAATGGGAAAAAATACATCAGCAATTCAAGTTGTTTAGAATTGTATAAAAAAAATTGATGTCATTTTTCATTTTTAATAAGGTTGTTTCTATCATGTGAGATTTCCACTTTCTGGTTAGATTAATTCTAAACTTAATTTTTTTCTTGTTCTTAGAAGAATTTCTTAAAAAAAAAGTTATGACTACCTTATGGCTACTCTTGCTATACACACAAAAGGTCCCATAAAACTGAACTTAGGAAATATAATTACATGCATATCTGAGACTTTATTTATTCATATAATAAATATAATAAAGTCCTTTTAAAGGACTTTGTACAGTACAAAGGCACTAGAGTGATATGTGCCAAACAAAATAGGATAGCATCTCTGCTCTAAAGGATTTATAATCTAGGAGGATAGTTTAAGAGGGATGGCCTGAAGGTCTAAAAACAGGAACTTCCTACCTAAAAAACAACGGCTGAATTTCATTTACCTATTCTTTAGGTAATAAGTAGCCCCTTGGAATTGTTTTGCTACCTTCAAATTCATTAGAGAGTAGGCCAGAGCATATGAAAGGTAGATTTATATACTGACTCAGCAAACAAATATTGAGTACCTATTCAACAAATGAAAAAACTGTGTTTTGTAATACCTAGTCCTGCAGAGAGAAAACTGTATTTCTGAATGTAGGTGACATGTCCATCAACACACACATGAGCACATGCATGCATGCACACAGAGCAGTCTCTGAAGAAATAAGGACTAGTTGAGTAGATAGAAAACAAGTTCTATCTTAGGATAATTATATGGTGGTTAAATAGCAGCAGTTTAATTATTTTCACATTGTGGTAGGTTATCTTTTTTTAAAAAAAAAGAATTCAGAATTCAACCTTTCAGCTGGGATACTTCAGATGTTGGACTGTCTCACTCACTTGCTACCATCACAGTTGTATCCCCAGTGCCTAGCACCCTGTTGGAGCTTAGTAAACATTTGTTGAATAAATATAGCAAACAAGTTTGTAGCGTTACTGTCTTTTATGCTGTCTGTTATATACATTGACTCAGGTAATACCCCCAATAACCCCAATTATTATATGTTAATAAACACAAATGAGAAAACAGGCACAGAAAAATAAAGCAACATACCCGAGGTCACATTACATGACTAGTAAATGTTGGAATGTGCCCCAAAACACATGCTCTTGGCTGCTGTGCTCTGCCATTTCTGAAGAAAAAAGTGGCATTCCAAGTGAAGAGATGAGAAAGAGGAGAAGAAATTAACAGCATCATTGTCCCCACAGTGGCATGAAAGGATTGAGATGTCTAGGACAGCCTGGAGATGTTGACAGCCAGTGAGGAGTGGGGGGAGTGCTGTGGTTTCAGGCATCCCCAGGAGGTTGCTTTTGGACAGCCTTTGGATAGTGGGATTGACAGTGACTGTCCAATGAGGAAGAAGTGTGTAAAGAAGCTCCTGTAAAAATCAGAAACAATTTGTGGTCTTCCTGGGAAATTTTTCTTCTACCAAACTCTCTCTAGTTCCTTCTCTTTATGACATTTTCTTTCTTTGTCCCTTTCCTCTACTATCCCATTTAGTCTATTATAATGTTGACCTAAATTTTAAAATATTTATTAAATCAAATGTCTATATCGTCACACACTCTCCACTTCCATTAGAAGAAAACAACTGAAGTAACTTAAAAATGATTTCTTATTGGTGAGGAACATGGAGGTCAGTGACTCTTAACAGAAGAATAGTGTCCCTAAGTGGACTATAAAAAGTGAGAGATTATGAAAAATAAATCTTGGTACTCTGTCACTTCAATATTAGAAGATATGGCCAAATCTTAAATACAAAGCATTTCCTATTAAAATTTTACATTTTTTTAAATCCCCCATTTAGATTTAGGAACATTGATTAGACCCTTCACTTTATAACAGGAACAAGAAGTTCATGTGTGCCTAATGTAGGCTGAGGGATAGTTTATAGAATGCTGAAATCTGAGTTTCTGTAAAGAACACTAAATCACTGATAAGCTGTATTTGTGTATTTAACTGTGAGTATATAAAAATAATTGTTAGTTATTTAAAGGAGTTGTCTGGGGAAAATTCCCAGCATCACCAGGCATCTGTGTCTACTGTGGCACAAATAGTGTTTGGACTAATGACTTAGATCTAAGTGTACTTACTCTAATCGAACAGAGTGCAAGTATATATATAATATGTATACACATACATATATACATGTAAGTGTGTGTGTGCACAGATGGTCAGTTTGCTACGAGAACAAGCACTTGTTTATTAAAGACACTACAAATGAGGACTGACATTGCAGCAATCTCAACCACATAACTTGACAAACACATGTAACTTGAGTGCTGCAAATATTAAATAAGTTAAAACCAATATCAGGGACTGACATCAGGAGCACATGCACAGGCTCTATATTGCCCAGCTACAATGTGTTTTAATGTGGTATGTGCAATGTAAAATCCAGACAACAGGGATCCCAGTTTAAAGAGATTGATTTGGGGTGAGAAAAGGTGATATGGTATTCATCTCTGTACAGCTTCTTAAAACTGATTTACTGCAGTGGCTTGTGGAAGTAACAGATGTTTATTTGAATGAATATTCATTTGCTGACATCAAGTCCCAGTAGATGACACTTTCCTCTTAAGAGAACATATTTTCCTCTTACAGAGTATTTGCTATTGCGGTTGCCAATTGTCTGTTTAGAAGGCATAATATTAAAGGAGCTAGGTAAAGTGGAGTATTGATGTATAATCTGAACCAGAAGTAAATGTGCTAGTTAGAAACTGCAATAATGCTACATATAAACATCATAGTGACTTACCTTAACTTTCTTGACAGCATCATGACAGCTTCTCATCAACCAATCATGAATTTTCTTTTAAATTACCTTATTAGTATACCACTTGAGCTGGAAAGATATTTATTTAAGAACATTACCAAGGAGTCAAGTGACTTTAAATAACCACAGAAACCAAATAAAGAATTTTATTGTAAAGAAGCTTTACAGAGTATAAAGTTACATGTGAATAGAAAGTATTATTTGGGGGCCTAGCTGCATCTCTACCACTTATTATACAAAATCTTACTTTCTTCTATGTATACTTTTCAAGAAAACAGTAATATCAGAAGTACAGATAGCCTGTTATTATCTGTTTGTTTCATAAGTTCATGCATTGGGGCCAGCTTATCATACCTAAAGTTACTTTGGCTCTGCAAAAGGTTATTTTGGCAGAAGTTTTATTAGTGTATCAAATTGTCTTTTAAGAAACTTGGCCAGGATTACTGCCCAAGATGGCAAGTTATAAATTTTAAACCTTTTTACTACACACTCCCACCTACACCCCCAAGACAGTAGTAGTATTGGATTTTATGGTGTTATGATCCAAACACAGATTTGTTATATAATTCTAAAAACAAATAAGATAATTTTAGGAGCAAAGTTATAATGAGATAAGGATCTGGTTATATTTTTTGGTTCATGAAATGCCTAGTGTATTTGGCAACATAACTAAGTCTCCATTATCTATGGTGTTATAAGAACATATATAATATATACAAAGAAGTCTGTAGCTAATTCAAAAGTACCACTGTTAAGCTATTTGAGTCAGCCTTCTTTCTCAAACTGACAGATGTGTTTTTGATTATCTAACTCTTCATATTAGTGGTTGTCAACTTTGGCTACACATTAGAATCATCTGGGGATGATTGAGGAGCTTTTAAAAATCCTGATGCACAGGCCATACTCCCAATCAATTAAATCATAAGCTCTGGGGTGAGACCTCAGCATTAATATTTTTTTAAGCTCTCCTAGGTGATTCCAATGTATGGTCAAGGTTGAGAATCATTGCTTTACATAACTTAGTGGTAGGGATGTGAAGAATCAGTACTGTGGAAAAATGGTAAGAAAATGATATCTACTTGCTAAATTAAAGAATGAACATTAGTGATTGTTCAAATTGCCATAGACCAGTGATGTATAGAAAGAGATTATTTGGCTGTTTTTTTCTGATTCATTGAAACATCCTAACTTCAGTTCCATCTATTGCATGAAATAATAAATTTACAAATTATAGAAATGTGTTCTGAAGTACACCAGTAAATCACTTGCCCCTGTATTTTAATGTATGACAACTATTTTTTCCTATAGATTTCCTCTGTGGTCATATAAGAACTATTTTTAACTTGTTTAGTCATTTTTCAAACAAGTGGTTTTGAAGTATAATATACACATTATTGTGTAGTCATGAGGCAGAATGAATAATTTTCAAATGGGTAATTGGAGGTGGCAGGTGTCCTTGGGAAATTGATTTTTAAGCCATTCTCAATTTAGGAAAAAAGATAAATCTATGCTTTCTGCTATTATTCCTTAATTATATTCATTTTCATAAAGTATGTTTTCCTGAGGTATCTTAGAGTTATCCAGTAAGAAAAACGAGTTATAGTAGAGATACAAAAATTCCCTCCAACTTTAATGTAATTTCAGTAAGTTGGAAGCAGTTATTTATTTGATTAGATATAATCAATGTAGAATATAGAAGACTGTCTAGTACACTGATTAGACTCAAACAAACCAGGACTCAAAACCTAGCTCTGCCCCCTCCTAGCATGTTTCCTAGAGCACATCACTTACCTAGTCTAGGGTTTCACTTTTTTCATGTATGAAAGGATTGTATTTACATCGTCTGTGTAAGGTTGTTAGTTGTGGGAGATTAAATGGGGGAAATGTTGACAGAATTCTTACATAGTGCCTGCCATGTAGTAAGCCCCGAATAAATGGTAGCGATTTTTAGTTATTCAAACAGATTTTTTGAAAACCTGCTTTTTTTTCTCCCTGGGAATATATGTCTATTTTCTGTAACTACCCACGGTAGACCTTTGCTATTTTTTAGGGCTATAGGAAATCTTTGCATATACTTAAATTTAGGCATCAGATGGCAAGGAGAGTGTCCGTTTCTGCATGAGTGTGCACTCATAGCTGTGCGAGTTGAGTGCATAATCCACCAGGCTTATTCACTAACTGAGGAACCCTGTCCTGTGCACCAGACAGGAAACGTGCAATGTGTTTCCCAGCAAAGCAGAAATCACCTCCCATCCCGAACCACCTCAGTTACTACCAAAGAGTGGGAATCAAGAATCAACATATTCTAACAGTCTCCCTAATGTATAATGTCATTGATTCTAACATGCACATTTTAACATCTCTCAAATCAAAATATACCTTCCAATCAATGATGTCTTAAATCACTCTCAGCCAGGCAGCATTGGTGATATAGTTGTCATTGCCTGTGACTGCATGAACTTGGCCATAGCTCTTCATATTGCTATGATGTATGATAAAAATATAAGTCCAATTAAGCTTAAGAAAATTCTTTCAATAAACATAAAGTAACAATTCTAAGTAGTAAAAAAAAAAATCATCGTAGTTTAACTGGCAGTAACTTTTCTTCCATAGTAGCACAAAATAATGATTCATCATAGAATCAGATTTTTAATTTGATTTAATAGTGGGCTATTGTTTAATTGACAACAATTTTTCTTAGAAGTTTATAAAATAATGACATTTTAGAATCAAATTTTCAATTTTATGAAATATGATAAAAGCACATAAAAAAACATACTAATTTTTAAGATTAGTCATTTATCAAACTGTTGAATATGATTGTTAAATAACTCAATTAAAATTTTAATTTAATAATAAAATTCTTAAAAATGGAAAAGTGAGGCAGAAGTATGGAGTCAAAGAAGGAGATGTGTTTTGAGAAGGACTCAATTGCTGTTGCTGGCTTTGAAGATGGAGGAAGGCGCTATAAGCCAAGGAATGTGGGAGGTTTCTAGAAGCTGGAAAAAGGAAAGAGAGAGTTTCTCCTCCAGAGCCTCCAGAAGTGAGTGAACTTTCTTCTGGTGAGATCTAACTCAGGCATCTTAACCTACAAAACAGTAAGATAATACACTGTTGATGTAAGTTTGTGGTAATTTGCTACATCAGCAATAAGTAACTAATACAATTAATAAGGTAGAAAAATTCTTGTGATTATCTGCATTAGGTAAATGGTTACTAAACTTATGAATTTAATAGACCAGTAAAAGTTCCAAAAAGTGCTGGAACCAATTGCTAGCTTTTAATTTTACTGCCTTATTCTAAACTTACTGCTTAAAATTATAACACGACAGTGGCATATATAATTTTACAAGATAATATAAATATAACATGTAAGAGCAAATACATAAATAAATTTAATTTTGAAAAAACTCATTACATTGTCTTTATTTTTCTCACTTCATCTAAGGACCAATTAAAAATATCCTATGCCAGCCTCATTCTAGGGTCAGGCATTTGGAAACTATATACTGACTGCATTTTGTTTGTTTTAGTGTGCAGATTTTGGAATTGCCTAAAAATAGGGAGATTGCCATTAGAACAACAACAAAACATCCTCAGATTATAAATTCCTAGTAAAAAATTCCCAGGGGTTTGGAAAATTTTATTCAATGATAACATTATCATTACTTTTGCAGCAACTTTTTTGATTTCCCCTATCTTTTCTTGCTATGTATCCAAAACATGTTGTATTAGTTTCCCATGGCTTCTATAACAAATTACCACGAAGTTGGTGTCTTAAAATAACAAATACTTATTCTTTTGTAGTTATGCAGGTCAGAAGCCTGAAATAAGTTTCACTGGGCCAACACCAAACTATTGTTGGAGTCATGCTCTTCCCAGAAGCTCTAGGGGAGGATCTGTTTCCTGGTCTTCCAGCTTCTAGAGCTGTGGTTCTTGCACTCTTTGGCTCATGACCCCATTACTCTTTCTTCAAAGCCAGCAGCATAGCATCTTTATTTCTTTTTTTTTCTAATTTTTATTTTTAGTTAGGGAGTACATGCTCAGGACGTGCAGGTTTGTTACATAGATAAATATGTGCCATGGTGGTTTGCTGGACGTATCAACCCATCACCTAGGTATTAAACCCAGTATGCATTAGCTGTTTTCCCTAATGCTCACCCTCCTACCCCCACCCCCTGAAGCATGGCATCTTTAAATCTCTCACTCTCTCTGCTGAGATAGTCACATGACCTTCTGTCTTCGGTGTCAAATATCTTACAAGGATATGTGTGATAACATTCAGAGCCCACTCATATAATCTAGGATAACTCTCCCATTTTAAGATTCTTAATTTAGTCATGTCTCTAAGTTCTCTTTGGCATGTAAGTAACATTTACACTTTCCAGGGTTTGGGACCTAGATATTTGGGGACGATTATTCAGTCTGCCACTTATGCTTAGGTTCTATACATATTGCCCATCTGTTGTATTTACTTTACATTGATTCTGAGTTACCCATTAAAGTTGTGACACATTCTAAGATGTCTAGATCCTGGAGAGCCATGTCTATGACTACCAAAAAAGGGAGCCATAACACAATTAAGAAGTTTTGATTAATAACCTATTTCTTGTGTACAGTGTCTTTTACAGAAAGCCTTCTCCTAGGTAGTTAAATAAGAGCTACTTGTGAATATGCCACATTGATTTTGGAACATTCTCTGAAAACCTTGGTGCAAAAATGACACTCAGACTGCTAGGGCAGAACAGTCTACTGAGAACTCTCAACAGATGCTCAGGCGCCCCTCCTCTCATTGCAGCAGATTATTCCTGAGATCGGCTGTTGCTGAGGCATATACAAATATAATTTAAGAGAGCTTCGAGGGCCTCTTCTTCCCTTGTCCTGAATTGCTGTCAGGCAACTGGAGGATCCATTGCACTGTGGGGAAAAAGGCGTAACAAAACAAGTTAGCAAACCCAATCCTGTGGTGGACGCTGGCCGTTCTGTTCAGACCATTGCTGTTGCGGTTTGGTAAACAGTATCTGAGTGACTCTGACCTACCCAACAGCCAATTAACTGCCAAGGAGGAACATGGGTGTAGGGTGGATTTGTCTTTAAGTATCAGTTCCTATTAAATAAGACAAACATCTACTTGTCTGCCTAGAAAGGGAGAGATATTCTAAATTGGTGGTTTCAGATGCAGTTTCAGGTGCTGTAGAATTCATAGGTACCTCAAGCAAGGATACCAGGGTGAATGGAATAGACAGAACAGACCCAGCTCTGGGCCATCTATCCCAGGTTTACCCAGAACAATCTCACTTGTATCTGTTTTATTTTGGGGGGTTCTTTTAAGTTTTTGTTTTTAAAAATGATTCAACTACTTTTTTTAGAGTAAAAAGAAACTCAAAAGGAACACAGGTTATTTTAACTCTTGTTTTTTGTAAATACACAGATACATGCATGCAGTGAAGGCATACTTGGAATACAGTGGTTAGGAATTCAGGTGTTAGAATCAATGGACCTAGATGAAAATTCTAGCTCTAAAACTTGAGTTGTGTAATACTGAACCTGTTTATTTCAACTCTTAGCGACAGACTGACCTTACACCTCTACAATGGAAATAATAACTGCCTACTTTCTCACAGGGATTTTGTGAGGACTAAAGTATATCTTACCAGTAAAACTTAGTCAATTTAAATTTAGGAACAAGACAAGTTTACATGCCATCTCAGCTTGTGTTCCATATTGGGTTGTAGATTGTATTAGTCTGTTTTCAGACTGCTGATAAAGACATACCTGAGACTGGGCAATTTAGGAAAGAGGTTTAATGGACTTACAGTTCCATGTGGCTGGGGAAGCCTCACAATTATGGCAGAAGACAAGGAAGAGCAAGTCATATCTTACATGGATGGCAGCAGGCAAAGAGAGAGTTTGTGCAGGGAGACTCCTCTTTGTAAAACCACCAGATCTCGTGAAACTTATTAACTATCACGAGAACAGCATGGGAAAGACCTGCCCCCATGATTCAGTTACCTCCCACTGGGTCCCTTCCACAACATGTGTAAATTCAAGATGAGATTTGGATGGGGACACAGCCAAACCATATCATTCTGCCCCTGATCCCTCCCAAATCTCATGTCCTCACATTTCGAAACTAATCATGCCTTCCCACCAGTCCCTCAAAGTCTTAACTCATTTCAGCATTAACTCAAAAGTCTACAGTCCAACATCTCACCTGAGATAAGGCACGGCCCTTCTGCCTATGAGCCTGTAAAGTTGAAAGCAAGTTAGTTACTTCCTGTATACAATTGGGGTACAGTCATTGGCTAAATACAGCCATTTCAAATGGGAGAAATTGGCAAAAACAAAGGAGCTGTAGGCCCCATGCAAGTCTGAAATTGAGCACGGCAGTGAAATCTTAAAGTTCCAAAATGATCTCCTTTGACTCCATGTCTCACATCCAGGTCACGCTGATGCAAGAGGTGGATTCCCATGGTCTTTGGCAGCTCCTCCCCTGTGGCTTTGCAGGGTACAGCCCGCCCTCCCAGCTGCTTTCATGGGCTGGCATTGAATGCCTGTGACTTTTCCAGCTGCACAGTGCAAGCTGTCAGTGGATCTACCATTCTGGTGTCTGGAGGACAGTGGCCCTCTTCTCACAGCTCCACTAGGCAGTGCCCCAGTAGGAACTCTGTGTGGGGGCTCTGACCCCACATTTCCTTTCTGCACTGGCCTAGCAGAGGTTCTCCATAAGGGCCCTACCCCTGCAGCAAATTTCTGCCGGGGCATCTAGGTGTTTCCATACATCTTCTGAAATGCAGGCGGAGGTTTTCAAACCTCACTTCTTGACTTCTGTGCACCCATTTGTTTGTGCATATCATTTGTCTCACTAATCATAGGTATGTGATTAAGGTGATTTCCTTTCCTTCTTCCTTTCTGAAAGCCCAGACAAATGCCTGTTTGACATCGACTGGCCCCAGTAAGTAACCAATATCTAACCAGAAATAGCGTTAAACTTGGCCAGAATTTGGTGACACAATAAAATATCATATCCTGCTTGTGAGAGTATAAATTGGTTCAACTTTTTGGAAGATCATTTGGTAGTTTATCAAGAGACTTAGAAAGGCACAGCAATTTGACTTTGTGCTCACATCTGATCACCACTTTTGGAGGAAGTGGCTTTATGTATAGAAGTGTTTATCACAGCAAAATTATAAAAGAAAAATGAAATAACCTAATTATTAGGTTATTGAAACATAAGCTAATATATGGTTATGGCAAAGATAGGGTAAAATAAAAGCAGAGTTTGAAACAGTGTATATAGTGTGACCTGAATTTTAAAATTATTAGTACAGTAAGACCAAACATTTAAAAATTACTGAATGAAAACTTAACCATGCAGCGGTCATATCCATATAAAGAGATTGCATCCTTCTAAGCAAACCATTTACACATATCTGGTTAATTCCTTTGAATAAATTCCAAAACATGTAAATGATCCAGTATGAGGCATATTGCCATTTTTGTTTTTTAAGTGTTTTATGTTACATTTTCAAATAGTCATCCAGAAGCATTATATCAATTTACATATTTCCCTTGTAGGCAAGTCAATTTCTACTTATGTGTACCTGTCCCACAAGGTCTTCTTTATATTTTTTTATTTTCCAAATTATCTACCTTAAATGTGAATGTTTTAAAAATAAAAAATACTTACACATATGAAAAATGACTGTAAATGTATATTGGAAATGCAGACCAAATAAGTTAGAATATCACTTCCCTCAACAGTGATTGTTGGGAGTTTCCTGGAACCAGCATAAGACCCACATATCAACCAAATATCTGTCTACCTACCTTTCTTTCTTTAAGTGGTTCATGTTTCTACTTGCCTGTCTCACCATCTATCTCATGGTGAGATGGGGCTCCCAACCTAGTTCCTCTGGCCTCTTCATTTCTATCAGTGGTACTATCTTTCTCTCCCACTTGAAATCTTGGTACCATCTTTGATTTCTCCTTCCTTGCCCACCACATGCAGTTGCTAAGTCAGAACATTTCCTAAACCTTTCCTCTGTCCTTTCTTTGCATTTCCATAGCTCCCACCCTAGCACAGGTTTTTATTACCTCTTTTATACAACAGACATGTATTGTGGACCTACCCTGCACAAGGCATTATACTGTGGCAATATAGGATAAATGCTTTCACTCCTTCACAGAATTTATAGTCTAACAAGGCAGACAGAGAGTAAATGACAAATTGTAAAATTAATCATACAACTACAATTGTGGTAGTTTCACAGATGAAAGAAAAGTTATAACAGCAAATAACTAGAGAGACAGATCTAGTCTGGAGGGCTCAAGTGACGATGTCTTGAAGAAGTGCTATTTACCTTGGGCTCTGAAGCAGTGCATTAACTAAGTGAAGCAGAGAGAGAGCAATCTAGGCATAATGGAACAATGTGCTGAAAGAAACCGAGGAGGAAAGGACCTGGGGCATTTATGATGCTGAGTCAAAGCCAGTTTGGGTGGAGGGCAGAGAATGGACTACCCTGAGGCTGAAAAGGTAGGTGGCCAGATCATGTAGCTCTTCGTAGACTATGTACTAGATTATAGCCCTCAAACAGCTTAAAATTAGCCTCTCTGCCTCCAGGTTAGAGCTCCTTCAGTCACTATTACCCACAACAATTAAGACACACTTATTTAAAAGACCTGTTGGAACATGTCAGCTTCCTGACTAAAAGAAAACAGGAAAACCATTAGCAGCACACAAAAAATCTTTACTTAGTGGCTCATCATTGCCAATGGACTCAAGTAGACTCCCTGGGCTTTGGTATGGGTTGAACTGTGTCTCCCCAAACTTCGTATGTTGAAATTCTAATCCCTAATTCCCCAGAATGTGACCGTATTTGAAAATACAGTTGTTGTAGGTATAATTAGTTAAGATGAGGCCATGCTGGAGTAAGGTTGACAGCAAATCCAGTAGGACTGGTGCCCTGATAAAAAGCAAAATTTTGGACACATACAGAGAAACACAGACACACAGACACACAGACACACACACTAACACACACACACACACACACACACACACACACACGGGGAGGGGAGGAGGAAGGGAGAATGCCATGTAAGACTGGAGCTGTGCTGCCACAAGCCGAGGAACTAGCAACAGCTAGGAGGCCTGGAGCAGATCCTTCTTCACCTTCAGCATTCTTCTCTGCCCATCACAACATCCCTTTCCCGGGGGTCTCAGAGCTTCGGAAAACTAAAAATCGGTCTCTGTAAACAAGAATTAAAGAATTTAAGCCTGAGATGTATATATATTAAAGGGTGTTCAATTAAAAAACCCATAATTTAAGAAAAGATACAACAAATAATATATGCCTTTCCTATTATAGGTCTAGTTTCGCTATTACATACAAATGAAAAAAAATGAAGCTAATAGCATGAAATTGGCTTTAAACAGGATAGGAAATTTCTGCCATGGTTCAGACGGGGATAATAATCTATTTTTTGCTGGTTTTTCAAGCTATAAGAGATGTAAAATTTTGTCTTCCTAAACAAATTAATATTTATTCATTAAAGCCTTAACAGAGGTAGAAGGTTAAATTTTCATGGTTATATTAACTGTTAGTTTATTTTAAGGAATCACATTGAACCACCTAGAGACATATGTTAGTTTATAAGTAGAGTATGGTTAACTCAGTAATTAAAAGAACATTATTTCCCCTTTAGTTAAGAAGGAAAGTCAAATGATGCCAGTGGTAATAGATGAAAAGAGTAGACAATATCTGTAGCAAGTGACTATTTTCATTTGTTATACTTTGGTGGTGAGGAATCTGAATTATATTGAGAACTAGAGCATTAACCTGACACTAATTCCAAAATAAGCATAGAAATAACCATTTTAATAACTATTAGATGAGTTGTGCCCACAATATGCTGTCTCAAAAGCCACCTCTACATAACATGAGAGGTGAGTTTTAATATTATTTTAAGGGCTTTCCTCTTGGTTATTTGATTTCATCACCTATATGTCTGTGCAATTTTACCTGTAATATTCTGCTATGTTTTTCTGTTTAAAATATATTTGAAATACAGAGAATATATTTCTGGTACGCAGCCTGTAAGATGGCCCCCATGACCCTCACCTCCTGATATTCACACCTTGTATATCACTTCCCCTTGAGTATATGGTGGCCTCAGTGGCTCAGTTCTGGCAAATACAGTGTAGCAGAAGCAATGTTATATTCCTTTTGATATTAGGTTAAAAAAAGACTGCAGCTTCTCTCTTAAGTACTCTTGCTCATTCTCTCTTGTTCTTTCTTAAATCTTGCCCTCTCTTAAGTTGATCTGGGGAAATCCAGCCACCATATTGTAGGCAGTCCCGTGAAAAGGCACATGTGAACTATCTCGGAAGTAGAGCTTCTGAGGCTTGCCAACAGCCACGTGACTGAGCTCAAAAGTGGATACTTCAGAGACTCCAGCCCTGGCTGATAGCAGAACTGCAACCCCATGAGTGACTTTGAGCCAGAACCATCCGGCTAAGTAACACCCAGATTCATGAGCCACAGAAACTATTTGAAGTAATAAATATTTCCAGCCGCTAAGTTTTGTGATAATTTGTTACACAGTAATAAATATTAGAACATTGAGTACATCGGCTTTCTTTCTGTCTTGAAATTTATCCAGCCACATTTTGGGGATTGAGTATGGGGCTGCTATGTTAAGTTTGGCCTTAAGTGGAGAAATATATCATTATATCTTATTTTCAGTGGAGAGTTCCACAATTAACCTGAGTAGACTGCAATGCCCCATTGTGTTCTGTGTGGTGTGTGTACATTTATTTCAAAGATCTTGATGAAATTCCTGATAATGCAAATAAAAGAAAAGAAAAAAGAAAAAGTGAAAATGCTAGCAATTTAGTATCTGTTAGGTGTAATATCTTGGCACTATGATTACATGCTTATATATTAAAGAATCAAGAACTGCCATATGTTTGGAATCTATTATATGGTTCATTCACCCCTTCATTCATGCAATTTCTCATTAATCCATTTAGAAATCGTCTGTTGAGCCCTTATTATGACCAGGCATTTTACCTGGTCATACCAGGTATAATAGACATATCAAGTGGAATATTACTAATTCTGCTCTCTAGAAACTTAAGGTCTAATAAGGTAGACAAACCAATAATGATTACGATAGAGGGCAATAATTGACAGAAATAGCAGTTGGCACTGGATGCTATTAGCACAAAGAAGAGGCTTTGGAAGGAAAAGATACCTTTAGAAGTCATGCCTAATGTTGAAGGATAAATAGAATTTAGTCAAGGAAAACATGAGGAAATTATTAATATTTCAAGCAGAAGCAAGATGTGTGTCAAAGCACAAAGTACAGATAGAGTTTAAAACTTTCAATTTTGTGTGAATAAACTTGATGCGGGCCCTCTTAGTGCTAACACTTCAGTGATGGAGGAAAAAATGAACAAATAAATATGAAATTACAAATTGTGATAAAGTTGAATAAAGGGAAAAACAGAACACCAAGAACCAGTAAAGGGATTTGTACATAATAGTATTGTTAGAGGAAATGATTTTCATGTTAGACATATTTTTAGGTACATATGGGGTAGTCCCTTGGAAAAGTCCCAGCACAATTACAGAGAGTGAAACTTGAAGGAGAAGGTGGCACTGGAGCTCTAAAGATTTGGACTTCATCACCCGTTGGTTTTAGTTAAAGCCATGGAAATGTGTAAGGTTATCAAATTGTCAATTATGCCGGGCAGAGTGCTTTCTGAAGTAGATTTTCAAAGCATCTTTGTGGGTTAATTCTATTCTGAGAATCTGTTACTTGTTTACATCAGTACAGGGTTTAAAAATAATTTCGAGTAATTTTCCTTAAGTCATAATATTAGCAACCCACAAAAGTTGTTACTAATGGAGAATAGTGTGCTTTTAGAAGTTCCATTTGGTAAGTCTGTCAGACTGCGAGGCAGTGAAGCCTAATGCTTAAAAAGCCCTGAATACTGGGATCGCTACCTGGTTCCACACATAGGCTTCAGCTCTTACTGTGTGACCCTAAGTTAGTTACTTAAAATCTTTCATCTCAGTTTGCTTTTGGTAAGCCTTTACATGTATAGTGAGAAAAATATGAGAAAATGCAGGCAAAGCCTGTGACAAATTGCAAATGCTCAACTAGAAAATGGTAGCTCCTCATAATATTATTATTATTATTATTACTATGAATATCAGTAATAATGGCAGCAGTAGCCAGTCGTAGTAGTAGTAAATGCTTTTCCTATGAGAATATTCTAAAAAACTGGGATAGCTTGGGCTATAAAATTATTAATATTTGGATATTTTTCCAATTAGTATTGCTGTTTCTCATATAAACATAAAAAAGAGATTTGTTTCTTTTCTGTGTTTGAGGTGGGGACATGGGGTTAAAAAAAAGGAATGTGGAAACACCAAGAAATAAAATCAGGCAACTGAAGATACGTCTTCTGCCATGGAAGCTCAAAATTTTAGGATCTTACAAGATACACCTTTGCTCCTGGGACTTCAGATGCTTGGTATTGCTAAGAAATGTGATAATTTCCCATTTCAAATAAATATGGAAATTAGTATTCTTTATTGCAATATTACACTATTTTTAATATAGAAATGTTATTAAATTTTCTGAATTATTTGGATTCAATGTGGGTGAGCTGAAGAGGTGACACAAAAATTCATGTCTATCTTTACCCCTTTATTCTGTTTAAACATTTTTATCCTTGCATGTATGAATAGTACTTTTATAATTTAAAAAACAGTTTAAAAAATTAAGGTCCACATGGAAAATATGAAACAAACACAAGAATTTAGATTACACTAAACAACACATGACTCTAGTAGAATTCTGGAAATGTTATCTGATAAAGAATATAAGTAGTATCATCACTTCCCTTCCTTCTTTTAAAAATAGGAGTAAAGTGTTTTAAAATCTAGTGTATTATTAATATTATTTCCAGGTGTTAGCTAGCTATTTATAGATGAGTTCATTTTAAAATAGGTTAGTCCCTATGAATGGCAGACAAGGATATATGCCTGACAAGACTGAG
Source organism: Pongo abelii (assembly GCF_028885655.2). Taxonomy (NCBI): domain Eukaryota; kingdom Metazoa; phylum Chordata; class Mammalia; order Primates; family Hominidae; genus Pongo; species Pongo abelii. Next base: position 83,620,500 of record NC_071996.2, on the reverse strand, counting down.
TCTTCTGGTGTCATACTTTAAGGACCTCTTTCTGTAGAACTTCCTTCCAGCCATGAGTCTAGGAACTTCTGAATTTATACAAAACCCATCCCTTAAAACTAGAGCCAAGAATTAATTTTATTTCCATTATGATGTAGATTGTAGTAAGTGATTTGTATAGCATGTGTAAGTCTTTAAAACATTTTTACATCTATTATCTTATTCTCCTTTCAGAATAACCCTGTGAAACAGGCAAAATAGGCAAGATTGTATCTCTCAGACTATTTTCTAATGGTATGGTGCACCTTTCTATACAAGGTTTTATTAGTTACACATACCTATCATTAGTGAAACAAAGTTTAGGGTAAACAGACTTAAACCTATGTAAAACATATTTGAGTCTATTTACACTGAGTTAATTTGAATTGCATGTAAGTATAGCCTAAATATAGAACCAACATCTTTCCTAGAAATGTCTTGTTACACTTCCCTTTAATTTTTTTCCTAGAGACCTGTTTAGTTTTTGATTGAGGCATTATAAATACTCCTTGTGCTACATTGAGATATCAGCATCTCAACTGTCTGTGTTGATCTCTACCTGATTCTTCTCCATTCTTTGCCTCACTGAGAGTAGAGGATTCAGCTGTATCAACAGTTTTTCAAAAGGAAACTATTGTGAGAACACTTTTCTTCCAAAAGTGGGATTCAGATTAAATAACACAATGCTCAAACATTCTATGAAAGGGTTATTCTCCAATAAACTCTTACATAGTATTTCATCAAAGATGTTTTTAAACTGGGAGAATAACTTATTGTATTGGATTTGCTGCATTAGAACCTATAAAAAGCATCTTTGCGACAGATAAAGATTCCATTTTCTAGAATACAGGCATATAGTGTTGGGCAATTTGGAGAAAATCTCTCTATTGCTCTTGTAAAAATTATATTCTGAATAGGAGAAGAAATTAAGTACAGCAAAAATAGAGAAAGACAGAAGGGAAATTGAAGATTACCTTAGAAAAAAAGCAGAATCAGGAAGAACAAAAAATAACTGCCTTAAGGTGGTTGATAACTCTGAAATTAAAATTTAGGTTGAAAATTTCCTTACCTTTGATTGCCTCATGTAAATTTAAATTTTTTAAAATTATGCCCTTTCTTTCTCCTCAAATGCTGCTAAAATTAATCTTACATTGATGAACAGATTTTATGTGATCATCAATGAGAAGTGTTTTTTTTTTTTTTTTGCACGGATGGAGAAATTTGGCTCAGAAATGTGATTATACATGTTTGGAAATGGCTTGTAAGTAATACATCGGTTTCTACTTAAACATGAGGTTGTGATTATATACGTATTTGCAGATGTGAAATTTAAATATAATATCTACTGAGTGACACAATACATTATGTTAAAGCCCATAGCAGAGTGAGATTAACCATTTTAAGACTTTTTCATATGCGTTAAGAATTCACTGGTAGAGTCAATTCTAGTTTTTGATGGAGTTTTAGATGAGTATGGTATAGTCTTAGTCATTTAGGGCTGTTACTAAAAAAATCATAGACTGGGTGGCTTATAAACAACAGATATTTATTTCTCACAGTTGTGGAGGCTGGAAGTCCAAGATAGGGTAGCAACATGGTAAGGTGCTGATGAGGGTCTTCTGGTTGCAGACTGCCATCTTCTTGTATCCTCACATAGTGGAAAGAAAGCAAGCTAGCTCTCTGGACTCTTCTTATAAGTGCACTAATCCCATTCATGAGAACTCTACCTTTATCCCAAAGACCCAACCTCCAAATACTATCACATTGGGATTAGGTTTCAGCATATGCATTCTAGGAGGACACAAACATTCTGTTTATAGCAGGTATACACTGTTTTTTACCCAAGTAATATTTATTTTTCTTTTCATCATTACTAACAAGTTCTAATTTTTTTTGATGCAATAAAGTGCATCACTAAAAATAGTGACCTCCTGATACTACCTGACATCTAAAGTAAGTAAGGTGACATAATTCTGCCAGAGAAGCAAGTGGAAGTCTGCTGTGGATGTGTCAAATGTTTTTCCTCTCCTAAGACAGGTAACTTACTCCTTCACTCTTCAATCTTATTCTTTCTTGAAACTCAGGTATGTAGTGAACCAACTGATGACCATGGGGCATAACAAGCATGATAAGGATGACTGGGGTAGAAGATGCTAGGAGCTTGGGTCCCTGATGACATCAGTGTGCAGCTGCCCAAGCCTACACTGCTCCCAACTAGCTTTTTTAAAAACGTTATTTAAAACCCTTCTATTTGTTAGGGGGTGGGAGGTTGGTGGAGGGATAGCATTAGGAGAAATACCTAATGTAGATGATGGGTTGATGGGTGCAGCAAACCACCAAGGCACGTGTATACCTATGTAACAAACCTGCATGTTCTGCACAGGTACCCCAGAACTCACAGTATAATTTTAAAAAGCCCTTCTATTTAAGCCACGATGGTAGGGTTTTCTATTATTCATAGCTATTTATCTTCATAACTCATATAGTAACCAATTCCCTTATAAATTCTTTGTCCTTTGACTGCTTTGGCAGACAGTGCTAAGTACTTAGGAGAGATAGTGCTTTATTGAAAATAGTGAAATGCTTCTGTACAATTTATAAATTTCCCATATCTTCCAAGTGCCAGACCCTTCCCCAGTGGTCCTGGTTACTCCCCGGAGGCCAACGGCACTTCCCAAAATTCAGCAAGGAATAAGTCAATGACAGGCACAGGAAGGTGCCTCCAAAGCCTTATCCACATAGGTATTCCCCATGCCTCAATTTTGTTAAATATCTTAAATGTTATCCCAGATGAAACAACATTTATTCATAAGGACAGCATCAGTGATGTTTTATATACCTTAAACTGTAATAACATACACTATATACTGAATATTCATTTATTTCTTTTTCTTGCAGAAAACTTTCAGAATTCTCCTTTGTTTGAATTTTAACCAGATACCCATGAATTCATTTTTCTTTATGGCACAGGATCTAAAAAATGAGCATCTTTTGCTCAGTTATGGATCGATCAATGCTTTTCTGGTTTTCTATGTCCAAGGTTATTTACTCCTATGCTCCAAAAACCTGCATCTTGGACAGGCCTCCTCATCTCCTCTTTCCTATTTTCTTACTGTCTTAACCAAGGTACAGAGAAAAACTTGGATACTGGAATGGGAAAAAGCTTTGAGTCATCTGTATTTAATATACTCATCATCATAAAGCAGGTATTTCTTACTCTTTCCAAATTCTTATTTTATGTGGCCTCAGCTCTTTCTATGATAACTTCAAGCCAAAGAACATGTACTTGGCTTCCTTCCTTTCTCCTTGCAGATGTTACAAGAAGGCAGTCCTGAGGCCTGCATTTACTTTTCTTTTTGCTCTTCTTTTTAAACTTTCCATACTTTTATTGGAAAAGAAAAAAAATCTTTATTTACTTCTCCACCTTTATTTTATATCTAGTCTCTATTTTCCACTCCCAAATCTTACTGTTCTTAATTCGATCAATGGAGGAGCTCACCATTGCCTTAAGGTTTTTAAATATTTTAAACATCATCTCAGATAAAATAACATTTATTCATAAGGACAGCATCAGTGATATTTTATATACCTTAAACTGTACTGACATATACTATATATTTAATATTAATTTACTTCTTTTTCTTGTAGAAAACATTCAGCATTTTCCTCTCAATTTTACCAGATATCATAGGTATCTGGTATTTTAAACATAGGTATCTGGTTAAAATAATAGAAGACACCATTATATTAAAATGGAAATTCTCAGTCACTGAATATATATATATATATATATATATATATACACACACACACACACACACATACACACAAGGGAAGATTATGATAGGACAAGAATAGAAAGAGCTTACTAGATTCAGTGAGCTGCTCAGTTAGATAACATTTGAAAAATTATTTTAAATTGTACTATAATATATATGTGTTAAAAAATAGGCTTTCTTAAAAAGGATAAAATAATAGCTTATACAAATATGAAATTATCACATGCAAAGATTTTATTTAACTCATTAATTAATGAAGGAATCAGTAGACATTACAATCAGTTCAATAGGCAACTTACAGTCTGAGGAATACTGAAATGAATATATAAATGGATGGAAAACTGGCAAAAAACAAAAAGGTAATTGTCCACAGGCAAATAATCAATTGCATTCTACCAGACACAATGTGCATTTCTATGGACAGGAATTATTTGCATTACCATCAGTTATGTATAATTTCTATCTCTAAAAAGTTTTAAAATAACCCAGTCAAAGACAGACAGAGGTGATCAGTAGGTGTATTAACTAGCCAGGACACATCATATGTTCCCACCTCATTTATAATTTTTCCCTTACATGTGTGACCTAGTGAAGTATAGCCAAAAGGTTCTTGATTCCCATCCTAGGAACTGACTTAATGGCCTTTTCTAGGAGGAGAAGATAAAAATGGGAGTGGGACAGAGTTGGGAGGGAGGACAGTTTTATTTTCTTGTTTTTGTTTTGTTTTTTTTTTCTTGGGATGATAGTTTTAAAGGACAAGACTAGGAAACTGAGTAAGAGTGAGGCAAATTGTCCTTTCCTGCCCTACTTGGGGTAGTGTTAAGAGCTTGAGCCCTGGAGCCATAACACATGGTTCAAACTCCATTTCTGCCACTTAACATGTGTGTCACCTGTTGGACAGGTTACTTAGTCTTTTGAGACCTCAGTTTCTTTATCTATATAATTTGGTTATTAGTAGCACCTAATTGATAAGTTTGTTGAAGGGGATCAAATGTGATGACCTTCTAAAATGGTTAGCATAATAATTAGCTTGGCAATGTGCCAAATAATATTATCATCATTAATATTTTTGTCAATATTATAGTTGTCTTTTAGGTGAAAATGATATGTTCAAGCTAAACCAGCTCAGAAATTTATGACACCATCAAATTAATTTTTGAAATTGCTCTATTGAGGCATAATGGACATACAGTGAACTGGATATACTTAAAGTGTGCCATTTGGTGAGTTTTGACATGTATGTACTGTGAAACCATCACCATAATGAACATATTCATCGCTCCCAAAAGTTCCATCATGACTTTTTATAATCCCTACCTCCCATTGTTCCCTGCTTCCCATACCTATCCCCAGACAACTCGTTATCTACTTTTGTCACGAAAGTTTGCATTTCCCAGAATGTTTACCAATGGAATAATATAGTTTGTATTCTTTTCTCATTAGTTTCTGTCACTCAGCATAATTATTTTGAGATTCTTGCATACTGTAGTATATATTAATAGTTCATTCCTTTTTACTGCCATGTAGCATTTCATTATATGTATATACCATGCTTTTTCTTTTTTCCTTTTTTTTTTTTTTACCCATTCTGCTGTTGGTGGACATTAGAGTTGTTTTCCATTTTTGACTATTACTAATAACGCTGACATAAACATTCATGTACAAGTGCTTGTATAGACAAATGTATTAATTTCACTTGTATAAATATCTAAGAGTGGAATGGTGGAATCAGAAGGTAAGTATATGTTTAATGTTTTTAGAAACTGCCAGCTATTTTCCAAGTTAGTTGTATAATTTTTCATTCCTACTAGCAATGTATGAAAGCACCTGTTGCTCCACCTCCTTGCCCACACTTGATATGATCAGTTTTTAATTTTAGCTATTCTAACAGTTGTGCAGTGGCATCTCATTGTGGTTTTAACTTATATTTCCCTAATGACTAATGATATTGAGCACCTTTTTAATGTGCTTATTGTCTACTTCTGAGTAAATACAAAGTGTTTTGCTAAAACTATTGTGTGGCTGTATTGGATGATCTATTCATGTGTAATATACTTCATCTAGTCCAAACCTATACCCCCAAAAGATAAAATGTAAAAGCCGTAGACAGAGTCGACAACATGTAAACATCTTCATGGCCCATAAACCTACAGATATGTGAATGAGTAAGCAGGACTGAATCTGAAGTCCTGACAGATGATGGGCTTAGAAGCAGAAGTGAATGATGCAGCAATTTTCCTTAGGAGGTGGGGAACCAGAGCCTATCTTACAGCTTGGAGTTCAACATCTTCTCACTCTTGTGAAAAGAAGCTAAGGAAAGAAAGCTTGGTGTTGCCCTCCTCCTTGCTGCTGACCTACCGCCTGGGGCTAAGGGAGCAAGAGGACTATGATTAGGAACTGAGTCAAACTGCTTTCAGGACCCAAGGCCTGAATTTTTTACAAACCCACAGGTCACAATAGTATAGGAATACCAAAACACTGCAAAAGTCAATTCTGGACCTGAGGTCTGAAGGAGTGAGAGAACAAATAAAACTGGGATGGGTAGAGGAGAGAAACTGAGAACAAACCCAATCCACAAATTCAAACAAAACCTACCTTTCAAAATGAACCTCATGAAAGAAGTAATAATAAAAAAGACAACCAACAGAGAAAATGAAAAAAAAAGTTGTGAGAAAACAATTAGGACAATGAGGAATCGTGAAGTAATAATGATAACAATCACCATGATAAAGCTTAGTATGTTTTAAGCCCTTGACACTTACCTAAAAGAAAAGACAGCCAAGAAAATCATCAGGACATAAATTCCCCCTGGATAAAATCAGTTTTATGGCACAATATGACAAAGATTTTTTAAAATTTTTGATTTTTCAAAGAAAGAAACAAAGAAATGAAAATCATTACAAATAAATGAAAATCATTGCAAAGAACAGGATGACATGAAATAAAATATGCATATAAAAGAACACATGGATATGAAAAAGGAGAAGAAATATTTGAAATAAAAAGCTATTCTTGTAATACAAAGTACAGAAGATGGATAAACTATAGCAAGATATGGCAAATTGCAAAGAATGGCCATACATCCTTTGTAGCTCCTTCCGTCAAAAGGTGGAATCCATTTCTTTACTCCTTGAATCTTGGATAGGCAATGTGACTAGATTTAGCCAATGGATCACTAGCAAAGATGATGCAAGTGGAGACTTCAAAAGCACTTGAACACTGGGGGTCTTATATGCTCTTGCTGCTGGAAACACCAGAACCATCCTGACACAGAGCCTGGGTTAGCCTCCTGAGTGGTGATAGATCATGTGGAGTGAGAGGTTCAGTCACCTCAGCTACCTCAAAAGCTTAGCAAAGCACAGACCCTCACTGACCTGATGGTGAATGTAGTTCCATGAGCCAGTCCAGGCAAGACTAGCAGGAAAACCACCTAGGCAATTCCACAAAATCATAAGAAATAAGTTGTTCTTATTTCAGACCACTAAATTTTGAAGGATGTTAGGCAGCAATAGATAATTGTTACACTGAGATAGTAAAAGACAGAATTAGCAAATGAGAAGATACTATGAAGAATTCACTCCAAACACAGATTAAAATATGAAAATGCAATGAAGACATATGGAAGAAAGATGTAGATATTCTTATGTATTTCTAACAGAAGTTCTAGAGGAAGAGAATGGAGGGGATGGTGGAGAAGTAATATTTGAAGCAATGATAATTTGAAATTTTCCAAAACTGAACAAAATCATGAATAGTTTTAGCTTCAAAATAATTAAGGAATGTTTTATGGATTTAATAAAATAATTTATATATAAACTAAACTTCACTATTCATATAGGCTATTTGCATATCAACTTGAAAAAAATGTGAATTCTGCTCAAATCAAACTGAAAGAGGGCAGCTTCTCTTTTTGTAATTCAAGTTTCTTAAAATTTGACAAACAACCAGTATGGTGGTGGGGAAGGTCTCCCTGTAGCAAGTGTTTGCGTGTTAAACATGCTTTGTTTTTGTCTGTCCATCTTCCCTTCTTTTAGGAATCAATGCTCCAACAAACCACATGGTTTTGATGGTCTCAATTTCTACTCTCGCAGGGGAAGACATATGAGCCACGATACTCCAAACAGTTTTTCTCTCCCAGGAATTTTAAACTTCAGATAAATTCAATATAAAAATGTCTTACATTCTTGTATTGCACATCTTTAACATATATTTATTTCATTTATAGTATTTGGGGTGGAAAGAATAGGCACACGTGTACTCAGTCCACTATTCTGTTCTAATCTTCCTTCTGTACTCTTATTCTGCTTAAGCTATCCAGTTTTTAAAACAGCAGCAGGTAGTCATCGTGCTATATATTAGATCTCCAGAACTTATTTATCTTATAACTGAAAGTTTGCACCCATTGACAAATTTTTTGCCATTTTCCCCACTCCTGGCCCCTGACAATCATTCCACTTTCTGTTTCTATGACTTCAATTTCTTTAAATTCCACATTAAGCGACACCATGCCATATTTGTCTTTCTGTGTCTGGATTATTTCACTTAGCATAATATCCAAATTGGTAAAATTTTCTTCTTTTTTTAAGGCTGAATAATATAGTATAGTTGAAATTTGTTGAGAGAGTAGATTGTTAAGTGTTCTTACCACACACACAACCCTCAGTGGAGATGATTTGTGAGGTGATGGATATGTTACTTAGCTTGATTGTGGTAATAATTTCATAATGTATACATATATATCAAACATCACCTTGTATATATTAAATATATGCAATTTTTATTTGTCAGTGATACCTCACTAAAGCTGGGGGGAGAAACCAGCAGCAGATAAAAAGCAAATTTGATATAAGGAAAAAGGCTGCTAGAGATAATCCTATTAGCAGCATTGAAGAATGACAAATTGGAGTCTGATATTAAGAGAAAAATCAAAAAAAGAAAAAAAAAAGCTTAAAATGGAGACACTGCTAGTCAAAACACACATCAATGGGATACTAATGTAGGGTGATATATATTTGCTTCATCAGACTCTAAGGGCATCAACTTATATATACAACATAAGTTGAGCATAAAGTGATAATTGTATAGGTTTTTCAGGCTCTTTAGTTGAGCATATTATAGCTGTGTGAGTCATCATGCCACTTTAAAATGCTATTTTTGTAGTCTCTGTCTAATAAGGCAGGAAAGTGACAAAACTGCCTATACATTTGTAAAAATATTTCTGTCAAAACTTTCATTGTTTAAAGGAATAAACACTCATGTGTAAAATTTATTCCATACAGACCCAGTATTTTATTCCATTAGCTAAATTGTGACGGTTTAGATATTTATAAATATTTTTTGCTTTTTTTCTCTTTGTCATGCTGAGGTTTTCATAAAGAACACTCTCGAATCCCATGCTGATAAAAATAAAATGTTTTTCTTTTCTTAATATTGTATATAATGTCTTAAATTTTATCCAAGGGAAATTTCTCTTCTCGGTGTAATTCAGAGTAGTTTTATTTTTCAAAAGGGAACTGTTTGTCCCACTAAGTTGTTTTTATTTAATGCACTGACTACTGATTGTTCTGAGTTGTAAAAAGATCAGAGCCTAATTATTTTAGCTACTAGAAAATATTGTGTAACGCTTTCCTCGAATATCCTCTTTCAGACATCTCTAGAGTTATGTTTAAAAGTGTGCTGTGTATGGACTACTTTATTATATTTAAAAACAAAAAGATAAAGCCCAGAGACCCCAAATTAGTTACCTACCCAGGCTAACGAATTTAATTGTCATTTGTTCTGCCTTTCTCTTAAAGTAGGAATGAAGCTCCTATATAAAACTCTGATAATTTTTATCTATTCTCTGCTTGAATATTTCCAGTTACAAGGGGTTTATAATCCTGTAAGGCATCCCATTTTAACTGTATCCAGCTCAAACTGTTAAAATATTTTGCTGCATACATATATTGAAGCAAATTATGTCACCTTGTAATTTATACTATTGAGTGCACAATAATTGCTTTTGTTTCTATAGATGAGTTCTGAACCTGTTTGAAGACAATAGTATGGTTTCCTTTGTATCTGTCTTCATTTGTGTAAAATAAATTTTTTTCTAATTTCTTACATAGCTATCTTTTAAAAATAAAGAAGAAACCTAAGCTTTCTTCTTTCCTCCTGTGTTCATCTATCCCTCCTTGGTTTCTATCCTTTTTTCCTTATTCAGCCCAAAAGCCACCAAATGGAGCCAATTAAGATAGGAGTGTATGTGGTGGAGAGAAGAGTGATGACCTAGCACAGGTGTGAGAGCCTGAGTGGGGTGAGGACACCCAGGCTTGGCTACAGATACAGAGTCAAATGATGTCATAAGGCCTCTCTCCACATCTTGGCTTCCAGGCAGCAGCAACATGGCCATTCTTACTTCAAGCTTAAATTCAAACAAATGACTGGGAATTGACTCTTAATTCCATCCCTCAATCAATATTTGTGACTGAGAATACAATGATTGTTTGTTAATCTTGGGTTTTAATTAATTTTACCCAATCAGTGGACAGAAGATAAGAAAGGGATCAGTGGACAGCCTGGATCTTGTTAATAGGAGATGGAGAAATAGATCCTGGGTAAGCTAAAGTCCACTGTGGAATAATTTAAGGTTTTGAATAATGATATTGTATCTAGACTTTTTAAATAAATACATATTTCTTACTATAGGATCATTCTGTAAATACTCTATTTTGTGACTTGTTTTTATTTTACTTAAAACCAATAATAAACATTTTATTTTGTCAATGAATATCCTTTTAGAAAATAATTTTGATAGGTACAAAATATTAATTTTATTGAACAGTTTTCTACTTTTGAACATGTAAATTCTTTGCATAGTTTATTTTGCTAAAGAACAACACTGTAAAGACTCTTTGCATACAACTCTTTGTGTGCTTTTCTAAGTATTATTTTCCCAGGATAAATTTCTAAAGGTAGGATTAGTAGGTCAAAGAATATGCCAGTTTTCAGCTTTTTCAACCATTTGTAACTACCATTTTTCATTTAATAAACACTCAATATTTGTTGACTGTTTCTTGCCTGCCTGCTTCAGTTTGCCAAGGCTTCTTTTTATTAGTGTCAGAAAGGAGTATAATATTTCCAATATGTAGCAGATATTATTGGCACCAATAATTTCTTGTTCTGAAGGGTATTTTTTTCTCTTGCTTAAGATTCTGTTCATTTGTGTAGTTAGCAATACTGATATTCACACCTTGTATTGTGCCCTCCCATTTTACCAGGGTTGATCTGTATGACCAAGAGATTACAAAGAAATTATGGCATGTTACTTCTGAGATTCATTTATGAAAGACACTATGGCCTCTGTCTTGGTTATTTCTCTCTCTCTCTCTCTCTCCTTTCTCTCTCTCTATTTCTCTCTCTTGGAACACTTACTCCACAAGAAGCCAGCTGCCATGTTGTGAGAACAGTTAAGTAGCTCATAGAGAAGCTCAAATGGGAAGGAATTGAGGTTACCAGTTTAAGACCAGCAATGTACTGAGGCCTGCCAAAACTCATGTGAGCGAGTTTGAAGTGGTTTATCCTGCTAAATCTTTAGATGACTACAGCTTCATCTGACAGATTAACTGAAACCTTACGAAAGATTCTGGGTTACAACCACCCCGTCATTTAGATAAGCTGCTCTGGGATTCCTGACCTACTGTGAGTTAATAAATTCTCATTCTTGTAGGCTGCTAAGTTTTAGGTATGATTTGCCACACTGCAATAAATAACTAATATTCCCCATATCTGCTATAGAGATTGAATTTTTAATAAAAACATTCCCACAAAGAAAACTCCTGGCCCAAATGGTTTCACTGGTGAGTTCCATTAAAAATTTAATTACAAAATGTCAAAGTTATACAAACCTTTTCAGAAAATAGAGGAATAAAAGATAATTTTCAATTTATTTTTGAGGCCAAATAATGCCATTATGAAAATCAGAAAAAATCACTACGAGAAAAAAGTTATAAACCAATTATCTCTCAGCCATAGATGCAAGAAATGCTAATAAAATATTAGCACATCAAATTAAGTAATATACTAAGACCACAATATATCATGACCACGTGAGATTTAGCATATAAATGCAAGATTCTCTTGACATTCAAGAATCAATGTAATTCAGATTACATTGTAAAAGATCAAAGCAGAAAAAAACCCACAATCATTATAACACATGCAGAACCTCTATTTGATAAAATTCAGCACCCATTCATGTAAAAAATTCACAGAAAATTAGGAGTAAATGAAAAAATCGTTCATATGTTGGAATGCACTTATGAAAAGCCTACTCTTTAGTGTTGAAATATTAAAACTTTCCCCACCCCCACTTCTATTCAATATTGTGCTAGATAGAAGTTCTAGTCAATGCAGTGAGGCGAGAAAAAAAATGACACAAGATTGGAAAAAAAATGTAAAAACTATTTCGGATTATATGATTCTGTACAGAAAAACCTAAAAATTTCCAAAAACCAACTAAAAGTAAGTAAATTTAACATGATGAGAATCCAACATCAGTGTACAGAAGTCAAGTATTTTTCTCTAGAATAGTGGGGAACAATTGAAAAAGGAAACTAAAAAAAAAATGTATCATTTACAGTAGCATCCAACAACATAAAATTCTTTATGTTAACAGAAAATGTGCAGAACTCTGCACTAAAAACTACTAAGCACTGTTGAGTTCAACTAAAGCAGACCTAAATAATGAAAAAAGATATACCATGTTCTTGGATGGGAAGACTAAACATTCTTCCCAAATTGATCTACACATTCAATGAAATCTCAATATAAATAATGCAAGACTTTTTGAAAAATTGGCAAGCAGATTCTAAAATTTGTATGGAAAATTTAAAGAACCTAGAATAGCTAAAATCATCTTAAAAGTGGAAAAGTTTACACAACTTAATTTCAAGATTTGTATAAAGGTACAGCAATAAAAAAAGTATAATATTGGTCAAAATATAAACGATTGATTAATGGTACCGAATACAAGTTCTCAATACACCCGTCTGTGTGGTCAAATGATTTGGTGCCAAAACCCAAACCAATACTATAGGGAGTAATGTTTTTCAACCAATGGTGTAGAAACATTGGGATATTCACATGGGAAAAAAATGAACATGCCTATCTCTACCTACCCCATATCATACACAAAAATTAATTCAAGAGGGAAATGGCCCAGGTGCAGGAGTCCATCAACAGGAGAATGGATAAATTGGTATATTCATACAATAGAATACTAGTTAGCAAAAAAGTATTAAGTTAGTGGCACAGTCTGCAATATTGATGCATCTCAAAAACAGTATGCTGAGTGAAGGAAGCCAGCATCCCCAGAGTGCATATTGTATGTTATATGAAGTTCTATGAAATTAATCTATGATAATAGAAATCAGAATAGTGTTCTTTCTGGGTGGGAGAGAAAGACTGGGCAAATGCGCAGAGGGAACATCCTCAAGAGATAGAAATACTCTATATTTTGAGAGGTGTGTGGGTTACATAAAGTGAATGCATTTGTTAAAACTGAACAATATCCTTAAAATCTGTACATTTCACTGAATTTTAGTCATACATCAATACATTTTAAAATATGCATACATTTTAATTGTTGTTCTTCTTTAGAGCCTTCTCTTTATCAATCCATTAATCAGCACACATTGAGCAGAGCAATTCAACTGCCAATGAATGTATCTATCAGAATCTCTGTTTAGTCGATGACTATCCACTGTCTCCAAGAATATCATGAGTTACCTAATCATGTTAAATAAAGCTGTAATATATCTGTTAACACTTCTGAATATATTGGTCCAGTAATTCTAATGTTACTGATGGGATTAGACAAAGAAGTCAGTTTTAAGTTTTATAAATATTTAAGTATCCTATTTTTCATGTTTATTTTCTCCTCGTTTCTTATATTTTGTGCCACATTTATTTAGCTTATTCTTTAACATATCATACAGTGTCTATTTCCTGGCAATTTGAATTTTGCTCCAAGATGTTAAATATACAGTATATTAAAAAGGAAGACTAGAAGAATAGGAGTAAACATAGAATTCTTCTAAACTGAATGGCAGGGAGTATGAGGAGGAATATTAGAGTGGGAGGAACTGGACAAAAGGGAGAATGAAAGGAGTTAGGGAGTCATTGGTTGAAAGATTTAGGGGTTGTGTCAGGAGCTGTCTGAGGTCTGAATCAGAGGCCTCAGGCAGCCACTTTTTCCAAAGTGGTCCCCCAAATGACACAGGTACTGTGGGAGAGAAGTCTTTATTTATGTTAAGTCTATGACAAACCTCTTCATCTAGAGAGGCAATTAAGGTAAAATATTATCTAAAATATTTTGGTAAAATTATGGCAAAATAGCGTACAATTATCTAAAAATAAAAAATATTTTAGGGAGGGGCCTGACTTAACTAAAGTGATCTTATTAAAAATATTTCACTCTATAATTGCTATATAGATTTCATTGTTATGATGATTCATAAATTAACGAGAAGCCTTTAGTTTCATCATGATCTGTTGGTAGCCAGTTCAAGGGCATGTGCATACTATAGGCAATGCTGTTCGGGACTAAGCGAGGGATGTTATTTTATAATCCTTATTTGATGATGGTGTTTATGATGACAACACTTAGTGCCCTTTAAGTTCTTAATATATGCCAAGTAGTATGGTAATATTTTCCATGTATTTATTTAAATAAATCTTCATAACAACACTAGGACATAGTACTGTTGTTATTTCTATTTTACAAATAAGGGAAGAGAGCTTTAAGAGCATGATAATACACTTTCATCGTTACTCAGCTAACAATGGCTGAGCCCAAAGTGTTCCTTTTAACCAACATGCTGTGATCCAAACCATTCAACTGTGAGTAATTGAATGCTTATGTAGTTGCTCTTTTCTTTTTAAAAATATTCCACTCACAACACGTTGATACTTTTAATATCCTTTTTTCTTAAGGTTCTTTATTGTTTACTTGTGACAGCATCTTCAAAGAACAAGAGCAGAAATCTTATTTCTATGTTCTTTAATGTAAAAATGAAGCTTTTAGGAGAGATGGATTATCAGTGAAAATAAACGACAACATTCTCTGGCAATAAAAGTAATGAGATAGACAGGACAAAAGTAACGACATCCTCTAGCATAATCTTGGCAGAAAATAACTAAATCACCTTGAAGGAGATAAATTGTTACAAAACACCATCCTTGTCTAATATGGATTGACAGGGAATGACAAGATTCTTCAAGAGAACGGCAGCCCACAGGCCCATATGCTTTCAAGGGATCAAAGGGACTGACACTTCCTGCCAGCCCCAGCTAAGCAGAAAGCAGCTTGATTCTCTCCAGACAGATATTTACCCTAAGATATTATTTCTGGGAAAGGGAGCTTATTTGGGAAATTTGACAGCAGTTTTTTCCTACACATCCTATCAACTGTTAGAATAAGACTGGGATGAGGGATAATCTACCAAACCTGTTCTTGGAATCCAAATAATTCATAAATCTTTAGCAAGCTAGGGAACTTGACCTATTCCATAACACAATTGTTTTATGTAGGCCATGCTCAGCATTTGACTTACAGATTATTATTATTTTCTATTAACATAAAACTTTTAAAAAGTTTTGAAGTTTTTAAAAAATGTATAAATTCAGTTTATCATCCACCAAAATAGATTTTAATAATCATCTAGAAAGCAAAATAAATAGCTTTGGTGAATTTAAATGTTAAATAATAATGAAAGGTCCAGGAAAAAAACTATAGGAGAAAAATTTATACTCGTGGGGATGAAGAGCACTTTTCTAAGGATGACATGAAATCCTGAATCCATATAGAAAAGATTTATTTGATTACATAAAATTGTGAAACACTACTAAAAAGTCAAAGACAAAGGATAAACTAATGAAAACAACATTTACATCCAGTATTAATTCATTACTTAGTGTCCTTAATATAACTCTTGTAAATGATTAAAAATTTTTTGAAATATTAAAGTATATAAACTTTACTTTAAAGAGAATGAGATTTAAATGGTTATTGAATATATAAAAAGATGTTCAATCTCACCACTAATCAAAGGAATGCAAACCCAAACATCAGTGAGGTCTCATTTCTTATCAGACTTGCATTCAAAAGAATGACAGTGGTTTTTGATGTTGAGGTATCAGAAAATACGCTATATCCTGTGTCATTTGTGGATTGTCAAATGATACATGGAGGTAAAAGAGAAGAATTTTGTCCGTATCTCTCAAAATCTAAAGTATGTACATTCTTTGATTCCACTTCTTGGAATTAATCTTACAGTAATCCCTTTAGAATGATAAAAATATTCCTATACATTCTTGTTCACTAGAATACTGCTTACAACTTTTATGGTTGGAATAATCTGAGATTTATAGAAGAATTTCAAGAATAACTCAAGAATATACCTTTTACTCGGAATGCTCAAATGTTAACATTTCGTAATATTTGCTTTATTCTTTTCTATCTCTCTACACACACACACACACACACACACATACTTTTTTTCCTATACAGGATACACTTTACCCCTAAATACTTCATTGTGTATTTCCTAAAACTCTAGGATATTGTTACATATTCTTAATACATTTATCGAAATTAAGAAATTAATATTGATATGATATTTTTCTAGAGAACGTATTCAGATTTCTTCAATTGTCCCAGTGATGTCCTTTATAGCAAAGAAGGCTACAGACTGTATTCATTGTCTTGTCTCTTTAGTTTCATTTAATCTGGAAGAGCTCTGTCTTTCTTTGTGTGTCATGGCATTGCCATTTTTAAAAAATCCAGAGCAGTTATTTTGTGGCTTTTCTCTACCTTTGGGTTAATCTGATGTTTTCTCATGATTAGGCTCATGTCAGGCATTTTGGCAGGAATACTCCAGAAATCATGTTGTGTTTTCTTTGGTCCATGATACCAGGGGGCACATGCTACTGTTTTGTGCTTTTACTGGTGGTGTTAACTGTGATCACTTGGTTGAAGAATTGCTCAATAGGTTTTTCTAGTGCAAACATGCCATTTTTCTCTTTTTAATTTATAAGTATTTATGGGTATATATTGAAAGATACAAATATTTGGGTATCCCTCAAACTTTCACCTAATAATTTTAGTATCCTATAATGATGTATACCTAAATCAATTATTAGTGTGATGATTGCCAAATACAGATTTTCTAATTCCACCATTTCTTCTACATTTATTTGTTTACTTTCCATAAGAAAGATTCTCATTTTTTATCTATTTTTTCTTTGTGTTAGTATGGAATAATGGATTTTGATTTAATTCAAGAAAAAATATTATATGAGGATTTATTAACATAATATTAACAAATACAATATTTATTAAGATATAGTTTTTTGGTGCTCAAATTATATCAGATTTAGCAAATGAGACTGCTTTAAGTTAGCTTATATGTCCCTTTGACATAGCTTGATCATTTTTAGGACACTTTCCTAGTTTCTGATACAACAAGATGGTTCAGGCTCATTCTCATTGTCCCAGCTGTGGAATCAGCCATTTTTCTGAGGAGACCTGGCTCCATTTAGTGGAGAGTCACATTTCAAAACCAGAATCTGTGTAGTATGTATGTGGAACACCACACTTTGCTTTTTATCGTTTTGATTTTTGAGCATCATTCTTAATAATAAAGAATTATAAATTATTTAAATGTTTATTAGAGGAATCAGTTAAAGAATTTTTGTGTAATTGAATACTATACAGCTGTTAAAAATAATGAGGAATCTATTGTAGTGATGGAAGAGGACCTAATATATATTGCATTTGAGAAAAATGAGTTAGTGAACAGTTGATATAGTTTATTTTAAATATTATATATAAGTAAATGTTCATTCAAACAGAAAATTTTTAAAATCTGAAAGTTTACATGCCAAAGTACAATTTTTTTTAACTTCTGTCAGCAGGATAAGAAATATGGTGAAGTTTTCATTTCTTTATAGCTTCCTATAGCTTTTTTATACAAAGCATTTATCTTTTTAAAATTTAAACACATAAATCTAAAATCAAAAAATACAAAATAAAACAACAAAAAGAGTTTGGGTGGCAATGGCTTACAAAATAATAAATTTATGAGGAAGTTAGGGAAATGACCTCATTATACATTAGTAAAATTGCTAGAATTAGTCCTCATTAGTCAATTAGTTTATAATAATTGCCTCAGTCAGTAATCAGTTTTCTCCAAGTCTCATTTAGTAGCCTCATCAGTTAATTGCTTTCATCTATAAACAGATTTTCATTTAACTGGGCAAAAACTTGTCATCATATCTCCGTGTCAACGCTAGTCAATGCTTCTATGGTGTGTTTCACATCCATGTGGCCCACTCCTGATTTCAGCTGAAGCTATGAGGGGTGGTTCCATGCCAGCTCAGACTAACCCTGCCTTGGCAGTGACCAGCCCAAATCACATGCAGCATGCTTCCACACTCAGCCAGGGAATTCTCCCTGGAAGATTAAATGCTATTTTGTATACTGTGCTCAAGGAAGGACTTTTGGTAAGATGATATTTCAGTAGACACTTGAATTAAAGTGTGCAGATAGCTTGGGAATAACCTTTTCCAGGAAGAAAAGCAAATGCAATGCCTGGGGTGGCAGCATGCCTCTCTTATTTGAGGATCAGAAAGGAGGCCAATTTGGAGGGTAGTGACGAAGGACAGGATAAGAGATAAGATCCTAGAAGAAAAAGAAACGTGAAGGAGAACAAGAGGTTAACAGAAGGGTAGGATAATGAATATGGAGTTTATCTTGTGAGTTCAGATGAATGAGATGATTTAACTTCTATTTTCAAATGATCCCATTGGCTTCCATGTGTGGAGTATACAGTGCTAAAAACCAGGTGTTTCAGTAGGAGCCTATTGCAATAATCCATATGAGAGACGGAGATGGTTGAGACTCTAGTGATAAAGGTGGAGACAGTCAGACTCTGGGTATGACTGGAAGGTAGAGTTCACACAGTTTGCCTATGGGATATGTCTCGTGAGAAAATAGATGAGGCATGGATGATCTCAAGGTTTTTGTGTAAACATTGAGAGAAAGGAAATTTCTATACTGACATAGAAAATATGATGGTAATAGATGACTTGACAGAAATTCACATGGTAGGTTTTCTCATGTTAGGTTTGAGGTCGTCATTTGACATATAAGAGGAGAGGTTGAATACATGAGCCTGGAGTTCAGAGGAGCGGCTGATGCTGAATATAACCTTTATGAGGTTCACAAGTTGTTCATTTGTGGTTAGTATTTAAAGTCATGGAACTGAATGAGATCACCTAGGATATAATTGTAGAGAAT